>NC_059328.1:27572500-28197500 GCF_018350155.1 Leopardus geoffroyi
CATAGTTGGAGAACTTATGCTAACTGTGGAGGATGGATTCTAAGATGGTCCCACGATCCCCGCTTCCTGGTGTTCATATCTTTGTATAATCCCCTACACTTGAGCGTGAACAAGGCCTATGGCTTGCTTCAAACCAACAGAACACAGTGACAGGATGTCATTTTGTGATTACATTAAGTTACATAAGACTCATCTTGCTAGCCAACTCACTCTAAAGTGACTCTCTCTCTCTATCTCCACCCCCCTTCCCACTGCTTTTAAACATGTTGGGGAGACACAGGTGGCAAAGAGTTGTGAAGGGCCTCTGGAGCCTCTAGGTGGCCTCCAGCTGCTAGCCAACAAAAAAATGGGAGCTCTTGGTTATACAGCCGCAATGAACTAAATGATGCACACAAGCTGAAAAGTAGATTTTTTCCTAGTCAAGCTTCTAGATGAGAATCCAGGCCTGGCCTACATTTTGATTGCACCCTGTGAGATGCTAAGCAGAGGATCTAGCTAAGCTCTGCCTGGACTCCTGACTCACAGAGACTGTGCCATAATAAATATGTGTTATTTTAAGCCTCTAAATTTGTGACAATTCTTATGCAACAATAGATAACTAGTACAATACCTGATCTCAAGACTTATTATAAAGTTACAATAATCAACAGTGTGGTATTGGCATAAAGATAGACAGATAGATATATGAAACAGAATGGAGTCCAGAAATAGACCCATACATATGGCCAATTGATTTTCAACACAAGTGCCAGGACAATGTAATGAGGGCAATTTTTTCGATAACTGTATAGGCTTGTGAAAAGAAAAGAAAAAAAAGAACTTTGACTTTACTTCTCACTATATACAACAAATAGCTCATAATGGATAGATAATAGACCTAAATGTAAAAGCTAAAAACTTCTAAAACTATAAAACTTCCAGAAGAAAACATGGAAGAAAACCTTAAATTCCCTTGTATTTGGCAAATATTTTATTTTTTTTAAGTTTTTTTAAAAACATTTATTCATTTTTGAGAGTGAGAGAGGCAGAGGGTGAGTGGGGGAGGGGCAGAGAGAGAGAGAGAGACACACACACAGAATCTGAAGCAGGCTCCAGGCTCCGAGCTGTCAGCACAGAGCCCAACGCAGGGCTCAAACGCACGAACCATGAGGTCATGACCTGAGCCGAGGTCGGACACTTAAACGACTGAGCCACCCAGGTGCCCGATGATTTTTAAAACATAACACAAAAGCCATCAATTATAACAGAAAAAAAATGTCAATAAGTTTGGTTCCATGGAAATTAAAATTTTTTGCTCTTCAAAACATTGTTATGAAAATGAAAGGCAAGCCATAATCAAAAGAAAATATATGCAAAGCATGTATCTGCTAAAGGACTTGTATCGAGAATATATGAGGAATTCTTACAATTTAACAAGACAGATAACCCGATTTAAAAATGGCTAAAATATCTGAACAGACACTTCAACTGAGAAAATATACAAATGACAAATAAGCACGTGAAAAGATGATAAATATAATTCGTCATTAAGAAAGTGTAAATTGAAACCACAATGAGATACCACCATACTCCCACTGGAAAACTAAAATTAGAAAGACTGAGCACACCAAGTATTTGGGAAGACGTGGAGCACCAAAAATCCTCACACACTTCTGGTGAGAGTGTAAAATAATGCAATTGTTTGGAAAACGGTTTGGCTGCTATTTTTTTTTTTTAATTTTTTTTTTAACGTTTATTTATTTTTGAGACAGAGAGAGACAGAGCATGAACAGGGGAGGGTCAGAGAGAGGGAGACACAGAATCTGAAACAGGCTGCAGGCTCTGAGCGGTCAGCACAGAGCCCCACGCAGGGCTCAAACTCATGGATGGTGAGATCATGACCTGAGCCGAAGTCAGACGCTTAACCGACCAAGCCACCCAGGCGCCCCAGTTTGGCTGTTTCTTAAAAAGTTCTTTAAGATCTTCTTTAAAAGTTATGCACCTTCTGTGAGACCTAACCATTCCATTCCCAGGTGTTTTCTCAAGTAAATATCCAAAAGACTTGCAGGAAAATATTAATAGCTTTTTATTTGTTCATTTGTTGTTGTTTTTAAATTCCAATATAATTAATGTACAGTGTTATATTAGTTTCAAGTGTAAATATAGTGATTCAACAATTCTGAACGTTACTCAGTGCTCATCACCGTAAGTGTACTCTTAATCCCCTTCATTTATTTCACCCATTCCCCTGCCCCCCACCTCCCCTTTGGCAACCACCAGTTTTTTTCTCTATATTTAAGAGTCTGGGTTTTTTGTTTGTTTGTTTGTTTATCTCTTTTTTTGTCTTCTTAAATTCCACATATGACTAAAATCATATGGTATTGTCTTTCTCTGGCTTATTTCACTCAGCATTATACCCTCCAGATCCATCCATGTTGCTGCAAATGGCAAGATTTCATTCTTTTTTACAGCTGAGTAATACTCGTGTGTGTGTGTGTGTGTGTGTGCGTGCGCACCCCACATCCTCTTTATCCATTCATCTACGGATGAACGCTTGCGTTGCTTCCATAATTTGGCTATTGTAAATAACGCTGCAATAAACATAGGGGTGCATATATTTTTTTGAATTAGTGTTTTTGTCATAGCTGTTTTGTTTCTAAAGACCTAAAGCTGAAAACAACCCAAATGCCCATCAACATGTGAATGAATAAACAAATGGTCATATGTCTATATAATGGAAGACTCTGCGGCATTAAAAGTAAGGAATATTGATAAAACATGGATGAATTATAAAATAATTACGGTATGTGAAAGAAACAACCAAAAAAAAAAAAAAAAGAATTTATCTTGGTTATATAAAATAGTAGAAAAACTAAAACCTATGGCACAGAGAAACAGATCAGTGTTTGGGGTGGCAGGGAGGCCAAGAAGAACCAGAGGCAGGATTATAAATGCGCGGGAGCAGGCTTTTGAAGGGGATAGATATGTTCCTCTGTGTCTTGATTGTGGTGACAGATTCACCACATGTATTTTATTCAAACCTCACTGGATTGCACACTTCCAATATATGCAGTTTATTGAATATCAGTTGAACACGGTGAGGTGTGGGTAAGCAAGAACACGCTTTCAGGAGACCTCAGTGGCGGGAATTAGGGGCGGGGGCGGAGCTAGGCCGCGCACGCTCAGTCCTCCTTTCATGCTCACCAATCAGATCCCTGTTGGGCGACCTGGTGCGGCTGCGGCGGTGTGCATTAGCGAGAGGACGCCATGGCGCGCTGCAGCTTGGCGAAGCGCGGGCTGCGAGCTTGCTTGAGGCCTGCTCGAAACTCGGTGGCCTTTTATCATGAGGGCCCACAGGAGCCATTGAAGGACTCAAACCAGGCAAGTGGTATAACCCATGTTCAGTTTGAACTAATATTTTGAAGCTGTGTGGAAAATGGGCTCGAGAGTGGGGAACGACCCGTCGGGAGGTTGTGGTAATTTTTCCCTCTCGCTGTTGGTCTCCCCCATTCAACCGTGAATTCTGGACGAAAAGGACAGTTTCGCATTTGTCGCCAACGTGACCCCTACATGCATCCCGGCCTCGTGGCTGGTGGTCACTGAATTTCTGTGGAAGGGGTTGAGTCGTCTACAGTCACACAGCTCCCAAGAGCAGGATTCAGAACTAGCGCTTTTTGACTCCCGGCCGTTTCTTGCCAAGCGTAATGAACATCTAGACAATATTCGATTTTCATTTGGGGATTCGTCCGTGTAGTCGGTGCAACGATTTTGCCAGCCGTGAAATGCCCATTGTAAATTATGAGGGGTTTCCGAGACTCTGTGGAGGGGTGGGCGTGTTTTGAAAACTACACAAGAGGGGCGCCCGGGGCCTGGGTGGCTCAGTGGGTTGAATGGCCGACTTCGGCTCAGGTCATGATCTCGCGGTCTGTGAGTTCGAGCCCCGCGTCGGGCTCTGTGCTGACAGCTCGGAGCCTGGAGCCTGTTTCAGACTCTGTGTCTCCCTCTATCTCTGCCCCTCCCCTGTAAGTAAGTAAGTAAGTAAGTAAGTAAATAAATAAATAAATAATACACAAGATTGACACAGCAGGGTTGAGTCAGACTAGGGCACCTGCCTTTTCGAGGCACTGCATTTGGCGCGGAATGAGCCTGTTTCAGACTCTGTGTCTCCCTCTATCTCTGTCCCTCCCCTGTAAATAAATAAATAAATACATACATACATACATAAATATTACACAAGATTGACACAGCAGGGTTGAGTCAGACGAGGGCACCTGCCTTTTCGAGGCACTGCATTTGGCGCGGAATGTGTCAATGAGGACATTGTCATTGTTGTCTTTCTTGTACAACAGACAGCGAAATTGTCACTGCTGTCCTGTACAACAAAGAAATAACAAAAAGGGGTGCCAAGTGCCCTGAGAGCAAGTTCTAAGCTCTTTTTTTTTCCCCCTGAAATTTTACCATCATGTGCTCTTGTTCGGGTTTTTTGTTGTTGTTGTTGTTTTTTTCCTTTGGGTGTACTAAGCACAGAATGGCCCCTTTGTGGGAATTTGTGTCCTTTAGTTCTGAGAAAGTATTTTGTATTAGATTTTGGATGATTTCTTCTCCATTTTGTTCTCCTCTTTCCTAAACTGGATCTTTCATTGTTCGGATGTGCGACCTAATGAATGGCTCCTCTAATTTTCTTAAAATTTTCACTTTTGTTTTCCGACTCTCTTTTCTGTTGTTGTTGCTGTTGTTCTACTTTCTGGGATAATTTTCCCTTTTCTTTAATGTATGAATTTAAAGTTTTTGCTATATTTACATTTTCTCTAAATTATTCCCATTAGAATCTCCTTGTAGTTTGATCACTGCAGTATCTTTTATCTTTCTGAGAGTATAAAATGCAATTGGGAGGGTAGTTTTCTTGCATTCCCTTTGTGTGATCTCTGTTTCCTTTGAGTTGTGTTTACTGTTTGCTTTGTTCTCTGACTTTCATGTTGAGGAACCTTCGAATAATAGTATTAGCTACCATTTATTGAGTACTTTAGTGTTATGGGCAAATTTCTAAGCTCTTACAAATATTATTTAATCCTCATAACAACTAATGAAGTGGATGTCACTACCCTCAATTTATGAATGCTAAAATGAAGGAAATGAGAGCATGCATAGCTTTTTAAATAAAAGTAACACAGCTTGTAAGTGGTGAAGATATTTATCAAGGCAGTCGAGGACATGTGTTCTTTTTTTTTTTTTTTTTTTCTTTATTTTTAATTTACATGCAAGTTAGCATATAGTGCAATAATGATTTCAGGAGCAGAATCCAGTGATTCATCCCCTACATATAACACCTATATAACATCCTAACAAGTGTCCTCCTTTTTTAAAAAAAGGTTTTTTTTAACGTTTATTTTTGAAGGAGAGGGAGACAGAGCGTGAGCAGGAGGGGGGCAGAGAGAGAGGGAGACACAGAATCTGAAGCAGGCTCCAGGCTCTGAGCTATCAGCACAGAGCCTGATGCAGGGCTTGAACTCACGAGCTGTGAGATCATGACCTGAGCTGAAGTCAGATGCTTAACGGACTGAGCCACCCAGGTGCCTCCTAACAAGTGTTTTCCTTAATACCCCTTGCCCATTTGGCCCTTACCCCCACCCACAGCCCCTCCAACAACCCTCAGTTTGTTCTCTTATATTTTGTCCCCCTCCCTGTTTTTATATTATTTTTGCTTCCCTTCTCTTAGGTTCATCTGTTTTGTATCTTAAATTCCACATATGAGTGAAGTCATATGATATCTGTCTTTCTCTGACTGACTTATTTCACTTAGCATAATACCTAGTTCCATCCACATTGTTGCAAATGGCAGGATTTAATTCTCTTTGATTGATAAGTAATACTCTATTGTATAAATATACCACATCTTCTTTATCCATTCATCTATCATTGGACATTTGGGCTCTTTCCATACTTTGGCTATTGTCAATAGCTTAGCTATAAACATTGGGGTGCATGTGCTAGGGCATGTGTTCTTAAACCACTATTGTTTACTGCCTCATATTTAAGAGTGAGACTTGGATTCTGGTTATTGATGGTGGATTACACAACCACATTAACCTGTTTCCTCAATTACCCCCACAAAAACAATAATAAGTGGATTTTTTAAAAAAGGTACAAACTCATAAGGACATAGAATAGAGGAGAGGAGAAAACAGGAACAAATTTTTGGAAGTTAGAAATCCTGTGCATCAGTGGTAGCTGACTTTGCACATCCTAGAAAGCTATATCCTAAAGTGATGTGGGAGAAAACCAAAAGGCAAACCAGTTTAACCTGCAGACCACCTTCTTTCTGTCTCCCAGCCTCCTTCTCACACAGACACAGACACCCACAGGTTAGGAATTGGAGGAACCAAAAACCTGTTGGCCTGGAGATAAAGGTGGGGCTTAAAAAGGGAAGATCGGTTGAAAGAATGGTAAAAATCTGCCCAGATCTTTTTCCACTTTACAGCAGTCAGCTGACTGCTCATCTGGGCTATATCTAACCTCAAAGAAGTCTGAAGGTTTATTCTCTGGGGAGGATAAAACACAATCTTAGTCTGGGAGATACTAAGTATAATTGAGGTAAGAAGTATCGCACTGAATATAGGCAGTGAGTGAATGTATACACATTAAGCTGAACCACTGCTCTAAATGTTTTATGTGTAGTAAACAATTTAATTCTCCCAACATCTGTATAGAGGTGGGTGTTGTTTTTCCTAGATTTACAGATGAGAAAACTGAGGCACAGTGAAATTAAATTAGTTGTCTAAGATCACACAGATAATTACAAAAGAATATTCATAATGTATATATGGTATAAAGAAAAATGCTATAGTGAACACCTATTACCATTTAGTTTATCACAAAAAAGAAAAAGAGAGGGAGAATATTACTTAGACCTTTTTTTTTGCCTTGTACTATTTTATTTTGTTCTTTTTTTTAAATGTTTATTTATTTTTGAGAGAGAGAGAGGAGAGAGAGTACAAGCAAGGGAAGGGCAGAGAGAGAGAAAGAGAGAGAGAGAGAGAGAGAGAGAGAGAGAGAGAGAGAGACAGAATCTGAAGCAGGCTCCAGGCTCCAACCTGTCAGCTCGGAGCCTGATGCAAGGCTCAGACCCACAAACTGAGATCATGACCTGAGCTGAAGATGGACACTTAATCAACTGAGCCACCCAAGTGCCCCCCTCTTTTATTTTGTTCTTAACTTTAACTTTTGAAATGTGTTCCTTCAAAATCCAGTCCTATTTTTTCCTCTCTTGGATGTAACTACTACCTTGAAATTTGGGTCTACCATTCCCTTGCTTTTCTATGTTGTTTAATACATATAATTTTGTTCTTTTATTAATGTTTTTTCATATTTATTTATTTTGAGAGAGAGTGAGAGCAGGGGTGAGGGCAGAGAGAGAGAGAGGGAGAGAGAGAATCCCCAGCAGGCTCTGAGTTATCAACACAGAGCCTGAGTTGGGGCTCAATCTTATGAACTGTGAGATCATGACCTGAGGCAAAATCAAGAGTCAGGTGCTTAACTGACTGAGCCACCCAGGCACCCCACATATAAAACTGTTTTGCATATCTAAAACATATTTTTAAATTTTATTTATTTATTTTGAAAGAGAGAGGCAGGATGGGGGAGAGAGAAGAGAGAGAATCTCAAGCACTGATAGTGCAGAGCCTGATGTGGGGCTCGAACCTATGAACCATGAGATCATGACCTGAGCTGAAACCAAGAGTTGAATGCTTAACCACCCAGGCATCCCTGAATATTTTTTTTTTAGGTTTATTTATTTATTTTGAGAGAAAGAGAGAGTGCATGAGAGGGGCAGATAGAGAGGGAGAGAGAGAGAGAATCCCAAGCAAGCCCCAAACCCGCAGTGTGGAGCCCGTGTGGAATCGAACATGGGCTCAAACTCATGAACTGTGAGATCATGACCTAAGCCAAAACCAAGAGTTGGATGTTTAACTGACTGAGCTACCCAGGCATTCCTACTTTTGCATATTTTAAATTTTTACGTAGACTCCTACTCTGTGCATTCTCTTGCAGCTTGTTTTGTCACTCAATATTATGTTTCTGAGATTATATATATCCGACTTTATTTATTCTACTATGGTTGGAGTTAGTGTTTTCAGTATTCTGCTGTTATAAACAGTGCTACTAAGAACATTCTTATGCATATCTCCTCTTGGCAAAAGCAGAAGTTTCTCTGGACCAAAATTGCTGGGTTGTAGGGTATGCACGTTTTCAGTTTTACGAAATAGTGTGTTGGTTGTACCAATATATACTCACCAAGAGGATCTAAGAGTTCTCATTATTCTACCTCCTTATGTTTTACCCAATTTAGTGGGTAAAATTGATGTCTCACCCTGATTTTACTTTGTATTTTTCTCTTTAAAAATAATGAGGCTGAACTTTTTATATGGTTTTTCATTCTGCATGTTTCCTCTTCTGTGATATGGCTGTTCATGAGTTTTGCCTTAAAAAAATATATATAAATTGGGGCGCCTGGGTAGTTCTGTGCTGATAGCAGGGAGCCTGCTTGGGATTCTCTCTCTTTTTCTCTGCCCCTCCCCCGCTTGTGCACATGCACATGCATTCTCTCTCAAAATAAACATCAAAAAAAATTAAATAAAATTACAAAAAAATATATAGGGACACCTCAGTTAAACATCTGACTTTGGCTCAGATCCCACATTGGGTGAGCTTGAGACCTGCTTTGGGTAAAAAAAACAAAAAACAAAAACAAAAACATAAGCCCTGCTTTGGGTGAGCCCTGTTTCTCTCTCTCTCCCTCTGCCCCTCACTCACTTGTGCCCTCTCTCTCTCTCCAAAAAAAGAAAAAAATATATAATTGTTTTTCATACTGATTTGTAGGAGTTAATATATATTGGCTACTCACAATTTGGTGGTTATATATATTGTAAATATTTGTTTTTGCCATGTCTTCACTTTCTTTATAATCTTTTGATTAAAGTTTTTAAATTTAATTTAGTTGAATTCATAGTCTTTTAAAAAAATGGTTAGTATGTTTTTAAAAAAAAATTTTTTTTAACATTTATTTATTATTGAGAGACAGAGACAGACAGAGCATGAGCATGGGAGGGACAGAGAGAGGGGGAGACACAGAATCCAAAGCAGGATCCAGGCTCTGAGCTGTCAGCACAGAGCCCAACATGGGACTCGAACTCACAAACCCTGAGATCATGACCTGAGCCGAGATCAAGATCGGAACGTTTACCGACTGAGCCACCCAGGCACCCCAGTTAGTATGTTTTTAGTTATTATTTTGTGCTTAAGAAATTCTTTCTCAAGTTACTTATATTTTTTCCTACATATTTTTCAAAACTTGCTGTTCACAGGAGTTGATTTTTGTGCATAGAGTGACATAAGTCTCCAATTTTTAATTTTTCCATATAGATAATCAGTTGTCTAAGTTCCATTATTGACAAATTTGTCCTTTGGTGGTCTGAAATGCCACCTCAGTATTGTGTCCATACGTTCATGAGTCTGTTTCCAGAGTAGACAGTTATCTAACCCTAAGCCAATTTAACCCTAAGCAACTACCTCACTGTCTTTAGTTACTGTAGTTGTGTAATAAAACTTGATATCTGATAGGACAGATTCCTCCACCTTATTATTTTTCATCATAAGTGTTTTTCTGTTCTTTGGGACTCTATTCATCTATACACATTTCAAAATAAGCTTTTCAAGTTCTAAAACACAGAGTTACACAGACTTGATGGAACTTTTATTATGATTGCTTTGAATCTGTAGATGAATTTGAGAATAAAATAATGAGGTTTTCTAGGAGCAGAGTTTTTTTCCTCCATTTTTTAGGTCTTTTATTTTATTATTTAAAAACAGTTTTTTTAAATGTTTATTTTTCAACGTTTATTTATTTTTGGGACAGAGAGAGACAGAGCATGAACGGGGGAGGGGCAGAGAGAGAGGGAGACACAGAATCGGAAACAGGCTCCAGGCTCTGAGCCATCAGCCCAGAGCCTGACGCGGGGCTCGAACTCACGGACCGCGAGATCGTGACCTGGCTGAAGTCGGACGCCCAACCGACTGCTCCACCCAGGCGCCCCTAAATGTTTATTTTTGAGAGAGACAGAGTGTGAGTGGGGGAGGGGCAGAGAGAGAGGAAGACAGAATCTGAAGTGGGCTCCAGGCTCTGAGCTGTCAGCACAGAGCCCAGCGTGGGGCTCGAACCCATGAACTATGAGATCATGACCTGAGCTGAAGTCGGATGCTTAACCAACTGAACCACCCAGGTGCCCCTTAGGTATTTTAAAATGTTTGTTCTAAAAAAAAATAACAAACCGTGTTTTGTTTTGTTTTTTAACTTTTTCAATGTTTATTTATTTTTGAGAGAGAGAGAGAGAGACAGAGGATGAGCAGGGGAGGGGCAGAGAGAAAGGGAGACACAGAAATTCCAGGCAGGCTCCAGGCTCTAAGCTGCCAGCACAGAGCCTGATGTAGGGCTCAAACCCACGAACCAGGAGATCATGACCTGAGCTGAGGTCAGAGGCTTAACCCACTGAGCCATCCAGGTCCCCCCAGAAACCCTGTTTTTCAATAAAATTTTTGTAATTTCTTTTATACAGGTCTTGTATAGCTTTTGTCAGATTTATTCCTTGGTACCTTCCCCGCCCTCCTTGGTACCTTCTTATTTCTTTTTTTTAAATCTTTTTAAAAACATTTTTTAAAATGCTTATTTATTTTTGAGAGAGAGAGAGAGAGAGAGAGACAGACAGACCATGAGCAGGGGAGGGGAATTAAAAGTGGAATTAAAAGTGAAAGAGTAGAAACATCATTATGACTGTGGATAAATACTGCCAGTTTGCTTTCCAATATATCGTTTCCAATATATCATATAAAATGCCAGTGTACCAGTTCCATCACCATATCTGATGCAGTGTGGCTCATTTTCTGTTTTCATTTACTTTCCTCTTCATTTTCTATCTTATTTACTATTTTTTAAAAGGATAAGGGAAAGTAAAACCATGAGAAAAGAAAAAAATAAGCAGCTGTGCCAGGAACAGAGCAGAGAATCATAGGAATTATCATATATTCAGCACCTATAAGTACTAAGTTCTTTGGTGTTGGCCATTTATTAATTAATTTAATTCTCCCACAACTCTGAGGTATTTACAGATGAGGAAATGACAGTTGATAATGGTACTATGACTTGCTTAAGGTCACACATCCTCATGTGGTAGAGCTGAGATTTGACCCAAGTTTGTCTAATTCCTAGTGTTTCAGTATGTAACTGGGTGGAATTAAAAGTCAAAGAGTAGAAACATCATTATGACTGTTGATAAATACTGCCAGTTTGCTTTCCAATATATCGTTTCCAATATATCGTATAAAATGCCAGTGTACCAGTTCCATCATCATATCTTGATCATTAAGTAATAAGACTTTTTTTTTTTAGTTTATTTTTGAGAGAGAGAGGGAGAGAGTGTGTGTGCATGGGGGGGGGGAGGGGCGGAGAGACAGGGAGAGAGAGAGAATCCCAAGCAGGCTCCACACTGTCAGCGCAGAGCCTGATGTGGGTCTCAAACTCAGGAACCATGAGATCATGACCTGAGCCGAAGTTGGACACTTAACCGACTGAGCCACCCAGGTGCCCCATAAGATTTTTTAAATTCATGGGTATATAATTATTATTCTGTGTCGACTTTCTTTTAAATATTTTTTAATGTTTATTTTTGAGAGAGAGACAGTGTGTGAGCAGGGGAGGGACAGAGAGAAGGGAAATACAGAATCTGAGGCAGGCTTCAGGCTCCAAGCTGTCACAGAGCTTGACGTGGGGCTTGAATCCATGAACTGTGAGAGCGTGGCCTGAGCTGAAGTTGGATGCTTAATCAACTGAGCTACCCATGCTCCCCTGTGTTGACTTTCTAATGAATGAATGTTAATTATATAGTTGTATTTGTGGAGGCTGTCTTTTTCCTTGGTGCATTGATACACTGACACTATATTTATTGTAAATATTTTTCCATTGAGCTTCTTTATGTATTAATGAAGGTGAAGGAAGGAAGATAGTAGGAATTAATTCTGCACATGTCCTTTCCGCTAATCAACAGCCTGGTAACATCCACCCAGATAGATTCTGGGTTGAAAGTCGAATTATTAGTTTACATTTTCTAAGCGGTAATGACAGGACACCACAGGTTGACTGCCATCTTTGGGATTCATATGTTATGGTATATCTACATCTATTTTTATATCAGAGACCATGCCTTTCCTGGTCATACCTGACTTCGATATGTTATAATTCTTTCTAGACTTGGATGTTCCTAAGATTCTCCAACCCACTCAGGGTTAGCCTGTCCAAAGGGATCTCCTGTTATGCTAGGGCAAGTTTAGAGTTTGGGGGCCTCCATCTGGGTTAGTTCACTTCCATCCTGAGTGGAACTGAACTATGAATCTAAGTGGAACTACGCGGTGACTCTGCCTTGGGTGTCAGAACCAGGGACAGCTCCTTTTGTCCCTCCCCCAGCTACCCTTCCTTTGGCTTCTGCCTGGGAGAGAGTGGGCAGATTTGGGCATGGTGTACTTCTCTAGGCTCTTCTTACTGTTCTTGTTTCCATCTTTATGCTGGAATATTAGTAGTGATAGTTCCTGGAATATGGCTATTTCTCACCTTTATTCTCTACTAATGATGCTTAGTATGCCTTCCTCTCATCCTTCCTTTGCCTGGCTAATTCCTGCTTACCCTCCCAGGCCTGTTTAAGTAGTATCTCTTCTAGGAAACGTACCCAGATTACCCCAGACTGGGTTAGATATATATCTTCTTAGTTCCCATGGTGCTCATGTTGCCTCTGTCATTACACCCGGAATTGCATTGAAATGACCGTTAGTGTTGTCCAGTATAATAGCCACTAGCCACATGTATTAAACACTTAGAAGTGTGACTGGTCTGAATTGTGATGTGCTACAAATGTAAAATATACCCAAATTTCAAAGACTGCTATAAAAAAAAGAATGTAAATATTAATGATTTTTTATATCGATGACATGTTGAAATAATATTTGGGGTTAAATAAAATATATTATTACAATAAATTTGACCTGTTTCCTTTTTATTTTTTATAACGTGGCTACTAGAAAATCTAAAATTATATATGCATCTTGCATGATATTTGTATTGGATAGCACTGATCTATATATTTATCTCTTCTTAGGGGTAGGAACTGGCCGGAATCCATCCTTATCTCTGTATTTCTGGAGCACAATACATGGGGTTGGGTGGGTATACCTGATGCTAGTCCTCAGAACTTGGTACTGGAGTAGCAAGGGTCCAACAGACATTATTACATTATTTGCTTTTTCCATCCAGGAGCTTGACCTCTCTCTACTCAGGCTTTTTTTTGTATGTCCTTTATTGATTCTTTTTTTTTTTTTTTTTTAAATTTTTTTTTTTTCAACGTTTATTTATTTTTGGGACAGAGAGAGACAGAGCATGAACGGGGGAGGGGCAGACAGAGAGGGAGACACAGAATCGGAAACAGGCTCCAGGCTCTGAGCCATCAGCCCAGAGCCCGACGCGGGGCTCGAACTCACGGACCGCGAGATCGTGACCTGGCTGAAGTCGGATGCTTAACCGACTGCGCCACCCAGGCGCCCCTGTCCTTTATTGATTCTTACAGACTTTCTCATAGTCCACAAATATTTCTTATTAAGTTTATTTCTAAGTATTTTGAATTGGATATTTTATTATTATATTTTCTAATTAGTTATTACTTGCACCAGCAGTGAATGCTACAGATTTTTGCTTATTTTCCTGAATCTTTCCACTTACTTAGTCTTACTAGTTTTAGTAAGACTGTATATTTTCTTGTTACATAATTGCATCAACTACAATAAAGATATTTTCTTATATACTTAAGTTTATATTTCTCTTTCTACCACTCCTGCCCCTTCTCTTTCTTTCCTGGCTAGAATATCTAAACCAGTATTAAAATAGTGTTAGTGGTGTAGACTGACCTTATTTGTTCCTGTTTTAAAGGGAAAGTATCTACTGCTTCTTCACTAGCTAAAAATATTATCTTATCAATGATGAGTGATTTTAATTATTTTATTTTAATGGGTATTAAAATTTATAAAATATTTTTATCTATTACTATTATCATGTTTATTTTTTATTAATCTACATACATGATATATTAAGGTATTTCTTTATTTTTTTATTTATTTTTTAATTTTTTTAATGAGTTTTTTTTAACGTTTATTTATTTTTGAGACAGAGAGAGACAGAGCATGAGCAGGGGAGGGTCAGAGAGAGAGGAAGACACAGAATCTGAAACAGGCTCCAGGCTCTGAGCTATCAGCACAGAGCCTGACGCAGGGCTTGAACTCACGAACCGCGAGATCATGACCTGAGCCGAAATCGGACGCTCAACCGACTGAGCCACCCAGGCTCCCCGGTATTTCTTTATTTTTGAACTATCCCTGAATTACCCTTATGTTTGTGATATGCTTTTATTTTAATAACGTTATATAGTGTTGTCATTAAGAGTGTTGACCCTGAAGCCATCCAACTGAGTTCAAGTTCTGCCTCTGCTAGTTGCAAGTTGTATGATCTTGGGCAAATTACTTATCTGTGTCTCCATTTTTAGTAATAGTACCTGCCTTTGCTGGTTATTTACCTATTGCTTCTCAGCCCAAACCCACCTACCTGTTCTATGATGCACCAGGGTTTTTGTGAAGATTACGTGAGTAAACATATGGGAAGTATTGGAATAGTACCTGGCACTTAATATGAAGTAAACACTTAAGGTTAGCTATTGTTGGGGTGCCTGGCTGGTTCATTTGGTAGAGCATGCAACCCTTGATCTCAAGGTTGTGAGTTTGAGCACCACCTTTGGCATGGAGTTTACTTAAAAAAAAGTTATTCTTGGGGCGCCTGGGTGGCGCAGTCGGTTAAGCGTCCGACTTCAGCCAGGTCACGATCTCGCGGTTCGTGAGTTCGAGCCCCGCGTCGGGCTCTGGGCTGATGGCTCAGAGCCTGGAGCCTGTTTCCGATTCTGTGTCTCCCTCTCTCTCTGCCCCTCCCCTGTTCATGCTCTGTCTCTCTCTGTCCCAAAAATAAATAAACGTTGGAAAAAAAAATTAAAAAAAAAAAAGTTATTCTTATTATCATAATTTTAATTAATCTCATAGAATTCTACATGCTAGTATTTGACTTGCAATTTTTGCATCCATATTCTTGAGATCTCTTTTTATAATATCATCTGATAAGAGATGAAGATCTATACCTGCAATTGTGAACAGACTAGGAAAATTCCTCTTTCTCCCATGTCCTAGATCCATTCATATAACATGGAACAGAATTATTTCTTTCAGGAATGTTTGGAAGTATTAAACAGTGAACTTTCTGGGCCAGATTTCTTTTGTCATTTTTGATAACTTTCTCAATGTCCTCTGTAATTGTTGCTCAGTTCTTGCTTTTGAGTCCTTGTTTTGCATTTTTTAAAGAAAAAATATGTATGTAATTTTAAATTTTACTCAGGGTTTCAAATTCAGTAGTCTATAGTTGTGTAAAAAGTTCCCTTTTATTTATTAAATCTCTGTGATAAGCTTTAAAATTTGGGAGTGATAGATTTGTTCACTGCTTTGATTGTGTTGATGGTTTCATAGGTTGACACATAGGTTAGAATTGACACTATATATATATGCATGCAATTTAGTGTATGCCAATTATACCTTAATTTAAAGATTAATTTTTTGGGGTGCTTGGGTGGCTCAGTTGGTTGGGTGTCCTGATTTTTGATTTCCGCTCAGGTCATGATCTCGCGGTTCCTGGGATTGAGCCCTATGTTGGGCCCCACGCTGACAGCACAGAGCTTGCTTGGGATTTTCTCTCTCCCTCTCTCTCTGCCCCTCCCCTGTGTGCACACACTTTCTTTCTCTTTCTTTCTCTCTCAAAATAAATAAACTTTAAAAAAATGATAATTTTTAAAAAGTCTACCAATTTCATAAGTCTTTTCAAGGTACCAGTTGACATTTATTCTATTGTTCATAATTTCTGATTTTTAAAATTATGTCCTGAAATATATGAGAAATATATTTTATTTATTGCTATTTTTTATTTTAGAGAGAGTGCATGAGGTGGGGAGAGGGGCATAAAGAGAGAAACTTAAGAAGGCTCCATGCTCAGCATGACACCTGACTCAGGGCTCCTTCTCATGACCCTGGGATCATGACCTGAGCAGAAATCAGGAGTCTGATGCTCAACCGATTGAGCCACCCAGGCACTCCTATATTTTACTATAGATAAAAAGAGATGGTGCATGCAAGAGCTGTTGGTGATTCATTTCAGATAGTAGGGTATATGATTTGTTTCCTGTCTATTTTAATACCTTGATCTTATTGTTCCCAGGCTGTATTTTAAATACAAAAAGAGCAAACTACAGATGGAGATGCAGTTTTTTGTTTTTTGTTCTTTTTTTCCCCAGGTCATTCTTATTGTTTTGTGGCCAGGAAAGTCAGGCCATAGAGAAAGGTATATAATAAGTGGAAAGACCTGGGCTCTGGCCCACACAACAGAGGCCCTTTAGTGGTACACAGAGATGCAAGGATTGAACTGCAAATAGCCAAGGACCCAATAACTCTCCGGGAAAGTATATTAGGAATTACTGGAAGAATTTTACATAAAAATACCAAAATGCTGTGAGGATTTCCTTTATACTCTACTACTTTGCCTACCCTAGAGTGAAACCCGTGATGATGGAGACAGTCTGCAGAAAGGCCAGGGCCAGGCTTGACTCCACTAGCCACTTTGGAGACGGGTCAGAATAGTAACCAATGGCTTTCCATAAAGTTAAGTGTGAGGCTTGGTATTTAGAACAGGGGATTCATACTCTTCTAATGGAATGCTGAGCTTCTAGCTTAGTTGTGCCAAGGCAAAGGTCTTGCTATTTCTGAGGTTGTTTTGAAGCCATCTGTTTCAGAGTCAGATCAACCCATATTTACTGATCATTCTAGGCATAGCTTGCGCCAGGCACTAACAGGGGACAGAGATGCATCTGATTTGGTCCCTGTTCTTCAGGAACTTAGAATATAGTGCAAGAGGCAGACAGTGATTATGATAGTGGCTAATACTTTGTCTGCATCCTTCTAGGTACTGTTCTAAGTCCTTTATATGTATTAACAGCAGCCCAATGAGGTAGATGCTATTTCACCCCCTAAAATGGGAGAGGAAGAAATTGAAATACAGAGAAATTAAGTAATTTGCCCCCTGTTACACAGCTAGTAAATGGCAGCACCAGGATTAAAGCCAAAACAGTCTGGCTCTAGAGTCTTTGTTCTTTATACGGTAAAGCAATAGTTCTCAGAGTGTGGTTCCTAGATCATCAGCATCAGCCTTATCAGGCAACTTATTAGAAATGCACCCTGAAAAAAAAAAGAAATGCACATTCTTGGGTCTTACCCAAGACCTACTGAATCACAAACTCTGGAGGTGGGGCTCAGCAATCTATGTTTTAACAAGCACTCCAGGTGATTCTGATACTTGTATTTGAGAACATCTGCTAGAGAGAAGCAAGGCACACTATGGTAAGTGTCAGAAATTAATCTTCCTATGGGTAGAGACTGGGTATGTTCTCTCTCTTAAGTTCCTAGCCTTCTGCACAGTATCTAGTGTAAAGTAGGCATCAAAAAATATATATGGGTGAATACATATGAATATATGGGAAAGTTACCACTTCTCAACTGCAGCCGACTGAATGGGAGGAATTGTCCCAGGCACTGTGAGACTAGCATGGAAGTAGTTGTGTTACTTTTGGCAAGGTATGAACTAGCACCAAGGATCTGCACTAGCACAAGGAGCCTTCAGAATGGCAGAGTCATGTGAGAGCAAGTCAGGAGGTAAACATGTCAGGACTTGGTGAACAGCTGAATGGGGGCAAGAAACAAGGAGGAGAAACTGTCAGTTCTGGGATGAAGGCACCATTTGCAGAGAAAGGAGGCATAGAACAAGCACATTTGTGGGGGAAAGATAAAGAGTTTGATTTTGGACTCCAAATTTGAAGTGCTGGAGATTCAGGTGGAGCTGTCCAGCATACACTTGGAAATATGAGTCTAAGACGTGGCTGGAGATAGAGATTTGGAGAGATAGTTGAGCCATAAGAATGGATGAGACCTTCAAGGGAAAAGTGGAGGGAGAAATGAAAAGAGAGCTGGATTTGAAACCACAGTGAACACTGTTATTCAGTGGGGCAGAAAGGCAACAGGGAGCCCTTGAAGAAGACTGAAAAGGATTTAGGCAATAGGAGACCTCAGAAAATTATGGAGTCTATGTAAGGCTCAAAAAGGAAGGGGAGGCCAGTCTCAGATGCCACGGAGAAATAATCAAAAATTATCTTTTGGATTTTGACACTAAAAGTATTTTAAGTGACGTGGTGAGTGCAGAAGCAGATTGACCGAATTCAGGGGTGAGCTCCGGATGAAAAAGCGGAGGCAGGTTCTTCCAAGGTCCCACAGATTGAACTCTGTAGCCACGCTTAAGTTGAGACTGTGACATCTTCCAGCGTAGGCAGGGTCTCTTTCGCATCTGTGGTCCCAGCGCCCAGCACACGGCCTGGAAGAGAGGGTGGCGTCAGTGAGTTCATTGACTAGGGACGGAGAAAGGCTTCGCGGAGGCAGTCTCTTTGCAGCCGAGGCTCGAAGGATGAGGGTGATTGGGAGGAGAGGTGGGAGGCAGGGCCCCTGGGTGATGGGGTGCTCCGAGTGTGTGAGGGGGACCTGGGAATGAGGTGGGGTTTCTGTGATGTGCGTGTGGTTGTGTGCAAATGGGAGGAGGCTGTGTGTAGATTTGGAGAGACCTATTTGGGTAAAAGACACAGGGCCAGAGCTGCTGCGGGGTGGGGGGGGGGGGGGGTGTTTCCCCTGCTCCACCCCACTTACGCTGCTGCGCGATTCCGCGGCGCCTCTACCGGAGCCCTCCCGCCAGGCTGCATGGCGATGGGTGACCGCCAGGGGCCGCTGCCTCGGGTCCCCGGTGCTCCCGCCCCTCTCCATTGGCCTTTGTTGCCGTCGGAGCGCCCCGCTTGACTCGTTCCCGTCCGCCCCCTGGGCCTGGCGGTCGCGCCTGCGCACTGGCAGCTGGCCGGGCGCTCGCTGGGGGAGCTGCTGCAGGCTCCGCGGCGGCGGCGGCAACGGAGGCTGCGGGGGCAGCGGCGCGAGCGGCCGGGCTTGGGGGGGGTGCCGAGCCCGGCCCGGAAGCCCGAGCAGCTAGAGTGCTGGGTACCTAGGCCCCTCACTCTGGACTCCACAGTCTCCGGGCCGCCTGACCTCCACACGGGTATATGGGATGGAAGCGGGACCCTCGGGAGCAGGTAAGGGCCCCTGGGAGTGGGAGACGGTGAGTGCCCCCAAGGACCGGGGGAATTCCCGCGTGAAGAGCAGGATTTCCGAGTGAGGGGAGGTTTCCTGAGTGAGGAGAGGGGCTTTTATGGGATGGGGGGCCCAGTTTGAAGGTGGCTGTGTGCAGTTCCGGGGGAAACCTTGTGAAGGAAGCCCTGAGACGCGGGCCGTTTATCAAAGCCGTTTATCCCACTCCTAGAGGTGGGAAGTAATCAGGGAGAAGGGCCTGAATGCACGTAAGGACTCCGGGAGATCCTGGGAGGCCTAGGGAGAGGCCCGGCAGGTGGCAGGGGGCGGGCTCCAGGTGTCCAGGATAGGAGGGGGTCACACAGATGGGCCCAGTGCTGCTGCATGCCGGGGGCGGGGGCTCATCCAGGCTGGGCTGGGCTACTGTCTCTTGGGAGAAGGCGCCAGAGCTGGGCTATGAGCTCCGCCCCAGCCGGGCCTGACGCGGGGGCGAGGGTCAGGGGGCGGTGGGTGGGGATCCAGTCCCGGGATTCCCCCCGTTGAGTCTGGGGAGCTGGAGCGGAGGCGCCTGAGCATGCGCGAAGGTGGCAACTTGAAGGGGCTGCCCGAAGTGGTGGGGGCGTGGCTGCCCGAATCCCCCCACCCCCCACCCCGCCTGATTTGGCTTGGAAAAAGGAGCCCGCTGATGGGATGCATTCTCTAAGGTTAAGCTGGCAGAGTGCAAATGGAAATTATCCCCTTCCCCATCTTTGGGGCTCTTACACTTGATCTTGGAAACCCTCAGTCACAATTTGCCAAGAACGGGTTGAAGGAAACTGCCAAAGTGCCGCCTTATGTCACTGGGATGAGGAAAGACTAGGACCAAGGCAATGTTCTGGCGGCGAGTCCTCCTTAGAAAAGGTGTTGGTTACTGAGGGACCAAGGCCGGGACCAGGTTTACCTGAAAGGGGTTGTCTGCCTGGTTTCCTCGTTTGTGGTCCAATAGTTTGTAGACGTGGGATCTTTTAATCCAAAGATTATGATTTTTCCATTGAAATGTCTCCTCAGGTGATAGCCTAATGTCTTTCTATATTTTGTGGCTTCTGTTCCTCACTGGGTATTTTTTCTTTTTCCTCTCTCTGCTCCCAAGAAACTGTCAAGGCCATGACATTAGACCCAAGGTTGCCAAGCTTGCCCTTTGTTTGGGGGAGGGGGAATCCCAGGTGGTAGCCTTAACTCCCTGGTATTCACAAGCAATCAGGAGGAAAGGAGATGAAAACAGGAGAAATTGGGGTAGGGTTGCCTCAAGAAGACCAGAGTCTCCAGGATAGGCTGTGGGGTAGTGGGACTTGCTGTGTCCTAGGTCTTTTTACCCTTTGATCAGAGGAGCATTCTGGATCTGGGAATCCTTTAGGTCTTGTCTCACTACCTCCTTCCATTTGCTCTAGAGGTGGATATAGGATTTCTATTTAGGACATGAGTTTCATTTCTGGTGGAAGAATCTCATTTTTGCCAGATCTTAACTTCCTCAAGGAAATAGCTCCTACCAACGTACCCAAGTTATCCGTTTAGTGATCTGCAAGTACTTTGTGACCACTTTCCCCAAAACAAAAGCAACCTTGTAAAGGCTATGTAGGTAGGTCTTCAGGTAGAGTGCAGGGAGCAACTGACTTCAGAAAACTACTTCCTCCTTCCCTCTGGCTTCTTTCTCCATTCTAGGAACTCTCCTGGTTTTCTAGGCTGGAGACTATTTGCAGCAACCTGTGTACTAGAGTAGGAGGAGGTCACAGAGGTCCAGATGGATTGCTGGGAGCTGGCACTCATATCAAACTGCTCATGATTTCTCCTGATGAATTCCTAATGGACTCTGGGGTGATGAAGAAATGGACTTTTTTGTTTGTTACAAGAGATAAACTTCTAGGGAAGGGACTAGAGCCTGGTATCTGGAGTTGGCTGTAGCTTAGTGGGATAGGCTTTGCCTCTTCAAAAGGTGTATTTGGAATTCATTCTGGAAGCTGTGAATGGCAGGAGCCTATAACTGCCTGCTTCCTAGGCCCAGACTTTTCTCTTGGAAGTTGGAGGACACAGTACACAAAACTAAAGGTATTGGTGCTGGCTTCACTGGACTTATGTCCCAGTGTGTTTTCTGTGCTCAGGTGTGTTCCACTCACATATACTGGATTGGAAGCTCCAGGAGGGTAGAGGTAATGTCTGATTTATCTGTGGAAATAGTGAGTGTCTAGGCCCTGAAACGAAGTACACATTTAGTAATTGAATCACATTCCAGTATGAACATAAATGGTTAAGCACATATATGGATATCTAATAAGTTGCGTATACTCATGTGTGGACAAATTCTTTTTCGGAGAGATTGGCCTTTTAATCTTTGCTTACTGGGCGGCTACCCCAGCCTTGAGTTTGTGTTTTGAATAGGCAGTCTGGCTCCTTAGGAGGTATGTGGGCCTCAGAACTACAGGGAAGGAATCTCTGAGCCAGACCTTTCAGCTCTGTTACTTTTCCTTCTCAGGGCTGGTTGGGATGGGGGAGGAGGAGTGTCCTTTTCATGGCCCCTCCCTCCTTGCTTTTGTCTGCAAGGAAGGGCCCCGCCCCTTTCCCCCAAGGCCCAAGCTTTGTCCTCTGTGCTGGGGCCCTCATCTGCATCACAAAGTGGCCGTCTGTCCCTGTCTGGGTTTGAAGGGAAGTGTCTCCCTTTCTCAGACTAAAAGCTGGGGGCAGGGTGGGGTAAGGGGAGGACTTTGTACAGCTCTAAGGCTTGCAGGGGGATGGGATGGGAGAGAGGCTCTCCCTTTTGCCTTCCCTAGTTTGGGGATGAAAGGGAAGGTGGGGGTTCTCCTGTTTTCCTAAAGCTTCCTTGGAGTGGAGGGTGCCTAAGGCTGAATTTGGTGTGTAGTCCTATTTCTGGGGAAGAGAAGCCTTTGAGGCTAGAGTGTCTGTCCCATCCCCCATTATTTCTACCCAGCCCCCAACTCTAGGGTATGTCTTTTTCCCAAGACTCCACAAATGATTATTCAGCCTGGGAGGCTAAGGAGATGAATGGAACATGAAAACTTGGGGAGGGGAAGGGTGTCTCTTACATCCACCAGGATGTTTATCTTGTTCAGGGTTTATAATTGTTTTTGAGCAGTTTGCAGGTGTTTTGTGTTTGTGTGCTATACATGCTTGTGTGTTCTTTGTGGTGTGTCTGAGGATCTGTTTGTTCATTCATTTATTGCCTGTATGTTGAACACCTATATGCTAGGAGGCAAGATACAGTCCTTGCTCTTGAATAACTCACAATCTAGGGTGGTGTGGGGTATGCATATAAAGGTAAACTGTCTAGGTGTAAGTGTGTGTTTAGGTGTGTATGACAGGAATGTGCCTTACTATGTGTCTGCATCTATCTATTGCTTGTGTGCAATTTCTGTCCAGCTCTTTCTGGGATAGGCACCCAGGTGCTAGTTAGTAGTTAGGCTTTCACTTCCCCATATGGCTGAGTCCTTGAAGGCCTTTTTCCCCCAGGCTGAGCCTTCATTTTTCTGTCTGTGTTTCCCTGTCTGCAGAGTGGGGCTGGGCTTGACAGGTGGTCAGAAGGAGACACAGCAGCTTAGCTCTGGGAATCGTGCCCCTCCCGTGAATGGTTCTGACCTCTTCCTGACCCCTAGCTGAGGATATGCCCCATCCCCCCAGCCTGGCCGACTGTGAAAGCAGAGCTCTGGTGTTGGGAGGTTCTGGGCTAGTTTATCCCTCTCTCCTCCCACCTGGGCTGGTCCTCTAATGGCAAGGACAATAGTAGCTATGGACAAAGGCTTCTCTTAGACAGCTTCCCTTTTTACTCCCTTTCCCCTCAAGCTAGAAAATAAAACCAGGGGCAGCAACCTAGCTGGTGGGAAGAGAGGAAAAGCAGTGGGAGCTGGCCTTGTCCTAGACTTTTCCCAAAGGGCCTGCTCTATCTTGAAATTGATCCCTTCTGCTACTGTCTGGGCCCTCTGTGTGGAAGGAGCTATGGCTGTGGAGAGCACCTTGTATTCTCCTTCCTGAAACAAGTATCTCATTATTCTCTAGCATGCTAATGGCCACCTCTCCTTCCCAAGTCCTCTACTGTAGCCTACTCTTGCCTCATTCTCCTGTGTTCTGCCAGTCTTCATTCCCTAGCTTTTTCTTTTGAACTTTTTTATTTATTGTCTCCCCAACTGCAGCCTTATTTCTTACTCACCTTCCCAACTCTAACCTATATGTTGCCCAGGCCCTAACTCCAGCCTTCCTAGATCAAGCCTCTTTCTGCTCTGACTTCCAATTGTGGCTCTTTGTCAGCTCCCTATTTCAGCCTGTCTCCTTTCTTTTGTCTCCAAACTCTGTTTTTTTTTAAAGCCTTTTCTGCTTTTTTGTCTCTCCAACCTCAGCCTTTCAGTGGCCTCAATCCTTTCTAAAACACCGTCTCCCCTCACATCTCCCTAGCCTGACCTTCTTTGGATCTTCCTCCCACCTACATTGCACAGGAGCATTAAGATGTTGCTGTTTCATGTTCAGGATGGTAATGAGTGAAGAGAGCATCTGGCTGGCAGAGAAGACAAGAATTCTTGGTCTACTAGATACCTGGTGGAGGCAGGTGTCTTACTCTAAAATAAGGAAGAGGGGCGCCTGGGTGGCGCAGTCGGTTAAGCGTCCGACTTCAGCCAGGTCACGATCTTGCGGTCCGTGAGTTCGAGCCCCGCGTCGGGCTCTGGGCTGATGGCTCAGAGCCTGGAGCCTGTTTCCGATTCTGTGTCTCCCTCTCTCTCTGCCCCTCCCCCGTTCATGCTCTGTCTCTCTCTGTCCCAAAAATAAATAAACGTTGAAAAAAAATAAAAAATAAAAAAAAATAAAAAATAAAATAAGGAAGAAAGTTTATTATTGGGAGCCAGATTTAGCCTCTCTACTTGACATATAATAGGAACGTATTAAATATTCACATGAATTTAAGGTAGATGACAAAGATAATTTTCCTAACTGGAGAGAGGTTTTTAAAAAAATGAATATGGAGAGACACGTGGTGGCCCAGTTGGTTAAGCGTTCAACTTCAGCTCAGGTCATGATCTAACACTTCATGAATTTGAGTCCTTCATTTGAGCAGTGTAGAGCCTGCTTCAGATCCTCTGTGTCCCTTTCTCTCTGCTCCTCCCTTGCTTGCTCGCTAGCTCTCTCTCAAAAATAAAGAAACATAAAAAAAAAAACCCCAAAAAAAACAAAAAACAAAAAACATGGATTGACTGAGCCAGTGGAACCCTTCAGTTGGGTTGGGTAGGCAGGAAAGAAGCTTCCCCTATACTTTCCTGTTCCTCTTCTGGGAGGCTTTGTGCCTTCTTTGATCAGAATGGTAAGGAGATGCCAGACTCTACCCTCACCAGCCTCTTTGTCTTGTAGCTGCAGGCGCCTACCTGCCCCCCCTGCAGCAGGTGTTCCAGGCACCTCGCCGGCCTGGCATTGGCACTGTGGGGAAACCAATCAAGCTTCTGGCCAATTACTTTGAGGTGGATATCCCTAAGATTGACGTCTACCACTACGAAGTGGATATCAAGCCGGATAAGTGTCCTCGCAGAGTCAACCGGTAAGTGATACACATCTAAGCCACCAAGTCCAGGAGTCTTTACTTTCCTGAGTCTCAGAATCTTGAGAGGATCCAGAGAAAACTGGTAGAGTATGATATCACCAGATTCAAGGAAGTTTTTGAGGAGGTTTAGGTAAGGTAAGTGTTGAAAAATGTCATTGAATTTGGCTCTGTGGAGATAATTGGTGCCTTTTGCAGAGCAGTTTTAGCAGATTAGTTGGGCTAGTAATCTGTAGTCAGTTGAGGGATCAATGGAAGGTAATGTGGTAGGTATTGTGAGAGCAGATTGCCTTTTCGAGATAGCTTACAGTGAAGCATGCGGAGAGAGAATATGTTGGTTAGAGAGGATTTATAGAGGTCAGTACAATGTGTTGCATGTTGCAGTGTTTGTTAAAATGAATGAATGAAAGGTTTTTAAGAACGAGACATGGATATGCTTATAAACTGAGGAGAAGTTGTTGGAGAAAGAGGTTAAAGGTACAGGACAGAGAGGAGATGAATGAGTTTCCTCTCATTGCTAAGTCAGGAGGACATTACAGGATACATAGTTGGAGGAATTAGCCTTAGAAGAAGCAATATTTCTTTACCAAATTAACTAATTTCATTATTATTTGAAAACTACATATGTACAAAGTAAGAAAAAAGTTAAAATATTAAAAAAAGAATAGCAGTGAAAAATATCTCCTCTTATACTCTGGTCTCTAGTCCCTGAGTCCCTTTCCCTAGAGACATTCATTGTTACCATTCTTGAGTATGTTTCCATATATTTTTGTATGCATATGCAAGCATATGTGTATATAGAACATTTTTTAAATGCACAAAATGTAGAATCCTATATGCCTTGTTCTGCACCTTTTTTCCATTGAACAGTATGTATCAGTACATGCATATCTGCCTTTTGCATAGCATCATAGATATTCCATTGAATGGATGTATTATAACTTATTTAATAAATCTGTTGAGGAACATTTAGGTTTAGCTTAAACTTTTGCTACAAAAGTGAAACTGTTGGATATTATTAAACATAGATACATTTTTTTCACTCAAATATGAATGTATAGGATAAAGTTCTAAGAGTAGAATTGCTGGCATAATACTTTGAAAAATTTTGAGGGGTGCCTGGGTGGCTCAGTTGGTTAAGCGTCCGAGTTCAGCTCAGGTCATGATCTGGAGGTTTGTGAGTTTGAGCCCCACATTGGGCTCTGGGCTGACCGCTTGGAGCCTGAAGCCTGCTTCGGATTCTGTATGTGTGTGTGTCTCTCTCTCCACCTCTGCTCTGCTCATGCTCTGTCTCTCTCTCAAAAATAAACATTACAAAATTTTTTTTGAGGGACACCTGGGTAGCTCAGTCGGTTAGCATTTGAGTCTTGATTTCAGCTCGGGTTGTGTTCTTATGTTTTGTGGATTTGAGCCCCACATTGGGCTCTGTGCTGACAGTGCAGAGCCTGCTTGGGATTCTTTCTCTCCCTGTCTCTGCTGCTGCCCCTCCCACCCCCATTAAATAAATAAACTTAAAAAAGAAAGAAATTTTGAGATATTACCAATTTTTGTTTTAGGGTAAGTTGTACCAATTTATACTCCCATCATCAAAGTATCAGAGTGCCCCTTCCCATAACTGCACCCATCCAGTATATTGGATTTTTTGACCTTTGGAATTATGATAAGTAGAAAATTATATCTTGGTCCAGTTTTATTTTCTAAAAAGTTTTTAAAGTAATCTCTGTGCCCATTGTGGGGCTTGAACTCACAAACCTGAGATCAAGAGTTGCATGTTCTACTGACTGAGCCAGCCAGGTGCCCCAGTCTTGGTCTAATTTTAAATTGTGTTTCTCTAATGAGTGAAGTTGAACATATTTTCATATTTTTAAAAATTATATATGGAAGGGAAATTTCAAATGTGAGAGGAAAAATAGGAAAAGAGGTGTGCATATGTACATATGTTTATATGTCTGGGAACTTGAAGGTATCCTTGCCTATTTTGTGCTATACTATTTAGTAATTAGAGGTGTTTTGTTTTGTTGTTGTTTTTAATGTTTGTTAATTTTTGAGAGAGGGCACAAGCTGGAGAGGGGCAAAGAGAGAGGGAGACAGAAGATCTGAGGCAGGCTCTGCGCTGTCAGCACAGAGCCCCATGCTGGGCTTGAACCAATAAACTGTGAAATCATGACCTGAGCTGAAGTCCTGAGCAGGAAAGGGACAGAGAAAGAGGGAGACACAGAACCTGAAGCAGGCACCAGGCTCTGAGCTGTTGGCACAGAGCCTGACACGGGACTCGAACTCACGAGCCGTGAGATCACGACCTGAGCTGAAGTCAGAGGCTTAACTGACTGAGCCACCCAGGTGCCCCTAGAGTTGCTTTTTTTTTTCAACGTTTATTTATTTTGGGGACAGAGAGAGACAGAGCATGAACGGGGGAGGGGCAGAGAGAGAGGGAGACACAGAATCGGAAACAGGCTCCAGGCTCTGAGCCATCAGCCCAGAGCCTGACGCGGGGCTCGAACTCACGGACCGCGAGATCGTGACCTGGCTGAAGTCGGACGCTTAACCGACTGTGCCACCCAGGCGCCCCTAGAGTTGCTTTTTGATTGGAGGTAGGAATGGGTTCTGGGGTTAGAGGGTAGAGGAGAAAGTTTGGCAGTCTGTAAGGAATGAAAGTGATTAGGGACATTAAAGAGATTGCTCGGTAGCACTAAAGCCTAATTGGGATTGAAACCATGTGCTTATAGTTGCTTACAATGTACAATTTGAGTCTTTTTATCAGTAGTATTTAAGAGCTTTGGTTTAGAAAGTGAAGAGGTCACATAGTTGGATGGATGGTATTTTGAAGGCTAGATGGGCACTCTGGGATCTTAGTGGCAGAGGACAGGAAGTGAAATCAAGAAAGAGATGATAATGAGGTGATAGTGGGGTGGTAGGACTAAGGGCTTCAGAGAGATGGACGAGATGGGGTTCTTCTTCCATAGTTTAGTCCTATTCTAATTCAGATCTCTTCCTCTTTACCTTTTTTGTTTTTTTTTTAATGTTTATTTTTTGAGAGACAAAGCATGAGTGTGGGAGGGGCAGAGAGAGAGGTAGTTGCAGAATCTGAAGCAGGCTCCAGACTTTGAGCAGTCAGCACAGAACCCGACATGGGGCTTGACCTCACCAACTGTGAGATCATGACCTGAGCCGAAGTCGGACATTTAACCGACTGAGCCACCCAGGCGTCCCTCATCTACCTTTTATATGTCTCAGCTCGGGGATTGGAGCTGTCTGGATTCTATTCCTGATTCTAGATAGACCCTGGGAGTAATCCCCTTTCCCCTCTGCCTCCTTCTCTGCTCAGAAGGCACTCGTACCTACCTACTCTTTTAGATCCTTCAGAGTTGGGATCCTCTAGAGATCTGAGAACCAGAAACATCCCTTGATAGCTTGTTAGAACTGTAGAATTTCAGGCTTTGCTCTAGACTTGAATTAGAATCTCCATTTTAATAAAATCTCCAGGTGATTCATATGAATGTTGACGTTTGAGAAGCACTGCTATAGAGTAGATGAGATTAGAGTAGCTGTTAGGAGGGGATGGACATTACCCAAACGTTGAATTACTTCCAAGAGCTTGAAGTAGTAGTCTCTCAGCTTCTACAGGCTGCTCCTATCCCCCACAGGGAAGTGGTGGAATACATGGTCCAGCATTTCAAGCCTCAGATCTTTGGTGATCGCAAGCCTGTGTATGATGGGAAGAAGAACATTTACACTGTCACAGCACTGCCCATTGGCAATGAACGGGTAAGTTGGGAGTCAGACTAGACCTGTGTCAGGGGTCTGGGGTGGGACAGAACTCGTTTAAGCCTATTAGAGTTTGGCAGTCTAGAAATCCTTTTCATCTTTTATGATGAGAAAGTGTGTATTAGGGTGAGGGATGGGTAGATGCTGATGTTTATTTAGCTTACTGTATGTCTGTCCCTACCCAAACAGACTGAGATTAGACTTAAAATAGACCTAAAGGACTTCTGCTAGGTGTGGTTGAGAGGGACAGAAGCACTGAACTAAGGTGGCTAGAGACTAAATGGCTGAATTTCCTCTGAAGTCTTCACTGTGAGCCCCTATCAGTTTAAGGAGCAGATTCTTGGCAGATCTGTGTGGTTGGGGACAGTTGGGGCAACACCAGGAATGTTGGATTGTTGGAAAGCATTGGCAATCCTTCACTCCTTTCTTTTGAAGGTTGACTTTGAGGTGACAATCCCTGGGGAAGGGAAGGATCGAATCTTCAAGGTCTCCATCAAGTGGCTAGCTATTGTTAGCTGGCGCATGCTCCATGAGGCCCTGGTTAGTGGCCAGATCCCTGTTCCCTTGGAGTCTGTGCAAGCCCTGGATGTGGCCATGAGGCACCTGGCATCCATGAGGTACTGGGTGTAGTTAGTATCTGGGCTAGTAGTGGTGGCAGAACTGCTATGTGGGGTTGGGGGGTAAAATGAGCACATACTAAGGTCCCACAGTATGCCTTTCAAATAAAACATTCTTTGAAGCCCTACCATATGCCAAGTGGTATGCATATACATTTAGGTGGTTTAAAGCCTTGGCCCTGTCCCTTTTAGATATCTTTGGACCTTCACCCCATCTGTCCCTGCAGGACAGAGAAAGGATAGAGACTTGCACAAGGTCAGTCATACAACTAGTAAAGGATCAGAGCTGGAATTAAAGCCCTGGTGTCCTGCCTTCCAGGCCAGGGCTCCTCCGTGCCCAGGATGCCTCACAGGGTGGGGGCCTGTGCCCGAGGGACCAGTTCTCTGCCTGTCCCTGCCAGGTACACCCCCGTGGGCCGCTCCTTCTTCTCACCGCCTGAGGGCTACTACCACCCGCTGGGGGGTGGGCGCGAGGTCTGGTTCGGCTTTCACCAGTCTGTGCGCCCTGCCATGTGGAAGATGATGCTCAACATTGACGGTGAGTGGGGAGAGCTATGGAGCCAGGGGCACCCTGAGTCCAGTGACCACACTCCCAGCCTCATCCCTCCCAGCTCTGCAACCACAGTCCTAGTCTAATCCCTAAAGCCCTGGTACCCCTCCCCCATCCCGATACCCTATAAGGAAGAGGGTGTAAAGAACAGTGCCTCCATTTATACTGAAAGACTGAACCTAAGTTGAGCTCTACCCACCCTGTCCCCACAGTCTCAGCCACTGCCTTCTATAAGGCGCAGCCAGTGATTGAGTTCATGTGTGAGGTGCTGGACATCAGGAACATAGATGAGCAGCCCAAACCCCTCACGGACTCTCAGCGTGTGCGCTTCACCAAGGAGATCAAAGGTGAGGACCCAACCAGGTGGGGAAGGGAAACGGCACTACTTTCTCTTTAGTCCTAAAAGGAAATCCCCTTGGGATATGTTCAGGGGAGAGGCCAAGCCTGGTTGCATGAACAGCCTTTTCCAACCCTGACTGGCAGTGTGTGTATCCCAGGTCTGAAGGTGGAAGTGACCCACTGTGGACAGATGAAGAGGAAATACCGTGTGTGTAATGTTACCCGCCGCCCTGCCAGCCATCAGACGTGAGTTGACAGGCTGCTAAGCCATACCATTAGTGGAAGAGAGCTGATATTTCAGCATACTCCTTTCACTTCCTATGCCCTCCCCCATTGGTCCTGAGGATGAGCCCTGTTTTTCAAGATAAACTTTGGTATCCCTCCTCCAACCTTCCCAGATCCTTGATACTCTCCTTACCATTTTTACCTTCTTGGTCTCCACCTCTCCTCCTTGGTCCTTTATTATGGAGCAGGAGTCTTCCCCTGACTGCTGTCTCAGTTCTGTTCTTTCTCAACTTACTCTTCCACCTGAAAGAGAAAGCTAGGCTCCTGGGCTCATTCCATCTACCTTCTTGACCTTAGACTACTGGTCTGTGAGTGCCTATTGGATACTGGGCTTTATGCTCAGCACTAGAAATGCAAATGAGTCAGATATGGTCTTGACTGTTGTGGAACTTGCCTCTCAAATCTTTGGCTTTACTCTGGGAGCCCTGTATTGCCTGCTTTCCCATGAGTGGCAATGCTCAGAGTCTGGATAGGGATGAAACCAAGTCTGGGACTTCCCATGGTTGTAAGTCTAAAGAGGTGGGATTAAATGCTGGGCCCTGACACCTTTTTCCCTTCACCCAAACAGGTTTCCCTTGCAGTTGGAGAGTGGACAGACTGTGGAGTGCACAGTGGCACAGTATTTCAAGCAGAAATATAACCTTCAGCTCAAGTATCCCCACCTGCCCTGCCTGCAAGTTGGCCAGGAACAAAAGCATACCTACCTGCCCCTAGAGGTGAGGCTGCCAAGTAATGGCTGGGCTGGAGAACAAGCACTGTACCTGCGCACTGATCATAAGAGTTCTGTTCTTCCATTCGTAGTCTCTTACTCTCATTTTGAAGTTAGGAAAATTGACATTCTGAGAGGTATGAGGTCATTCTGTGAAATGTAGGCCCCATTCTTACCTGCTACGTTCTTTCATTATCCCTCATCCTGCTCTCATGTTCTTTCAGGACTGCCAGGCAGAGGTAAAAGCTGTGTTTACTATTTAATAAATAATTAGTTCATTCAGGACAGATATTTCAGATACCCACATTCATGTCCTTTTAATTTCTCTTACCCTGTCTGGAGCTGGGGATCCTAAATGACCTAGAGATGTAAGTATACCTTATTTTGCAGAAAATGGAGATAGGTATTACCTATAACGTGAATTCTATTCATGTTATCAATGTGATGATCAATGTGTCCTTTTGAAAAAGTTTTAGTCCCAAGATCGTATTTTTATGCTTCAGACCTTTGAAATCCTGCAATTAAAGAATAGTAATGCTATTTAAGCCACAGAATACAAATGCAGAGTCATTGGGCTGTATTTGATTTGGTATACACACACTAGCCAAAATGTCTTTGGAGAAATTATTGCTGACTACTTCATTGTTTAGTCTAGTGCTACCCAAAATGTGGTCTGTAGACCAATAGCATAGATATTACCTGGGTAGGAGCTTGTTTGAAATGCAGAATCTTAGGTTCCACCTAGAACTATTGAATCAAAATCTGTCTTAACAGAATCCAAAGAGGACTCATGAACATTAAAATTGGAGAAGCACTAACCTAGAATGACATCTTACTCTGTTCCCATAGCAGGAGTCAGATAGCTGAGACCAAAGCTCAAGCCTTCTGTGAGCTTCTAGGATTAAAAAAAAATTTTTTTTTTATGTTGATTTCATTTTTGAGAGACAGAGAGAGACAGAGTGCAAATGAGGGAAAGACAGAGAGAGAGGGAGACACAATTCAGAGAAGGCCGCAAGCTCTGAGCTGTCAGCACAGAGCCTGATGCAGGGCTCAAAGCCGTGAACTGCAAGATCATGACCTGAGCCAAAGTCAGATGCTTAACTGACTGAACCACCCAGGAGCCCCTAGGATTTTAGAACTAGCCAGAGGGAATTAGCCTGAGAAGCAATGAGATCCCAAAACCCAAGAATTCTGACTTTAGTTAATAGCTGATGATACCTGGAAAGTGAGAGGAAGGCAGTATGTTCTTTTGAGGTGTAAACAAGAGTCTTCAGGGACAATCCCAGCTTAGGCTATCTACTGTAAGCTAAATTATGTTAAATATATTGTCAGCAAATTAACATTACTTTTGTTGAAACATTAGTTTCCAAGGGGAATAATTTATATAATGTATATTTTTATTCTTGTTGTTTATTTAACAAATATTTATTGAGCTCCTACCGTGTGTCATATGCTCTTTTAGGTGCCTGGAATGTAGAGATTAACAAGACAGACAAGGTCTCTGCTGTCATGGAGCTTACGTTCTAGAAGGGGGAGATAGACAATAAATTGATAAATAAGATAGTTTCAGATGGTGGTAAGTGGTATAAGAATAATAAAACAGATTACGGGGATAGAGGTAAAGGAGGAGGGGGTTGGAGAGCCACTTTAGTTATTGTACTCAGGGAGGTCCTTTTGTAGGAGACATTTGAGTCCTAAACTATGAGATAGAACCCACCTCGTAATAACCTGAGGGAAGAACCTTTCAGGCAGGAGGTAAATAATAAGTACAAAGGCTCTAAAGCAGCAGGGAACTTGGATTTTTTGAGAAATAGAGAGAAGGCCATAGTGGCTGGCATATGGTATATGAGGGGAAAAGTAGTAGGGGATGATTTCAGAGAGAGGTACAGGGTTTTATCATGTAGGCTTTTATAGCCAAGTGGGATTTTTTTAAGAATAACTTTATCGAAATATAATCCATATACCATAAAATTTACCCTCTTCAAATGTACAATTCAGTGGTTTTTAGTATATTCAGAGTTGTATAACCATCATCATTATCTGATTGTAAAACATTTTCATCATCCCCAGAAGAAAACCCATACCCATTAGCAGTCACTTACATTCCTACTCTCTACCAACCAGCCCCTAGTAACCACTAATCTATTTCTGTCTTTGTGCATTTGTCTATTATGGACATTTCATATGAATGGAATTATATATGGCTTTCTTTTGACTGGCATATTCACTTAGCATAATGTCTTCAAGGTTCATTATACTGTAGCATGTGTCAGAATTTTCCTCCTTTTTAAGGCTGAATAATATTCTATGTATATACCACTTTTAAAAAAATGCATTCATTCATTGATGGACACTTAGGTTGTTTCTACTTGTTTAGCTGTTATGAATAATGCTGCTATGATTATATGTGTACAGTATTCATTCTAGTCTCTGCTTTCACTTTTTTTGAGTATATACTCAGAAGTGGATTTACTGAATCATGGTAATTCTGTGTTTAATTTTTTGAGGAATCCCCATACTGTTTTCAACAGTGGCTGTACCATTTTACATTCCACCAGCAATGCACAAGAGTTTCAATTTCTCCACATCCTTGCTTTAGTCTTTTCCTAGTGTTGATTCTGTAGCTGAAATCATCAATCAAGAATGCTACAACTTTAAGGTGCTTTTAAGAGAGCAACCTCGTATTTTTTGACAATTCTGGATTTTTATTAATTGAATTGACTAATTTGTGTATTCTTTGGGATATGGAATTTAAAGGCAGGTGACTTTGTTCTGCGTTTCCCTATCATTGTTCGGCATGAAGTTTGGAAATTAGAAGGAAAACCAGCACTTACATAGTGTTGGCCCTGTGGGAACAAGTTATATATTTCATTTTGTCTGAATCCTCACAACAACCCCCATAGATAGCTAATGCTTTCTCCCATAACTGAAATTAAAGAAGCATAGTTTCAGAGTAGTTAAGAGACCTGCCTAAGGTAATATCACCTAGAAATGGCAAAGCTGGGCTTCAGATTCAAATCTTCCCAACCTGCTGGCTCTCTCTACTCTCCAAAAAGGTTTCCTGTTCATGGCATCCTGAATATAGTATATTGGGGAATGGAAGTCTTTCACATTGCTAGAAAGTCTTTTCTGATCTCCACTGTGTTCTCTTGGGCCCCAAACAGAGGAACACATGACAGGATATTCCTCACACCAACAGAGGATGCTGTCAGCCAACTGAGACAGTGATTTCTGTAGTCCAGGGCTCAGTGATCATCTGTAGGCTGGGGCTCACGCATTAAGAATCATTTCTAGTTTTCCTGGTGAGTTGCAGGGGAGCAACTGACTGCTTGTCACCATTGGAGAGCTGTCTATTACCTTAAGAATCCAGTTTGTGTATATTGAGTTTTTTAGTATGCAGAAGAGCTGTTTACTGGGTCATTTGGTAAATAATAATTTATGCTAGAGTTTACTGAGTGTTTACTGTGTTCCAGAATTGTACTCAGTCCTTTAAGTGCTTTATTTTATTTAGTCTCCAAACAGCCCTATGAGTTTGTTTCTGTTCTCCCCAATTAACATGAGACCTGGGCCCAGATCTGGCTCTGGATCCCAACCTCTTAATGACAAAGTGGCTATATTGCCTTTGTATTGCAAGTGGGTATTTTCTAACTTACCTATCTCTGCACAGGGGATTTTGCAGTCCCCTTCCCAGGGCTGACAGCCAAGGTCTCTTCCCTTATTGTGGGGCTCTGGGTACAGGGTGGACTGTACTCAAGCCAGAGCTACCTGTCCTTCTCGTTTCCTCAGGTCTGTAACATTGTGGCTGGGCAGCGCTGCATTAAGAAGTTGACCGACAACCAGACTTCGACCATGATAAAGGCTACAGCTAGGTCGGCCCCAGACAGACAGGAGGAGATTAGCCGCCTGGTCAGTAGGGCTGCAGAGAAATGTATGCTTGGTTGCTCAGTCATTGGGGCCCCTGGTAGCATAGATGCTTTTCTGCCTTGGCAGGATCCTCAGGAGAACACAAGTCTGGATTTCTTGCCTGGGATTCCATAGGACTGCTCTTGTTTCTTGACCCTGTAGCTACTTGGCTTCCTATTTCTTTTTCCCTCCTGTATTACTTCCCTGTGTTATCCACTCCCACTTACTTCATTTTCCACTTTCCCCCCTTTTTTAGGGCTATTACTTGCCAGCCCCAGCTGCTCTTCAGGGCTTTCTCCTTGGGACCCAGAGGGTGAGCAGTATTGCCAAGCTGCTGCTCCCCTGAGATCCCCTTCTTTTGTCTTACAGATGAAGAATGCCAGCTACAATCTAGATCCCTACATCCAGGAATTTGGGATCAAAGTGAAGGATGACATGACGGAGGTGACAGGGCGAGTGCTGCCGGCGCCCATCTTGCAGTACGGCGGCCGGGTGAGCAGGGTCAGGGCCAGACAACATCTCTGGGGCATATGGTGGGGGGAGTTGGGTTTTGTTTCCAGGGGCTTTTGTTCCCCTACTCACCTGGCTCTACTGAGGCTCACCTGGACGCCCCCTCTGCCTATCCCCAGAACCGGGCCATTGCCACACCTAATCAGGGTGTCTGGGACATGCGGGGAAAACAGTTCTACAATGGGATTGAGATCAAAGTCTGGGCCATCGCCTGCTTCGCACCCCAAAAGCAGTGTCGAGAAGAGGTGCTCAAGTAAGGAGGGTTGGGTGTATGGGTGGAAGGGTGGGAAGGACGTTAGAGCTGCCTACCTTCCCCTACCCACAAAGAGCCAAGATTTGTTCTGTAGTCTCTTCTTTCTGACTTTTGACCCTGCTTCCCTGTTCTTTCTGGTTCAAACTTTTACCTGCTCCTTTTCTGTCCATCTGCGGTCAGAAGTCTTGATGAAGAGCTGTATCTGTGTCAGAGATGATTTCAGGGCATGAATCTCCTGAGGGGGGCCTGAATTATTTTATTGTTATAATTATTAACATTGGTAGTAAATAATAGTAGTGATGACCATAGTGTTGTACCAGCACCATACCTAATTTTATGTTCTCTCATTTCATCTTCACAGTGAGTAGGTGGTGGTATTTCCATTTTCAGGAAACTGAGGCTCAAAGAGTATCTTGTACAAGGTTTGCATATCAAGAAAGTGTCAGAGTTGGGATCAAATTAGATCTGAGGTTTCTAAGTTTCTATTCCTCATTGGAAACAAAAGCTCATCTGGTTCTCTGAGCTATTCTCTCCTATACATACAATTTTTTCATTCAAGTCCAAGTGACCTGAATTAGATGAACATGAGTTGTAAGGGCCTCTTAGCTACCTGTGGCTGAGAGACTAGGAATAGATGACAGCAATGAAGAAAATGATACAGCCAAATGGTTTAAAGGAACATTTTAGGGGAGTAATGGTCTTGGGTGAATGAATAAATAGTAAAGAAGTAACTGACTTTTCCCTGCAGTCTTATTATAATTATTATTATTATTATTTTTTTTTTTAATTTTTTTTTTTCAACGTTTATTTATTTTTTTGGGGACAGAGAGAGACAGAGCATGAACGGGGGAGGGGCAGAGAGAGAGGGAGACACAGAATCGGAAACAGGCTCCAGGCTCTGAGCCATCAGCCCAGAGCCCAACGCGGGGCTTAAACTCACGGACTGCGAGATCGTGACCTGGCTGAAGTCGGACGCTTAACCGACTGCGCCACCCAGGCGCCCCGATTTTTTTAATGTTTTATTATTTATTTTTGAGAGTGAGAGGGACAGAACACAAGTGGGGAAGGGAAAGAGAGAGAGAGGGAGACACAGAATTCAAAGCTTTCTGAACTGTCAGCACAGAGCCTGATGTGGGGCTTGAACTCACCAACTGTAAGATCATGACCTGAGCCAAAGTTGGACTCTTAACCGACTGAGCCACCCAGGCACTCCCCCTGCAGTCTTATTATTAATGAGGTATTTCAAATACCACAAAATTAACCCATTTAAAGTGTACAGTTGATTAGTGCCTGCATTCTTTTGAAGCAGTGGCTTCTTATTCACTCTGCGTCCGGAATAGGGTCAGTGCACTCCTGGGCTGAGGAAGAGCTGGTGGAGCTGACCACTTTCATTATTGACAAGGATGATAGAGCTTTGTGCCCTGGCAGGTTCAGCTGGCTTTGGGATTTTAATGAGAATTAGTTACAGTAGCACCTGATGAATGTGGGGACTCTGGCTGCCCTGCCTGTCCTTCTCCCCTCTGCTCTCACAGATGCACGACTACTACCATCATACTTACAGTTTCTTTTAAATGAGTTCCTCTTGTCTCCTTTCCTGGGTTTTTGGGACTTTAGCACCATTTGGGTCAAGCCATTCCTAGCCTCTGCCTAACATTGGAGAGTTGGCCCACAGCAATATTGGAAAGGCTCCCAGCTCTCTGCCTTTGTGTCACCTTATTGGAAGATAAATCCTTTTGTGTGCTTCTCTCTTATTCCCATGTTCAGTTCGAGAAACAATCCATTGTTTTGGATATTTTGGGGTACAGAAACTAATAAACCTAGAATCTTGGAATTGGGAGTCAGTTCATCAGACATCCCATTCTCTCAGTATCCTCAGATGCAAGGGGTAAGAATATGGCTTGTATACCTGCGTCAGTGGTACGTAGTTGGATGTTTGGTTCTAGGCTAAAGATTAAAATCTGGGAGTCTGAAGGTATGGCAGTGGATGAGATTGTCCAGGGAGAATGTAAATAGTGAACAGAAGCTAAAGACAGAACTCTGAGAATCTAGAAAGGAAATAGAGCAAAGTTCCTAACTGTGTATGAGGGATGGGATCCCCAGAGTACAGGAAAAGGCATCCTTTCTACTGAGACAGAGGGAGAAGAGGTGGCTGTGGAGGTGTATAAATTGGTAATTGGAGATGGATGAGGGTGTCCTAGGGTCAACCCTCAGCATTTTACTTCTGGCTAAAGAAGTCTTGTTACCTCAGCTGTATCACTTTTAGGACAGGATTTCAAGACCTTCTCCATTCTAGACTTCTTTAAACACATCGTGGTCCCCAGCACAGGACACAATATACCAAGTGTGATCTGGTGGTAGAGAGAAGATTGGGAATACCACTTTCTTTGAAGTAGAGACCCACTTATTAAATTTGACTTATTAAATTTGATGTTCCTTTATATCCTCAATCCTAGTTCCATTCCTGCCTTCTGATGTAGCCACTGTCATGAACTATCATGACCTTCCTATCTAATTTATATATTTTGTAAACCTATATATATATGCTTTTAAATTTTATTTTATTTTTTTTTTTTTAAAGTTTATTTATTTTTGGGACAGAGAGAGACAGAGCATGAACGGGGGAGGGGCAGAGAGAGAGGGAGACACAGAATCGGAAACAGGCTCCAGGCTCTGAGCCATCAGCCCAGAGCCCGACGCAGGGCTCGAACTCACGGACCGCGAGATCGTGACCTGGCTGAAGTCGGACGCTTAACCGACTGCGCCACCCAGGCGCCCCAAATTTTATATAATAGTATCATACTGTATTTATTTTGTGTGTGTGTTTACTAAATATGTTAAAAAATATTTATTTTCTTACTATATAGACTTTTGAATCTATCGTATTGCTATTTGTATGGTATATAATGTCCCCTAAACAATTCCTTTTATTGTCTACTTGTATATTGCTTTTAATCTGAATGTAGGATTTTCACAAGTTAAATTTCCTGCTACCTATTTCAATTTGTTACTGTATTTATGTAGTTAGATTTTTAAAAATCTACTACATATGTACCCTTTCTTCCTTTCGTAGGGCAAAGCCCTAAAGCCAAAGAAAAGAAGCTTGTTTAATTATTTGCTCTTAGGTCTCAAAGAATCAGTAGGGGAGGAGGGAATTCATTTTTACTGAGCACCTCCTGTGCTGTGATCACTGTTGGAGCTTCTTTTAATATGAGCAGAAGCCTTTCTCTTGGGCATTTGCCTATTGCTATGGACTTAGTGCACAGGAATCAATTGCTGATTGGGACAAGGTAGAGACTCAATTCCCACAGATTCTTTCTCTGGGCTCCCTTGGCTCTCTGTTTGCACCATTAAATACTTAGCAAGCTTGGTTTTGTCCTACTCAACTACAAATGTGTTTTTTACACTGGCTGTGATCATATCTCATTTATCTCAGAATCTCTCAGTGGTTATCATAGTGCTAGATACCTAAGATGGAGGCATTTATTCAGAGGTATTAAAGTGGGACTCACTGCCTCCTGTCATGATCATACTTGTGCTGCAGGAACTTCACAGACCAGCTGCGGAAGATTTCCAAGGATGCAGGGATGCCCATCCAGGGCCAGCCTTGCTTCTGCAAATATGCGCAGGGGGCAGACAGCGTGGAGCCCATGTTCCGGCATCTCAAGAACACCTACTCAGGGCTGCAGCTCATTATCGTCATCCTGCCAGGGAAGACGCCAGTGTATGGTACAGTTCTCTGGGGACAGTGATAATGAAGATAGGACTCTTCTCAGGGTAGCTCCCTGGAGGCTCCTAGGGAGGACTCAGTGTGGGTTCTTTGATCTAGCCAGAGTTCTTCCTTAATGTCATTATTCCTTTTATAGGAGAAATATCAGCCTATATGAGCCATTGAATCATCCCAGGTCCTGCTTACCTGCTCACACTCCATCCCAGTAACATTTACTGGGATCCTCTGGGTTCTGGTCTTTATGCCAGGCAAAGCTGGGCCAGATAGAGAAATGGGTCAGTCCAGACTCCTGTTCCTGGGAGTGTGTTGTCTACCAGGACATTGTAAAGCACACTCAAGTGGAATTTGTGGTGGCTCTGTAAGTGGTCTGTTGCCTGGGAATGACTTGGACTTTCTGAGAAGCTTTCTTCTCTCCCACTTTTAAGGAGAGGGGTGACAATATATAACTCTGTCACAGTTCTTTTACTCTCTTTTCCCTCCACGTCTCCAGTTTCAAAGGAAGAGCTGTTCCTCCTCTTACCTTGTTCAACCCTTGTATGCGCTTATTCCTGTCTTATCCTGCTACTTTTGGGACTTCATACCCTTTAACCCTCCAACTTCTTCAGTTTCCCCACCCAAGAGCACATTACCACAATCATGCCATCTCCTTTAGCTTTTGTCTTCCTAATTTCTTGATTTTCTTCATCATACCTTTTGAATGTGTTCTCTACATTTTCTAGGCCATTTCCTCACCAGCTACTTACTCCTTTGCGTCTTTCATCTGTCTTCTAACTTTCTCCTAAACTTCCCTTGCAGAAAGCCATCTGTGACCTTTCTCACTTCTCTTGACTTCTGATATTTTCTCCTGTCTCTCTCGAATTACTTTTGTCATTACCAGATATGCCTGGTATTTTCCAGATTTCTGTGTCCTGCCTTCTCTGTCTTTACATTCTAGTGAAATTTTCATTTATTTCAGTTGCTTAAATCATCACCTATTATTATATGCTATAATGTATTATTAAAATCTTGATCCAATCCTTTACCTCTGTCTCTCATTTGTTGCTTTTGACCTTTTTCCCGTCTATAGGAGTTTATTGATTACCTACTATGTGTGAGAAATACTGTGCTAGGTCCTAAATGCGTTGGTGAATAAAATGGATATATTGTCTGCTCTTGTAATGTGTTTTGGTGGACCATGTCTTTAGTATCTTTTCCTGTCTTTATTAGTAAGCTCTTATCTTTACTTCTTCTGTGTTTGGCATCATAATTACTTCTGAGTACCTTTATCCAAATTCTGGAGGCAGTCTGTCTTCTCGTTGCTTCATCTCCAGTGTTCTTTTTTACAGTTTTAAGATACATTCTCTGGTCTCCACCCATACTTTTCAACTTAATTTTAACATTTCTCCTTTTTCTTTTTTCATTTAAATGTTTGTTTATTTATCTTTGAGAAGGAGCACAAGTGGGGTAGGAGCAGAGAGAGAAAGAGAGCACAAGTAGGGGCAGAGAGAGGGGGAGACACAGAATACGAAGCAGGCTCCAGGATCCTAGCTGTAAGCGCAGAGCCTCATGCGGGGCTTGAACCCACAAACTGTGAGATTGTAACCTGAGCCGAAGTTGGGCACTTAACTGACTTAGCCACCCATGTGCCCCTCTTCTTAAGTCTTTCTTGAATAGGTTACTTGATGAGACCTTTTGTGACTCTGCTCCTAAAAAAAACCTTCATTGGCTCAAATTCACAAAATAAAAATTTTTCAGGGTCCGGATCTATGTTTAACTTTTCAGCTTTATCTTGTATTGTTCCCTTTGCCACACATACTGGAACGATCGCTTTTTCTGGAATTAGATAGAATTTGAAATAGATTTTAATCCTGGTGATGCCAGTTTACTGATATAGGCAAATTACCTAACCTTTCTTAGCCTCATGAATTAATTATATAAAAAGCAGCATGTATGGCTCAATTGGTTAAGTGTCCGACTCTTGATTTCAGCTCAGGTCATGATCTCAACAGTTGTGGGTTCAAGTCCCTGGTCGGACTCTGTGCTAACAGTGCAGAAACTGCTTTGGATTCTCTGTCTTCTCCTCCCCTGCTTGTGCGTGCTCTCTCTCGCTCTCTCTCTCTCTCTCTCTCTCTCAAAAATAAACGATAAAAGAAAGCAACATGTAACAGTGCTTAGCACACTGTAGATACTGTAGATGCTCATTTCTTGCCTGTGCTTTCTATTCTCTGGTTTTGCTTACCTCATTTGCCTTTGTCTAAAATATCTAAGTACTCTTCTTATTCCCCATGTTGCCCTTAAAATTCTCTCTATCCTTCAAGTCCCAGTTTAAATGTATTTATTCCAGGGGCACCTGGGCGGCTCAGTTGGTTAAGCATCTGACCTCGGCTCAGGTCATGATTTCACGGTTGTGGGTTGAAGCCCCACATCGGACTCTGTGCTGACAGCTCGGAGCCTGGAGCCTGCTTTGGATTCTGTGTCTCCCTCTCTCTCTGCCCCTTTCCCCACGTGTGCGTGCTCTCTCTGTCTCTCTGTCTCTCTCACTCTTCCTCACAAAAATAAACTTATTAATAAATATACTTATTCCCGGAAGCCATCTCTTATCCTACTTAGAGGATAAATCTTTCTGGAAATTGTATCAGGCTGCTGATCAGTTACTACCTACCTTGATATTATTTTGAGCATAGGGTAGATCTTATTTTGCTCTGAAACCTTCTTTCCTCTGCACATATAAGGTGGAACCTTCCATTGACATGATACTTAATAATTGCTTATGTAGTGAAGTTGGTTGATCTTCAGTCCAAGTCTCTCTTGGACCTTAAATTGATGGCCCTTGGATGCAAAATAAGGATACTTTTTAGGAGAACTGCCTTGAGTAATTATCCACATTTCTGGTTCCCTCCAGCAAAGGGGAGAATCCAGTATTTGTTTTGCTTGGAAAGTAGTATAATGTAGTATAGCATGCTTGGGGAGGTCAGTGCTTACTCAGAGAATTTTCCCCACCCCAGGCTCAGTAATGTTATACCTCTGTCCAGTCTCAGCCTTGATTAGGATTTTGGGCTTCTTCTACTTACATACTGTTTCTTGATTATACCACTTGGACAACTTAGCCAATTGTTTAGGAATTAAGCCAGCAGATGAGAAGAGCAGTTAGATTCTTCTAAAGACCCCTACCTTCCCTCCCTGGAGGCCAAAGCAAGGTCAGTTGCATTGTGGCTGCCCTAAGAATATAAAAGGACAGTGTGACATTTGCCCCATTCTGATCTGGTACTGTATCTCAACCTGTCCTTAGCATTTTCAACTCCATACTTTCCACTAAATTGATACTTTTGCCTTTTTTTTAAACGTAAACTTTTTATTGTAGTATACATATAGAAATCTTAAGAGTTCAGTTCACTGAATTTTTACAAAATGTCACACCAAGGTAACCAGTACCCAGTTTGGGAAACAAAACATTACTACAACCTCAGGCTGCTGGTCACTACAACTCCCCATTAGTGGTAATCACTTTTCTGGCTTCTAATATCATGGATTAGTTTTGACAGTCTTTGAACTTTATATAAATGAATTGTTTATTATGTACTTTTTGGTGTCTGGCTTTTACTCACTATTATGTTTGTGAGATTCAACATGTTTGTTTAGTTGTAGTTTGTTGCAGTTTTTCCATCATATTGAGTAAAATACAGTTTACGTGTATTTATCCATTCTACTGTCAGTGGACATATTTGCATTGTTTCCAGTTTTTACTATTATAAATAATGCCTCAGTGAACATTCTTGTACATATCCTTTGAACATATATACCCATTTCGATTGGGTGTGTATCTAGGAGGGATTTATATATATATATATATATATATATTTTTTTTTTTTTTTTGAGAGTGCACAAGCAGAGGAGGGGCAGAGGGAGAGAGAGAGAATCCTAAGCAGCCTTTTTACCCAGTGCAGAAAGACATGGGGCTTGATCCCACAACCATGAGATCATGACCTGAGCCAAAATCAAGAGTCAGACGCTCAGCCAGCTGAGCCACCCAAGCACTCGAAGAGGGAAGTGTACGCTTTACACTTAAACCAGCAGTGTATGAGACTTCTAGATATTTTATATCCTTACCCAAATTGGTATTCTCTCTTTAATTTTAGCCGTTTTTGTGGTATTCCGTAATAATTGTGTTGTGCTTTTAATTTGATTTCTCTGATGATTGATAAAGTTGGATATCTTTTTATGTCTATTGGCTATTTCAGTAGCCTCTTTTGTAAAGTGCCTGCTCAAGTCTTTCCCTTTTTTTTCTTTGCCTTAACTACTTTTTTCTTACGGATTAATAGATGTTCTTTATAATTCCTTTACTTAATACGTATGTGCATTATACATATCTTCTGTGCTTTGTGGCTTGTCTTTTTGCTTTCTTAATGGAGTCTTTTGTTGAACAGAAATTTAAAATTTTAATGTGGTTCAATTTGTGTAATATTTTTTCTTTATGGCTAGTACTTTCTGCATTCTGTTTAAGAAATCCCAAGATCATAAAATAATGGTCTATGTTTTCTTTAAAAAAATTATATATATATATATATATATAGTATAATATGTATTATATATATATATATGATTTTAACCTTTCACATATAGAACTGGTCTGTCTCCTTCAGAAACTCTTGCTTTCTTCATCTCTTGGCAGTGGTTCCTCTGCTGGTGCAAAGCCTAGAATCTCAGCCTCCTGTCCATACCTAGAATCAGCAAATGTACCCAGGGTAAAAGCAGTTGCAGAAGACAGCTCACCTTGGTGAGATTCTGTTCCTCTCTGGAGTTTTTGCCCTTCAGTTCTTGTCTGAGCACCTCTCTGCTGCCTTCAGAAGAGGATTTCTGTATTTTGTCTGGCTTTTCTGAATGTTCTCTGCAGAAGCACTGGTTTGCCACTAACTACTCCATCTCTCTTAACAGTGGAAATGATCATTTTAGCTTTTTAAACATGCTCAGTCTCTCTCATTGAAAACACACTAAATCCTTCATTGATCCCACATCTCCTCCTTGGTACTTTGTAACACCTAAATAGTTTTTGCCTTTATGCATTACCAATGTCAATCCAAAGGACGTTTCTGGTCCTTATTTTACTTGATCTTTAGTAGCATTGACTTTGTTGAACACTTGCTCCTTTTTGAAATACTCTCTCCCCTTGGCACTCATGATACAACACTGTGTTCCTCCTAGTTCTCTGTATGCTTCTCCTTTGCAGACTCATCTTCTTAAACGTTCTGCAAATATTGAGAGTTCCTCAAGATTCAGGTCTAAGCCCTCTTTTCATCTGTTCTCTTCCTTGATGATCTCTTCAATTACTGCCTGTACCTGAACAGCTGACAAATTTGCATCTCCTTTCAGACTGTTGAGCTTTCAACTAACTATTCTCATTTGTCTAGTTGATACCACTGGGATGACCAAAAGCACTTCAAACTCAAACTATCTCAAAATTACTACAAAAGCTAGAAACTTGAAGTTATCCATAAAAATTCTTTTTCCTTGCTCACATATATCATCACTGAGTCCCTTAAATATCTCTTGAAATCGGTTTCTTTCCATCTAAGCAACTGTCTTAGTACACGCTACCCTCATTTCTTGCTAGATCAGTCTAATGACCACATTCTTTCTCTTATACCATGGTTCGTTTGGTCTCCTTTTTAGTTTCGTTGGCCTTTCAATTTCTCAAACATATCTCTTAGAGTGAATTTTTGGATGGTGTTGCCTCTGCCTGAAATGTTCTCTCCCAACTCTGCCTCTCTCTCTTTTTGTTTTTTGTTTTTAATTTTTAATGTTCATTTTTGAGAGAGAGAGAGACAGAGTGCTAGTGGGGAGGGGCAGAGAGAGAGGGAGACATAGAATCCAAAGCAGGCTTCAAGCTCCAAGCTGTCAGCACAGAGCCTGACATAGGGCTCAAACCACGAGATCATGATCTGTGCTGAAGTCGGACACTTAACCAACTGAGCCACCCAGGTGCCCCACTCCGCCTCTCTTCTAAGTCCTTTTCTATCTTTAGGTTTCATTTCAATCATTACTTACTTAATCCTTTCCTGACTGGGTTATTGCCTGCTATTAAATGCTCTCATAGCTTCATGAAGTTTTCTGTTGTAGCATTGATCATTTTACTTTTCATGACTTAAGATTAGTCACTAGAAAGTAACCTCTGATTAGTGACCCTATGTGTTTCTGGTTATCATTGTGTTCCTACCACCTCATATACTACCTGACATCTAATCAGCATTCAGTAAATATTTGTTGAATGCACTAATCACTTCTCTCCCTGCTCATAGCTGAAGTGAAACGTGTTGGAGATACACTCTTGGGAATGGCTACACAGTGTGTGCAAGTGAAGAATGTGGTCAAGACCTCGCCTCAGACCCTGTCCAACCTCTGCCTGAAGATCAATGTCAAACTTGGTGGCATTAACAACATCCTAGTCCCACACCAGCGGTATGAACTCTATTGCCCACTTGCCTTGCCAAGCAAGGTATCATGGTGGGGACTGACAAAGAGATAGGACCCTGGCCAGGGAGAATCAATCAGACACAAAGGAGAGGTGACCAAAATGAGTGCTAGATGGTGCCAGGAGAAGACTCAACTCCTCACTATTTGTTTTCTCTTCTTTGTTTAGCTCTGCCGTCTTTCAACAGCCAGTGATATTCCTGGGAGCAGATGTTACACACCCCCCAGCAGGGGATGGGAAAAAACCTTCTATCACAGCAGTGAGTGATACTCTCCAGCTTCTTCTTAAGGTTCTCATCTTAGCTCTGAAGACTACACATAATCTCCTTCCCTCAGCTCTTATGCTTGACCCTTCAGAAGAACTTTTTTTCAGCTGGTCATCCCCATTAACCACTCCCTTGGTATCTTCATAAAACTGACTCTGTATGGTATCTGTTTTTCAGAGAAAGCAGTGGGAGTGTAGGCAGTGGCCAGAGACTTTGCCTAGTCTACATCACTCTTGCTCTGTGTTCAAATTTCTCTCTCTCTCCATGCCCACTTTGGGGATATGGGAAAGACCATGTCTCTTCTCTGAGATCCTTTTTAAGGTGGTTACTTAGTTGCTGGGATTGTCCTTTCCTCTTTCCCATCCCTACCCCTGATCCATCTAATAGATTAGATGGTTTTCTAGTCCCTCTCCCGACTTCTTTGCTCCCTGTCCCTGGAGCAGGGAATTACAAATTGCTAGAGGGATCAGGCTTACCTTCCCACTTCTCTTTCCTCAACTCTCAAGTTTCTCTAGGCAGATTGGGATAATCTCAGTAAATGCAGGGAAATCCTATAATGTGCTTATTGTTGTTTTCCTTGTGGTCATCCATCCTAGGCTCTGGCCCCTACCCACTTTGAAAATGATATTGTTTGTACCTCCTGCAAGAACACTCTTCACCACAATTCCTGGGTAGATTCACACTTGAATTGAGAAAAGGACAAACTTATGGCTCATTGAGGCCACTCTTTGAGCTAGTAGTGCCTTCACATGCTCCCCTGCAAGGGGTAAGAACTGAACTAATCAAGTACTTACTGTGGGTTCTATGCAAGGTGTTTTATATGTACCACAGTAACACTGTAAGCAGGTAGCATTCTTATCTCCATTCGAGAGGAGGAAAAAGATCAGTTTTTTTTTTTGCTAAGAAGCTTTCTCCAAATCTATGTCCTGACAGTACTGGGAGAGTGGAGGTTCTGGGAGCTGATCCTGCCTCTTTGATTGTTAGGTGGTAGGCAGTATGGATGCCCACCCCAGCCGTTACTGTGCTACTGTGCGGGTGCAGCGACCCCGGCAAGAGATCATTGAAGACTTATCCTACATGGTGCGTGAGCTGCTCATCCAGTTCTACAAGTCCACCCGTTTCAAGCCTACCCGCATTATCTTCTACCGAGATGGGGTTCCTGAAGGCCAGCTCCCCCAGGTAGGGTCCAAAGTAGGTGGTGAAAACCTTCATGTTGGGGCCAGAGGGCCTAATGGGTGCAGAGAGTACTGGTGTGTTTTTTAGGCTATTGGCATCAGGAGGGGCTACTTCTTTGAGAGCTTTGCTTATTGGCAATAGGCTTGGGAGCAGAGATCACAACTGAGAGGTGGTATGTACAAGCATCTATAGACCTTTCTTTTAACAGAAGACCCTCAGTGCCTATATACTAGTTGGTTCATGTTGAAGTCTGATTCTTTAGACTGGTAGTTCTCAGAACTTTAGCATGCGTGAAGATCACCTGAAGGGCTTGTTACAGTAGTTTGCAGGGCTCTAAGAATTTCCTATTCAGTGAGTCTAGGATGGTTCCTGGAATTTGTAGTTCTGACAAATTCCTAGGTAGGCGATGCTGCTGGTCTAGAGGCCACACTTTGACAACCACTGCTGTTGACCTTCATAATGTTCCTCCTATTTCTCCCTGCCAAGCCTTCATATTCTCTTGTTTAGAGTAGTATAATGAACTGGTCTCCTTGACTACCGTTTAATAGTAATATTGGGTACCACTTACATACTATGAATTGTAGTAAGCACTTCATATGTGTTCTGTTTAATGCCTAGAATAATTCTATGAAATAAGAATAATTATTATCCCATTTGACAGATGAAACTTGAGGCTCGGCAATGTTAAATAATTTCTTCAATGTCAGCCAAGCTAAACAGTGATGGAACTGGAATTCAGACAAATTGGTCCTTGATTCCAGAGTCTATGCTCTTAACTATTATGCTCAATTTTCTCTAAGTCATCCAGTGTTCCCTAAAATAGCAGACAAATTTTTCCTATCATTTCTCTGTTCAGGAACATCTAGTGGCTTCACCTAGCCTTGGGTTAAAATTCAAACTGCTTAGTAAAGCAATCAGCAGTTATGAAGCCCCTACTAGATTTTCTTTTTTTAAAGCTTTTTTTCCCCTAAGTTTATTTATTTTGAGACAGAGAGACAGAGAGTGCATGCAAGTCGGGGAGGGGCAGAAAGAGAGAGAATCCCAAGCAGGCTCTGCACTCTCAGCATGGAGCCCGATGTGGGGCTCGAACTCAAGAACCACGGGATCATGACCTGAGCTGAAGTCGGATGCTTAACCAACGTAGCCACCCAGGTGCCCCCTACTAGGTTTTCTATGTTTTTACTTAATTAATCTGTTTTACTCTTTGCAATGGTTTTGTGAGGCTGATCTTACTAGTAACTTTAGTAGATGTGGAGAAAATGAGACTTAGAAGAGTTAAGTAGCTTGCTCACAGGAATACAGCCAGATAAAGCTTGAGTTTAAACCTATTTCTAATTGATTTCCATTGTATCCATTTCTGCCATACAGTTTTGACCCCCTATATCTGACATCTAAGGCCACAAGGCAACTATTGCATATGGTTGTTTACCTTCTTTAGCTAGTCCATTTTCTTCTTTGTAGGACTGAATTCATCTACTACTTCTGTACCAATTCCTGAACTGTGTGTCTGCTCTTCTCTGATGGTCTCAGCTCCATTCTTGGAGCTCACAGGGGAATTCCTTTTATCTTTCTAAACCTGAAATTTACCTTACTTTGGGCATTGTGATTATAGTGATGTTTGTGTATTTTGTTTCTGTGTCTTGACATTAGGTCTCTTTATGCATAGGAACCAGGTGAGTATTCTCTGCTGATACCAAGCCTCCCAGCCAAGGCTTTATAGCAGCATATCAGGTGAACTGAGGATAAGGCTGATTTTGGCAGGAAGAGGCTGTCCTTACTAATGGTTGGGTGTTAGCTTATAAAGGGACGCTGAGCAAAAAGCCATATTACAAATGGCAACCACTTAGTTCAGAAAAATGTGACTCAAGAGGAGCTGTATGTCTCTTTGTCTCTCTCCTTACCCTGTGCCTAGATCCTCCACTATGAGCTGCTGGCCATTCGTGATGCCTGCATCAAACTGGAAAAGGACTACCAGCCTGGGATCACTTATATTGTGGTGCAGAAACGCCATCACACCCGCCTTTTTTGTGCTGACAAGAATGAGCGAGTGAGTGAGAAATTGAGGAAACCATCCATACCTTTGTCCTGTCTCCCTTCTCTTAATGTGGAAGAAGGCCTTGAGATAAATCTGGGGATTTAGTCCTTGGTCTGTCTATCCTCCCTGGCCCTTTCCCCCTAGGGCTCTTGTCCTTCCTCTGCCGCTTTCTTCCCTTTTTTCTCTCTTTCTCCCCTCCTTCCCTTATACTTTCTCTTCCTCTTTCTAGCTTTCTGGCCTATAGACCCTATATAGACCAGCTCCCAGAGAAAAGAAAGGGAACTACCATTCATTGAACTTGTCCTATATGCCAGACATTGCACAAAGGTGTCTTCCTCACAGCAGCCCTGTGAGTTAGGTACCATTATTAGCTGGAGTTTAACCTCAGAAAAGTTAAATGACTTGCTGAGATCACACAGCTTATAAATGGTGAAACCAGCACTTAACCACAGGTCTGTGTGACAGGAGAAGTCCATTATTTTAAGATCTAGTACCCTCTGGGAACAGAGATTTTGGTGGAATCAGAGTAGGATTGAGTCAGAACCCTTCTTAGGGCCAAGCAGATCTTGGGATCTTGGTTGTCTTTTCTCTGTACAGATTGGGAAGAGTGGTAACATCCCAGCTGGGACAACTGTGGACACCAACATCACCCACCCATTTGAGTTTGACTTCTATCTTTGCAGCCACGCAGGCATCCAGGTAGTCGGGCTATGTCCTGGGGTTTCCAGTGGGTCAAAGATGAATTGATTATTCCCACTGCCTGTAGAATATATCAGTCATCACTGAGTGGCATTCAGAACAGGATTATTCTCTTAATAAGCCTTTAGCATACTTGAACAGAAGTACGTTTTGAATGTCTTAGGCAGGTTGCCCATAACAAGGGTATTTTTATGACATAGGTGGCTTTGTGTCTGCCTATTCCTGAGTGGATCTTCCAACCCAACTACACTTGTAACAGTGATCCTGTTCCTTAGCATTGGCTGTCCCCTCTGCCCAGTCTGGGGCCCCTCACCTTCCTATCTTCCCAGGGTACCAGCCGACCATCCCATTACTATGTCCTTTGGGATGACAACCGTTTCACAGCGGACGAGCTCCAGATCTTGACATACCAGCTGTGCCACACTTATGTACGATGCACACGCTCCGTCTCTATCCCAGCACCTGCCTACTATGCCCGTCTGGTGGCTTTCCGGGCACGATACCACCTAGTGGACAAGGAGCATGACAGGTGAGGCCTGGGATCAAGCTGGCTTCCCATTTGCTTCAGCCTCGGGTACCAGACCCTCTCAACATTCCTTGGGCAGAAGGAAACGAATATTGTACAATTTGACGTCCTTGGGCTCTTCTGCCCAGATCTGGGTTGGGGTTTTCTCATAAGGTGGTATGGGAATTGGTACCTGGGGGAATGGATTAGCAGTAGCTCAGTGCACCAGGAAGGACTTGTTTCATTTTTGCTTTTCAGTGGAGAGGGGAGCCACATATCGGGGCAGAGCAATGGGCGGGACCCCCAGGCCCTGGCCAAAGCCGTGCAGGTTCACCAGGATACTCTGCGCACCATGTACTTCGCTTGAAGGCAGAACGCTGTTACCTCACTGGATAGAAGAAAGCTTTCCAAGCCCCAAGAGCTGTGCCGCCCAAATCCAGAGGAAGCAAGGAGGAGGAGGAGGGAGGGTAGGGAGGAGCTCAGAAGGCCTTGTTTCCTTCTTTCTACGAAGGGGGCGAAAGGGTGGGGGACAGGGCCAGTAAGCCAGACCACCAGCCAGAAATTTCTGATGTCCACCTCATGACCCCCACCCCTCACCCATCTTGTCACATCTGGCCCTGACCCCACTGGACCAAGAGGGGCAGCACTGGTGCCCGCCATACACACAGGTGTCTCTTGTGACTCACAGTGCTAAAGACTCATGCCTGACAGCTTGGTAAGGTCGGCTCTGCAGCCCCGCGGACAAAAGCTGGTAGGTTTGGGTTTGATACTTTAGATGGGAGAGTGAGGGGCTTAAAAAAGTGGGTGGGAGGAGGGAAGGATTTTTTAGGAGCCTTAATCAGAAAAGGTCTAGATTTGTTTAAGAGGAAAAACGAAACCAGACCCAGATCAATATTTTAGAATACTAGATGTTTTAATGGGTTGAAAATCCAGTTTGTAGGAAGATTTTTAATGCTAATGGTTTTGGTTGACCCTCCCCCAGCTGCCACCCCCTTTCCATTATTCCTTTCTCTCCACTTTTTCTACCCCACCTTACACCTCCTCCCTGACAGACATCCAGCCCCTAGTAAGACTTAAGGCACTATGGCACTTAGCTCTGAAGTGACACGACCCTGTCTTCCTTCCGCCTACTGGTGGGTAACCAGTGCCTTCCCTGTAACGGTAATGCTGCAGAACTGCAACCTTTTGTACCTTTCTTTGGGGGGGATAGGGTGGGGGTGGGAGAGGAGGTAGGTGGGGAAGAAATACCCTTAACCCAACAAGCCTCCAACCAGAGCGCCAGCTATTTTGCATTCGAAGGAATTGACTTCCATATTCATTAAGCTTTTAAAAAGACCACAACCTCAAGATGGTTAAAATCCATTGACATTTGCACTTTCAGACATGACAAGTCTTGGAGCTGCTGAGATGACTGGCCCCTGGCCTTTCCATTTACACCTCCTGTTCTTCCTGTCCCCCCGGTTTCCCCACCTGCCTGGATCTGGAGTTACTTTCATAGCATTTCTCACTCTTGGCTTCTTTTTTCCCCTGATGGTCAAGTTGCTTATGTTTCAATATTTCTTAACTGGGGTGTCTTATAACAAATGATCTTTAGGTCTAAAATAAGAAAAAAAGAGCAAAAACTAAATGTTATTTTTATACCATAACTTGAGTCTATTGCCAAAATCTGGAAATCCCTCCCATGCCCAATAAGTTTACATCCCAGAAACATTGAGCCATCAGAAGGAACTATGTACCTGACTTGTTCTTTGGCCTGGCTAGGTAGGGGATGGTTATCTCCCTAAGGTGGGGCTCAGGCTCCATCCTTCCCCTGTGCAGATAATATCTTTTTCTTGCTATAGGATCCCTCTTCTGCACTGCCCTGCACTCTTTCCTGCAAGTTGCATCTTTCCTTTCTCTGGTCCTCTGACACTTTGGCTCATCACAGATTCCAGTGTGTCCTGTGGACAGGCTGGGGGATTTTGCTGCTCCCTATTGCTTCTGTTTACACAAATGAATTTTTCCCGGTTTCCCACTAGGGCATGTGAGTGGGTGGCGTGGGCCTTTGTTTTGTTTTGTTTTTTGTTTTTTGTCTCCCTGGATAGAGGTTGGGTTTGGCTGTCTTGCAGAACTGGAAAAGTAGGGGGTTTCTAGCTTGGTGCCTACTGGCCTTGAGGCAAGGCCCCCTCTTTCCTTAACTGTTAATTTTTTCCTGTCCCACTGCTTGGGATGAGGAGTTGCAGCTTCAGTGTGGAAGTTCCTCTTTAAGGAGCCTGAGTTTGGGTTTACCCCAATCTGGTGATGAAGCCATGACACTTTAGACCTAGCTCAGGCTTGGAGGCTGGTCTGGATCCGGGCCTGTGCGCTTAGAGCTACCATTTCCCCTCCCCAGCAGCCCTTGTACAGACCCAGATTTGCTATGCAAAACAGTCTATCCCAGGTTCTGTTCTGGTTGGCTACTTTGTTCAGCAACTTCACAAAACGTAGCACAAACATTGATTATGGAGAAGGCATCAGGACTGTTGAGTAACTCCTCCTTTACTTCTTTCCTACTGGCTACAGTATGGGATGCCCCATGGGCACAGCCCAGCTGAAGAACAGAATGGAGGGCTCTGGGAGGAGGCAGCTCACTGGAGAGCCTACATTCCTTACACAAGTGCCTAAAGAGAGTGATGCCAACACTCCATCTGCCCTGTCCATCGCCTTCATATACTGTCTACTTCGTGTTCAGTCACCCTTTGGGGAGGGGAGCTCTCTTGGGACAATGGGCTCTGCATGTTCTCTTCTTGGGTGCATTTTGGGGCTGGGATCAGGGCACTGTTCCTGGAGGGTCCAGTCATTCACCAGCATTTGCAAATATCCATAGGGAGCTGGTGGTAGCCACCTACTCTCAGCAACAAGTTTATGTTCTCTCCTTTTTCTCTCTTTGCCTCACTCTCTCCATTTGGGTTTTGAGCTGGGGCTTGCAATGCATTTTTTAGCCCTTTGGCATTGCACATGCTGTTCAAGAAATAAGCAAGAGAAGCAATTTGGGCGATGGCAAGAAAATAACCTCTTGCTCTGAATTTTTTTTTTTTTTTAATCTTTGAGACTTGAAAAATACTTTGACCTTGATGATTATTCTTGTTTGAAAGATGGTGCATGCAGATTGAGAAGTGGTGTTAGCAACAAGCTTTGGCTTTCTTGGATTTGGTTTAAGTGGTGCTTCTTACTTGTGCTCTGAGGAAGTGTTGGGGGACCCCAGCCTCATCCTCTTGGACAGGTCTCTTGCTCCCTTCGTTTTACTCTTTTGCCTCTCTTTTCTACTTTTCTCTTTCCTTGGGATCCTTTTCCCTTTTTCAATTCACTAAGCTTGTTTGCTGGCCTGCCTGCCTATGTGATGATGAATTCTCTGCATGGCTACGATAATCCCACTGTTAGCTAGCACAGTCAGGCTTAGCTTCTTGGCTACAGACAACCAACAATCTGTTCCCCAAGCCCAGTAATGTCCTCTCTGGGCTGGACTGCCATCAAAGTTACTCAGCAGGCATGCCTACCTGGCATGAAATCAGGGGGCTTCTGATAACTTCCACACGTGTCCACTCCTTGGAGTAGGTTTCTCTCATTGCTTTTTCTGGATCTGGTTCCATTTCTCTCTACATGGGACCTCCCTTTTCTGAAGACATCCTAGAGTTGAGCTACTTGGTTTCCAGGGTTGGAGGGTTAGGGGGATGGACATAGGGGAAGAAGAGAGTGATGGGAAGAGAATGGAGAGAATTTGGATAAAAGATGGGAAAGAGCACTGTTCGTTGATCATTTTTCTAGTCCAGTCTGACCCATTGGGGGTTGAGGTGCTACTGCTGAACTCAGGATAAGCCTGGAGTTGTTGTTGTTCATGGGAACTTAGGCTTAGAATAATGTTGAAGAAGAAAGTATCTAAAAGCGTGAAACCTCCCTAAAAAGCTCCTGGTTCCCATCTACTAGATAGCTCCTCTGTGGCCTCCTGTTTGGCTAAACAACAATGTTCTTGGATAGTTTGGGGTGTTTTTCTTTTTTATTTTTTTGTCCAGAATTCAGTAAATGAGGCTGACACTCAGGATGGGCATCCAAGGGGACATTTTGACTTCTTAGCTGGCCCATGGGTTATCTGTCTACAAGGCTGGCGAGGCAGTGTTTTAAACCTGGCGTCATGTGTAACAAAGAAGAATGGAAAGTTCCTTCCCTTTCAGGGTGGAAAGTCCTCTCAAACTAGCCAAAATGCAGTTTTGGAAACTACATTGGGGGAAGTTATTTTTTATATTTACTGGGCCTAGGCCAATCTAGGATGGTAGCTGGGATGCCTTCCTTCTTAAAGTCTGATCATGGCAGGGATATGCAGGGCACTCTTTCCTATTTAGCCTTCTAAGCAGATTGGGGAGAAGGGATTCTCTGGTTTTCTCTTCCCTCCCCCCACCCCCTCCTTTTATTAGGACTTGCCTTCTCCCTGGGCAGGGAGAGAGGCTAGGTTGGTGCTCTCCCCTTACTCTATTCCTACTGACTTAGAACCTCCGGCTGCTGTTTGGGAGCCTAAGAAAGGGAGTGGAGGTAATGGGCTCAAAACAAAACAGAATAAGGTGGGGAGGGCAAAGTTCCTTCTTTAAAAAGGAAAATAGGAAACTCTCCAAGGATTGTGCAAGTAAAGACAATGTGTCGAATGCACTGAGTCCCCTGGTGTAGTAGCAATAAGGAATAATGAAATGACTTTCCTGTGCACAGTCCAACCTGATTGGTGTGTGATGTTGCACTTAGCAGCCATCTGGTGGGCATGTGTGACTACTCTGGGTTTCACTTTAGTTTCTAAACTTTTTATCCCTCTCAAGTCCAGCATGGATGGGGAAATGTCCCTGAAGCCCCACAGCTGTGTACTTGTTTGCATTTGTTTCCCTTTGAGACTTGTGTTTGTGTCCTGCTTTGAGCTGTACCTTGTCCAGTCCATTGTAAAATTATCCCAGCAGCTGTAATGTACAGTTCCTTCTAAAGCAAGCAACAGCAGCAGCACAATTCTGTGTTTTATAAAGACAACAGTGGCTTCTATTTCTAAAGTGCGGTCTCTCTCTCTCTTTTCCCCCACCCCCATTAGCAAAGCAAACTGTTGGGATTAATTATATGTGATAGATTTTAGGTTAGAGTAATAGATTGTTATAAGAGCAGAACCATTACTTCTAGAGGAAAATGGATAAAAAACACCAGAGTATTGAAACTGCAGATTGTATGTAATCATACGTCACAAGGCCTCCGTTTATTCTTCATTCAACAAACCATGTAAAGCACTGTGTCCAGCAGTGTTGTTAGGGGAGATGGCAAACATAATTCAATAAGGAGGAAAACCATGTCTCTCTCCTTAAGGAGCTTAAAGTTTGGTGGTGGTGGGTGGGTATGAGTGGCCAAATGGTTCCCTGGTACAGGAGAGAAATGATGAAGGACTGAAACAAGGCTATAAGGCTATACACCAGTGAAGATAGGAAAGGGAAGATTTTTGAGAGACACTCAGAAAGAATTAATAGGACTCGATAGATGGTGAAAGAGGAATAGACACTAATGCTCAGGTTTCTGCTTGAGCAATGAGTATATCGGGACATTCTTCTAACCAAGACTAGGGGAGAAGGGAGACTAGACGGAAGGTGGTGAATTTTGTGAAGACAGTTAGCCTTGTATAGACGGAGTTTGGAGGTTCCCATGAGGCAACAATTTTAAGGTTTCCAGTAAACACTTATATTTTGGTGCTCAGGGAAGACTATAAAACTGTAGTTGTAGATAATGGGATTCATACTCCTATATATGGTAGGTAAAGCCATAGGAATAAACAAAATAGCTTAGAAAAAGAGCGAGAAAAACATAGTATCCCGTTCTGGAAACACAATTTAAAGGATGAAGACAGGAAGCTGAACCTAAGAAGACAGTCAAATCACTAGTAGATACCTTGTATATTTTTTACTTAATGAGGTAGGAGAAAAAAGAGAATGGAATAGGATCCAAGAAGGGCGTAATCAACAACATGAACTGCTGCAGTGAGGAGGAGGTATTTTTTTTCTACTCAGTTTACCATCCTCCACCCCATCTTCTCTGGGATCTTATAACTATATGGTCATTCAGTATTTCTTGAAAATGAGCATTGAAAAAACCTAATTTAAATAAAGCTAAGTCTAGGACTTCGAGTTGTTCATCACAACCACCACTTCCACCTCCAGCTTCCTCCTGTCCTCAGGAGTTACTTGTAAAAGAATAAAATAAACAAACCTAATTTTGTTCCTAACCAGTGTCATAGATGGTGTTCCAGTGCACTCGATAGCACTTAGCAGCTTGCTCTATTTATTTTCATGACTTGCTTTCTCCAGAGCCTATGAACTCTTAGGAGCAGAAACTACATTCTGTTCATTTTTTTTGTCATCTCAAGGCCATAGAATATATATCTAGGGATCAATATTTGTGAATAGAATTGAAATGATCTAGAAATTTTTGGTTTGTGAGTACAGAGGGGGGAGTCAAGAAGTGATATTGAGTGCACAGGATGGACTCAGCATTCCTGACTCTTCAGGTAAGCAGAAACTTAACCAGATTACCATCATCTTTCTTACTCTCGTCCCAACTTGGCGATTCTGTGGTTTTGTACCTCAAGCTGATGGTACAATTGTCAAGCATGTAAGTTCTGGCATTCCTCCCTGGTAGTGCTAGAGCACTGTTATTTCTGTGTAATGGAGGAAGATGGCTCAGAGATGGATTCTGGCACAAGGCCCAGTGAGAAATTTTCAGTGGCAGCTAGTGTGTACATAAATGGGCCTAACATTCCTCTGGAGGCCAAGTGTTGTGACTTCAAATTGCAAAGCTAACCTGTGTCTACCACCTGTCAGATTCCCTTGAGAGCAAGCCGACCGTACCCAGCTCCTTTTCAGCAACGAGGGTTAGTGAGGTTGATCAAACTTGAGCAAATTGGAACATGGAGAGTTGTCCCAGTTAAAATAAAACTTAAAGTAAATCTATGCCCCTCAATGAAGCAGAAACAAAGTATTTAGCAGAGTAAGTGGGAGGATGATCATTATGACACATTTTTGTGACAAATTTCAGTTTTAGAAATGGATGTTCAAAGATTTCAGAATTTGCCTCTTGGTTGCTTACTCAAGAGAAAAAGACAGTGGGAACCTAAGGCCTAATTTGTTTGGTCCTGGAGCTCAAGCTTTTTTTTTTTTTTTTTTTGAGTTAAAGCTTGTCCTAACATCCCTGGACATCCCTCTTTAGTATTGGTGGAGCAGCCTTTCCTTTGCCCTGTCAATTGGCAACATACACTGTAGCACATTCTTATCTAGGAAGTGCCTTGTAACAAAATGAGGCTATTTGTTGGGTATCTCTTGGCTTAGCAAAACCCAAAATCTCCTGGCAATTAGGGTTTGGTGGCTAAATGAAACAGTTATGTAGTGCAAAGAGAGGACTGGTTTCAAAAGTTCTGAGCCTGGGCCATCCCCAGACTGCTGCCTGTACTGCTTGAATGGAAAGTAGCATTAAATTGTAGCGGATAGCTCACCTATTTGTTTCTAGCTTTTAAGCCAGTTTATTCCTCTGGCTATAGGCTGAGGAAATGTGGCAAGCTTAGAAGCCGCAGAGCATGACAGAAGCATTCCTTTAAACTATCAAGGAGGAACTGGGAAAGTGGACTTGCTGGGGATGAGGTACATTTAAAAGTTCTCCACTTAGCGCCACAACTGCCTTCCCCAGGATACCATTTCAAGGTTTTTTTAGACCATTGTGGTTTACCCTGTAGGAACAGACTGTCCCTTTGTTCTAGACTGCAGAAGCTTCAGCACTATCCTCTTGGCAATGTCTTTTTGGGACAAAGAAGCCAATTGGGACCTTTCTAGGGAGCCCTCTGTCCCTCTTCCCCACTTTCTGAAGGCGAGGAACTTTCCTCTTAGAAGAGACAGGGAGTTCCCGGCCATGTTTTTGGAAAAGGCCTATGGCTTGTTAATGGACGCGACCTGAAAAGGAGGAGGTGCTTGGGTACTTTGAAGTATTTGACTAGGTGTTTTGTACAGTATGTTATGTATCTTCACGGCATTCATGTGAAGTAGTTTATCACATAACATTATCACATTCAATTGCACATAACAAACCCCCAACTATATTGGCTTAAATAAGAAACTTACTACAAAGAAGTCTTGATTTAATATGGCTCCAAGATTGGCTGATTCAGTCGCTCAGTGATAATACCAACAAACCAGATTCTTAGAATCACTTTCCTCTGCTGTTCTGTGTTGGTTTATCTGCATACTAGTTCACCTCAGTGTCCCAAAGTGGCTACTGTAATTCCAGGAAGGAAGTGCAAATAAGGCAATCCTTGGAAGCCCCAGCAGATCTGGCCTGTCTCATTCACTAGAAATGGGTCATCTTCCCACTCCTGCCACTGGCAAAGCAAATGAGATCATCTATCATGAGTGGCTTAGATTAGGAGTTATCCTCTGAGTCATGTGGATTAGAAAGACAAGTTTTGACTGCTACGCAAGAAAGAAGGGGATAAGGACTCCTGGGTAGGCATTCAGCAGTGTCTGCTCTGCCTAGGTGCTCTGGCTTTTAGAGATGAGGAATGTGAGGTTCAGAGAGAGTGACTTTCTTGGAATCATATATAGTAGCAGCAGGCCTCAGTCTCAGCTCTGTCCCAAAGGCCGATATGTTTTATACTGTGTTCTCCTGCAGTACAAAATAGCTTTCTCTCTGCTGTATAAAAACTGATGGTCTCAAAGAAAGAAAAACAAAAACTCATGGTCCAGGAGAATATTTCTGAACTTGACTCAAGTTGAGGATCATCCAGTGATGTTTATCTAGTACAGGAAGCCTAGGAATGCAACTTTCAGAGGACATGGATTTCCGTGTTCCTTAAATGCCTGTAGTATTTTATAGTTCTCCCTTCTGAAAGCAAGCAGTGCCACAAGGGATAAGGACAGAATTTTAGCCTGAGCCCCATTCTTGAAGCCCATTCATTCATCCATCCGTCCCACAAATATTTATGGAATGTAGCTATGTGCCAGGCATTGGGGCACATAGGCTAAGCATTAGGCACTGGGGCTATGACAGTTAAATACACAAAGACCCTGCTCTATGGCCTTAAGGGCCAACTCATTTGGGAATGAGGTTATCCAAAAATAGGGTATGCATGTGGTCAGGGGAGAGCCTCTTACAGTTTGCTTTTGGCGGAATTATTGGACCTCTTGCCTTCCTACTTGATATTACAATTCATGAACCTTTTACATGGGCTCACTCTAAAGAGGTGGTGAAGTCCCTGAATAGCAGAAGCATATGGGAAGGCGTTATTGACATTAAATTGGACTGAATTAGGAGGTCCAAATCCTGCCTCATCAATGTCAACAAAGAAGACAGTGCCTACCCCTCAAGTGCTCATCACCATAACCATGTCTGTTCTGGGAGATGACAGTGAAGCCTGCAGTCACTTAGTCACTTAGTCTGGAATCAGTTCCAGAATGGGAAGTTGAGGGTGTGATAGAACCTTTCACAAGAGTTGGTATTTACCCTGTTAGGGTGCTGCTACTAACTTGGATTCTGTGTAGTCAGGTATTAAAAATTTAGGATACAGTGTTTCATTTGGTGACATTTAATATTTTGAAATGGAAATTTTCTGTAAAGGGGTTAATGGTTTGAAGAAGAAAGGCAGAATTGAAGTCAGGTGGGTTTGAATCCCATCCATTTATGAAATGTTTATTGTAATAGGTGCAGGTAATAAGTGCTTTAAAATGTTAACTATAGTAAACTTTTTTTATTCACTAGCATGTAGTTAGGGAGGATTTTCTCTGCTTTATATACATTCCCTAACTTCATTAACCATTATATAAGGTATATTTCTCTCCATTTCTCAGATAAGAAAACAAGCCCAGAGGCTTAGTGATTGTTGCAAAGTCCCACAGTGACTTAAGTGATGGGGGGGGGGGGGGCACTGAAGATAGGATATTTTTTCTCCTTTTCCTCTTTGTTTCAAGCTTTAAAAAGCAAAAGTACTTTGATTTTTAAAAGTCTAAATGATGTTCCTACTGATGTTTGGGATATAGGCAAAAATCAGGAATCATTCTTCAGCTTTAAATAGTTATCACCTCTCATTAAGGCAACATGAAGGACCTACTATTTCCTAGCGAGTGTGCTGGCCATCGTAATCTTACAAAGCTCACAAACTAGTGCGGGAGGGGGCACACAAACTAGTAAGCAAAACAAATTACAGATTGGGAGGATTATTAAGGAAATGCTGTGATAGAAAAACGGGCCCCCGTCATAGATTGGTGATCCGGAAAAGACCTCTCTGAAATAAGTCTTAGGTTGAGGTATAAAAAGAAGCATCGCGGGGCTGGAGAGGGAAGAAAAGGTGAGTGTGAAGAAAAAGGAGAGGCTCTGTTCCTGGCCAAGGGAAGAGGGGCGCCAGGTCGGAAAGGGAAGCGCTTTGCCTGTTGTGGGAATTAGCAGATCAGTATAGCTGTAGCATAGTGATGAGGAAAAGTCTTGCTTGAGGAGAAAGGAAGGGCCCATTTACGCGGTGCGTTTTGGCACCGGGAAAGCGTGATCTCAGCGTGAGGAGACGCTATTAAAGCGTTTCAAACAAGGAAATTATCCGATACGTTGTGTAATGTCCTCTCAATCCTCTTTTCCCAAACTAAATTGCACCCCCTCCCCCCCCCCCCCCAAAATGGTCGTCAAAGCAACCCACGGACTTGGAGTGATCAATTATGGTGGTCACTTGACCGCCTGCTGAGGAGGAGGCGCGTGGTGCCGCCCAGGCTGGGCGGGGCGGGAGGGGCTCCTTAAGGAGGGTGGCTCTGCCCTAGACGTGCTCTGCCCTAGTCACTCTCAGCTGCAGGTCCGGGCTTTGCTCCTCAGACCGGCCACGCTCCAGGTAGGCTCCTCCCCAGGTAAGCTACCCCCTCAGCGTTGTCGCCTTCCCCCGGCACGGCCCAGCACTAGGGGTGGTGCTAGGAGTCCAGCCCCTCCGAGTTGTCTCCGGCCGGTACGATACTGCTGAAAACCGTGGGAGGGGAGGGCCCGCCCGTCGCGCGTGCCCCACGCCCCGCCCAGACTCGGCGCCGGCTCCCTGACACCTCCCCCGCTTCCTCCGCGCCGGCCGCGCCCGCACCGACGTCGCGCCCGCACGGCTTGGGGCGGAGAGGCGAGGCTTGGACGTCGGGCGAGTCCGGGCAGCGGAACTGACGCCAGCGGGCTTCCGGGGGCGGCCCCCGGGGAGGTCGGCGGCGGCGCCGCAGTCGTGGAGGGGCAGTGGGAGCGTAAGCGGCCGCGGGCGACGCAAGTTCCGCACGGGGTTCTCCTCTCCTCGATTCACGCTTCTCCTTCCTCTCGCCTAGTCGCACGCTGCCTCCCCACGGCGGCTCTTCCTGACGAGAGCTTTCGGAGTGCGGTAGCTGAGGAGAAGCCATCACCACCTCGCCTCGGGGCCGAACGAGGGTGCCTGTCGCGCCTCGTTGCCCCCTGCGCTGCCTCCTTGCCCCCAGTGGTGGGCGCCCTTCTCGCTCGAAGCACTCCCCCCAGCTCCATGAATGGAAATCGGCTCCGCAGGTGAGCGAGTCCGAGCTGCTGGCCTGGTGGGTAGGGGTGTCCCCAGAGCATCGTCGCTCCCTCCGCCCCTGCCCAGGTGCGAGAAGTGTGCGCGGGCCCGGCGGCTCTCCCCCGCCCCCCGCGCGGCCCCTCCCCCGCAGCCCCGCAGCCCCGCCGCAGTTCCCCGGGGCCACTGAGTAGGCGAAACTGCGGGGAGGGGGCACTGCTTAAAGGATTGAAGTTTGGGTATCTCCAGGCGGTATTACTCTTTTTTTTTTTTTTTTTTCTGGAGTCTAGAAGGGTTTGTCGTCTTTTTTTGTTATTCCAATTGAAGGTGTAACGGCGTGCGCGTCCTTTAACCGCGTTGTGTGTCCCATGGAGGCGCTGGGCGGTCAGCTCTCTTACCTCTTAAGGTAGTTGTGAAGCTACATGGAGATAACGGAGGAGTGTTAAGTTTGAAATAGGTATTACTACAGCGTCAAATGCAAGATGGCATTTCATCCATCCCCGATTTCTCTTCTGATATTTGCGGCCGCATGGTATGTAGTTACTAAGGATTTCGGAAATGTCATATCGGCCCAGATTACAGCTTACGTGAGGAGGTGGATCTTAAAATTGCTGACAATATATTTTTCTCATTCCTCATTCCCTAGGAAAACGGATATTATATTCTTGGCAATTTAGAATTAAAAAAAATTCTTTTCTCTCCTTGGGAAAACTGCAGTCTTTAAGGAAAATTGCAACATGGGCAGTACTTACCTTGAAAAAAAAAAGCTTTCTTTATGGTTCTAAAGTAATTAATTGAGAGACATAAAGTAGGTGTTACATAACCGTTTGCTTTCCAAAGGGTAATACTTAATATGTTAAATTTGAAAGTGTGCTTTATTCAGACAGTAACAAATTTGTAAGTTAATTTTCAAAATATTGGTGGGAGGGGGCGTCATGTTACTCATGGGACCGCAGGTCCCTGAAGTTCACATCTCATTTTGCCAGTTTGGGAAGTGCTTGAACATAAGAAAAACTTAAATACAAGGAAACCAGTGACATAATGATAACAAAGGGTTTGTTATGATTAGATTAAGAAGTATAATTGTCAGTAGATGCAAACAGCACTTAGGATTTATAGAGGTGGGATGAGGAGAGGGGCTTATTACAAGTTTCACTACATGAAATTTTCTGTAATCGGTTTCTCCCATTTCTCTTTCGCATGCTTTTTCTATAATCTTTATATTTTCTTAAAAAGGGAAGCTTTGTAGATTGTGAAGAGTTTTAGACTTTTATTTGTTAATCATTGGTTTGTGTATTTCTGAAACTGTGTCCTGCCTTTTTAATTTTTTAATTTTTTAATTTTCTACTGTACTGTTTAGTGAATATGATGATCTCGGGCTATAGATAACTTTTACATAACTGTCCTTTCATCACGCCTGGAAAACAAAACATGAAAGTTAAACACTTTATTGATTGTCCTAATATTTTAAAAGATAGTTCAGTTTTGTTTTTTTTTTTAACTTCTTTTGTCCTTTGGGTTTTTCATACAAAATTATGCCTCAGGGTGTGGGCAATATCTTAGAAAATATTTCTGAAGTCCAACCACCTAGCCGACTGGTCCAACTAGCCAGGTACGATTCAGTAAATGCTCCTATGAATTCTTGAGCTATAGATAAGTTTTACATCTTTTTGCATGTGTCATTGCTGAAATTTATACCCGTTAAATTGTCTTCACATCTGGGGAGGTACAGTTAGATAATGTCTATCTCATCTTAGATATCTTGAAACTCAGAAGGTTGTTCTTCAGGGATGTTTATACATGATTAACTGTAATAATGAAGTTAAAATATAGTCTGTCTGAAGGTTGTCATCATCAAAAACAAAATTTTCATTCTTCCTGAGACTTACATGTAATTGTTATGCTGCATGTGAAATTGAAAGCACAGTTGGGCAAAATGTGCAACGAAGTTTTAAATCCAGAATTGGACAGGTATAGAGAGGGGTGCCTGGCTGGTTCAGTGGAGTGTGTGATTCTTGATCTCAGAGTTGTGAAGGAGAGCCCCACCATGGGTGTGGAGATTACTTTAAAATCTTTAAAAGGAAAAATAAAAAAAAAAGAATTAGACAAGTATGTATTTTGGTTTAAAATTTTTTAATACAGGTGAGCCTCGGTGGCTCAGTCAGTAGAGCATGTGACTCTTGATCTCTGGGTCCAGAGTTTGAGACCCACCTTGGGTGTAGAGATTACTTAAACAATTTTTTTTGGACATAAATGCTCTCTGATAGTTGAGTCAATGTTGGATCTTTGTACCAATTTTTTTTCAAAGTTTTGTGTGTGTGTGTGTGTGTGTGTGTGTGTGTGTGTGTGTGTGTGTGGAGATTCTTAGGAATTATGAATTCTTAGGATATTTTATTTTTTTATTTTTTATTTTTTAAACATTTATTTATTTTTGAAACAGAGAGAGACAGAGCATGAACAGGGGAGGGGCAGAGAGAGAGGGAGACACAGAATCCAAAGCAGGCTCCAGGCTCTGAGCCATCAGCCCAGAGCCCAACGCGGGGCTCGAACTCACGGACTGCGAGATCGTGACCTGAGCCGAAGTCGGACACTCAACCGACTGAGCCACCCAGGCGCCCCTATGACAGGATATTTTTAATGCTAGTTGTTAGGTAGATACATAGAAAACTTAAAATTTACATTGGAAGACTTAGGATACAAATACTATATAATTGTTTCTCACTAAAAGTTAATATTTGTTCTTCCTTTTTGCATGTAATACTTAAAGCGACTTTAAAGGTGTCCTGTACAATGTACTGATTTAGTACTATGTGAACTTTGATTTAACCCGAAAAGGTGGCACAGTTGGGTTTTTAGCTATAACAGTAGTTTTGCATTTTTTCCTAGAGGTACTTCCGATGGAACCCTGTTTTTTATGGTTTAGTTACATTTGGACTAAAAGTATACGTTTTGTTTTTATTTACAAAGGTTTTTTTAAAAAAGTAATCTCTGTACCCAACGTGGGTCTTGAATTTACAACCCCGAGATCCAGAGTCGTGTGCTGTACTGAGTCAGCCAAGCACCCCTAAAAGCATATGTTTTAATTCCAAATAAAGTGTGAATAGAAGCAGAAATGTACATTGAGATATGAGTTCTCATGAGTAGCAGTTTTTAGGACATTAATACTCTAGTCTGTATTTTTAGGTAAAGTCAGACTACTGTTTAGGGTAGAAGGAAATGTACTTAGTTGCAATGGAAGAAAAACACTGTTACTTTAAATTAATGATAGGCAAAGTGATTTGACATGTTTGGTAGTTGTTTTATACAAGGGGTGACTAGACCATATTAATGATACTCTTAAATTCATGTTTGGATCTGCATAGTAGTCTTAAGCTTCTACATTTCTTTAATAATAAAAATCTAGAAAAATCATTCAAGAACAAGTTCCAAAGGAACAGAAGTTGCATGTATGGAAACTAGATTTGAATGAAATGAATTAAAGTTGTAGATTCAAATTAACTAAAATATATAATGCCATTATAGGTTCTCAGTTTAGTAACTAAAATAATCTTTTTAAAATCACTTTGGGATGTAAGTTTTCTCACTTGTAGATTTTTGTCTTGAAGAAAAAAAAATGTCAAAATGCTGCTCTGTCTGGAGAATATGAATTTTGGAGGTAGAAAAGGTTTTTCTACTTGGTTGCTACTTAAATTTTAGCTTGTGCTGTTCTTGAGTGGCCATGATAATTTTTTCCCTAGTATTTACTGCTCTTGACTGGCAGTGGGACTTACAAAAATATGCATGATTATTTTGATTTGTTTTAGAACTTAATTTCTCTGATAGTGATAGAACACCCTGAGGGAATATAGAAAAGGAGGCAAGAAACAATTTTGTTCTTCTCAACAAAGATTTAAAGGAGAAAAAGAACGTATAGGTAACTCTCAAATGTAATTTGATTAACATAATAAAGACCTTTAAAAATTATCCGTGATTCCATCACCCTGATCACTTTTTAAATTTGTAAGCCAGATTTCAAACTAGTAAATCTATTTTAAAAAAAATAAGGAATTAAGTAATTGAGGAAAGTGGCTAGAATGAATGAAATGATTTCAAGATGCTACTCCCTTTTGCTCTTTTGGAGACTATTATGTACTAAATTGTCAACTTAGATTTAATTCATATTAATTTATATTTTCCAGTGGGAACATTGTATTTGTTTGGTTCTATAAGCCTGGCCTGAGAGCATGCAAAGAGGCCTGGGGCCCTGTAAAGGGATATTTCCTGGAAGAGTTCTCTGTTGTATATGGAAAAACCCTAGTTTAGAATAGAATTCTTGCTAAACTGACATAAACTATTGTATTCTAGTTGAATACTATGTTGCTTTCTATCACAAGCATCTTTTTCACATTGATTTTTATAGTCTTTAAATACTTGAGGGTCTATCTGAAAGATGAAGTAAGTAAATATTTTGTTAATCTAACAAAACATTTATGATACTTAAAACTAGAATTTAAAGTAATTTATAGGGGATTTTTGTTTTTGTTTTTTTTTTTTAATAGATGAGGGAATAAGACGAGTGATAGTTCTTTTTTTGGGAAAGTAAAACTAAAAATATAACTTAAGAATAGTATCCTTTCCAAACCTATTTAGTGTTCATTTGTTGGAATAAACAGTATTCACCAGACATTCCTACTTCTAATTCAGTTGTCTAGGATACCCAATAGACCCCCATTCTTGGCTCATTAACAAAACAGATGTGAGAAAGAATATTGTGTGGTTTTTCAACCATAATGGTTATGCTGTTAGGATACATGAACAGCCTTTCTGTATTTGGAGTTTCTGTAGTTTTCTGCCATTATCTGTGTTAATATTAACAACTTTCTTTGACTAATCATTGCTTTAAAAAAAAAAAAAAAGACTATTGAGATTTAGCAAAACCATGTTAAACAGTGTTTTTTCTTAATGTGGGCTTTTTGTGATTTGGTTAAAATAAAAAATTATTTTATGAAATACATTATTATGAAATAATGAAATAACTTATAAGAATTCTTTGTTTTGTATCATCCAGTTTTTTCTACATTATAAAACTACGTTATTTCTAAATTGTCAAGTTTTTGAGAAATGAGAAGGTATCTACAGAATATAAACATGAGATATTTTTGTATTTTTCATTTGTGGAAGGAATTTTGCAAGAAAATATTCTCAATTGTAGATTTACATAATACTATTTTTGAATCATTACCAATACTTGATATTTTAACTGAAGTTCATTACTGTGTCTCAGAATTTAAAAAAAAAAAAAAAGGTTAAAAAATAGAGTGCAAAATGGGTTAATACCTTAGCAATGAAGTCTTTTTTTTTTTTTTTTTTTTTTTTTTTTTTTTACTTTTTGAACAAGAAAGTTCTGCCTTCTAAATTAGGACTTGATCTATCTGTATATTTAACATAAACATGGCATTACTCTAAAATTACTCAAAACTTTTTTATGTAATTTTTTTTTTTTTTTTTGAGAAAGAGACAGGCTGGCCTGGTAGGGGCAGAGTGAGAGGGAGACACAGAACCAACCAGGCTCCAGGTTCTGAGCTGTCAGCACAGGGCCTGATGTGAGGCTCAAACTCACGAACCATGAGATCATGACCTGAGCCACCCAGGCGCCCCAAAAATTTTCTAAAATTTTTGCTTGGGTACTCAAAAAGTTTTTCAAAAGCTACCCAGCCTTTAATTCTGAAATAAATCTCGATACATTTCCATAGGGCAGGACCTACTTGGGCCATGTCCTCCCTTGTTTTCAGGGGGCACAATGCCTTTTTAAAAATAGTTCCCCAGTACTGCCATCTGAGAAATTTTACCCTCAGCAGGCTGAATCTTCTACAAGTGATTATTAAGCTATAGTGAATATAATAAAGTAATATGGTAATAAGTGCACTGTTTGTATAAGTTCATCGAATGAATAGGTAGAATTAGTATGTGGGAGGTTACTAAAATCTTTTGCTAATGTTTACTGCTTAGCCTTGTGGGTATATGTAGTAAACATTTTATTATGTCAAATTTTGAGGCCAACACAATATGTTTATTTTTCCAAAACAAAAATCGAATGTTTTCCTGACTATAAAATAAAATATTATTTTATTTATTTTTTTAAATGTTTATTTTTGAAAGCACACACACAAGTGGGGAGAACATAGAGAAAGGGGGACAGAGGATCCAAAGTGGGATCCATCCTGACAACAGAGAGCCTGATGTGGGGCTTGAACTCCAGAACTGTGAGATCATGACCTGAGCCAAAGTCGGACGCTTAACTGACTCAGCCACCCAGGCACCCCATATATTTTCAAATCTAGTAGGCAATATATGTATTTGTTAAATAAATGTGCTTCACTGGAAGTATAATTTGTTGTGTTGACAGAATTGTTTCTTCATTAATTTACATTAAAATATTTTTTGGATACTTAAACTTGATTTTATAATAACAGTAGTTTGTTACATTGCTTATTCATGAAACAATTTTGGTCTTTTGCCATTTGTATAAATAACACCCAGCAAAATAATGGAAAACAATTTGGGTGTGTGATATAGTGCACAAAGCATGGGTTTTGGAGACAAATCCTGGCTCTCAAATTAACTGACTTGATAATGATGTGTCATTGTAGATTCAGTGATTGTAACAGATGTACCACTCTGGTGTGGGGTGTTAATAGTGATTGAGGCAGGCTAAGTCTATTTAAAAGAATTAACTGACTTTGGGCAGTGCATTTAATCTTCCTTAACCTTAATTTCCTTGTCTGTACAATGGGTGGTAAAAAAGTATGCAAGGGAAATGGTACTTCTCTTCCTACTTTTTAAGACCTTTTATTATAGAGAATTAAGGGTGTATACAAATAGGCAGAATTACATAATAAGCTACTATGTACCCATCATTTAAACCCAATAATCCTCATCCACATCCAGTTGTGTCCCTTCCTATTTCCCATGACCTTGTACTTTTTTGAAGCATATTCTAGTCATAATGCTATTTCATTCATAAATGTCTGCTAAGTGCTTATAAAAAATACAGAGTCTTTAAACCATAGTACCATTCTCATTGCAAAATAATAATATTCCTTTATATCAAATATCTGGTCAGTGTTCAATTTCTACTTGTCTCGTATATTATACTTTTGTTTCTAGTTTGCTTTGGTTTATTTTTTCATTTTTGAATTCAGATCCAGTAAGTTTCACACATTGTGATTGATATGTCTTTTAAAAATACCAGTATAATTAATGTACAGTGTTATATGAATTTCATGTGTACAACATAGTAATTCAGTTCTGTGTGTTAGTACTCATAAGTATGCTCTTAATTCCTGTCACCTGTTTCACCCATTCCCCCCCCCTTTGGTAACCACCAGTTCTCTTTATTTATATTTAAGAGTCTGTTGTGGGGGCACGTGGGTGGTTCAGTCGATTGAGCCTCCGACTTGGTGTCCAACTTTGGCTCAGGTCATGATCTCATTGGTTCATGAGTTCAAGGTCCATATCAGGCTCTGCACTGACGGTGCAGAGTCTGCTTGGGATTCTCTCCCTCTCTCTCTCTGCTCCTTCCCCACTTGTGCTCTTTCTCTCTCTTTCTCTCTCTCAAAGTAAATAAACTTTTGAAAAATTAAAAAGGAGCATTTGGGTGCCTTAGTCAGTTAAGCGTCCAACTTCAGCTCACATTGTGATCCCATGGTCTAAGTTCAAGCCCCACGTTGGGCTCTATGCCAACAGCTCAGAGCCTGGAGCCTGCTTTGGATTCTGTGTCTTCCTCTTTCTCTGCCCCACTCCCCTTGCGCTCTGTCTCTCTCTCCCTCTCTCTCTGTCAAAAAACAGACATTAAAAAACCAAAAATAGACATTAAAAAAAAAGAAAAAAAAAAAAGCATTGGGACGCCAGGGTGGCTCAGTCAGGTAAGCGTCTGACTCTTGATTTCAGCTCAGGTTATGATCTCATGGTTGTGAGATTGAGCCTGACGTCAGGCTCTGTGCTGAGTGTGGAGCCTGCTTGGGATTCTCTCTCTCACCATCTCTCTCTGCCCTTCACACGCACATGCTATCACTCTCTCAAAATAAACATTAAGGGTTGGCTTTAGCTCAAGCGGTTACTTCACCTGTGGTTATCAAAATAAACTTTAAAAGAAATTTAAAAAACTAAAAAACATATTTTTAAGGTTCGGTTTTTTGTCTCTTTTTTGTTTTGTTTCTTCAATTCCACATATGTGTGAAATCATAAGGTATTTGTCTTTCTCTTTCACTTAGTATTAGACTTTCTAGATTCATCTGTGTTGTTGCAAGTGACAAGATTTCATTCTTTTATGTGGCTGAGTAATATTCCATTGTATATATACTACCTTTTTTATCCATTCATGATTGGTATGTCTTTTAAGTGTCTTTTAATCTGTAAGTGTGTTCTATAATTCTTCCCTATTCAGTTTATGGGTTGTTTGTCCTTTTAGAGTTTCTCACAGTCTGGATTTTGTTGGTTCCATCTTCATGGTGTAATTTAACATGTTTCTTTGTTATTTTTAATTTTTTTTCATGTTTGTTTATTTTAGGAGAGAGAGTTTGAGCATGCCAGTGGGGTAGGGGCAGAGAGAGAGGGGGGGAGAGAGAATCACAAACAGGCTATCCTGTCAGCATGGAGCCCAACAGAGGGCCTGATCTCATGAGCCTAAAGATCATGACCTGAACGAAAATCAAGAGTTGGTCACTTAACCATCCGAGTCACCCAAGCTCCCCTAACATGTTCCTTTGAATTTACTGTAAACTACTAGGACCTAAAGTCTTGATTATATTCGGGCCATTCCTTTTGAAGTTACTCCAGTCAAGGTTTTGTCCCTACCACTCTGTTGAAATTGCTTTTATCAAGGTCAAGAGAGTTTGCTAAACCTAATAATCAATTCCCAAATCTTCGTTTTGTTTGGCTTTATTTGATTATAAGTTGCTTCCTTTTTGAAATCCTCTTTTTCCCACTTTCTCCAAGTCCTCCTCAACCTTACTGGATATCACTTTTCTGTCTCCTTTGCTATGCCCTCTTCATTTCCCTAATCTCTAAACATTGGGAGTATCCCAGGGTTTAGAGTTCTTCTGTATCCCACCACAGAGTGGGTAATCACTAATCCAGTGGTTTCAAATACTGCTAATATGCTAAGGACTCTCACGTTTATGTCTCTAGCTGGACCTCTTCCTTGAACTTTATACCCATCTAACTGCCTATTAGACACCTAGTTGTGTAGACCTCTCAAATTTAGCATGTCCTAAAAATCCTCTTGATTTCCTCTCCAAACTTGCTCCCATCACTCTTTCCTAATTCAGTAAATGACATTTGCATTCATTCAGTTGCTTAGACCAAAAAACAAAACAAAACCCTTGAGAGCTCTTTTCTCTCATACCACACACCTACTCCATTAGCAGTTCCCATCAGGTCTACCTTGTAAGTATTTTCCACATCAGCATCTTTCCCCCAACTGCTACTTCCCCAGCCCTAGCCAACATTATCCTTTGTCAACTAGCCTACTAACTGGTCTTGCTGCTTGTACCTTTACAGGCAGTTTTTAATAAAGCAGCCTGAGCGATCATTTAAAAAAAAAAATTAAGTCAGATCATAATGCTTCTTGAACCAGAACCCTTGTTGGTTTCTCATGTCTCATGATACAATCCAAAGACCTCATGATGGTTTACAAATCCTGTATGATCTGATCTCCCATTATCTCTCTGACCTCCTCTCTTACTCTCTTCTTGCTCACTGTGCTCCAGGCATAGTGGTCTCTTTGCTGTTCTTCACCAAGCAAGCTTCTGCGTTTTCCTTTATATTTGATTTTTCCTCAACCTGAAATGTTCTTCCAGATGTCCATGGACATGAGAAAACATGACTTGTTTTCTCACTTCCTCTGTTTTCTGATTACTTGTCACCCTTTCAAAGAGGCCTTTGACAAACCTGTCTAAAATGGTTAACTACCTATTTGCTTTCAACCCCTCCTTCTATCCCCTTAACATATTTTATTTTTCTTTGTAGCACTTACTACTACCTGATTTGCAAAAAAGAAATGCAGTGTAATCTGCTCCCCCCAACCCTCCCATAAAAGCTTCATGAAGACCAGGTCTTTATTAATATTATGAAAATTATTGTTCACCTGAGCCTGAACAATGCTTGATAGTTAGAGGCAATAAATATTTGTTGAGCAAATTAATGAGTCGATGAATGATAGACTTTCACCAGATGTTAGTTTGTAGTGTAGTGTAATGGTTAAAAATGCAGTCTCTAAATCAGACTATTTACAGATCCTGACTTTATCAGTTTATAAGTGTGAATATGTTTTTTAATCTCCCTGTGCTTCAGTTTCTTCATAATATAGTACTTGCCTCAAAATTATATTATGAGAAATCACAATGCATTTCAAATATTAATAACACAGATTAGCTATTGTTGTTGTTAATATTAACTTTAAATATTAAGGTGGAATATCCCCCCCACAATATATTAGGAACTAGTTAAAACAGATAACTGGCTTATTATTTAATCTGTGTATCTATAAAAACTTGAATATGGGGTGCCTGGTTGGCTCAGTCAGTTAAGTGTCTGGTTTCAGCTCAGGTCATGATCTTGGGTTCAAGCCCTGTGTCGGGCTCTGTGCTGACAGCTCAGAGCCTGGAGCCTGCTTCATATTGTGTGTCTTCCTCTCTGCCCCATCCCCCGCTCACACTCCGTCTTTATGTTCCTCAAAAATAAAAACATTAAAAAATAATTTGAGCATAACGTTCAATAAATACTTAAAGTAGATATGACTTTTTATGTTTTTGATTATAAAGTTTTATTTATTTAAGTAATCTCTACACCCAGCATGGGGCTCAAACTCACAACCCTGACATCAAGAATCATGTGTTCCTCTGACTGAGCCAGCCAGGCACTGCTTTGTTTTTTATTTTTAAAAAAAATTTTAATGTTTATTTATTTTAGAGAGAAAGAGGCAGCATGCACAGGGAGGGGCAAAGAGAGAGAGAGAGGAAGACATAGAATCCAAAGCAGTCTCCAGGCTCCAAGCTGTCTGCACAGAGCCTGATATAGGGCTTGAACTCACAAACTGTGAGATGTCTCAAGCCGAAGTTGGATGCTTAACTGACTGAGCCACCCAGGCGCTTCTGTTTTTGATTTTTTTAAAGATTATCTGGGTCGGGGGTACCCACCTGGCTCAGTCAGTAGAGCATGTGTTTTTATTTCAGGGTCATGAGTTGAAGCCCCACGTTGGGCATAGAGCCTACTTTTAAAAAAATTAAAAAGGAATTATCTGGGCCACCTGTGTGGCTCAGTGGGTTAAGCATCCAACTTCTGCTCAGGTCATGATCTCACGGTTGGTGGGGTCAAGCCCTGTGTCGGGCTCTGTGCTGACAGCAGTTTGGAGCCTGCTTCAGATTCTGTGTCTCCCTCTCTCTTTGCCCCTCCCCCACTTGTTCTCTCTCTCTGTCTCTGTCTCTCTGTCTCTGTCTCTCTCTGTCTGTCTCTCTCTCTCTCTCTCTCTCTGTCTCTGTCTCTCACAAAAATAAATAAACATTAAAAAAAATTAAAAAAGAAAAGGAATTATCTATAGGAGCAGTGAGATTAATGAGAATTGGGGATATAGAGCAGCAAAATACTATTTTTAAGCCAATCTTGATAGTAACCGCATGTAAATAAAATAGCAGAAAAAAAATTTTTAACACATAAAAGGTATTTTGAAAATGTAATGCCTAATTCTAGAGAGGGTAAGAGAGAGAGAGCTGGGGATAATGATGTGTTCCCATGACAGTTTGGCAGTAAATATCAAGAGTCAGAAAAACAGTTCTCTTCCTACCCTTTGATTTTGTAAGTCTACTTCTGAAATTGATATGAAGGGGCAAAATTTCTATATACCTGTTTCCCTCTGTACTTCCCCCCCCCCCAATAGTAGGTGCTTAATACAGGATGGTGCACTTAGTATATTGTGTGACATGTGGTACATGCCTGTTAATATTTGTTGAAAAGGTATAGTTTTTTTTATGACTTAGTGCCAAGCACATCTTGAATGTATAGTTTTATCTCATTTTTTAAAGCATTTATTTTTGAGAGAGAGAGAGAGAACGAGGTGGGGGGAGGAGTGGAGAGAGGGGGACAGAGAATCCCAAGTAGGCTCCGTTCTGACAGCAGAGAGCCCTATGCAGGGCTCAAATTCACGTACCACGAGATCATGCTAAATAAGGATTTACCAGAAAGAAATTAAGGAAGCAATATCATCTACAATTAAATCAAAAAGAATAGAATACTTAGGACTAAATTTAACCAAGGAGATGAAAGACCCATATACTGAAAATTGTAAAACATTGATAAAAGAAATCGAAGAAAACACAAATAAATGGAAAATGCTCTTGGATTGGAAAAATTAACATTGTAAAAATGCCCATACTACCTAAAGCAGTCTACAGGTTCAGTGCAATGCCTATCAAAATTCCAATGGCATTTTCCACAAAAGTAGAGCAAACAATCCTAAAATTTGTATCAAACCACAAACCACAAAAGACCACAAATAGCCAAAGCAGTCTTGAGAAAGAACAAAACTGGATGCATCATGTTCCCTGATTTCACATTATATTACAAAGCTGTAGTAATCAAAACAGTATGATATTGGCACAAAAAGAGATACATAAGTCAATGGAATAGAATAGAGAATTTTGGAATAAACGCACACACATATGGTCAATTAATATTCGACAAAGGAACCAAGAACATGCAGTGGGGAAAGAACAGTCTGTCTCTTCAATAAATGGTATTAAGAAAACTGGACAGCCACATACAAAAGAATGAATTTGTATCCCTGTCTTTTTTTTTTTTTTTTTTTTTTTTAATGTTTGTTTATTTTTGAGAGAGAGAGTGGACAGAGCATGAGCAGGGGTGGGCCAGAGAGAGAGGGAGACACAGAATACGAAACAGACTCCAGGTTCTGAGCTGTCAGCACAGAGCCCAACGTGGGGTTCGAACCACGAACCTTGAGAACATGACCTGAGCCAAAGTCAGATGCCTAACCAACTGAGCCACCCAGGCACCCCAAAATTGTATCCCTATCTTATGGCATACACAAAAATTAATTCAAAATGGATTAAAGACTTGAAATTAAGACCTGAAACCATAAAACTCCTAGAAGAATACATAAGTAGTAAACTTGACATCAGTGTTGGAGGTGATTTTTTAAATTTTCATTTGCATGGAATATATTTTTTCAACCTTTCACTTAAAATCTTTGTGTGTCCTCACATCTGAAGTGAGTCTCTGGTAGGCAGCATGTAGATGGGTCTTTTTTTTTTTTTTTTTTTTTATCCATTCAGCCTCCACTCGATGTCTTAGTCCATTTACAGTCAAAGTAATTATTGATAGGTATGTACTTAATTGCTCTTTTGCTAATTGTTTTCAGGCTGTTTTGTAATTCTTCCCTTCCTTTCTTCTCTGCTCTTGTCCTTTGTGCTTTGATGATTTTCTTTAATGGGTGTTTAGATTCCTTTCTTTTTATCTTCTGTGTATCTACTGTAGGGTTTTGCTTTGTGGTTACCACAAGGCTTCATGACTTTTTCTTTTTTTTTTTAAGCACCAGCAGTGCATTCCCTTCGTAGGTACTTAGCAGGCTTTAAAAAACTTGTGTAGAGCCCCTGACTTAGTTGGTTGGGTGTGCGACTCTCCATCTTGGGGTGTGGGTTCAAGCCCCACATTGGGTGTAGAGATTACTTAAAAAAAATCTTGGGGGTACCTGGGTGGCTCAGTGGGTTAATCGTCGACTCCAGTCAGGTCATGATCTTGCCTTTTGTGAGTTCAAGCCCCATGTCCGGCTTTATGCTGACAGCTCAGAACCTGGAGACTGCTTCAGATTCTGTGTCTCCCTCTCTCTCTGCCCCACCCCTGCAAACACTGTCTCTCTGTCTCTCTCAAAAAGAAACAAACATTAAAAAAAAATTTTTTTTTTAAATCTTGTATGTGTGATGTCTGGTATTCTACCAATTGCATTGTAGTGTAATTTGAAACTTCTTTACACATTGTCTTGCTTTAAAAAAAAAAAAAAAGGCTGTTTTGGGGCATCTGGGTGGCTCAGTTGGTTGTGCATCATGATCTCGTGGTTTGTGAGTTCAGCCCTGTATTGGGCTCTGTGCTGACAGCTCAGAGCCTGGAGCCTGCTTCGGATTCTGTTGTCTCCCCCTCTCTCTGCCCCTCCCCCGCTTGTGCTGTCTCTCTGTCTCTCAGAAATGAATAAATGTAAAAAAAAATGTTTTTAAAAAAAGGCTGTATTGAGTTTGGGGGACTTAGTGTAAACGTTTGCTGTATAAAAATAATTTGAAAAAATTATATCGGAAGATGTTTAAGCATATTCTAAGAAGTTTAGGGCTCCTGGGTGGGTCAGTCAGTTAAGCTTCCAACTTTTGATTTTGTCTCTGGTTATGATCTCCTAGTTAGTATGATCCAGTTCCACATCAGGCTCTGTGCTGACAGCATGGAGCCTCCTTGGAATTCTCACTGTCCCGCTCTCTGTCCCTCCCCCACTTGCATGCACGTGCTCGCTCTCAAAATAAATGTTTAAAAATAAATAAAAATAAAAACGAAGAGGTATTTCATAGGAAAAAAATTCAGTTCTGTGGTGTATGCCTGTAATTACCGGGCCAAAATGGAAGAGAAATGGAAACCTAGAAAAGTAATGACCTTGAAAGCCACTTTTTCCCTGAGGGCATTTGCTGGTTTTGGAAACATTAAGTTTTGGTGCCTTGAAGGTGTGGAGTGAACAGAAATTAAAGTCCAGAGTCTGCATATGAGAGTATACAGGAGACTTCTGTGCCATAAGCTGAGACCCTCGAATGCTATGCTCAGGGTGAGAATAATCTTGAAGTGGACAACTCTTACTGGAAGCCTAAATTGTAATCTTGAATTTATTTTAAGTTGTACTGGACAGGTAGTATTCCCAGGTACCCGACAGAAACAAATGCAGACCTTTTCTTGAGGAATATATTTTTATCCTAGTTCTCAAATTATTTGTGCAAACTACTTTTCGAGTACAAGGCCCATCTAGATATACATGCTAACAAGATACCATGAGCAAGAAAGACAATAATGAAAACAAAATCATAGACTTCAGATATTGAAGCTATTGGTTGCAAATTACAGAGCAAATATTTATAAACAACTGTATTTACAGGGTTGTTACTACAGCCTGTTACTACAACTGGGTTGGCTGTAGAATCCATGCGTGCAGGCTACTGAAGGCAAATTTTAGAGGTGTTTGAAAAAGACAAAAATAAAAAATGAATAAAGAAATAACAGAAGAAACCCTTCTGCAATACTGATCTCAACTGAAAACTGAACATATATTATGTTCCAAGCAAACCTAACAGAAAGAGAACCGCATGAGGACATATTTATGGATTTTCAAGTCTCAGATATAAAGAACGCATACAGAAAAAGAAATCCATAATAGCAAATTTTAGATGAAAATTTAGATGGAAATTTGAAGATCAAATTGTTAAATATATAGGTTCAATTTAGGTTGTTTGTATATGAAGGTAACAGACATTCTTTAAATGTGCAAGGGCTTGGGAAATCTGCCCTCCCCATGCCTTTTTGTGTAACATTACTTAATGACAACATTAGAATAACAAGACAAATTTGAAACCTCAAGAAGGGAGACTACTGGGGTTGTAAAGGATGGGTAGTAATCAAAGAAACCATATAAATTTATAGATTTATATTTATTATTTTTAAAATTAATTTTTATTTTAGAGAAAGAGCATGCAAGTTGGGGAGAGGGGCAGAGAAAGAATCTTAAGCAGGCTCCATGCTCAGTGCAGAGTCTGACATTGCTCGGTGTCATGACCTGAGCTGAAATCAAGAGTCAGACACTCAACTGACTTAGCCACCTAGGCCATCCCATCCATCCATCTTTCTTCCTTCCATTCTTTCTTAGTTTCTTTTGTCTCTTTTCTTTCTTTCTTTCGTCTCTTTTGGCGCTTTTTTTTTTAATATCTTATTTTTAAGTAATCTCCACACCCAATGTAGGGTTCAAATCACAACCCTGAGATCAAAAGTTGCGTGCTCTACTGACTGAGCCAGCCAGGTGCCCTGCTATTGTATGTTTTCTAATTTGATCCTGACAAGATTCAAAAGAAAGAGGCAGATCAGGTATTATTCTCATTTTATAGATCAGAAAATAGAAGTTTCAGGGCTAGTAATATTTGACAAAGATCAAGTGGTTAGATAAATGGCAGAACCACAACTATGACCTGGTCTAGAATTACTCAGTGTTAGCTATGATGTTATCAGTATTATCTAGGATAACAGGAACAGTAATATCCTCATAAGAGGTTTTACCAAAAAAAAAAACAAAAACAGAAAAAAAAAAAAAAAACAAAAAAACCTGATATAGGTAGCACTTCAGTGTACTTTCATCCAATGAAAAAAAGTTAATTAACCCAACTTTTAATTCGTGATATAAACTTGATTTTTGTGTGAAGCATTATCCCTTTGATACATTGCTAGATTTACTTTGTTAAATTTTTATGATTTTTGCATGTATATTCATGAATGATACTGTTCTGTGATTTTATTTATTTTTCATAATGTTCTTGTAAGGTTTTACTATCAGGGTTTTTCTGGGATCATAAGTTGAATTGGGAAATATTTACTTTTTTCCTGATCTTTGAAAGAGTTTGTATAAGGTCCGTATTATTTTTTCCTTTAATTTTTGCTGTAATTCTCTAGTGGAACCATCTGGATTTGGAATCTCTTAGTGTATGTGTGGAAATATATATATTTTTTAAAGATTTTATTTTTAAGTAATCTCTACATCCATTGTGGGGCTCAAACTCACGCCCCTGAGATCAAATGTTGCATGCTGTACCAACTGAGCCAACCAGGTGCCCTCTGGAATTATTTTTAATTGTGGATTTCATTTTTTCAAATAATTACAGGACTTTTCAGATATTTTAAATGTAAGTTCATTCAGGTAACAGTTATTAATTAACTGAATTTATTGTTTGAATTTCATTTAACAAAGTTACAACATTTTGAGTTTTAAAATCTTAATGCTAGATATCACTTAAGGCGTTTTTTAAACTTTGATAAAGTATACGTAACATTAAATTTACCATCTTAGCAACTTTTTAGCATACAGGTCAGTACTATTTAAGTATATTCACATTGTGTGCAACAAATCTCCAGAACTCTTTTCATCTTGCAGAATTGCAGCTATACTCACCAAGCAACAATTCCCTACCCTCCCTTTACCCCAGCCCCTGGCAACCACCCTTGTATTTTTTGTCTCTGAATTTGGCCACAGTAGATATTAAATAAGTTGCATCATACAGTGTCCTTTTGTGATTGGTTTATTTCATGTAGCATAACATCCACAAGGTTCATCTATGTTGTAGTGTGTCAGAATTTCCTTTTTATAAGGTTAATGTTCCATTATATGTATATACCACATTTTGTTTATCCATTCATCCATCAGTAGACCCTTAGGTTGCTTCTTCCTTTTTGATGTTGTGAATAATGGTGCTATGAACAAAGGTGTACAGTTATTGGGGTGCCTGGGTGGCTCATTCGGTTGAGTGACTAACTCAGCTCAGGTCATGATCTCACAGTCTGTGGGTTGGAGCCCCACGTCGGGCTCTGTGCTGACAGAGCCTGGAGCCTACTTCTGATTCTGTGTCTCCCTCTCTCTGACCCTTCCCTGCTTGCTCTCTGTCTCTGTCTCTCTCAAAAATAATAAGCATTAAAAAATAATAATGTGTATAGTTATCATTTCAATACTCTGAATTCTTCTGGGTGTATACCCTAGAGTTGCTGGGTCATACAGTAATTCTATTTTTAATGTTTTGAGGAGCCACAATATTGTTTTCCATTTTATAGTTATAGCAACGGAAGACTTCAAATTTTATATACTTTGGTATGTCAGTAACCTGTATTTCTCTAGTAATTTGCCTATTTCACCAAACTTGAAGATTTATTGACATAATGTTGTATCTTCAATATCTGTAGTGATATCATTTTTTTTTTCACTTAAATTGGTCACTTAAGCCTTTTTCCTCCTCTTTTAAAAATCAGTGTTTCCTGGGGGCACCTGGGTGGCTCAGTTGGTTGAGCATCCAGCTCTTGATTTTGGCTCAAATCATGATCCCAGGGTCTTGGAATTGAGCCCTGCATCGGGTTGTGCACTGAGTGTGGAGCCTGCTTAAGATTTTCTTTCTCTCTCCATCCTCCTTTTCCTCTCTCCCCCCTCCCCCCACCTCTGCCTCACTCCTCCACTTGCTCTTTCTTTCTAAAATAAAAAAATATCAGTGTTTATCTTTTATGGTATTTTGTTCATTTGTTCTTGTCCTTATTATGTCATACTTTAAGTTTAGTACTTTGTTGTTGGTCTCACACTCTTCGGGTCTGATTTGTGTTTGCCCATGCTCGTCTGGGTTTGTGTGATTGCTCTCCCCTTCTTTCTACCCCTCTGAAAACAAGTTTTCACAGGTACCATTTTTTTGTTTGTATGTTTAAATGAGGAGAGTAAGTTGGGTAGAAAAAAGTTGAAGTGTTAGAAATGATAGCGTCTTTTAGCACTAGGCTTCATCCATTATCAGCTGTACTAAAAATTCTCATATACTCTGATTGACAAGATTATCAAATGCAGCTTATAACCGTGTTACTCTTTTTTTTACCCTCTCTTTGGCAGGACCCGTTGGGGCCCAGCCCCTACTCATGGTGCCCAGAAGACCTGGCTATGGCACCATGGGCAAACCCATTAAATTGCTGGCTAACTGTTTTCAAGTTGAAATCCCAAAGATTGATGTCTACCTCTATGAGGTAGATATTAAACCAGACAAGTGTCCTAGGAGAGTGAACAGGTAAGAATCGTGAAGTCATGGAGATTATTGTGCTGTTGATACTTGTTTGCTTTAGTTATTATGTTTATCTTTCACATTGAATAACAATAATAATGTTTAACAGTTTGACCAAGCACACATGGTAATTTGTTTTGAAATTGTACTTCAGGGGCGCCTGGGTGGCTCAGTCGGTTAAGCGTCCGACTACGGCTCAGGTCATGATCTCGCGGTCCATGAGTTCGAGCCCCGCGTTGGGCTCTGTGCTGACAGCTCAGAGCCTGGGTCCTGTTTCAGATTCTGTGTCTCCCTCTCTCTCTGACCCTCCCCCATTCATGCTCTGTCTCTATTCAAAAATAAATAAACGTTAAAAAAAAATTAAAAAAAAAAAGAAATTGTACTTCAGAGCTGTGATGTTGGGAAAAATCTACAAATAGCCTTGAAATTTTCTCATTATAGCATAAGCTCACATGTTTTCTCTGTGATAATAGAGAAGGTCCAGCTCCTTTTTACATGCTCTTGAAATCAGACTAAGCATATCTTTTCCATTGCTGTTGGTTAACATATCTGTGCTTTCTTTTTTTCTCCCCTTTACATGCCCACCTTATTTATCCCTTTAAAATGATGGGATGGTAGCAGTAGTGGGTAGAAATAGTGGTTGTCATGTTTCATGCTTTCTGTTCTGGTCCTCAACTCCTGACTTTCCTTCCTTTTATGTAGGAACAAGTACATAATGATATAGAAACATTTATCAATATGCTTTTAGTAAGCTGCTTCTCTCAACCTCCCTCAAATGTATGTGTGTATGTATGTATGTATGTGTATATACGTATATGTATGGTTGTGGTTTAGGCATTAAGGGAAGATAAATGGAACTTATGACATGGTGTACACCATGAAGGAGGTTTTAAAAAACAAAATAGGCGCCTGGGTGGCTCATTTGGTTAAGTGTCTGACTCTTGGTTTTGGCTTAGGTCATGATCTCACAGTTTTGAGAGTTCAAGCCCGTGTTGGGCTACATGCTGGCAATGGAGGCTGCTTGGGATTCTCTGCCCTTCCCCCGCTTACTGTTTCTCTCCCTCCCTCTCTCTCTCTCTCAAAATAAATAAATAAACTTTTAAAAAAAAGCAAAACAAAACAAGACATACAGACAAAACACTTAGAAAACAGTGATACTCAACTTAGCATTTTGATTTATGCTATCAAATATCCCAGCCTTTTCTTATTCAATAAGTATTATTAAGAGTCTTCATTTAAGACATAGGTGGTTCTTGCTGTCAAGAAATTCATCATTTAGGGGCACCTGGTGGGGCTCAGTTGTTTGAGCGTCCGACTCTGGCTCAGATTATGATCTCCCAGTTCATGGTTTTGAGGCCCATGTCATACTCTGTGCCGACAGCTTGGAGCCTCCTTCAGTTGCTGTGTCTCCCTCTTTTTCTGCCCCTCCCCTGCTCTTGCTCTGTTTCTCTCTCAAAAATAATTAAGCATTAAAAAAAAAAGAAATCCATCATTTAGATAAGACACATAAGAAATATGAAATGAATGAGCACTAAGAGACTTTGCTATAACGTGTAAAAAAAAAAAAAAAACCATCATATGAATGTAATAATGTGGAGTGCAGAGTTCTTTCTGAGGTCACTTGTCTACTGCAAAATTTATTTAATTCCCTGTGGCCTACAGAATGACATCTCAAATTTAGTATAATATACCCTTCTTTGTTTGGCTCTAATCTATATCCTTTACCATATTCTGCAGTCTTACCTGGAATGCCCTTTCTGCCCTTATCTATCTGGCAAACTTCTATTATGTTTCAAGACACACCTTTTGAACTCCGTAGTCAGAGGTAGTTCATTCTTCTGTGACCTTATAGTACTTGGTGTACAATGCTGTTATAGTATTTTTAGTGTATATTGGTTACTTGTTGCTTTCCTCTTCTCACAGTATAATTTCTTCATGAAAAGGAATACTCTTTTTCATTATCTTTGTAGTGCTGATATTAGCTTGATGATTGGCACATAATAAATAGTAGAGTGAGGGGCGCCTGGGTGGCGCAGTCGGTTAAGTGTCCGACTTCAGCCAGGTCACGATCTCGCGGTCCGTGAGTTCGAGCCCCGCGTCAGGCTCTGGGCTGATGGCTCAGAGCCTGGAGCCTGTTTCCGATTCTGTGTCTCCCTCTCTCTCTGCCCCTCCCCCGTTCATGCTCTGTCTCTCTCCCAAAAATAAATAAACGTTGAAAAAATAAATAGTAGAGTGAATGAAAGCTTATAAAAGTAAAATGAGATGAACATGATGGTGAGGGGGCAGGAAAGAGAACTGGACATTATAAAAGGCTATATTTACCCAGAGATTTTCAGTGTCCTACCCTTTTCTCTTAAGGTCCATAAGCTAGTCTTTGTCTTAGAGTCCTTCCTCTCTCATCTGTCTTTCTGCTAGCCATCTGCTTATGGGGACCCAACTATCTTCATGCCACACTCTCAAATTCCCTTTTTCTTGTTTCTCAAAACTGGGGTGTTAATCTGTAAATTTGAAGGATAATCCTGGCCCTTTGATTGATGTCTAACATTTTATTTTATCTTATTTTTTTTTAATGTTTATTTATTTTGAGAGAGGGAGAGAGTATGCACTCAGGATGGGCAGAGAGAGGGAGAGAGATAATCCCAAGCAGGCTCCATGCTGTTAGAGCAGAGCCTGACTTGGGGCTTGATCCCTGGGAGCATGAGATTATGACCTGAGCCAAGATCAAGAGTTGGACACTTAACCGACAGAGGGACCCAAGTGCCCCATATTTTGTTTTATTTTTTAATATTATTCTTTTTTTTTTAAGTTTATTTATTTATTTTGAGAGAGGGAGAGAGAGAGAATCCCAAGCAGGCTCTGTGTTCCACACTGAGCCCAATGCAAGGCTCAGTCTCACAAACCACATGATGATGACGTGAACCCAAGAGTCAGATGCTCAACCGACTGAGTGTTGGTAGATATTTCTCTAAGGCAGATTTTTTTTTTTAATGTTTATTTATTCTTAAGAGAGAGAGCAACAGAGCATAAGCAGGGGAAGGGCAGATCAAGAGGGAGACACAGAATCTGAAGTAGATTCCAGGCTCTGAGCTGTCAGCACAGAGCCTGACGTAGGACTTGAACCCATGAACTGTGAGATCGTGACCTGAGCCAAAGTCGGATGCCCAACCAACTGAGCCTCTGAGGCACCCCTAGGGCAGATATTTCTGAACTCAATTCCTTACTACTGTCTTTCCCCCTTGCCCTGCCCAAAAGAGCCCTAATTTTAGCAGTATATAGTAAAGAATTGTTGTTGGTTATTGATTAAGTAGGAGAATCATATGATGAAAATGTTAGGAAAATAAAATTGCTTTAAAGACAAAACGAGTTATAATTTAGAAAATAATGGGAAATGGAGGCTTGGGGCTTAGAGGGATGTCAGCTGAGACTTTTTTTAGTTTTTCAGAGTTCTGAGGGACTAGTGTAATATTAGGTTAAAAAAAATAACAAAATTACTTATTAGGTTTGTTCCTTCTATATAACTTTTTATTTTTGGTAGGAACGAGGAAGTTATTTGTATATTATGTAAGTGTATATGAAATTGGGGTGCCTGGCTGACTCAGTCAGTAGAGCATTTGACTCTTGATCTTAGGGTTGTGAGTTCAAGCCCCATGTTGGGCATGAAGCCTACTTAAAAAAAAAAAAAAGAAAGAAGTTAAATAGCATAGAATTTCACATGTGGATGCTCAACATATTGGTTAAGTTTGGGAGAAATGTATGTAATAATTTGGTGTGTGCATTCTGGTTTTAATTTACTTCCCTAATTATATTTTGTGTTAGGGTTGTTTTGTCTTGTTATGTTGTTTGCCAGTAGGAGTAAAACATCTGTAATTTAGATGTTTCCAAATGGAAGTTTTTTATCCTGTATTTTTAATTTGAGTTTTCACAGGAGCTACAGGATTTCTTTGAGATTCTTAAAATGATATAAATCAACTTTACTCTGTTTCTTTGTTAATAATGACTTGATTTTATGTCAGCATTTGTAGAACTTACTGCCTTTATTCCTTCAAAAGAGTAAATTTTATCCTCACTTTTTGCAATATTGCTACATAACTAGTTAGTTAAAATTGTTGGTAGACTTCTGAAATTCATTCAGTTCCTACTCTTTAACAGCTAGAACTCGAGAAGTTAGAAGAAACTAGATACGACTAGACAATTCCTATTCCATATTAGCTAAACAGATATGGGCCAAAATGCCTCAGTATTTAAATCAACGGATAGGAGGTTTTTCTTGTCCATATGCCACATGCTCAAATATTTGGCACCATGGTATTAATCATAATAGTAGAATGATGGATTGTAGCCAAACAAGTTTCCACTTTAGTCATAGGAGTTTTCTTGGACAAAAAATACCCAGGAAATGCTTGTGAGTCATTTTTTGTGAGTCAACTTCTCTACTTCAGATTTTCTGTCTATTGCTTGTTTTGTCCTTTCCTCACCCCTTTAGGCTATGTGTGTGTTGTTTTTTTGCCAACTTAATGATTTTGATTGAAAATGATCATTTGGTAAAAGAGCATGTTTGTTAAGCAGACTTTAAATGTTTCCAGTTTTTTTTAAGTGCATGGTCTCAATAACTAAAAATCAAATATTTTTAGAAATACTGACCTAGAGTATAAATTCCTTAACTTGAGGTTTTATGCTAGTTTGTCCAACTGCTAAATATGTATTGGGATAAACCTCAAATAGATTGTTATGTACTTACTCAAAATCATTAAGTAGTGAAATATATACATGGGAAAAATTGTATAAAAGCATGATTATAACTGCAAGATCTGTTATTGTTAAACATGAAGTAAAGATTCAAAGGAATCTTGAGATGGTATTAGATTGTGGTTGAATTTTTTTGGTTCAGTTTTCTTTTATAAGTGAAACATTATCTTATACTCATTGTACTATTATCACTGTTACTCTTGTGTTGTAATTCATGATACAGTGCCAAATATTTGTGCATGTTGCATATGGTTGTGGTGTAATACTGATGATTGAATTTTAGAAGAAAAAAAATAAATCTATATTGATTCCATTTTGGCTTTTAAATGGAAATCTCAGATCAGAGTCTTGGAAAGAACTCCCTTTCTGGTGTTATTAGGAATGTCATTGGCACAGTGTTGTGAATAAGTGATAAGCCAAGAGAGGGACATGCTTTTTTAAAATGATAACTTCATTTATACGAAATTCACATAGTATACAACTCAAAGTGTATAATTCAGTAGTTTTTAGTATGTTCAGAGAGTACAACTTTCTTGATAATTGCTTATTTCAAGTTTTTATTTAAATTCTAGTTAGTTAACATATACCACAATCAAGTTTTAGAACATTTTATCCTCCCAAAAAGAAACCCCATTACTCCTTAGTAGTCACTTATCATTGCCTCCCCACCCCTACCCCACAACCCCTGCCAACCACTAATCTACTTTCTGTCTCTACAGATTTGCTTTTTCTGAGTATTTCATATAAATGGAATCATATAATGTGTGGCCTTTTGTGTGACTGACCTCTTTCACTTCACATGTTTTCAAGGTTCATCCATGTTGTAGCATGTATCACTACTTCATCCCTTTTTATTACCAAATAATACTCCATTGTATGGATATTTTGTTTATTGATTGATTCATCAGTTGATGGACATGAGTTGTTTGCGCGTATGAATAATGCTATGAGCGTTTGTATACAAGATTTTGTGTGGACATGTGTTTTCGTTTCTTTTGGGTGTATTGCTAAGAGTGGAATGATTTGGTAACTCTGTTTAGTCTTTTGAGGAACTGCCAGACTCTTTTCCAAACTGGCTGCATCATTTTACATTCCCACTAGCAGTGTATGATGATTAAAGTATCTCTGCATCCTTGCCACCATTTGTTATCTTTTTAATATAACCATCCTAGGAGTTTTAAGTAGTGTCTCATTGTTATTTTTATTTGCATTTCCCTGATGGTTGATGATGTTGGGCATGTTTTCATGTACTTATTGGCCATTTGTATATGTTTGGAGAAATGTCTATTCAGGTTCTTTGCCCATTTTTAAGTTGGATGTTTTGTCTTTTTGTTACTGAGTTATAGGAATTTTTTTACAAGTATAGTTAAAAGTGCCTTATTAGATATAATGATGTGCAAAAATGTTCTCCTTTTCTGCATGTTGCCTTTCACTTCCACTTTCTTGACGTTTTCCTTTGAAGCACATTTTTTATTTTGATGAAGAACATTTAATTTTTTCTTGGGCCAGTTGCCCTTTTGGTGTCATATCTCTAGAGGAGTATACTTCTGATTAAAATGATTTAGAGAACATACCCCAGAAAACACTGCTGGTGAAAATCAAACAATTGTAGTTTTGAGTATTTAACTATCTTGGAGAAACCGTACCATACAGTATATGTCAGTTAATACGCATGTTTTATTTTTCTTGTTAATTGCTTGGAAGACAGGAAAACTAACAAGTGGTGATTATTTCAAGTCTCAAGAATTCTTTTTTTGTAAGTTTATTTATTTATCTTGAGAGAGAGAGAAGGACAGAGAAGAGGGGTAGAAAGAGAGAGAGAATCCCAAGCAGGCTCTGCTCTGTAGTACTCAAACTCACCAACTGTGAGTGAGATCATGACCTGAGCCGAAACTAGGAGTCAGCCACTTAACCTACTGAGCCACCCAGATGCCCCTGAAATCTCAAAAATTCTTTTAAGTAGCATCTAGATAAGTTACTCAGTAGTATTTAGTCACCTAGCTAATATTTCTACAATATATCTGAAGTTCAAAGATAGTTTTATAAGTAAATGTATTTCTAAAGGGACTAGTAGGTAGGGTTTATTTCTAACATCTATTTGTGTAGATTTCAATTATAGTAACAGCTGTATAGTATTCTGTTATTGGTGTGGAATTTCCTTATTTTTAGTCTGCTGCATTTTTTTTTTTTTTCTTAAATTGAGTTAAATCAATTTAAACCAATTATCTGAGGGGCACCTGGGTGGCGCAGTCTGACTTCAGCTCAGGTCATGATCTCATGGTTCGTGAGTTCGAGCCCTGCATCAGGCTCTGTGCTGACAGCTCAGAGCCTGGAGCCTGCTTCAGATTCATTCATTCTCTCTCTCTCTCTCTTTCTCTCTCTCTCAAAAATAAATAAACATTTAAAAAAAATTTTTTTAAGTAAACCAGTTATCTGAATTTGCTATATAGTTGTACCAAGGTAGAATGCTGTTTAGTACAAGATTTAAAGAATATATGGACTCTGACTGGAATTACAATTCTAAATTCTGCAGTAACTTTTAAAACTTAAAGATCATTTTAAGATCATCCTGCTTTCATTAAGTGTTTCACTCACTGTGCCCCTTTTTTGTAAGATACAAAAGATGCAAGATACAATAAGGTACAAGGCAAAATAAGATGATCTCTGCTAGAGATTCCATCGTTTGTATGTAGTGAGAAATCCTGTGAGTTGTGCATTATATGCTGTGATGAAAGAGTAATGATTCCTGCTTTTAGTTAGGGAGGAAGATGTGATACATGACATGGTATCTGAACCAAATAGTGGAGTAGGAGAAAGAATATATAGAGTGAACATAGCAAAAGCTTGACATATTTATGTAACAGAAATAGGCCAATATAAATACAGTAGCTCGAATCTAAAAATTTAGCCGGAGGGGAAGTTATGAAGGGTCTTAAATCCATGCATGCTGAGGCTTATGAATTCAGAAACCGTGAAGAGCCACTGGAGGCTTTGAGCAAATGAGGAACATCTATAGTTAAAAGCATAACTAATGGCAGGGTGACGAATGAATTAGAGAAGAGAATGACCAGAGTTCTGGAGAACATTGGGAAGACTGTTGCAGTAGTCTAGATCAATAGTCTTCAAATCTTTGATTACTCATCCCCATTAGTTAATACATGTTTGACCATGGACTGAACAGTAAATAAATAAATGTATATGCACACACATTTAAAGTTTTTAAATTTATAGAAATGTACTAGTGTCCTAATGTATTACATAATTATAGAAAAATTCAAGGTGGGAAACAATATTTTGAAATAAACTATTTAAATTTTTTTTTTTAACGTTTATTTATTTTTGAGACAGAGAGAGACAGAGCATGAACAGGGGAGGGTCAGAGAGAGAGGGAGACACAAAATCCAAAATGGGCTCCCGGGGCTCGAACTCACGGACCATGAGATCATGACCTGAGCCGACGTTGAACGCTTAACCGACTGAGCCACCCAGGCGCTCCTGAAATAAACTATTTAAAAATATGTTTACTAATTTGAAAATTTCAGATTAATACACCAAAAATCTGATTGAATATATTCCATACACTTGAACTGAAATAAGTTGCAACATGCTGAAGTGAATGAATGAGAATTCCAATGTTGATTTTCTTTTTTTTTTTTTTTTTTTTTTTTTAACGTTTCATTTATTTTTGAGACAGAGACAGAGCATGAACAGGGGAGGGTCAGCGAGAGGGAGACACAGAATCTGAAACAGGCTCCAGGCTCTGAGCTGTCAGCACAGAGCCCGACGCGGGGCTCGAATTCACGGACCGCGAGATCATGACCTGAGCCGAAGTCGGACGCCCAACCGACTGAGCCACCCAGGCGCCCCGATTCTTTTCTTTTTAATTGAAGTGTAGTTGACATACAACATTATATTAGTTTTAGGTATACAACATAGTGATTTGACAACTCTATACATTATGCTGTACTCATCACTGTACTCATAAAAGTGTAGTTATCGGGGCGCCTGGGTGGCGCTGTCGGTTAAGCGTCCGACTTCAGCCAGGTCATGATCTCACGGTCCGTGAGTTCGAGCCCCGCGTCAGACTCTGGGCTGACGCTCAGAGCCTGGAGCCTGTTTCCGATTCTGTGTCTCCCTCTCTCTCTGCCCCTCTCCCGTTCATGCTCTGTCTCTCTCTCTCTCTGTCCCAAAAATAAATAAAACGTTGAAAAAAAAAATTAAAAAAAAAAAAAAAAAGTGTAGTTATCATCTGCTACCATACAGCATTATTACAATACACTGTTAACTCTTATATGTTGCAGAAGTCCTATTATTCTCTTAGGGTTCCTGGTGTGCCATATGTTATATCTGATCATATGACATGGGATAAGTGACAATAATAGTGTCGATTCATATTCATGAATGTTTATAAATCTTAATTTCTAATTATTAGATGAAAATTAAATGTTTTTTTTTTTTCTCACATACTCCAGCATACCCCCTAGTACCTCTGATACCTACTTTTCTAGATTAGAGGTAGTGTTTTCTAAGACTTAACTGCCAGCAGTGGCAGTGGTGATGAAAGGGAGGGCTTAGATGTAACATTTGGAAGAAAAATGAGTAATTTCGGTGTAGAGGGAAAGGGAAAAGAGATTTAGGTGTGGGGGGGAAGACCTCATAGTTCCTGGCTTGTGCAATAATGATAGCCTTCACAGAAATACAGGTGGTGAAAGGACCAAGTTTTTTATTTCTGTTTTGGATATTTGGAGGTAGAATTGCATAAGAAACATGAAAATAGAGAAATTCAATAGATAATTGGAAATAAGTGTCTAGAGTTCAAGAAATCAAGATAGAGATTGAGATTTGAGAAGTGTCAGCATATAGGTGATAGTTAAAAGCTAGAGGCGGGGAAGAAGGTAGGGAAAGTATGCAGAGTCAAGATTGAGAATGGATTTCTGGGGATTCTGTTGTTTAACGTTTACCAATGAAGACACTTAGATTGGAAAGATAAGAGAACCAGGACAAAGTATAAGCTGTTTCAGAGAAGCCAGGACTGTAATAGTTGAAAAGAGATCATGTCTTTTAAGAAGTCATTGGTGGCCTGAGGGAGAAGTGTTCTAGAATAGAGTTGTTAGTGTAAGCCAGCTTGAGTTAAAAAATGATTGCTCAGGGGCGCCTGGGTGGCGCAGTCGGTTAAGCGTCCGACTTCAGCCAGGTCACAATCTCGCGTTCCGTGAGTTCGAGCCCCGCGTCAGGCTCTGGGCTGATGGCTCAGAGCCTGGAGCCTGTTTCCGATTCTGTGTCTCCCACTCTCTCTCTGTCCCTCCCCGTTCATGCTCTGTCTCTCTCTGTCCCAAAAATAAATAAACGTTAAAAAAAAAAAATTAAAAAAAAAATGATTGCTCAATCTAAAGTAATCTATCAGTTATCTGTGAATACTAGAAATTTACTCCACTGGTTTAGCTAGTGTGGTTACATAATACTATGAAAGAATTCACACCCATGTGAAATTATTATGAAGATAGTTTATAGTAAAATGCTCTGGTGTACTACAAATTTTATATTATAAAATATTAAAAATTTGATCTAAAGTATAACCCCTTCTCTACTCTCTATTTCTAAACTTTATTGTGATGCAAAAGTATTCATTTGGTTACCTTCTGTCTTACTGAGAAGTTATGAAGATAAATTCAAGGTTGGAAGGATATAAGGAGAGACTGCCAGCTTGTTTTAGTTGTGTTTTATAAGTAAGCGTCTGGGTGATTTTATCTTCTTGTTATACCTTAGCAATCTTCCTTCTTTCTCTATATACTATAGTGACAGATTAATTTATTGTAGCTGTGAATACTAAACTAATGTGAAGAGTCACTTTTGGGGGAAAATATTATTTCATGGTTTCTCTTATAGACTAGAATAATATTTCCCATTCTACCTTTTGGGAGCAGAGAATAAGAGGTACCTAGAAAAGAGATGAAGGTGGGTCTCTGTGAGCATATAGTAACAATTAACAAAAATAATTTCTTCTCTTTTTTACATTAAAATTTCCCTCTCCTACCATTTTTCTGCTGTATGAGTCAGGTGGTAAAGTGGAACTTACTGAAACCAATATTAAATTTTACTTTACAGTCTGTGCACCAGAGCATGATGGAGTCAAAAGACTTGGTACCAGAATGTAGGAAGTGGTGGTTGAGGTAAGAGTGGGAAAGGTAGGCTGTAGCCCTTTGTAAGACCAATATACTCAGGTAGGTTCCATTTTTGTAGTGATCACCAGATATTCTTAAGGAGTTTTAAATTCTATCCTGAGGTTCTACAAGAATGTATCATATTATACTATACAAGAATTCTTTCCTTCTCAGACTAGGGTTATTAGTAAAAGGAAGCCACTAAAGATTGGTTAGAAGTTCTTCTCTCCCTTTTCTCAGATTTTCTTTCCCAAATTGCTTTCCTAAATATTGCTTTAGAAGTTAAAATATTTTGTGTGTCTTGGTTATTATAAACTTACTACGATTTACTCTTTAAAATTTTTTTTTCTTTATGTTTATTTATTTTTGAGAGAGAGCGAGCGAGCAAGTAGGGGAGGGGCAGAGAGAGAGGGAGACATAGAATCCGAAGCAGGCTCCAGGCTTTGAGCTGTTAGCACATAGCCTGACACGGAGCTCGAACTCAGAAACTGCGAGATCATGACCTGACACTTAACTGACTGAGCCACCCAGGTGCCCCTCCTTTTTTAAATTTTTAAAAATTTTAAATAAAATAATTATTTTTATACTAAAATTTACTCTTAAATGTTGCTCTAAAATTTCTACATTTGAACAAAAGATCAAAGGAATTCTCCTCATTGTTATAAGACAACCTCACATAAGACAAAAACAGCTCCACACTATGATATAGAGAAAATTCAGTTCACAGTTTATGTTAATTACCAGAATGCATTCTTTGTACTAATGCATTGTGATGCATCTGTTTGTTGTTTGGAAGACTTAAGTATTTCAACATAGTTTTGAAGTATATTTATGAGATAATTATGCTTAAATTTTTAAATAAAAATAGAATATATATTGGCTTTTTCCCCCCAAAAGTGCTTACACTGATATCCCATATGGTCCCTGCAACAGCCTATAGACTATTAGCCCATTTTTACTGATGAAGGAACTAAAGTCAGAGAGGCCAGGTAACTTTCATAACAACTTAGTGGCAAAGTGGGACTAAAAACTTATTTCTCCTCCAGTGCTTATGTTACCACGTGTTGCAAAGGTTTCTCATATTGGCAGTTTCCCAGTTCAGACTTTCTTCACAATACAGTGAGCAACTTTGCTGCTATAGCTGAATAGATGACTAGATAAAGCACTATTTTAGAGTTTTTTCTTCAATTCCACAGCCTCTGTGATGAACATTCTTTTTTTTTTTTTTTAAATTTTTTTTTTCAACGTTTATTTATTTTTGGGACAGAGAGAGACAGAGCATGAACGGGGGAGGGGCAGAGAGAGAGGGAGACACAGAATCGGAAACAGGCTCCAGGCTCCGAGCCATCAGCCCAGAGCCGGACGCGGGGCTCGAACTCACGGACCGCGAGATCGTGACCTGGCTGAAGTCGGACGCTTAACCGACTGCGCCACCCAGGCGCCCCTATTTTTTTTTTTTTTTTTTCTTAAGGTTTATTATTTTTGGCAGAGAGAGAGAGAGAGAGCACCACGCAAGCAGGGGAGGGACAGAAAGAGAGACAGAGACAGAGGATCTGAAGTGGGCTCTGTACTGACAGCAGAGAGCCCGATGCAGGGCTTGAATTAATGAACGAGGAGATCATGACCGGAGTTGAAGTCAGACGCTTAACTGAGCCACCCAGGTGCCCTGCCTGATGAACAGTCTAAAATACATTATCCTTTGCCATAGTATCTTTTGAGATAAGAAGTAAAATTTTGCAGTTCCTTGATTTGTCATTTTGTTAGTTTGCGTACTAAAGTTTAATTAAAACTCTAAAGTGGTGCTTGGATGGCTCAGTCAGTTGTCTGACTCTTGATTTTGGCTCAGGTCACGTATGATCTTAAGGTTCGTGGGTTTGAGCCCTGCATCGGGCTCTGCGCTGACAGTGCAGAGCCTGCTTGAGATTCTCTCTCTCCATATGCCCCCTCTCAAAATAAATAAATAACCTTAAAAAAAACCAAAAAAAACCAACTTCTCAGTTACATCATGTTAGTGAGAGATGAAAGTAAAGAGACATAATGATAAATAATGGTCCTTATAAAAGCTGATTCCCTTTGAAATATAGGTTTTAGTAGTTATGAACTTAAAAGTAGTTTAAAGTCAGAATTGCCCAGTGTATATGGAATTCTAACACCATTCTTCTAAGGCTTTGAGAGCTTAAATTCAAATCAGTGTTTAGTGTAATTATTCATAAAGAAGTTTTTATATCTGATGCCATGGGAAAATCTGCAGTGTTTCATTATTTGATATTCTCCTAATTAAATTTTACGGTTAGAGTAGATTACAGACATTCATTTCAATCTTCTGGTTGGTGTGTTCTAGTTGGTATCTTCATTGACATAACTGCTCCTCGAACTGTTCTAGCAAAGATGAACCCAGGTACTTTATAAGATAGTGTAATCTACTTGTGAATAGTTCTGGTGGTTAGGAAATGTGGGAAATTTTGTTCCAAAGTCTAGCGTCTTACATCTTTCCAACTATTTGTCCTAGTTCTATCCTTTCAAACAAGATAGATTTTCTACTTAGTTTATCACATGACAGTCCATCAAAATAGCCAAAGGTTTCTATAATTTCCTTTGAGTCTTTCCTATTCTGGACTTGAGGTCCGTAGTTTGATTTATTTATACTCATGTTACATGAGGTTCTATCAGGATTACCTTCTTCTGGTTATATTTCATTTTTTTTAGGGTCTTAAATTTTTCCAAATTGAACAGAGTACTTCAGAATGTGAAGTGACCTATATAATATGTGATGGAATGGTTACTTGCTTTATACTGGGATACTTAAATATATGCAACCTAATTTCCTTAATTTTGAGGAAGCTCTATCCCACTATTAGCTCATTCTGGACATAGAGTCATCTAAAGTCCCTTTCCACATTTTAAACATTTTAAACGTAAATGTTTAGATTTTACAATTGCCCCTGTTATGTTTCATCTTCATTGTGTTCATTGTTTTAGTTTTTTAGTGAACTTTAACATGCTAATTTGTTTTCAGCATACTAGTTGTGTCTCCCAAGTGTGTATAATTTGAGGGTTTCTTAACAGGTATTTTATTATTACTTACTATATGTAGGGCACTGGATACATTTCTTTTGTTATGGTATTGATAGTTTTTTTTGAAGGGGGTGCACTTTAGAAGTTTATTCTGGTTAAAAGTTTCCATGAATGTCCTAGTTAACTTAGAAAAAGAAAAGGAACTTGCCTTGCCCCATGTTACAGCATAATAAAACACTTCAGTAATTGTGAAAACATAATGATACTGGTTTAAGAACAAATAGACTACTGGGGCAATATAGAGAACTCAGAGCCAGATTCATTTATTTGTTGAGACCTTATTAAGATAATAAGTTCTTATTAATAATAAATAAAAAAATTTTTTTAAGTTTATTTATTTTGAGGCAGAGAGAGAGTGCCAGTGCATAAGCAGCAGTGGGGAGGGGGGACAGAGAGAGACAGAATCCCAAGCAGGCTCTGCTCCATCAGTGCAGAGCCCAAGGCAGGGCTCAAACTCACAAACTGTGAGATCATGACCAGAGCCAAGATGAAGAGTCAGATGCTTAACTGACTACACCACCCAGACGCCCCCCCCAAAATGGCATTTTTATTTGATTGTTTATGTATAGACATAAATAGATGGTATGGGACAACTGGCTTACTATATGGGGAAAAATAAGACTCCTTATATAACACTGTTTATAAAGAAAAACCTCAGATGGATTAATGACCAAGATAATGTAGATAATACTATAACATTAATAAAACATAATGCATCTTTGTGCCTTAGTATTAGGAAAGTATTTAAAACATCAAAAGCATGAAACCATAAGGTGAAAAATGATTCATTTGTTGATACAACATTAAGGATTTCAGTTCATAGACATAGACATTGTCAACAGGCATATACAGCATTTGGAAGAAGATATTTGCAATGACTAAACCTGTTAATGAATCAATATCTGGAATATCGAAGAAACTCCTTCAATTCAACAAGAAGACTGGGGCCATAAATGAAAAATGAGCAAAGGAAACAAACAGGAAATTCACAAAAGAAGAAACACAAATGCATGAAGGGATGCTCAAATTCATTAGTAATAGGAGAAATCTCAATTAAGACCATTTAGTTTGGGGCCCCTTGGTGGCTCAGTTGGTTAAGCGTCGACCTCAGCTCAGGTCGTGATCTCACGGTTCATGAGTTCAAGCCCTGCATTGGATTCTCTGCTTCTGATCCTCTCTCTCCCTCACTCTGCCCCTTCCCCACCTGTGTAGTCTCACTCTCTCAAAAATAAACATTAAAAAAAATAAATAAAACCTTTTAGTTTTACCTGCTAGTCTAGCAAAAATTAGAAAGCATAACTATATAACGCCAAATCTTGTCTGGGATATAGGGAAATGGGAACCTCCAGGAATGTAGGTTGTGGAGCCACCCTGGAGAGCAATTTGACAGTTCGTTTAGTTGATAAAATTCACTTGGACCTAACAATTTTGTTCCTGAGTGTATAACCAGAGATTAAGTCTCACTTAAGTCCATAAAGGGACATAGTAAGAGATATTGCATTGCTTATATCATATTTGGTGGCTGCAGTTAAAGTCTGCATCGTTGGGTGACAACATATGAAGTATTTTGCATCAATCAGAAACAATGAACTAAGTGTCCCACAGCAATATAAATACATTTTATTATTATTATTTTAATGTTTATTTTTGAGAGAGAGAGAGAGAGAAACAGACAGAGCACGAGAGGGGCAGAAGGAGAGGGAGACACAGAATCGGAAGCAGGCTCCAGGCTCTAAGCTATCAGCACAGAGCCTGACTTGGGGCTCAAACTCACAAACCATGACATCATGACTTGAGCCAAAATCGGACACAACCACCTGAGCCACCCAGGCGCCCCAATATAAATACATTTTAAAAACCTAGTGCCAGAGAATAAAGAAGGGAATATATACAAATAGAAGGATGTTCAAACACATTAGGAGAAAATTTATGAAGGGGACAGGTGCTTAGGAAATGGAGGTGGAAGGAAAGAAGAGATGTCTTACATAGATGAATAATGATATGAATTGAGGAGTATGATTTTTTTTTTAATGTTTATTTATTTTTGAGACAGAGAGAGACAGAGCATGAACGGGGGAGGGTCAGAGAGAGAGGGAGACACAGAATCTGAAGCAGGCTCCAGGCTCAGAGCTGTCAGCACAGAGCCTGACGCGGGACTCGAACTCACGGACCGTGAGATCATGACCTGAGCCGAAGTCGGACGCTCAACCGACTGAGCCACCCAGGCGCCCCTGAGGAGTATGATTAACATAACCTTTCATACCTAGGAAATAAAAATGGAGTTTAGGGACTTGTTTGGCAGTGATACGTAAGTTGTGTTTGAGAAGAAAAAATAAAAGGCATAAAAACCAAGAGACTTAAAATAATCCAGGTACTGGGACATGAGGTTGTAATTTAGAATGGTGATAATTGGAAATGAACAGAACATCCTTAAGATGTTTTGTCACAGCTATTTTAATCTCCACCATTTTGATCCTGAGAGTGCTTTGATTGGGTTGCTAGGATTTGGTAAGCTTGAAATTATACCAGTTTATTGTTGAGTAAAAATTTGACAAAATAGTCAAAACATTCTTAAATATTAGATCTGTATAGTTTCACCTAAGAAACTGGACTTGATAATGGCTGCAAAAGAAAATCTTAAATGGCAGAAAATCTTTGAAATTTGTTTTCTATATAAAAACTGATCAGTGAAGCAATCGCTCTAGAAGAATTTGCTCTTCTAGAATTTGCTCTAGAAGAGGCTTGTTCTTGATTTAAATAGTTTCAGCAAATTTGCTCTAGAAGAGTAAAATTTTTTTTACTCTAGAAGAGGCTTGGTCTTGATTAAAATGGTTTCAGCAAGATGAAATTGAAGAAGGGAAAAATGGAAATTTTGAGCATGTGGAAAATTGCTCTAGGTATCAGGTCAGCTTACTGTGTACCAGAAAACGCCTTTTTCTCTCCTTTCTCTCCTACCTACCCGTAGGCTAGAATTCAGTATTTTTCTTTCCAATTATTACATTTTTAAGTGTGTTGTAAGTTTTACCAGTAATATGTAAGTATATTCTCATCATAATATATTTAGATTATTTAAGCAAAATAAAAAAATCATTCTTCACTTCTCTCTTCAGAGGTAACCACTGTTATCTATTTGGTACATATCCTTCTAGATAATCTTTCTACTGCTTTTACAAATAATGTGTGCACAAAAATAAACGTTGATTTGTGGATATTTAGTATTATTCTCACTATAGTCTATTTTTTTTTAATGTAAAAGTCTTGAATATCTTTCCATGTAAGTATATATAGGATAAAAATGTTTGCTAGGTAAAAACAGGCTTCAGTATATTCTTACTGGCTAGATAACGTAAGGATGATTTGGGGAGTTGAAAGGATTGAGGGGAGTATATGTGTGTTCTCAAAAATCTCACAGTCTAGTAGAAGTGAAGCCTATAATAATTATAATGCATTGGAGTAAATGTTCTAATAGATGTACGTATTAAGGTGGTATTTGAGCACAGAGGGAAGAGCATCACTCTTTTGATAGAGAAATTAATGTGTCAGGTAGTACTCAGAGATGGTAAAAGGGTTTTAGGATCATTTTCTAGGGATAATATTTTACAGGTCTACTGTGGCCCAGAACGATTTAAGTAATTCACTAGATTCATTTCTCTGTCTTTTGTGAAATTTGTATCACTTGCCAGAAATTATTCTTTCTGGTGTCCTAAGGTATGGTCCTGAAAGTAGTATCTTTATCATGTATGATTGTCTTTTAGAATTTTGGCAGCTTTAAATAGTTCAGGAATTACTTTAGTTAAATGCTTGTATTTCATCATGCAGAGGATTATGTGAATGTATTTTTTTCCTTTTTTTAGAGAGGTGGTTGACTCAATGGTTCAACATTTTAAAGTGACTATATTTGGGGATCGTAGACCAGTTTATGATGGAAAAAGAAGTCTTTACACAGCCAATCCACTTCCTGTGGCAACTACTGGGGTAAGATGCAGTTCTTTATTGGAAAGTTATACTTTGGTGATGTCTCCTTTTAAATGCACTTACTACATTTTATTATAGTCCATAGATACATAAGAGTGTATCATTTATCTTTTTTAACTTTTTATTTTGAAATCATTTAAAACATATAGAAAAGTTGCAAGAATCATTCAAAGAACTCATATAGACCCTTTACCCAGATTCACCAATGTTCCCTTTTTTCCCCCCAGATTATCTCCACAGGCACATTATTATTTTTTTAAGTTTACTTATTTATTTTGAGAGAAAGAGAGCATAAGTGAGTGGGAGAGGGGCAAAGAGAGAATCCCAAGCAAGCCCAATGCAGGGCTCAAACCCACAAACTGTGAGATCATGACCTGAGCTGAAACCAAGAGATGGATGCTCAATTGACTGAGCCCCCCAAGGGCCCCTCACCAGTGTTCTTTAACATTTGCCACATTTGTCTTATCATTGTCTTTTTTTTTTTTACTCTCTTTATATCTATACTTATTTAGAGAGAGAGAGACACATACGTACTTTTTTTCCTGAACCATCTCAACAGTAGGTTGCATATATCACACCCTTTAATATGTATTTCCTAAGAACAAGGATAAAAATTAAAGTACATGTATCTACTTCACTGAATTTTTCATCTGTATGATACTTTGGTCTAATCAACAACCCATATTCTTCCAGTGGTGACTTTTAGCATTTTTTTTTCCTCTGGTACAGAATTCAGTCCAGGTTTGTGATTGTATTTAGATATCATGTCTTTTTAGTCTTCATTATTCTAGAACAATTCCCCAGCATTTTTTGTTTTCCTTTCATGAAATTAACATGGTGGAAGATTACAGGCAAGTTATTTTGCAGAGTGTCTCTCAGTCTGTGTTTGTTTGGTGTTTCCTCTTGATTAGATTCTGATTTCGCATTTTTGGCAAGAATAATTACACAAGTGTTCTTTCTTATCAGTGGATCATATCAGGATACATTTATATGTGTTTGTTCCATTAATGATGGTACTAAGTTGATCACTTGATTAAGTTGATATCTGCCAGGTTTCTCCTGTCAAGTTTTTTTTTTTTTTTCTCTTTAACTCTTGTGGGGAGATTTTATTTTTAATTGTGGTAAAATACACATAACATAAAATTTACCAGCTGAGGGCTCCTGGGTGGCTTAGTTGGTTAAGTGACTTCATTCAGCTCAGGTCATGGTCTCATGGTTTGTGAGTTCGAGGCCCACATTGGGCTTGCTGCTGTCAGTGAAGACCCTGCTTTGGATCCTTTGTCTCGTCTCCCTCTCTCTCTGCTCTTCCCTTGCTCATTCATTCTCTCAAAAAAAAAAAAAAAGAAAAAGAAAAAAAGAAAATTTACCTTCTGAGCCATTTTTTAGGTCAGTTTAGTGGCATGAAGTACGTTCTCAGCCATCACCACCATCTATCTCCATAACTCTTTTTATCTTGTAAAACTGAAATTCTGTGCTCGTGAAACACTACATCCCCATTCTTCCCTCTCCTCAGCCCCTAGCAACCACCATTCTACCTCTGTCTCTATGACTTTGACTACTCTCAATGACTCATCTAAGTAGAATTATATGGTATTTGTCTTTTTGTGACTGACTTATTGCACTTGGCATTATGTCCTCAAGATTCATCCATGTTGTCACGTATGTCAGAATTTCCTTTTCAAGGCTGAATAATATTCCACTGTATGTATATACCACATTTTGTTTATCCGTTCATCCATTGATGAGTACCTTTTGGCTATTGCAAACAATGCTGCTGTGAACACGGTTGTACAAATATCTGTTCCGGTTCCTGCTTTCAGTTCTTTTGTGTGTAAGTGATAATTCTGGGGTGCCTGGGTGGCTCAGTCGGTAAGTGGTAATTCTATTTTTAATATTTTGAGAAATCACCTTACTGTTTAGTACAGTGACTGCACCATTTTACATTCCCACTAACAATGCATAAGGGTTCCAAATTCTCCACACCCTTGCCAACACTTGTTTTCTGTTTTTTTTTTTGTTTTTTTTTTGATAGTAGCCATTTTAACGGATATGAGATTATATCTCATTGTGGTTTTGATTTGCATTTCCCTAATGATTAGTGAGTTGAGAATCTTTTCATGAGCTCTTAGAAGCTCATTTGTATATCTTCATCCTTTGCCCGTTTTTTAAATTGCGTTTAGTTTTTGTTGTTGAGTTTTAGGGATTCTGTATATATTCTTATCAGATACATGATTTGCAAATATTTTCTCACATTTTGTAGATTGCCTTTTCACTTTGTTGATTGTGTCCTCTGATGCACAGAAGTTTATAATTTTGATATGGGAAATACTTTAAGGATCTTGTTTCTCATTAGAGAAAGTATTTTTATTTTTTTGAGGGGTGGGGGAGCTGCGTGAGTGGAGGAGGGGCAGAGAGAAACGAAGAGAGAGAATCATTTTGGGGGCAGGGAAAGGACAGGGAAAGAAAATCTTAAACCTAAGCTCCATGCCCAGCACAGAGCCTAATGCAGGGCTCAGTCTCAAAACTACGAGATCATGATCTGAGCGGACAAGAATCGGATGCTTAACCGAATGGTCACCCAGACACCTCTCTCATTAGATTTTTAAGTAATTGATGATTTTTGCTTGGAAGGATTATTACTATGTAGTAATGGTGATTTTCTAATTCTGTCATTCCTTCAACATTTATTAGTTGATATTCGACTATAAGGGAGAGAATTTTCTTCTCCCTAATATATTTCCCCTTATTTATTTCACTGTCCCAGTTTTCCTAGATTTGGCCATTGGGAGCCACTTTAAGCTAGCTCCTGTATCCCTTTGACATGACACACTTTTTTTTTTGAGTACTTCCTTATTTTCTGGCACAAGATGTTCCAGGCTAATCTTATGTTTTCCCTGCTATACCCATGCAACTGGCCCTTTGTCAAAGGAATAGTGATTTCTTTTGGTTGGAGGATGCAACTTAGAAACTGAAATCTGGGTACTGAATGTATTCATTGCTGCTGGAGTGCAGGTATTTGTAAAATGGACAGATGGGACATAAAAATACACAAATAAAAGAGACAATATGTCATAAATATTATATGTCATGTAATGGACTTAACACATGTATCCTACAAATACTATTTACTGTGCAATATACAATATATATATTCGAAATCATGAGTTCAGAGTGATTCTTCCAAGTTTCAGTCTGTTTCCCCCAGGATTCTTTCTTTACTCCCCTTGTTGCTTATTTGTATCTTCCTTCTTTTTTGAACCTCAAAACATCACCACTTTTACTCATTTGTTCAATCCTACCGTATACATATAAAATCATATCTGAATTACTACACCATACCACTACAGAAAACAAGCTTCCTCATTAGAGTTTAAGATTTTATTTTGTATGCAGTTCTTTCCCACGTGTACAGCCCCCAATATGTTCTGTGTTCAAGAGTTCATTGTATTTTTTTCCCCCTTCTTTCATTGTGGTCATGTTATTCATTTGAAACATATTTGGTTCCATTTGATTTTGTTTATATTTAGTTTTAATTTTTTCACTTCATTCTTCTTGATTTTGTTTTTAATTTTTAACTTATAAAACTTTATTAAAAAAACACACACAAAAAGGGGTACCTGGGTGGCTTGGTCAGTTAAGCCTCTGACTTCAGCTTAGGTCATGATCTTGAGCTTTGTGAGCTCGAGCCCCCGTCGGGCTGTGTGCTAACAGCTCAGAGCCTGGAGCCTGGTTTGGATTCTGTGTCTCCCTCTCTCTCTGCCCCTCTTCCACTCACAGTCTGTCTCTCTCTCTCAAAAATAAATGAACATTAAAATAAATAAATAAAAACACAAAAAAAACCCTTTATTTAATATGCTTCCAGAAGTCAAAACTGTACTGAGAAATATACTCAGAATTGTTCATTCCTCCTTTATTTCTTCTGGTCTGTTCCTTCCCATCCTTTGAAAGTAATCAATTTCTTTGTTTCTGATTGATGCTTCTTACGTTTCTTTTTGCTGAAATAAGATATATGAATATTTTCCCATTTTCTCCTTCTTTCTCACACAAAAGATGGCATACTATTTGTAATCTTCTCTACTTTGCTTTTTGTACTTAACAGCATAGCTTAGAAAGTATCTATTGATTTAGCATTGAAGTTGGTTTTTTATATTTTCCCTGTTTTTTCTTAAATATTTTTATAACTTAAACCTAAAAATACTTGTACTTATCTTTTTCAATTTATCAATTGACTGTTTTCCCATCAACAGGTAGATTTAGATGTTACTTTACCTGGGGAAGGTGGAAAAGATCGACCTTTCAAGGTGTCGATTAAGTTTGTCTCTCGGGTGAGTTGGCACCTACTACATGAAGTACTGACAGGACGGACCTTGCCTGAGCCGCTGGAATTAGACAAGCCAATCAGTACTAATCCTGTCCATGCTGTTGATGTGGTGCTACGACATCTGCCCTCCATGAAGTGGGTGCTTCTGGCTTTTTTTCCTTTTTAGATTTTAAGTGTGTAGGCTTTTTTCCCAAGAGTGAGTTGTGCAGGCTTCCTTTAATTAACCTTCACATGTTGTATATTTTGATTGCTTCATTTAGAGAGTAGCATGCATACTAGTTCATTGACATGAGAAGTAAGTTACAGAAAAAACTCTGATTTTTGAAAGTAAATGCACATTGTTAACTTAGCTATTCTAATAGATACCTTTTAGAAAAATGTCTAACCCTTTGTCTTAGAAGCTGTAAATCTTGAATAACTGATATGTTTTCAGATATATTCCTATAGTTAAATCCCCTTGTTCTAAAGGTAATTTTGTTGTTTATACAATAATATCAATTTGTATTGAAATTGCTGTTCTCTTAATCATACTTCACACAAGTGTGTGTTTGTATTTGTGTGCCTGTATATATAGGATCAATGTGTCCTTTTAAAGAAAAATATGTCTTGCAAACACATTTGTGGAAATAGCATTTTCTGAGATTGGAACTGGTTTTTCTTTTCATCTAAGAAAATATTTTAAATAAAATTTATTCTTACCCAAACTAACAGTTTTAGGAATAGAGAATTTCAGTGAAGGATGCTGACAGGTTTGTTTTGTTTCTCTTAGAATGGTTGCTTTTTGCTTTTCACAAATTTGGGGAATATTTATTTTCATATATTCCTAATGATAAGCATCATTATGATAAATTAAGTTTGTGTGCTCTAGACTTAACCTCTTCTGCAAATTTAAATACCTATATGGGAAGGAAAGGACTGAACATGACATTTTAATTTTTGTAGATATACGCCTGTGGGGCGTTCCTTTTTCTCAGCTCCCGAAGGATATGACCACCCTCTGGGAGGGGGCAGGGAAGTATGGTTTGGATTCCATCAATCTGTTCGGCCTGCCATGTGGAAAATGATGCTTAATATTGATGGTAAGGGAACTAAAACCATATTCTGTATTGGGCAGTTGATTCGTGTATTGCGCACATGCACCTGTGTGTGTGTGTGTTTGTGTGTGTGCGTGCACGCAGTTTATATATAATTATATGTACTGGTGTCTTGAAGTAATATTTGGACATATGTTAAGACAAAGTGGAAAAACTTTTGTGTTACATTTTATTTAGAAAGCCTTTCCACAGAAGTTGTCCTGGAATGCTACTAAGCGTGAAGTAAGCACATGAAAGCAAATATAGAAGCCTTGACATGATTATCTGAACAATCTCACTTTTGTCCATTTAATTCTTATTAATATTTCATTATGAAATACATGTTTTAAAGCAAGAGAAGACTGTTGGTCATTTTGACCCCAGGTGTTATACCTACTGCTGATGCTTATAGTGGTACCAATTTCATTCTTATTTTTAGGTGTTTTCTATTAATGTTTTTGAGCATATTTAAAAGTAGGGAGAAAGTATGATAAACTACCGCCTATATGCAAACTGTCAAGTTTGTAGAAATACCTTTACTCCTCAATTAGAGTATTTTTAAATCAGATCCCGGATAGCAAGTTTTTTTGTTTCTACTACTTAAGTATGTACCTCTAAAAACATGGGTGTTTCCTTACATAGTCATAATGCCATTATCATATGTAAGAAAATTTTAAGTAATCATTTGTAGCCTCTAATATTCTCTCCATAATCAGATTTCCTTGATCTCAAACATGTCTTTTTATAGTTACAATCCTAATTAGGATCCAAACAAGATCCATGTATCATGTTTGGCTGATCTGCCTTTTTAATGTAGTAGTCCCATTTCCTCCCTCTTGTTTTGTTTTTTCTTTTTTTTTTTTTATGCCATTGACTTGTTAGAGAAATTCACTTGTCCTGAAGAATATTAAAAAATCCACATTTGTCTTCTGTTCTTGTGGTGCCACTGCCTTGTTTCTCTGTCCCCTATATTTCCTGAAAGTGAAGTTGACCCTAGAAGTTTGATTCAATTCTGGTTCAGAATACTTCATATGTGCTTCATGTTATATTATATTAAGAGGCGCACAGTATCTAGTGGTTCCAGTTTTAGTGATGCTAAGATTGACCAGTAGGTTCAGAGATCAGTAGGCCTCATCTCTCCATTGTAAATTTCCCAGTCAACTTTTCAATGACTAATATTTTATTTAATGATCATTGTTACCCAAATCATTTATTTCACTAGGGATTACCAACTGGTATTTTTTCTCATTCTTTTATTCCTTTTGAATTAGATGGAATTCTTACGTGAAAAATCACAATGTCCTATTGGTAATTTAGTAGTCATTGGTAGCTTTTTTGCTTTCTGGGACAGTAGGATATTTCAAGCTTTTCTTATATTTCCTACCCTGTACCTGGAATCAGCCATTCCTTCAAGGATCCCTATGTCTCTTCAGATCACTGTATAGTTTCTACATCATTTTCAGCTGCATCTACCATTGTGGGTATATGTCATTGAGGAGCTATATCTCAGAAGTCCTCTTTCAGTGTATACTAGAGCTGTTTTTATTTGCCATTTCAGAACATCATTTCATGTATATGTAGATCTTTAGAATAGATTTCAGGACATAATGGGTCAAGGGCAAATGTGTTTGTAATTTTGGTCATTATTGCCAAATTGCCCTTTTTAGAGCTTCTAAATATTGTGCATTCGAGAATGAGACTACCTGTTTTGTTATGTCTTTGCCACTAGAGGTGTCAAACTCTAGATTCTATTAATTGCATTTGCAAGAAACAGTTTCCTTATCTACTTTTATTTTGCATTTGACCATCTTTTCATATGTGTAAGGGTCACCTTTTTTTTTTATTAGCTATTTATATCTTTTGCCTTTTTTCTTTCTGTTGGATTTTTGGTTTTCTCATTTACTGAGAGCTTTCTAAATTAAGGAGATTAACTCCTTGTGTCACGAATTGTAGATATTATCCCTAATTATTTGTCTTTAACCTTTGGTACAGTCTTCTTTTTATTTTTTGCCATATAGAAATCTGTATTTGGTTGGGAGATGGTAAATACATACACACAAACACTTAAATGTATTAGTCATTTCTTTTATGGCTTTTTAAATCCTATAGGGCTAGTCTCATTTTTCTCTTCAGGCTTTTCTAGGCTATCCTTACTTATTTTACCATGTAAACTTCAGGAACTTCTTACCTAGGTTCAGTGGGTGTGGGAGGATGGGCTGTAATTTTTTTAAATGTTTTATTTTTATTTATTTTGAGAAAGAGAGCAAAAGCACAAGTAGGAGAGAGGGAGAGAGAGAATCTTAAGCAGGCTCCATGCTGTCAGTGTGGAGCTGGAAGCGTGGGGTCCAATCCCATGAACTGTGAGATCATGACCTGAGCCAAAATCAAGAGTTGGTCTCTCAACCAAGCTACCCAAGCACCCCAAGATGGACTATAATTTTTATTGAAATCTCATTACATTTAGAAATTGTTAGGACAAATTGGCATCTTTAAGATACTGAGTCTTTTCTGTCCAAGAAAATGCTATACCTTTCTATTGGTACAACATTAGTTTTGTTTTCTTCAGGAATGTTTTAGAGTTTACCTTACATGAAAGTTGCACGTATCTTCTTGTTATTCCTAAATATTCCACCCCCCCTTTTTTGCTATTAAATGGGTTTTATAGATTCTAACTGGTTATTGTTTACATACATGAAGGCTTTTGACTTCTGTGTACTTTATGTCTGCCTTATTCCATTTATGTTTATAGTAGTTATTCAGGTGGTATTCTTGGCATTTCTAGTTATAATCGTTTCATCTACAAATAGTGATAGGTTTAACTATTCCTTTGGATTTTTATACTTCTAATTTTTGTCTTATCAAATTATATTGACTAATTAGACAGTGTTAAGGAGTAGTGACTAACAGGCATCCTCTTTACCTTAGGAATGCTTCCAATGTTTCTGCATTAAGTATGATACATATATATGTATGTGTATGTATACGAGCATCTGATGATTCCTATTTTATCAAGTACTTTTTAAATTTTTTTTTTTCAACGTTTATTTATTTTTGGGACAGAGAGAGACAGAGCATGAACGGGGGAGGGGCAGAGAGAAAGGGAGACACAGAATCGGAAACAGGCTCCAGGCTCTGAGCCATCAGCCCAGAGCCTGATGCGGGGCTCGAACTCACAGACCGCGAGATCGTGACCTGGCTGAAGTCGGACGCTTAACCGACTGCGCCACCCAGGCACCCCTATTAAGTACTTTTTAAAAAAATGTTTTATTCATGTTTTGAAAGACAGAGACAGACCATGAATGGGGGAGGGGCAGAGAGAGAGAGAGGAAGACACAGAATCCAAAGCAGGCTCTAGGCTCCAAGCTGTCAGCACAGAGCCTGATGTGGGGCTCAAACTCACAAACCGTGAGATCATGACCTGAGCTGAAGTCAGACACTTAACCGACTGAGCCATCCAGGGGCTCCTTATTAAGTACTTTTAATCAATAATAGATAGTGAATTTTGTCAGATTCCTTTTCAACGTCTATGGAGCTGATAAGATATTTGTCTTTTTAACAAACATTGAACCGAACTTGTATTTCTGGATTCTTTTAATGTGATACTGTATTCTGCTTGCTAATATTTTGCCTTTTTAATCAAAATGCAAAAGTAAGTTTGACCTGATCTGTAATCTTCTTTTTTGTGTGTGATCTTTTTCAAGTTTTGGTATTAATCTTGTATCTCATAAAGAATTTACAAGTTTTCTGTTTTCTAAAATGTACAACAGTTTTTAAATAGTACTAAACTTGTTAACTCTTTCAAGGTTTGATAGAATTCTCTTGTGAAGTCTGGTGTTGTGGCATGTTTTGTTTTCTTGATGCATAATAGCTCTTTGAAAATTGTTCCATTTGTTTTGTGAAAACTAGTTTTTTTTAGGCTCAGTTTGTGGTTCAGTTTTGGTAGATTTTATCTTACCAGAAAATTATTTTACCTGTATTTGATATTTTATAGAAAGTTTTACAAAGTCATTTCTTATTTTTTGAAATTGTGTCTACTTCTGTGGTTTCCTCCCCTTTCTTATTTTGTATATCTGTGTTTTGTCCATTTTACTCTTGATTAGGGTGGCGTAGTTTAAACAACTGATTTCAGTGCCTCCCCAAACCCCCAGCAAAAGAGCTTTTGAATGTTTTGGTTTTTTTTTAAGCTCTCTGGCTTTCTGTTTTCTAACTCCTTAATTTCTGCTTTTAGCTTTATAAATGTTTTCCTCTACTTTTTTCAGTTACTTTAGTTGTTTTTCTAACTTTTTGAGCTATATTAGTAATTCATTTACTTTCATCTTTTCTTAATGATGAAAGTATTTAAAGTAATGAATTTTCTTCTGATCACTGTTTTAGCTACCTCCCAAAGCCTCTAATATGTAGGATTTTTATTATTGTCCAGAAACACCATGAATTTCATTCATATTTTCATTATTATCCAAATATTACTTGAGATTTTTGAAATTTGCAGATTGAAGATCTTTTTATTTTCTGTTATCCATTATTTATTTTCCAATTTTCTGATTTTCTTGGGTTGTTAATCAGAGGATATGGCGTGTATTTCCCCTATTAGAATTTGTTGAGGTATGTTTTGTAGTCTGATACATAGTCAATTTTTGTGAACGTTTAATAGCTATTTGAAAATAGGTATATTTATTTATTATGATAGAGTTAAATGAATATCCATCTGTGCTTACCATTTTGATTAGGCTGTTTAGATCATTTCTTAGTTATTTTTGTTTAATTGTTCTCTAAGACTAGGGGAAATGACTTAAAAATTTCTATTATTATTGCGTTTCTCTCCTCATATCTCCTGTGATTTCTGCTTTCTTAATGTTACTGCTACATTTTAAGAGCATGCACACACACACACACACACACACACACACACCTGTTCATTGTGAATTGTACCTTTTACATGATAAAGTGAATTTTTTTTTTTTAATTTTTTTTTTTAACGTTTATTTTTGAGACAGAGAGAGACACAGCATGAACGGGGGAGGGTCAGAGAGAGGGAGACACAGAATCTCAGAGCCTGACGCGGGGCTTGAACTCACAGACCGCGAAATCATGACCTGAGCCGAAGTCGGACGCTTAACCAACTGAGCCACCCAGGCGCCCCAAAGTGAATTTTTTTTTTAACTTTGGTCCAAAAGTCTGCATTATCTAATGAAAGGATTATAATTTATGTGTGTGTGAACCTTATCCTATATGTTAACTTCTTTCCTGTCCTTTACCTTTTTTAATATTTTCTGAATCAGAGATGCATCTTGGTGATAGCATAGAATGGTTTTGCTTTATGGGTCATTCTAAAGCTTTTTTTTCTGTTAATAGATTAGTTGCCAGATAGATAGGAAGGAAATACATGCTTGGTCTTAGTTATGTCAGATTATTTTATATTTTCTGATTATATATGTTTTTGAAACTTTAAGTGGTCTCTTTTCTGTGCTTTTTAAATGATAATTTTGATACTGAGAAGAGTTTTTTTTCCCTGCTAGTGGTAAATCTTTATACCTTTACCTTCATGTAATGCTCATGTTTCTTTCTTTTAACTTTTTGTAGTATGGTTGACACATTACCTTTCAGGTGTACAACGTAATGATTCGACAAGTTGATTATGCTATGCTCATCACTCATCTTTCTCTTTTTAAAAAAATTTTTTTTTTAATTTTATTTTAGAGAGAGAGGGAGAGAGTATGAGTGGGAGAGAATTTTAAGCAGGCTCCATGCTCAGGGCAGAGCCTGATATGGGACTCCATCCTACAACTCTGGGATCATGACCTGAGCTGAAATCAAGAGTCAGATGCTCAACCGACTGAGCCACCAGGCACCCTCATCTTTCTCTTTTTTAAAGCAGTGTCTTTTTTCCTTAATAAGTAATAATTCAGTTAGCTTTATTCTCTTCCTTTTTTTCCTCCCTCTCTTTTACTGACTACTTTTAGCCAATATAGCAATATTTTATTGTTCTTTATAATTTTGTTTAAACTTTTACTACTTGACTTTCAACAGTGACTCCTATCTATTACTATAAGGTACAGTGAGTTTATTCTTCTTTTTATTTTTCTACTGTCATTGGTTTATTTGTATGTACTATTATTCCTGCATTCTTGGAGCATGTAACAGTTGCATTCCATTCTGTCACCTGTATATCCATTTGTTTTAACCTTAAATCTGCAATTAAATGTATTTGTGCTGTCAGTCCTGCTGAAATTTTTCCTGTCATCTACTAGTTGCAGTTTGTCCTCAAGTTGTTTCTTCAAGAAGGGCTCATGAATAAGAGCTAAGTATTTACATACTGAAAACCATTTGCCTATAGCATTATTCCTGAAGGATTGTCTAAAACAAAATTATTGACTTATACTTTCTGGAGTATCTTCTAAGTATTTGTCTACTGTCTTCCGACATTGAATGTTCAGTAGAGAAGTATGATATCAGCTTGATTTTCTTTCCCCTTGGAGGGGCCTGCTTTTTTTGTCTGGCTGCTGAAACTTATCTGGTTGCTTTAACACTAATTTCACTACATTTTTTGTTGTTGTTGACCATTTTGGGTCAGTTTCCAAGGGATTCCCTTTGAAAATGGAAGTTTTGAGTCTTTTTTAATTTTTTAAATTTAATTTTTAAATTTATCTTGAGAGACAGAGAACATGAGCAGGGGAGGAGCAGAGAGCAAGGGAGAGAGAGAATCCCAAGCAGACTCCATGCTCAGCACAGAGCCCAACTCAGGGTTCTGTCTCACAACTGTGAGATGACCTTAGCCGAAATCAAGAGTTGGACACAGCCTACTGAGCCACCCGACACCCCAGTTTTTCTTTGTTTATATTTAAGTTAATTTCTTTTAAAAAGTAACTGTTCTCGGGGCGCCTGGGTGGCTCAGTCGGTTGGGCATCCGACTTCGGCTCAGGTCACGATCTCACGGTCCGTGAGTTCGAGCCCCGCGTCAGGCTCTGGGCTGATGGCTCGGAGCCTGGAGCCTGCTTCTGATTCTGTGTCTCCCTCTCTCTCTGCCCCTCCCCCGTTCATGCTCTGTCTCTCTCTGTCCTAAAAATAAATAAATGTTAAAAAAATTAAAAAATAAATAAATAAATAAAAAGTAACTGTTCTCTTTGCTCCTTACTATACCTTTTGTGGTGTAATTTTTACCATGTGCTTATATTTTTCAACTTTTAAAAATCTTTTTCTTCCATTTCTTTCATGAATTTTTCAGTACTTTTGTTTTTACCTCTTCCTGTTGACTGGCTGTCTCTTCCCTGAGTTGTTAAATTTCTACTCTAATATTTTACTTTTTTTTTTTTAAGTTTATTTATTTAAGTAATTTCTTCATTCAGCATAGGGCTCAAAATCACGACCCAAGATCAAGAGTCCCGTGCTCTTCTGACTGAGCCAGCCAGCGGCCCCTCTGAGATTTTCTTAATAGCTGCATTAAGAATTTTTGAATTCATGTTATGAAGTAGTGTTACAGTTTTCATCTACTTTGTGATAATTTTTTGTTGAATTTTATTTGTCAAGGATGTTGTACTGTCTTACATTTTTATGGTATCTTTGTATGGATACTTACCACTTTTTTGTTATTCATATTTAATGAGATGAGCTTTTCCAAACCACCTGTTTGAAGAGACTAGTCAGGAAGAAGAATTGGAAGAGGACATGAGGAGTGAGGTGGTTGTCCAGGTTTCTGTGTTCAAGGCCTCTGTCCTCAGATGTTCTGATGGATTCTTTCTTCAAAATATAGGTACATCTCCTATGCCTCTTAGTAATTTACAAGTGTAAGAGGTGTGAGCTGTCAGCTACCAGGTCCTTATTAGTTTCTGCTCCCAAGGGTTACAGCTCCTGCCTTTTAAAGTGCCTGCTTGAAATGTTAACAGAGAATTTGTGAACGGTATACAGGAGTTCTTCGCGGTATTCTTTGGACATTTCTGTAAGTTTGAAATTACAGATAAAAAGTACGTGCCTTGGTTTTAGAAGAGTTGTAGTATCTGAGATCTGTCACTTGTAGACTACCCTCCACTCATTCTCATGGCACTTTCTACACCTCCTTTTTCTACTTCCTTCTGAGATTCTGCCATTCAGCCTCAGTTCTAAACATTGCAGTTCCTACTTATGATAGAACCCTCTGTTTCTGGGAATTAAAATTCGCTGTTCCCCAACTAGGCTCTTTTCATACTTCATGTCTTCTCCCTTGCCTAGGTTCTACCAGTCCCAAGTACTTTAAGCCATATTTAGTTATAATTTGGCATTTCAGGTTTTTATTGTCTCCTAGGTTCACTGAATACAATGTTTTAAAAACATTCTCTTTGTTGTTCTATATTGGGTTCTAGGAGAAAAGGGGGAAAATTTGGAAGTAAATTGCTGTTTTCCTACTGGAACTTAAAGTCTAGCTTTGGATATTATTAAATTTCTAAATAATAAATTGGTCAAATAAATCACAAAGAAAATATTAAATATTTGAACTGCAGGATAATGAAAATACATATCAGAACTGGTATGATTAGCTAAAGCAATGCTTAGAGAGAATTTAAAACCTTAAATGCCTATTAGAAAAGAAGAAAAGCATCAGTACCTAAGTATTCATTTCAACAAGTTATAAAAACAAAGAAAAATTAAATGCAAAGCAAATAGAAGGAAATAAGAGTTAAAAACAGGACTTAATGAAATACAAAACAAATTTATTTCTATTCTGTAGGTAGAGAGTTTTGAAAAGTTTTTAAGAAGGATAGTGACATGATCATATTTGTTTTCCAGAAAGAGACCTCTGGCAGCAGTGTGGAGAATAGATAGAGGAGAAAAAACTAATCTCAGGAGCCAGTTAGGAGGCTTTTTCAATCCCTAGTTCAGGTAAGAGATGGTGATGGTCTAATGTGGGGTGGAGAGAAAGGAACATATTACAAGGAATAAGTTGAAAAAATAGGTTTCAGAACCATGTCCAGGAAAAAACAACAAAAAAACAAAAAAACTTTGGGTATAGTTACTGGTACATGGTACTGACTGGAAATGAATAGACCAGAAGGTTTACTAGGTTATTGAAGGAATTGTTTTTAGAAATAAACTACAGACCTGGTATATCTGTCAGGTTCAACCAGAGAAGCAGAACCGGTGGGAGGTCTATGTAGAGAGAGAGATTCAGCTTAACAAGTTGTAGGGGTTAGCAAGGCAAGTCTGAAACCCTTAGAATAGGCTGTCAGGAAGGGCAGACTGGGATTCTTGGGTAATGGCTAAAGCTGCTGTTCATAGGTGGAAGTTTTTCTCTCTCTTAGGGAAGCCTGAGCCCTGCTTTAAGGCCTTTCAGCTAACTGAATGAGAATCATACAGATTATCCAGGATAATTTCCTTTACTTAGTCAACTGATTATGAATTTTACTTATATCTATAAAACACCTGCACAGTAATACCTAGATTAATGTTTGAATAGCTGACAACGAGTAGCCCAGCCAAGTTGACACATTAAAACAAAAACATACCTAGCCTGCAAAGTTCTGTGATTATTCAGTCTTTGAAATAACCTTTATGTTCCTAACCAACCCTTCAGGCTCAGTGATTGTGCTGTATTATAAACTAGCTTCCAAGAAGGGCATACTCTCCAACATACACTCAGAGTAGTGACTCATTCATACCAGGTGTGAATGGTGATGCTGTCAGTTGAATTCAGAGATGGATCTGCTGTCGCTGGTTAGTTGGCAGTGTACACCATATATAAATAGATAAAATGTTAACATATCCAAAACTTGAAGTTCCTATGGAACATATGGATAGAAACGCCAGTGTGTCATTGGAAATGCAGATATGAAAATCTGTAGTGGTGGGAGCTAAAAGTAAAACTTTGGAGACTGTTCAGTATATAAATCCATATTTGAAACTGTAGAAGTAGAAAAACTTTTTTTTTAATGTTTATTTATTTTTGAAAGAGAGAAAGACAGCACAAGTGGGGATGGGGCAGAGAGAGAGAGACAGAAGATCTGAAGCAGGCTCTGTGCGGACAGCAGAGAGCCCGATGCAGGGCTCGAACTCACAGACCATGAGATCATGACCTGTAACCAACTGAGCCATCCAGGCACCACAAAGTAGGAAAACTTCTTTAGGAATAGTATTTAGAGTAAAAACCGGAATGAGGATAAACCCATGGCAAATACTAGTATTTAAGGGAGGAAGAAAGACCAGTTAGCAAATTAATGATTATCGCAGCAGTATGAGAGCCCAAAAATGGTGTCAAGGAAGCCAAGGGAGGAAACATATTCAAAGAGTGGATGATTTCACAGTTAAGCAGTGGGAGCTTTTCCAATAAAACCAAGAGTAAAACAAGGATGTCAGGACTATGATATTTAGATATATTGTGTTTGCCAACTTCTGTTCTTCTTACAGGTTTCAGTCTACATGTTACTTCCTTGAGAAGCAATGTTTGATACCCATCTCTCCCCCCTACATCCAGCCATCCCCCAAGTCTGAATTAGGTATTTATTTCATTCATGTATTCCCATAGCACAGTGTACTTCCCTTATAATATAGCATGTGTCACTCTGAATTATAAATGTTTTATTGTTCTTTCTCCTATTAGAATGAAAGTTCTGCAAAGGTAGGGACTGTCCATCTTATTCACCAGTGTATGTATCCTCCATGCTTAGCACAATTCTGGGTCATACTAAGCAAAGAATAATTAGATAAAACTAAGAGCATAGAGAAGGAGTATCCCAAATGAGCCTGGAAAGTTAGAAAAATATTTGGAGGAGTAAGTGATGCCTTAGCTGAGCTTTAACAAACATGAGATCAAGAGTTGGATTGAAAAGGAGGTACATAGGAATAAAGATTTTTGAGAAGTCTCTAAAATAAAACTTGATTGAGAAGACATAAGAAAAAATCTAAATGAAATGAAATGAAATATAATAGGCTTATTGAGAAGGCTCAATTTGATGTCAGTTTTCCCAAAATTAACCTGTAAATGTAATTAAAATTTTTATTTTATTTATTATTTATTATTATTATTATTATTATTATTAGTTGTTTTTTTTTGTTTTTTTTTTTTGTTTTTTTTTTTTTTTTGAGAGAGGGAGAGAGAGAACATGAATGGAGGAGGGACAGAGAGAGTGGGAGAGAGAAATGCCAAGCAGGCTCCACACTATCGGTGCAGAGCCAGACACAGGGCTCAGTCCCACAAACTGTGGGATCATGACCTGAGCCAAAATCAAGAATCAACCAACTGAATTCAACTGAATTCAACTGATTCAACTGAATCAATCAACCAACTGAATCAACCAATTAACCAACTGAAGTCACCCAGGTGCCCCTGTAAATGCAATTTTAAATAAAATCCCAATAGGGTATATCATGAAACTTAGTAAGTGAATATTAAGGCTTATATAGAAAAATAACTATAATGACTAAGAAAAGCCAATGTAATTTTAAAGAAGAATAAAGACAGAGGAATTGCCCTCTTTGTTTTAAAACTACAATAATTACTATTCCATACTGCTGTAAGTGCAGGGATTGAAAGATTAATGAAGCAGAATACAGAGCCTTGAAATAAGCCATGTGTATATGAAAACTTTGTAAATATTATGTGGCTTTTCGTATCATTGAAGAAAGAGTAGAATATTTATCAAACGGTGTTCATACAGTTAACTACATGAAAAAAATAAATTAGACCCGTCTCACATCACACCCAAAATTTATTTCTGGGTGGATTTTAATCCTAAATATGTAATGCCAAACTTTGAAACTCTTTTAGAAGAAATCTTACAAGAGAATATATCCAATGTTGGACAAAATATAAAGTGTGTAAATTATAAAAGAAAATACTGACAAAAACTTGTATGTTATAAACAGTTAAAATGCTAGGAGAAATAACCAAGACCTTTAGAAAATATAAGGACAGATCAATAGGAAAACAAGTACTTCAAAAAAGAGGAAACCCAAATGGCCAATAAATACATGAAAATCAGATTCTCAAATTCATTTGTAATCAGGAAAATGCAAATGAAATTAAAAAGGTTCCATTTCACGCCCTTCAGGTTTGTAAAAATTAAAGTCTTATATTAGATGTTGTTGAGGATATAAAGTTACAATGTTGGTAGGAGTACGATTGGGTATAGCTGCTTTGGAGAACAGTTTTCAATCTCTAGAAAAGTTGAAGTAAAGATGGAATTGCACGTGTTTGAAAACCTATAATATACCATAGAGATACCTTGCATTTGTGCTTGAGGCATTATTTGTTATGGCAGAAAATTGGAAGTAGCCTAATTCCTTATCCGTGTTTCTTTGGGAAGCATTGTGAATGAGTACATAAATTGTTATAGAATATTGTGGTGTTCTGTGTGACAGTAAAATGAGTGAACCAGATCTACATGTATCAACATATTATCACTAAAAACAATGTGGAGGGGGTAATAGGTACTGAAAGGTTATGTTATTATTTATGTAAATTTAAGAAAACAAAAGTTTATACAGAGTGCATACAAATGCAGTAAAATTATCAAAACATGGATGGGACAAATACACACCAATTTCAGGATAGTAGTTCCCTTTAGGAAGAAAGAAGGAAGAGGAATGGAATAGGTTGGTTGGCATAGAGAGAATAGACCTAAAAAGCTGCATGTTACAAGAAAAAGGTGAGAGTATTTTTTTTGTGTGAACAAAGTGTGTAGATAACTTACGGTGCACTGTGAAGCAAAGAAGTCAGAAGATTGATAGCTTTTGTAAAAAAAGATATGTGGCATACTAATGAAATGAAAATACAGCCTAAAAGTTTAAATGAGTTTATTTTTTAGTTGACAGTAAAATATAGTGCTGCTGTGAAAAATAACGAGTGAAAATATTGCTCTGACCACCTTACTTGCTTATGTTTCCTTTTTTGTTTCTGTGTGATTTGATTTTGCATTGCTTGTGTTTGGTATATTGCACTAAACAAAACAGCCCTTATTGATCTTGAAATCTACTATTGAGCAATGTAAGTATTATGGAGGAGAAGTACTAAATGCAGAGGTATCATGTAACAGGGATCCATTCTAGTCATTGGATTTGAGGAACATTTCTCTAAGAAAGCAACAGATTCCCTCTAGGTGTTATTGGTGGTGGAAATAAGAATGGAAGAGTGAAGAACAAGAAAAGAGCAATTTAATTCGAATTATGAGACTTAATCTTGTCTTCAAAATGATTGCTTTGTGCTATGTAATATTCTCTCAACTATGTAGGTAGACTTACCATATTTTACCAACCTAAGACTCAAAAATATTTTTTCTTCACATTTCATCATCTCTGAAATTAGAAGATGTCTTACAGTTGATGGTTTGTCACAGTTTAATTGGCAAGTTTCTTTTTAGGATACATAAAATATTGATGTACCTTTCCATCACTGGTGTCTTAGATTCAATGATATGTGGGATGAATATATGTTTAGTTTAGCCTACATTTAAGCCAAACTCATTTGCAACTTGCATTTTATTATAATTCCTGCATTTCTAAGACTGTCACAGTGATGTGGTATTAGTTGTATTTCCCTTCAGATACCTTTATCACTCATTGCTAAGCATTTTACGTTAATTATTTGAAGTAAATTCTACCAAAGTTGCATGAGTTAAGTTTAGAGAGAGAAAATTTCAATAAACTTTCTCTCTAAATTGACTCTAAGGGTCACATAGTTTATATTTAACATTTATGTTAAATAATTTATATGATTTTCAGAAGTAACAGAAGCAAAATCAATGAATTACTGAAGTAGTAATTAGTATAAGTTTATTGTGCACACACCAAAAACAGTTTGCAAACTGGGAGCATTCAAGCCAAAATATGGAATGAGGCTCAGGGGCATATTGTTATAAAGCAGTTTATATATAGAGAGAGAAAACAATGATTGTTTTATTCTTCAATGATTGGTTATAATATTAGAATTTTTATCTTATTATCAACCTTGGGAAACAGTTTAAGTTTTGCTTATGATTTTCAGAGGCATGAGCAAGAAATGACCCAGGTCAAGTTAGTCTTGTAAGATAAGCTAAATTAAGCTTTGTTTGTGTGACTAAACTGGTTTTGTCTGCTCAGGGAATTTTCAAGGCTGGTGTCCCATATGCTTTTGATTTTAACAGTATAATGTAACCTATTAAGCCAATATTTAAATATAGCCATAGCTTATATTTAAGGCTCAAGGTCACATAATTTACATTGAAATTATAGAGGTCAACCTCTGACTCCAAATTATGTCCATATTATTCACAGCTCTATACTGTATCCCTTAAAAAGCAAGATTCCTGGCAGACAAATTTCAGACCCAGTACATCTGAATTGAGAAAGGTTATATTATTTTTATTTACTTATTTACTATATTTATTTTTATATACTTATTTACTATATTATTTTAATTATTTTATTTACATATTTTTATGTCCTTTTCGGTAGAAGTAGCTTTCTGCAAAACATTCAGTGTCTGTTTTGCTCGTAGAAGAAAATAGAATATATAAATTGTAGAATTTAGTGATGGTAATTTATTCTGTGTAAGAGTCAAAAGTTTGCACTGAATATGCTTTCCTTTGCAAGGAAAACAGATTTCTAGAAAGTAATTTATTAATCACAGTATTAGTGTTGCTTGCTTTATATGTTTGTTTTGAGTTCGGGTATAAGATCTCGAAGATTAAGAAATAATTTATGATAGTCAAATTAGTCTTCTCAGCAGTAAACAAAAGCAGAACATTTTTTTGGAGTATAATGAGAGTCTCATTTCAGGCAACAGGACAGGAACTTTATCAACATATGGTCCAGCCAGGCAAAGTAAATATATGTGTGTCAGGCTTACCCAGACCATCCTCACATTACAGAATCAGAATGATGGCAGCAGAAACCTCAGTGACAATCTTCATCCTATTTGTTTCAGTCTCATTGAGTATGCCCTTCGTATTTGGTACACAGCTGTCCTCTTGGAATTGCACATCACTATTTCCCTTGAGAATTTTTGTCTTTTTCCTTTATTGATCTTCTGTTTCCTATATCCTTTTTTTTAGTGTTCAAAAGTTTCATGAGGAAACGTTACGTACCTAAGAGGCAAATATTGTGATACCTTGTGTATTGGGAAATGAACTTAAATGATAGTTTAGCTGAGTTTCTATGTCGGAAATAATTTTCCTTCACAAATTTGAAAGCAGTGCTCCATTTTTTAAATAGCTTTAGTGAGGGGTTTTGTTTGTTTTTTATACATACCATAAAATGTACCCATTTTAAGTGTATATCTAGTGTCTTTCACATATTTTGCTTTGCCTTCTGGAACATGTCCTCAGCTTCATCTTTTAACCCTTTATTCACTTTTTCATTCTGCTATCATGTTCTTCTTTTCTAGTAGTTATTTATTTCCTGAATGTTGTAGGATACTATTCTTGTTTCACAGTTACAGTATCCTCTCTTGGCTCACTAAGAAACAGTAAAACCTTGGTTTAAGAGCATAGTTCATTCCAGAAACATGCTTGTAATTCAAAGCATTTGGGTTTCTTTTTTTAATAAAGAGAAATCTTTTTTTTTTTTTAATATTTGTTTATTTTTGAGAGAGATGAGTTTGAGTGGGGGAGGGGCGAGAGAGAGGGAGATGCAGAATCCAAAGTAGGCTCCAGGCACCAAGCTGTCAGCACAGAGCCCAAGGCAGGGCTGGAGGCAGGGCTGAAACTCACAGACCTCAAGATCATGACCTGAGCTGAAGTCAAATGCTTAACCAACTGAGCCATCTAGGCACCCCTAATCCAAAGCACTTTGTATGTCAAATTGAATTTCCCCATAAGAAATAATGAAGTTGAGATGATTCATTCTACAACCTTAAAATATTCTTTTTTTTTTTTTTAATTTTTTTTTTTTTCAACGTTTATTTATTTTTGGGACAGAGAGAGACAGAGCATGAACGGGGGAGGGGCAGAGAGAGAGGGAGACACAGAATCGGAAACAGGCTCCAGGCTCTGAGCCATCAGCCCAGAGCCTGACGCGGGGCTCGAACTCACGGACCGCGAGATCGTGACCTGGCTGAAGTCGGACGCTTAACCGACTGCACCACCCAGGCGCCCCAGCCTTAAAATATTCTTAAAGAAATTATTACAATACTGTAATATAATACAAAATAATAAAATATAAAGAAAAGTAAATTAATCTGCACTTACCTTTGAAAACCTTCGTGGCTGTTGTAAGAGAGATGAGAGAGGAGGCTTATTTTGTAGGACAACTTTCATCATCACTACCAGCATCAGTGCTATCTATTGGCTCAATGGAATCTTTTCATGCACCGTTAACAAGGAACCTATCCAGTGACACTTGCTTTTGCCTCCTTTTGAGGATTTCGTGGAAATGTGACATTGCATTGTCGTTAATTGTATTCATTGCTCGCACTGCTACAGCCTTATTTGGGTGGTGCCTTTCTACAAAATTTTGCACTGTTTCCCACATTTTACACATCTCCCTAATCTCATTTGAAGTGAGGGGTTCCTCTGCCTTTTTCTTCTCTGCCTCCTCCTCCTCCTCAGACAGGATGCAGACGTAGATTTCTTACAAAATCTTGCAATTTCAGTCACTCGCATACCTCGTTCGTACTTCTTGATGATTTCCTTCTTAACTTCCACTAGTAAGTGGAAGTAATCATCTCCCTCTTACTGCCTTTCTTTTCAGCCTTTTTCTGCATGGGGGCTATTGTATACACTCGCATGGATGTTCACTATACTACAGTGTTAATAAACTCTTACTGTATTTAATATAACTGGTAATAAGGTAGCAGAGGAAAGGGTCTATATCTGCAGGCAGCCTGACCTAGGATGAAGCAGAGCATTCCTAAGCTTACTCTTGTTGGAAAAGCAAAGGACTGTCCATAGGTGCTCTGAAGTGACAGGAAATACACTAGTGCCAGTTGTGGGCACTTTCCAGCGTTCTGAAAAATTCCTGATTTCTGCCAAACACCATGGCCTGAGACCGAGCATGCAAGCACAGGAGACAGTCACCCACAGTCCCACAGCGCTCATGAGAGAGATGAACTGTCGGCTCAGTTGTGATCGTGTGACATTCGGTGTCACGTACTGCTCATCTTGTGGAATATTCGCAGAACAAGTTATTTGCAATCCAAGGTTTAACTGTAATCTATTTTGGAGTTTTCTTTTTCCTGTAAATGTTTACCCTTCCTACTCCTTTATGTTTTGTTCTCTGCCTTCCATGTTAGAGTCTTTCTTTCTTCAGATACATTGTATCTTTGGTTATCTACTCATGATTCATTAGGATCTAAAACACTGACTAGAATCTCCGAATGCATCATTGGGGCCAGTTGAATATGAACTTCATTATAGGGTGGTTTCAGTGGACTGGTGTTAGGGGACCTACATTTGTATCCTCAAGTCTGTTTGCTTGGCTGGTCAGGTTACTCAAAGATAAGTCTTTTCAGCTCCTGCTTGAAGGGTATCAGTCTGATTGTCTACATTCTAGAAGCCAACATTCAGCATTTAATGTTCATATTCATTTAATCCCTTCTTTTTGGTACAGTCTGTGCCCTCAACTGTGCCTGATATGCTCCCTCCAGAGAGCCTTTCCTTTATTTTTTTCCAGAAAATAAACCTCTGGATTTATGTAGAGATGACAAAAGGGCAGTTGTTCAGCAATGTGGGATTAGACAAGGGTCTAGAACGCCGCCTGTTTCTCAAACAGCTTTCCTCTTTATTTTTCCACACCTCCCCCCATTCTGTCACTAGTTTCAGAGGTACTGCCTAGTTTCAGAGGTGCTGCCACTCCTCATGCTTTTTGAAGATTTTATAGTGTAGATTCAGTTGGTTCTTATCTTTCCCAACCTAGCTGGCTTGGGATTTCATTTTCTTGGATCTACTATGTCAGTTACAACCTGTCCACTTGCTTTTCAGCTTTTTTTTTTTTTTTTTTTTTTAATTTTAAATTTTTATTTAATTTTTTTTTTTTTTTTTGAGAGAGAGAGCACCAGCAGAGCAGGGAAGGGACAGAGAGAGAGGGGAATAGAAGATCTGAAGTGGGCTCTGCAGTGACAGCAGCAAGCCCAATGTGGGGCTGGAACTCACAAACTGTGAGATCATGATCTGAGCCGATATTGGACACTCAACCAACTGAGCCACCTGGCGCTTCTTGCTTTTCGTCTTCTGAAGTGTTGATGGATTTCCTGTTTTCTGTTCTCCCCTCTTTATAAGATTATGTTTTTGGTTTTTTAGAGAGAGAGCATAAGTCTGGGAGAGGAAGAGTGGGAGAGAGAGATCATCTTAAACGGCTCCATGTTCATGGAGCCTAACGCAGGGCTGGATCCCATGACCCTGTGATCATGACCTGAGCCAAAATCAAGAGTCAGACGCTCAACAGACTGAGCCACCCAGGCACCCCTCCCCCCTTTTATAATTCCTTACCATAGTTATAACGGAGTTTGGGGATCGGGGAAGGAATGAAATGAGCATCATAACCCAGAATTTGTTCTTAAAAGGCAGAGTCTTTGTCTGGATCATCTCTAAATTTCAACCCATAAGAGAGTCCTTGATATAGTAGGTACTTAATATGTTTACAGGGATGATTAAGTCTTGCTTTACAGCTATAAAACTCAATTGGTAACAAGTTTGTGATGAAGGCCTGGTTTCTTGCCACATGGACCGTTCAAGAGGTCTGGTTAAGTTTTCTCACAGTATTGTGGCTGACTTTCTCTGGAGCAAGTAATCCATGGTAGAGCAAGGTAGAAGCTGTAATGACATTAAGGCCTAGTATTGAAAGCTACATTTTGCCATTTTCATAATATCCTGTTAGTTACACAGTTATATTCATTGTAGGAAAGACTTATACAAAGTTGTGAATTCTATAAGGCAAGACTTATTAGGGACATCTTGCAGGCTGGGTATCACACAAAGTTTCTGTCCTAAGCTAAAGAACAAATCCAAATTAAAAGAAGGTAAAAAATAATAAAGATCAGAGCAAATATTAATTAAATAGAAAACAGTGCAGAAAATGAATGAACCCAAAAGTTGGTTCTTTTAATGAAATTAAAAACTCCTAGCAAGACTAAACCGATTTAGAAAAATAGAAAAAAACAGATTACCAGTATCAGGAATGAAAGAGGGTCTCACTAAAGGTCCTTTAGAATTGAAAGGTTAATAAGGAAATGTTATGAACTTTATACCAGTTAATTTGATAATTTAACATGACTTTACAGAAATTTACTCTGAAGAATAATCTGAATAGCTCTGTATCTATTAAATTCAATTCATAATCCCCTGAAAATTCCAGTGATTTTACTGGTGAATTTTATCTAACATTTAAGGAAAAAATAGTACCAGTCTTTCACTAATTCAGGAAATAGAGGAGGAAAGACTTTCCAACTTTATGAGGCTAGTATACCTGTGATACCAACACTTGACAAAAACAGTATAATCCTCCCAACAAACAGAAAAATCATTAGACACATTCTAACGTTCTCATGATAAAAATTTACAATAAACTAGCAATAAAAGGAAACTTTTTCAGCTTGATAAAAGCGTCTAGAAGACATAAGAGGCATCATCTTCATACTAAAGGGTAAAAAAAGATTAAAAGCTTTTACTCCAAGATCAAGGCAAGGATACTTGCTTTTCACTGCTTGATTCAGCATGGTGCTGGCAGTACAAACCAATGCACCCAGGCAAGAAAAATAAAGACATAATGTTGTAAGGGAAGAAATAAAATTCTCCCTGTTTGCAGAAGACCTGTTATTCTCTACATAAAAAATCCTAATGAATCTACCAAAAAAAAAACAAAAAAACACACAAACCTACTAGAATTAATAGATGAATTTAGTAAGGACACAGTATACTAGTAGCATAGACAAAAATCAATGCAAGCAGTATAACAAGAAATAATACTAGCATTCAACAATTAAGAAAAAATACCACTAATAATAAAAAAAATAGATTTAAAGAAAGATGTGCAAGTCCTGTATAATGAAAGCTACAAAGACTTCCCAAGAAAGATATAAAGATACCATGTTCTTGGACCAGAACACTAAAATTGTTAAGCTGTCCGTTCTCCCCAAATTGACCTATAGACTCAACACAATCCTAATGAAAATCTCATCAGGATTTTTTTTTTTAATATAAGTTGACAAGCTGTCTTAAGATTTATATGGGAGTACAAAGAACCTAAAATAGCCAAAAACATTTCAAAGAAAAACAAAGTGGGAAGATTTATACTACCTAGTTTTAGGGCGTTTAATTTTTTTTTTTAGTTTTTATATTTTTAAAGTTTATTTATTTATTTTGAGAGAAAGAGTGCACTGGCAGGAGAGAGCAGAGAAGGAGAGAGAATCCCAGGCAGGCTCTGCCACTGTCAGCACTGAGTCCAAATCGGGGCTCAATCTCAGCAATTGTGAGATCATGACCTGAGCCAAAATCAAGAGTCTGATGCTTAACCAACCAGGCACTCCATACTACCTGGTTTTAAAGATAGGCTACAAAACCATAGTAATCAATACAGTGTGATATTGGGGTGAAGGTAGACCTGTTAATCAAGTTATAGAAAAGCTACAGATATTAAGATACTTGATGTTTATTTTTTTTCTTAAGATACTTGATCTTAATCACAGGCTGAGAAGCAATTAGAATAGCTCAGCACAGAGCTGGATGCAGGGCTCGATCCCAAACCCTGGAGTCATGACCTGAACCAAAATCAAGAGTCGGTGCTCAACCAACTGAACCACCCAGGTTCCCCGAAAGGATAGTCTTAATGAGTGATGCCAGAACAACTGGATATGTGTATGAAAAAAATAAACATAACCCCTACTTCACACCATACTCAAAAATTAATCCACAAAGCTAAAACTGGGAAATTCCTAAGGAAACAGGAAAAATATTCATGTCCTTGGAGTGAAAGATCTATTTTTTCAGTTTATTTATTTTGAGAGAGAGATCGTGAGCAGGGGAGGGGCAGAGCAAGGGAGAGAAAATGTTATCAGCATATATCCTGACGTGGGACTCCATCCCATGAACTGAAAGATCGTTACCTGAGCCAAAATTAAGAATTGGACACTTAAGCGACTGAGCCACCCCAGGCTCCCCAAAACATTTTTTAATATACTGGAAACTTCATCTGAACGAAAACCTTCTTTTCAAAACACTTAAGATGAAAAAGTAGGCACTGCTGGGAGAAACTATTTGCAAAACATCTGTCTAAATAAAAGACTTGTGTCCAGAATATTAAAAACTTATACCAGACAATTTTTAAAATGTGGTCAAAAGCAGACACTTCACAAAAGATGTATGTGAATGGCAAGTAAACACTTGAAAAGATGCTAAACATCATTGCTCATCTGAGAAAGGCAAATAACCACAATGAGGTAATTACTTCACACCCACTGCATGGGCTAAATTAAAATGACTGGCAATACCAGGGCACCTGGGTAACTCAGTTGGTTTAAGCATCTGACTAAGGTCATGATCTCATGGTTTGTGCATTTCAGCCCCACATCAGGCTCTGTACTGACAGCATGGAGCCTGTTTGGGATTCTCTCTCTGCCTGCCTGCCTGTCTCTCTCTCTCTCTCTCTCCCTCTCTCTGTCAAAACAAATAAAAACTTTAAAAATTCCACCATTAAAAAAAAAAAGACTGTCAATACCAGTGTTAGGGTGTGAAGCAACTGGAAATGGTAGGTGTAAATTGTACAACCACTTTGAAAAATATTTTGGCATATTCTTTTAAAGTTAAACATTTTCTGGCTTTATAACCCACCAATTTTATTCCTAGGCCTTTCCCCAAGACAAAAGAAAAAGGAGGTCATACAAAGATTTATGTGCATATATTTGTTTATTCATAATAACTAGAAACAGGAAATAACCCAAATATCCAAGAACAGGTGAATGGAGAAACAAATTTTGATCTATTCATACAAGGAAATACTACCCAGCAATTAAAAAGAACTATTAATTTATACAGCAGTATGAATGAATCTCAATTAAAATGTGCAAAAGAACGAACTCAAAATGGTATATACAGTATAATTACATTTATATGAAATTTTATAACCAGTTAATCTATTGTGAAAGAATACTATAAGTGTTTGCCAAGGGCAGATGTGGGAGAAACTAATTACATAGAGGCAGGAAAGTACTTTCTGGGGTGATAGAAATTTTCCTTCTTAATTGGGGTTGTAGTAGCATAGATATATACATTTGTCAAAATCATTGAACTTTACACTTAAAATGCATTTTATTATATGTAAGCCTGAAAATCCTTTTCTAAAAGTAAAGTATTCCTACATAACCCACCAGAAAGGCTAAAATTCAAGTCTGACAGTACTAACAGTGAGAAATTAGCACAAAAATGACTTATACATTGCTCATGAGAGGGTCAGTTGTTAAAACCATTTTGGAAGAGTTGGCATTATCTAGGAAAATTAGAGATACAGATCCTTCATGACTCAGCAATTCTACTTTTAGATGGAGCCTTTTCTACCAGAGAAATTTATATGTGTATGTGCATCAATAAGACCAACTATAGGAATTTTCATAACCTTACAGTAACCAAAGGAAAATGCCAACACAAATGTCCAACATTAGAATAGATAACTATATTTTTTTACCAGAGTGTTAGTGCAGTGAAAATGAAGAAACTGTTTACATTTAATATATATGAGCTAGAGACCATCCTTAGCAACAGTCTCAAAAGGATTACATGCTTTATGTTTCCAGTTATATAAAGTTCAAGAACCAGGAAAACTAAACTGTTTTTGAATCTGTACTTATGTTGTGTATTTATTTTTTTTTTTCAACGTTTATTTATTTTTGGGACAGAGAGAGACACAGCATGAACGGGGGAGGGGCAGAGAGAGAGGGAGACACAGAATCGGAAACAGGCTCCAGGCTCTGAGCCATCAGCCCAGAGCCTGACGCGGGGCTCGAACTCACGGACCGCGAGATCGTGACCTGGCTGAAGTCGGACGCTTAACCGACTGCGCCACCCAGGCGCCCCATGTTGTGTATATAAAGAAAAGGAAGTGATTACCTGAGCCAGGACTTTGATTACCTTTGAAGGAAAGAGAGGAAGTTAGGATTGGGAAGGGGCTAAGAAAGAGGTTGCTAAGATACTGGCAATATTTAGTTGTTGATCCAGTGCTGGTTCTGTATATATTTATTGTATAATACTCTCAGTAATATTCATATTTTATATACTTTACTAAATGTGTGATATTTTATATTAAAAATAGAAAAAATAAAACAATTCTTTAATCTGTCAATATCTCCTGGATGCTATGTTAATAATATCTTGCCAGGTGATAATAGGAAATTCAAGGATATTTAACATGACCTCTAAAGTGCTCACTAATTATAACCATAAAAAGACATTCATTGTGTAATAAGTAGTCTTAATCTCTGTTCTCATACTTTCAGAGCCATGGGAGTAAGCCTATTAAAATTGAAGCAGATAACATCCATACCATGTAACCTCTCAGGAGGTAGTATGTGTACATTAAGGTATAATTGTGATTATGTTTTTACAAGCTTCCAATGTTATTTACTGTTCTATTTTATACTATTCATTTGGACCTGGACTTATTTCATAGTCATAGTTATTTTAAATATGGCAAGCAGTTACTACTTTCTTTTTTCTTATCTGTTATTTTCTGCCATGTCTTTTGACATAGTGAAAAGCAAACTTAAGAATTCTAACCCCTTCTTGGGGCACCTGAGTGGCTTAGACCGTTAAGGGTCTGACTTGGGCTCAGGTCATCATCTCATTATTCCTTAGTTCCAGCCCTGCATATGGGGCTGTCTGCTGACAATGCAGAGCCCACTTTGGGTCCTTTGCCCCTCCTCTTCTGATGCGTGTGTGCAGTCAGTCTCTGTCTCTGTCTCTGTCTCTCTCTCTCTCTCTCTCTCTCTCTCTCTCTCTTTCCCCCTCCCCCCATCTCTCCCCGCCCCCCTTCCCTCTTTCTGAAAAAAAAAAAAAAAAAAAAAATTCTAAGGGCACCTGGGTGGCTCCTTCGATTAAGCATCCAGCTTCGGCTCAGGTCATGATTTCCTGGTTGGTGAGTTCTAGCCCTGCGTAGGGCTCTGTGCTGACAGCTCAGAGCCTGGAGCCTGCTTCACATTCTGTGTCTCCCTCTCTCTCTGCCCCTCCCCTCCCCTCCCCTCCCCACACTCTCTCTGTCTCTCAAAAAAATAAGTAAACATTTTAAGGGGCGCCTGGGTGGCGCAGTCGGTTAAGCGTCCGACTTCAGCCAGGTCACGATCTCGCGGTCTGGGAGTTCGAGCCCCGCGTCGGGCTCTGGGCTGATGGCTCAGAGCCTGGAGCCTGTTTCCGATTCTGTGTCTCCCTCTCTCTCTGCCCCTCCCCCGTTCATGCTCTGTCTCTCTCTGTCCCAAAAAATAAATAAACGTTGAAAAAAAAAAATTAAAAAAAAAAAAATAAGTAAACATTTTTAAAAAATTCTAATTCCTTCTTAATGGAACATTCTCCCATAAGACCTCTTTAAGGAGTTAGTTTACATTAACAAAGTGATTTTGCCTAGAATTAAGACCTCACTAGATCAGTGAACAAATGACATGAATGAACAGTTCTTCAGAAATGAAAAAAGAGGGATGCCTGGGTGGCTCAGTCTGCTGAGTCATGGACTTCAGCTCAGGTCTTGATCTTATGGTTTGTGGGTTTGATCCGACATTGGGCTCTGTGCGGACAGCTCAGAGCCTGGAGCCTGCTTCAGATTCTGTGTCTCTAGCTCTTTGCCCCTCCCCCCCACACGCTCTTTCCCTCTTTCTCCTTCTCCCTCTCCCTCTCTCTCTCTCTCAATGAATAAACATTTAAAAAAATTTTTTTTAAAGAAATGAAAAAAGAAGCTCTGCTGAGTTCCTATTATGGTCTGCGTACAAGTAGGCACTTTGCATTGAATCCCCACACTAATGCTATGAGTAGTAGGTATTCTAAATTTACAACTGAACAAATAGAAATTCAGAGAAATCATAATCAGTAAATGTTGGACCTAGGATCAAAATCTGTGTCTATTTTATTTTAAAGCTTGTCCTTGTTTTATTATTCAAACACTGCTATGCATGAAAAGAAGAAAATAAACATAGCTTGGAAAAATCAATGTGCAACAAACAATCAGTGACAGGAATTAAAGGATGTATTTCTATCAGCAAAAAAATTTATCATTTATCAATCTGTATAAAGATACATTAGAGGTGTAGAGTGTATTACAAAACCTTACTGAAATTTAAATGTCCTTAATAAATTTGGAGATGAATGTTGATGAATTGGAAGACTATCCTACTGGTATTCTAGACATAGTCTCTTTTGGTGATTTTTTTTTTCCTTAGTTGTAGATTATATATATCTAGATACTGGCAATCTAAGTAGTAGATAATATCTCATTTTCCACCAAAGTCCTCTCAATAATATCTGTACTTGATTTCTAATTTTATTGATCTGAATTCTAACACCTGGCTAGTCCATTTTAATTATGTGCACACACTCCAGATTTATCCATCTGTTGATGGATATTTTGGTTTTACTATTAAAAACAATGCTACAATAAGCATTCTTACTCATGCCTCCTCTGGCATATAGGGAATTTCTCTAGAGTATGTATTTCAACATAGTGGAACTGCTGGATGGAAAAGTAAGCATATCTTCAAATTTACTATACATTACTATTTGCTCTCGTCATTGTATCAGTTTATATCCCTCCAGTCTGCATGAGAGCATTCATTCTTCCATTGGCTTGTTGTCAGTTTGTGTTACAGGTCTTAAAATTCTTTGCCCATCTTGACTGGTGTAAAATGATAGCTCAATATTGTTATATGTATTTCCTTAATTACACATAAAATAATTCATGAAAATTTATGGGTTTCAACATTTAGATTTCTCTTTTATGTAATGCTAGTTCATGTCATTTGCCACATTTGTTGTATCTTGATTATAGGAACTCATTACATATTTCAATACTAATTATTTGTGGGGTGCCTGGGTGGCTCAGTCGGTTGAGTGTCTGGCTTCGGCTCAGGTCATGATCTCACGGTTTGTGGGTTCCAGCCCCACATCAGGCTCTGTGCTTGATGGCTCAGAGCCTGGAGCCTGCTTTGAATTCTGTGTCTCCCTCTCTCTCTCTGTTCCTCCCCCACTCATGCTCTCTCTCTCTCCCTCCTTCAACAATAAATAAACATTAAAAAAAAATTTTTTTTTAAATACTGATTATTTGTTATAGGTGTTACACATGTCCTCTACCAATCTATAGCCTCATTTTGCTGCTGTTTTGGGTGGTTTTTTGTAGTTTTGCTTTGTTTATGGGTGCATTTCTTACAGTTTTCTTCCATAGTTTTTTTTTTCCCTTATAGTTTTAATAGTTTATAGTTTACGTATTTTAAGAAATTCTTAGGGGTGTGTTGGTTGAGCATCTGACTCTTAATTTCAGCTCAGGTCATGATGCTAGGGTCATGGGATTGAGCCCCATGTTGGACTCCGCACTGAGCATGGAGCCCACTTAAGATTCTCTCTCCCTCTGCCACTCTCCCCTGCTTGTGCTCAAGAGAGAGAGAGAGAGAGAGAGAGAAAGAAATTCTTATGATTTCAATAGTTTATAGTTTTAATATCTTGTTAAGAAATTCTTCCTTACCACCAAGATCATAAAGATATTCTAGGGGTGCCTGAGGGGCTCACTGGGTAAAGCATCTGACTGTGGGTTTCGGCTCAGATCATGATCTCAGAGTTCATGAGATCGAGCCTTTTGTTGGGCTCCACACTGACAGCACAGAGCCTATTTGGGATTCTTTCTCTCCCTGTTTCTCTGTTCCCCCCACCCAAAATAAAACATTTTTTAAAAAAGATATTCTATATTTTCTTCTAAATGTTTTTTTTTTTCATATTTATTCTCTGCATAATAATTTGTTTTTGTATATTGTGTGAGGTAGGCATTCAAATCTGTTCTGCTGGTCTGTGTGTCTATCCCCATAGTCTCTTGACTTGAATAAGATTATAACAAATCTTGATAAATGATAGGGCAGACCTTAGACTTAAAAATTGTCTTGGCTAAGGTCACCTGGGTGGCTCAGTGTGTTAAGCATCTGACTCTTGATTTCAGCTCAGGTCATGATCCCAGAGTTGTGGGATTCAGCCCCTCATTGGGTTCTGTACTGAGCATGGAGCCTACTTGAGATTCTCTCTCTCCTTCTCTCCTCACCCCTGCTTGCATACTCTCTCTCTGAAAAAAAAAATTTTTTTTTAAATAAATATTCTTGTTTTGTTGCCCTTTCGTGTTAGTTTTAGGATTAGCTTCTTAATTTCCAGAGGTCCAGGTGATAGGTATTTTGATTGAAATTACTCTGAATTTGCAGATTAATATGGGAATAATTTATACAAATAGGGTATATTACTCCATTTATTTAGATCTTCTGTAGTATCTTTCAATAGTAAAGATACCCTTTACTTCTCTAGACCTTTTGTTGTTTTTACATTTTTATTTTTTATTTTTGAGAGACAGAGAAAGAGCAAAAGTGGGGGAGGAGAAGAGAGAGAATGAGACACAGAATCCGAAGCAGGCTCCAGGCTCTGAGCTGTCAGCACAGAGCCCGACACGGGGCTCGAACTCACGAACCATGAGATCATGGCCTGAGCTGAAGTCGGACACTTAACCGACTAAGCCACTCAGGCGCCCCTACTTCTCTCTACATCTTATACATATTTTGTTTGGATTTCATCCCAAGTCCTACTGTTTTTTGTTGTAATTTAACATGTATTTTGCTAAATTACATTTTAATTTGGTTGCCAGTGTATAAGAATAATTTCTTTTCATATATTGATCTTAAGTCTAGCAACCTTGCTGAACTCTCATTAATTCTATAATTTATCTGTAGATTTTATTGGGTTTTCTGTGTAGTCATACTGTGAATAATTTTTTCCCTTTCCAGTCTTTTTACCCGTTATTTCTCTAACTTGCAATACTGTGCTAGCTAGAACTTCCTAGTAAATAAAGTTGAATTTACCATAGATGTTTTTTAATATGAATTTTTAAAAATTATTTTAGAGAAACAAAGTGAGCGTGAGCAGTGGAGCAGAGCAGTTGGAGAGAGGTAGGATGGGGGGGGGGGAGAGAGAAAGAGAGGAAGGAAGGGGGAGAGAGATAAAAAAAAAAAAAAAGAGAGAGAGAGATAGGTAGATAAACAAATCCTGGGCAGGCTCCATATTCAGCGAGGAGCCTGAGGCAGAGCTCCATCCCAGGATCCTGGGATCATGACCTGAGCCAAAATCAGGAGTCGGATGCTTAACTGACTGAGCCCAAGTGCCCCTGAATTTGCCATAGGTTTTTGGTAGATAATTTTTATCAAATTAAGGAAATTCTTGGGGTGCTTGGGTGGCTCAGTTGGTTGAGCGTCCAGCTTTGGCTCAGGTCATGATCTCACAGTTTGTGAGTTCGAGCCCCGTGTCAGGCTCTGTGCTGACAGCTCAGAGCCTGGAGCCTGTTTCGGATTCTGTGTCTCCCTCTCTCTCTGCTCCTCCCCCGCTCGTGCTCTGTCTCTGTCTCTCGAAAATAAATAAACATTAAAAAAAATTTTTTTAATAAAACATTAAAAAAAGAAAAGAAATGAGTGATGGTGATGTACTAACTATTGGTGAAGCTCTTCTAGTTCTGAAGCCCAAGATTTAAGAAGTCATGCTGGTTGACTGTTAGTAAACTACCAACTGTAGCTAGATCACATCGGGCAAATGCTCTTTACTTATTACTTCCTGTAATTTGGATTAGTACCAGTATCATTTACTAACACTGTCTTCTCAAATCTGTGCAAGACAGGAAAAGCTTTCACTAGAATAAACAGGCCAGGGTGGCACAGCAAGCTTTGTTTAGGAGCGTATGTGTGGCTCAGTCGGTTAAGCGTACGACTTCAGCTCAAGTCATGATCTCGTGGTTCTTGGGTCCAAGTCCTGCATCAGGCTCTGTGCTGATAGCTCAGCCTGGAGCCTGCTTCAGATTCTGTGTCTCCCTTGCTCTCAGCCCCTCTCCCACTCATGCTCTGTCTCTCACTCTCTCAAAAATAAACATTAAGGGGCGCCTGGGTGGCTCAGTCGGTTAAGCGGCCGACTTCAGCTCAGGTCATGATCTCGCGGTCCGTGAGTTCGAGCCCCACGTCGGGCTCTGTGCTGACAGCTCAGAGCCTGGAGCCTGTTTCAGATTCTGTGTCTCCCTCTCTCTGACCCTCCCCCGTTCATGCTCTGTCTCTCTCTGTCTCAAAAATAAACAAACATTAAAAAATAAATAAATAAAAATTAAAAAAAAACCATTAAAAAAATAACCTGATAAAAGTTAAAAAAAAAAAAAAAAAAGAATACCTAACCTTTTCCTCTGCTAAGGAGCTCTAGCATGTGTCCCCTTACAGGCCTTGTCTCATACCCAGAATATTTCTATACATGTAGCAGAGAAAGGTTTTATTCAGTTACCCATGAAGAAAAATAGATAATAAAAACTATAGGACTTGGCTTTTCTGTTCTTCTGCCTGTCTCCTAGTCAAACAGCCATCAAATTGAAACTGCTTGATTCAGAAATGCTTTTTTATATAATAAGTATGCATAAAGGGTAATTATAATTTTATAATTAGTTAATTATCATGGAAACTGAGAACAAATTTCTGAATTTTTTTGCAGAAACATTAATTTGTACCATTTGTGTTTTTCTTAGTTTCTGCCACTGCCTTCTACAAAGCACAACCTGTAATTCAATTCATGTGTGAAGTTCTTGACATTCATAATATTGATGAGCAACCAAGACCTCTGACTGATTCTCATCGGGTAAAATTCACCAAAGAGATAAAAGGTGAATTAATTAGCATTTGGAACAACTTAAGTATAAAATGCATGAATATAACAAACTTTTATTGAAAAAATGTTTAAAGTCTGTTCATGTAACATCATCTGTAAAAATATAGATAATGAAATGTTACATTAAATTCATTACCATTACATCTTAGATAATTATTTGAATGAAAGAAATGCTGAGTAATGAAATTAATATTGATACCAGCTAATATTTTATTAATACTTTGCGTTGCTAGCTAAAAGTGTAAGAGTATCTCATGGGAAAATGCTTCTATAATACTGTTAAAAGTAGGAAACTTATTCCAAGAACATGGTTAGGGCAGAACTGGAGTCATTATTTTTATATATTATAATATAATGACCTCCTTATTTTTCTGAAATGATAGAATATTTTATTCCTTTGAAACTTTATGGATATGGGGCTAGCTAGCCTGTTTCATGTGTTATTTTAGAATTGGAACTTCCATTATTTCATGTACGTTATACAGTTGATCACTGATCTTGCCTATTTTATTTAGAGCTAAAATTTGTACAGTGGTGTTGCATCCTATGTATATTTTACTAACATAAATTCATCTCTATAAGGTCTTCTGGAGAGAAAAAGAAAATTTTAATAGTGTTCTAAAATTTGTGTGTAATTCATCTTTATCTAAACGTACATTTCTATGTACATTTAAATATACATTTATAGTTTTATATGCAATCCTATTGACAGTGTACTTTATTAGCATTTGAAGGTATTTTTCACGAGTAATTTTGATTGTATAAAATTCTTGCCTTGTTCATAACTTAGAACTTAATCCTCATGTAACGTGTGACTCCACTGGGGGCACCTGGCTGGCTTAGTTGAACTTGTAACTCTTGATCTTGAAGTTGTGAGTTCGAGTCCCACATTGGGTATAGAGATTACGTAAAAAATAAAAAGATGTGACTCCACTGTATTTAGTTTTTTATTATTTAGGCAAGAAGAAAAATTAGATATTCTCTAATTAGAATGAGTAGTATAAATTCCATTTGTAAGTGTTAAATCTTACATAGAAATAGTTTGTTTTGTTTTGTTTGTATTTTAAGATTTTGACTGTTGTAGATAATTTTCAGCTTCTGGTTTGAATGAAACATTGAACTGTTTCAGTGTTCACTGAACATCTTTCAGTTCCCTGAATCAGTTAGAATACCTCAGTGCATTCTGCTTGCTCCAGTAATCATTCATTCTTTGCCATTCAGTACCCAGGGGAGAGAGAGAGTGTCAATGTAATAAAACATTAAAAGGAAAGTTCTTCCTGCTTTGAAAATGAGCATCTATTTATCTCAAGTTATCTAACTGCCAAAATAACAAAGTGTCATATATTAGTGTATTGCAACCATATCATTGTCCTTTCATAATCCGTATTAACTGCACTGTTAGCATTGTCGAGAGGTTAGTGCATTACCCACCATTAATGTCTGATCATCAAAATACCATGGTTTCCAGTGGAGTTGCTGCTTAGTTACCACCTCTGATATCATGAAGTCACTTACATTATTTTGCGGTAACTATGCAATCAACTCATATCACCACTCTATCACAGAAAATACAAGATGTACAGAACAAGGATTCAACTGCTGCCCGAAGAGCATGGACTCGATCTTAACTTCAACTGCTCAGGGGCCCAAAGAAATGACTGAAAAAATGACTAGAAAGCATTATAAAGTTGATGTTAGAGTGAAGGTAAAGCCAAGTTTATAGGTTAAATATTTGATTTATTAAAGCCAATTTTTTTTTTTTTTTTTTTTTTTTTGGTTGGATGGAGGGTTTCGGGAGGGACCTGGGCAGAGAATTATCTAGTCCATTTTTTTTTTTTTTAATTTCAACTTTTTGCTAAGCCCTGGGTTCGGTCTAATCCTTAGGCACCTATGACCCTGGATTTGGGGTAGAAAAATCTGAGTTGGATCTACTTGATCAACTGATGATTTTTTTTCTCCATTCAAATTCAAAAAGGCTTTCTTCTTCTTCTTCTTCTTATTTTTTAAGAAGGCTCTTTAACATACATCATGTAACCCACCATGGAAACTCAGCAGAATCAAAGTTCTATGTTCTGTGCTATATATTTGGGCTTAATTTTTTAGCCAGCGTAAAGGAATTTGATGGTAACTGTTAAATAGTGATACACACTGTGCTGTAACGAATAGATTTATTTAGTATATTCATTAGTTCCAGTTGAACTTTTTGCTAAATATTCAATAGTAACTTTAGGGTTGTTCCTTTGTATAATTATTCCTGATGGTTTAACAGAAATATTAGAGGAAGTGTACGTAGTAAAAGTACCATATGTTTATACAAGAACCAATTTATTTTTGGTATAAACTTATTTAGTAGGCTATTAGAATATTACTAATAACTTCTTTAATTCAGGGGGAAGACTTGAAAACAAATGGCTAGGTGGTATAGATAACAGAAAAAATTTTATAATTTTTATATTGTGTTTTCTCCCTAAACAATATTTTTACATCCTGCTTACTTCATATTGTTACTTCATATTGCTTACTTCACATTTCCTTCTTATAAGGCCTTCTCTTGATAGTACTTTATTTTCTAGTTTCCTTTATAATATAGAGGCGTGTTTTATACTCTAATTGATCTGAAATTTAGTCTTACAATAGTAATTACTAATAAAAACTATTTATATCACTGATTCAATTAGGAGTACTTCTCAAGAAAAATCCATACCAATCTGGTACAGTTGACGCTATGTGCATTTAACATCTTAATTTGTGCTGATAAATCAGAAGAAAATATTACTGTGAATGAACTTTGTGTTTGGTACTGCAGTTAGTGATTACATAGGAAAATAAATTACACTGTTTCAGGGTTTCTCAACCTTGCCACTATTAATATTTGGGGCTGGATAATTCTTTATTGTGGTCTGGGGTGGGAAGTAGTGCTGTCCCGTCCATTGTAGGATATTTAGCATCATCCCTGGATCCAAGAATCCTAAATCTAGCATCCAGTAAATGCCCATAGCACCTCCCAGTCATGACAGTTAAAATTGTCTCCAGACATTACCAAATGTTCTCTGGAGAGCAAAATTGCCTGTGGTTGAGAACCACTGCACAATAGGAATCACAAATATAACAGGGAAACAATGCAAAAATAATAACCATAAATACTATCAGGAAACTAAAAGTTGTCCTTCATCTGCCCCTTTTTAGATTTTCTGCCTTTGGAGTCTAAGCCATAGTAATGGAGTTGCTTATCTGTAAGCAGCAGCAACTGTATCAATTTGTTACTCTTTTCTAAGTAGCTCCAAGATTGCACTGGCAAATATGGTACCACTACCCACATGTAGCTACTTAAATTAATGAAATTAAGTTTTCACTTTCTTAGTCACACTAGCCACATTTCATGTACTCCATAACACATATTGCTAGTGATTACATATTAGCACAGATGTAGAACATTCTATCATTTCAGAAAGTTCTGTTGGACAGTACTGCTTAAGAAAATTAATCCCAAAGATTTTACCAGTGGTTTAAAAGACCATTGCTTCACTTTGTAAAGCAGGTCTGGGATCTTCATACTCCTATGGTCCATAGATGGATTACAAGGATCCAGAACATCTATGTGTATATGCAATTTTCTGAGAGTTTACCGCTTTCATCAGATTCTCAAAGGGATCAGTGATTCCATAGGAAGGCAGGGTCACCTGCTCTAAGAATTGTTTGGTTGCATTTAATTTCTAATAGTAATAAGAGAGTTGTGTCACTATACTATACTTCAACTAAATTGTCACTCTGCCTCTGTTAAAGGGCCTGGAATTTTCTGCTTCCTCCTTTAAAAATCTTTGAAGGACTTCCTTCTGAGATTTATTAAATTCTAAACTTCAGTCACTTTGTGATGACTAGACTATTCACATATCACATACTTTGAAAATTGTGGAGTATGTTGAGAATTGTTACAGCTCTTCTTTCATTTCTCATTCCCTCTCCCAGCAATAAATACCTAAATTTATTATAAACAGGTTGTTTTGTTTTGTTTTTAATTGATGGAGAACTTTGTCCCTTGCTCTATAGGCTTTGCAACTTTTATGATTCTGTTTTTTAGTGTGTAGATCTTGATAGGGTAGGGAAAATATTTGGAGATAGATATATCATGATTGTAATCATTACTAGCAATGTTATTTATAAAATGTTAATTTCACATTGCCTGTATCACAAATTTTCTGTCTGTTTAGAATTTGAGTTTTTCTGTAGTGAACAGGCTTTATAAATATTTGACATGTGACAGTTCTATAACCTCAGTTTTTCTTGTTGGGAACAGGTCTGAAGGTTGAAGTGACTCATTGTGGAACAATGAGACGGAAATACCGTGTTTGTAATGTAACAAGAAGGCCTGCCAGTCATCAAACGTAAGAAAAGCTGGTGTTTGTCAGAGCAGAGATGATATGAGGCAGCTTGCTGTAGTTAGTGGATTGGGAGTTTTGCTTACCATAATGAGATGAGAGTTGTTAATGTGTACCTTTTTTTTTTTTTCTCCAGCTTTCCTTTACAGTTAGAAAATGGCCAAACTGTGGAGAGAACAGTAGCACAGTATTTCAGAGAAAAGTATACTCTTCAGCTGAAGTACCCACACCTTCCTTGTCTGCAAGTGGGGCAGGAACAGAAACATACCTACCTGCCACTAGAAGTAATGTGTTTAGGCTGTTTCTTAATATCCTCTTGTTCATCATTCTGTTGGGGTTTTTATGGCATATAACTTACTTCAGACTCTTGCATTTATTTTGGAGATTGAACTGTTTTAAATTTTATTTTAAAATTTTAGTAATGAAATAATACAGAAAATTTCATCCACAAACCCTTATTGCTCTAAAGTAACCATTGTTAACATTTTGGTACACTTCTTTTCAGCCTTTTTATCGAGTGTACATTTTACCCTGTTATAATCATACTATAAAGCAGTATTGTTTACTACTTCTTAACATATTAAAAAGAAGCAGTTTAGGGGTGCCTGGGTGACTCACTTGGTTAAGTGTCTGACTCTTGATTTCAACTCAGCTCATGATCTCATGGTTCATGAGTTTGAGCCTCATATCAGGCTCTCTGATGTCAGCACAGCTTGGAATCCTCTGTCTCCCTACCTCCCTCTCTCTCTCTCTCTGTCTCTGCCCTTCCCTTGCTCATGCTCTCTCTCTTTCTCAAACATAATAAACAGACATTTTAAGAAATTTTAATTTCACATGTAATTACCAATGAGAGTTTACAGAAAGATATATGCATCTAGTACAAAACTTTTTTCCGTTTGTAGGTCTGTAATATCGTGGCCGGGCAACGATGTATCAAGAAGCTAACGGACAATCAGACTTCCACTATGATCAAAGCAACAGCAAGATCTGCGCCAGATAGACAAGAGGAGATTAGCAGATTGGTTAGTACTTGACCCTAGAAATGTGAATTAAAAACATGTTAGGATGAGCTACTACTGAAGAGCCATGTCCTTATCAGCTCATACCTTACTTACTACCATTTCATGGACTATCAGAATTAAAAGGGATCATGGAAGTCATTCATTGGTGTTCTAGGGGTAAACCTTAATGGGTTCTATGAGAAGGGTTAGATCCTTCTAATTTAACCCCAAGCTCTTTAATTGTAGATCTAGAGCAGATTCTCTCAGAACCAGTGTTTCAGTTTAGTGAACTGGAACTTTACTACCTCCCACCTAGTAAAGGAGAAGGAAGAAAAATCAAGGTATTATGACTAGCAATAGTGAGTCTTAACCATCAGTAGAATTGCTTAGTACCCAGTATCAGACTGGCAGCTGTATAGGATGAATAAAGAAATACAAGACTGGGGTGCCTGGGTGGCTCAGTTGGTTAACTGTCTGACTTTGGTTCAGGTCATGATCTCACAGTTTGTGAGTTCGAGCCCCACATTGGGCTCCCTGCTGTCAGCACAGAGCCCACTTTGGATCTTCTGTCCCCCCTCTCTCTGCCATTCCTCCACTCATTCTCTCTCTCTCAAAATAAATAAGTAAATTTTATAAAAAGAAAGAAAGAAAGAAATACAAGACTGCTCCAACTATGTAGGGTCTCCAAGCTATATCATTGTTGTGAGTGGAAGAGAAGGAAAGTAGCAGTACCACTTAATAAAACTGATGGGATAAGGCAAAATGAAAAATAAAAGGAACCTGGATCTTCTCTTATTCTCTTCTTGAATGCCATTTAAATTATGTAAGTGAAGAGGAAAAAGTCTGGAAATAGGAATATTGCTTTGAGTAATAATGAAGATTGTTATAAAAAAGTTAACAACTGGCCTTTTCATTTTGTGAGCCAATTATGGGAAATTCCTGTATAGTTTTATAAAGAGCAAATAAAAGCTGTCACACGATACTTAATTAGGAAAATACAGATTTGTTCTCATGGATTTTTTTATGATCTATGACAGGGTTTTAAAGCCTTTAAGAGGCTAGAACTTCTCACTGTCTCTGTGAAATCTCAATAACTACTTATAACTCATTTATTTCAGCTTTCCTATCCAAAGAGAAAATATCATACAGTGTTTAAAGTACAAGCTTTGGAATCTAACAGCTCTGGGGTCCATCTTCTGTGCTTACTTACTGTTACCATTATTGTATTATTATAATTATACCATCTACGGGGCACCTGGGTGGCTCAGTCAGTTAAGCATCTGACTTCAGCTCGGGTCATGATCTCATGGTTCATGAGTTCGAGCCCCACATCAGTCTCTGTGCTGACAGCTCGGAGCCTGCAGCCTGCTTTGGACTCTGTGTCTCCCTCTCTTTCTGTCCCTCCCCTGCTTGTGTTCTGTCTGTGTGTGTGTCTCTCTCTCTCTCTCTCTCAAAAATAAACATTAAAAAAAATTACAATTATACCATCTGGAAGACTAGTGCAGTGATTGAGAATAGGAATTCTAGAATTAGAACATACATGGTTTCAGATTCTAGGTCACTTGCTTAGCTATATGGTTCTAGGCCAGTCACTTAACTGAACTAAGCTTTAGGTTTATCCTTCGTAAAGATTATAAAAGTTACAAAAGACCTACGTTTATAGGTATACGTTTATTGTGGGAATTAATTATACAACTTAACACCAAGCACATCACACAGCAAGTTTTTATTTATAGTAGTTGTTATTCTTTGCAACTTTACTATGAAGGTACACTGAAACACACCAGAAATGAATGGCATTTAAGCTTGAAGAAGCATTAGTGCCTAATTTAGAAAACAACTCTTCTGTTTATTGTGGGAAGATTTTTTTTTTTTACATATTTGAATTATATAGTTTTTTTTTAATGGATTGTTACTCAAACACTTGAATACTGCCTTCATTTTGTAACCTTATTTGACCTCTACACTGAGACCGAGTAAATATGTTTTGAAAAAACATAGTTACTATAGTATGCTATAAACATGAATTATATTATGAGGTCCAAGTCTATACTGAATTAAAATAAATTCTTGGCACCTGGGTGGTCAGTCAGTTAAGCATCTGACTTCAGCTCAGGTCATGATCTCAGGGTTCGAGCCCCACATCAGGCTCTCTGTAGTCAGTGCAGAACCCACTTCAGATCCTCTGTCTCTCTCTCTTTCTGTCCCTCCCCCTCATTATCTCTCTCTCTCTCTCTCTCTCTCTCTCTCTCACACACACACACAAAATGAACTTAAAAAAAATATTTTTAATAAAATCTTAATCTTCGTATCTACAGATATATTTTGTAAAAATTATTTATCTTATACTGGTTTCCTTATCTGTTTTAAGTGTATCCCATTAAGTATATTTTATAATATGGCAATTTTTGTCAGAAAATATTCAAGTAGTTTTATATAAATTGTAAATCAAATGATTCAGGGGAAAAAAGCCTCAAAATCATCAATAGCTGCTGTCAACCTCTTAAGTAAAATTTAATAATATATGCCTGAATCTTCTAATTAGAAGTTTTTATTTTTTAGGTCACGAGTTTCTTCCTCTAATGATCCCTAGACCACCCTCTCCAAAATGTATTAGGTTTAATCACATAAAATTGCCATTTTCATGGATTATAAATAGTTGAAATTTCTTATTATTCTACCTTATACATTTAAATTTCTGTAAATTACCAGGAGGTTCACAGACTTCTACAGTCCATTCATGATCTGTAGTCCCAGGTTAAGATTCTCTATCCTGTAATTAAGGCACCATTACTAGATCTAAAACAGTATTGATACAGTGAAGAGAAGAAAATGGAAGGTTCTAATGAATAAAGCAGGGGTTGGGGAAAATTTTGAAAATAACTACTAACTTTTTCTGTTGTTAGGTAAGAAGTGCAAATTATGAAACAGATCCATTTGTTCAGGAGTTTCAGTTTAAAGTTCGGGATGAAATGGCCCATGTAACCGGACGTGTACTCCCAGCACCTATGCTGCAGTATGGAGGACGGGTAAAACCTGTTGATGGTTTTTAAATTAAAAACAATTTCTGTTTATAAAGAGAAGGGCATCCTAACTAAGTCTGAGATTAGAAAGTGTTGTTTTACTCCAACAATACTTTTTTTCTTCTGGGTATCTTTGCCAGAGTTTAGATGGTTTGGTTTTGTAGGATAAAAAATAGAAATACTATTGATGTAGAGTAGCCTATTACATGTAGAATGTCAGATATACATCAATTCAGCAATTTGAAATGTTTTTCTTTTCAGCTCATTAAAATAAATTGTATGTTAAGTATTTCTTTTTTGCCTTATTTCTCTTTTTCCTTTTTCTGTAGAATCGGACAGTAGCAACACCAAGCCATGGAGTATGGGACATGCGAGGGAAACAGTTCCATACAGGAGTTGAAATAAAAATGTGGGCTATAGCTTGTTTCGCCACACAGAGGCAGTGCAGAGAAGAAATCTTGAAGTAAGGCATATCATTACATTGGTTTGAGAATTTTTTTGTGTTTCAATTTTAAACTACTTTAGCTAACGTTTTAACTGTATTGTCTCAATATGGAGTAGTCACTGAGCCTTTGAAAATGTTTCTTGTCAGTACTTTCTGAGTTTGTTAGTAAAGTTATTGATTCATGCTTGTAGGCACCTTAACAGTCCAGCTTATGTGGTATGGAAGGAGCATCATTGGCTTTTGATGGCAAATAGGTTATGTTTAATTCCTAGCCTTGCCACTTCCTGGCTATATTATCATGAATAATTTATTTAATTTCATTATGCTTCAGTTTTCACCTTTTTAGAGATAATAACACCTATCTCTTGGGTGAGGATGAAATAAAAACCTTATTTCTCAATTGAGCTCCTTGAAAAAATGATTTAACTCTTCATTTTCACTTCCTTACTTTCGAAAATTTGACCTCCATCTCCACCACTTTCTTCCCTTTTTCCCAAATTCATTTTCTCAGCATATAAGTGCTCAGTAAGCTTCTGTTTAAATTGAAAACAAACAAAAAATGGTCCATTTTCAGTGGACAGGCTTCCAGACTTCCATTTTCTCACCTTCCTTGAAAGAAAATGATTATTGTCTAAGTTCAATCTCCACTAATAGATCTTATAAAGTATACTCATAATGAATAGTTCTTGAAAGATACAGTTTACCAACCAGGTCAGTTCAGAATTTGCTTTGCCTTCATATGAGAAATAAAAATATTTTTTTCTATTTAATTATGTTCACTTCTTATTAACTCTAAATTTCTAAACGTATGTCTTAAGGTTCACTTAATATACATTTTTCTCCAGAGTTTTTATCCCCTTGCTTTCAAGTAAAATGTCAGAAGGATAGTTTACCACGATGCTATGATTATCTTGACCTCAAGACCAAAGAAAATGCCTCCAGTTGTTTTTCAGGCTTAGACTTACTCTTTTCATTTTACATTTGTTATTCATGGCTTGATAGAAATTCCATAATCTTTCAGCTAGTAGTTCTTGTTCAGGCTGACTGAAAATATCCAACTTTATACTTCTTGAATTAAACACTAATAAGGAAAAGGAGAAGGGAATTCCTACAAACTTTGTCTCTAAGGGAATTAGAATGTTTTTGAGCAAAGATGACTCAGATCCTTGGCTTAGGACCTTATTTGTTTTAAAAACAAGTAGAGTGATTGTTAAAGCATGACATCATTACTTGTTTATCCTAAGTTAAATGCAGAATTTTGTTTTAATATGGATTTAGTCTTCTGGGGTTTTTTTAGTGTGGATAAAATGCATTGAAATGCTTCCTGCCTCATTTGTTCTTAAATGTTGGTTTCTTTTTTTTTTTTTTTAATATATCTTTTCTGAAGACACAGCCTTCCCTGCTGTTCTAGTATCAGATACATAATATTGTGGAAGGAAATTTTGGAGTAGGTCATACTTCTGATTCTACATTCATGTAGCCATTAGACATTGGTCAAATACTTAATGTCCCTGAAACTGTTGCCTCATCTGTAAAATAGAAATAATACCTCACCTACCACTTTCTTATGAATGTTGTCATGATCAAATTAGACAATGTGCAATGGGGCACCTGAGTGGCTCAGTTTTGTTAAGCATCCTCTTGGTTTTAGCTCAGGTCATGGTCTCACGGTTTGTGAATTTGAGCCCTGCATTAGACTCTGCTCAGACAGTGCAGGGCCTGCTTGGGATTCTCTGTCTCCCTCTCCCTCTGCCCCTCCCCTGCTCATGTATGTGCTCTCTCTCTCCCTCTCTCTCTGTCTCTCTCAAATATAAATAAATAACACTTAAAGAAATTGGGCACCTGGGTGGCTTGGTTAGTTAAGCGTCTGACTTCAGCTCAGGTCATGATTTCACGGTGTGTGGGTTCGAGCCCCACATCGGGCTCTGTACTGACCTCTCAGAGCCTGGAGCCTGCTTTAGATTATGTGTCTCCCTCTTTGCCCCTCCCCTATTTACACTTTGTGTGTGTGTCTCTCTCTCTGTCTCTCTCAAAAATAAATAAAAATGTTAAAAAAAATAAACACTATTTAAAAAAAAAAGAAAATGTACAATAGTTTAAATTTATCAAGTTCTTACCATGTCTTGGGCAGTGTGCTAAGCTCATTTATTATCTCACTTTATTCACACCAATTCTGTAATGGAAGTAATCATCTTACAGAGGAGAGAAACTAAAAAAATTTGCTTAAGATTTCAGAGCTAGTAATTGACAGAATTAGGATTGAAACCTGTCATGCTAAGTCTAGAAATGAACTCTTAACCAGCACACTGTATTACCAATGCCCTTTATAAACTACAGAATACCACATAATTCTATAGTAATGTTCTTAGTTTGGAAAATAGATTACTGATCCCCCATTGCCTTTATTTCAGTAATCTTGGTGACCTCTTTATATATGGAGCACACAGATCTTTGCTTCATTTTCCATTCACTTCTCAAACTTTCCATTCCACTTTGTAGATGTGAATAATTAGACAAAGGATTTAGTTTTAGTGATTTCTCTTTCTAGGGGTTTCACGGACCAGCTGCGTAAGATTTCTAAAGATGCAGGGATGCCCATCCAGGGCCAGCCTTGCTTCTGCAAATACGCGCAGGGGGCGGACAGCGTGGAGCCCATGTTCCGGCATCTCAAGAACACCTACTCAGGGCTGCAGCTCATTATCGTCATCCTGCCAGGGAAGACGCCAGTGTATGGTAAGGATGTCTTAAGATTGTTTTTTTCTTCAAGTACTTGATATTTTTGGAAAAGATAAATCAGTAGAGCAAACTAGCCCAAGAAGAAGGGCACCTGGGTGGCTCAGTTGGTTAAGCGTCCGACTTCGGCTCAGGTCATGATCTCACGGTTCGTGTGTTTGAGCCCTGCGTCAGGCTCTGTGCTGACAGCTTAGAGGGAACCTGCTTTGGATTCTGTGTCTCCCTCTCTCCCTGCCCCACCCCTGTTCGCACTCTCTCTCTCTCCCTCTCTCTTAAAAATAAACATTAAAAAAAATTTTTTTTTAATAGTCCCAAGAAGAGACCCTGTGAAAAGAATTTTAGTAAAGGAGGCATCACAAAAAAATGGTTAAAAAAAAGAATTATTTCTTTAAAATGGCATTGAGATAACTTGAGTATCAGTATATGATATATTGGTTAAGAGCACAGGCTCTGGAGTCAGACTGTGCTACTTAAAACCCAGGTTCTGGGGGCTCCTGGCTGACTCAGTTGGTTGAGCATCTAACTTCAACTCAGGTTATGATCTCACTGTTCATGGGTTTGAGCCTTGCATCAGGCTCTCTGCTGACAGCACGGAGCCTGCTGCAAATCCTCTGGCCCCTTCTCTGCCCCGTCACTGCTCAGACTCTCTCTCTCAAAAATAAAAACAAACAAAAACAGGTTCTGCCAACTATACTACCTGTGTGATATAGCTGAATTACTTAACCACCCACACTAGGCTTTAGTGTCCTCATCTTTGAAATTGGGATACTAAAAATAACTAACCTATAGAGAGTAGTTGTAAGGATTAAATAAATTTACATATATAAACAGGGCCTAGAATAGTACCTATTATATAGTGAATACCCAGTAAATGATAACTATTATTGTAAACAAAAAGTTTAGTCATAATTACAAGTTGAACATAAATCATTGAATCTTGAAAAATACAAAGAAAGTATAATTTTCAAACTACTGAATGGAGTATAGTCATTTAGGTTTAGAAATGATAGAACAGGTGGAAACAGTCTACAAAACTAAAAGGCAGCCTACAGAATGGCAGAAGATATTTGCAAACAACATATCTGATAGTATCCAAAATCTATAAAGAACTTACCAAACTCAACACCCGAAAAATAAATAACCCAGTTAAGAGATGGGCAGAAGGCACCTGGGTGGCTCAGTCAGTTAAGTGTGTGACTTGATTTCAACTTGGGTCATGATCTTGCGGTTCGTGCATTCAAGCTCTGCATCAGGCTCTGCGCTGAAGCTGGAGCCTGCTTGGGATTTTCTTTCTCCCTCTGTCTCTGCCCCTGCCCTACTCATGCGCTGTCCCTCTCCCTCTCCCCCTTTTCCCCCTTTCCCCCTCTCCCCCTCTGCCTGTCCCTCTGCCTCTCCCTCTTCCCCTGTCCCCCTCTCCCTCTGCCTGTCCCTCTGCCTCTCCCTCTTCCTCTCTCAAAAATAAATAAATATTTTTTTTTAAAGGGCAGAAGACATGAGTAGACATTTTTCCAAAGACATCCAGATGGCAAACAGACACATGAAAAGATCCTCAACATCATTCGTGATCAGGGAAATACAAATCAAAACCATGATGAGATACCACCTCACACCTGTCAGAATGGCTAAAATTAACAACACAAGAAACAACAGGTGTTGGTAAGGATGCAGAGAAAGGAGAACTCACTTGCACTGTTGGTGGAAATGCAAACTGGTGCAGCCACTCTGGAGGATAGTATGGAGGTTCCTCAGGAAACTAAAAATAGAACTACTCTGTGATCCAGCAATTGCATTATTAGGTATTTACCCAAAAGATACAAAAATACAGATTTGAAGGTGTACATGCTGCACCTCATTGTTTATATAGCAGCATTATCAACAGCAGCCAAACTATGGAAAGAGCCCAAATATCCATTGACTAATGACTGGGTAAGGAATATACAGTATTTATATACGATGGAATTACTCAGCCATCAAAAAGAATGAAATCTTCCCATTTGTAATGACATGGTTGGAGCTAGAATGTATTATACTATGCAAAATAAGTCAGTCCAAGAAAAACAAATACAATACGATTTTACTGATATGTGGAATTTAAGAAACAAAACACATGAACATGTGGGAAGGGAGAGGAGAGGGAAACAAACCACAACAGACTTTATTTTTTAATGTTTATTTATTTTGAGAGAGATGTTGGAGGGAGGGGGAGAATCCAAAGCAGGCCCCATGCTGTCAGCGTGGAGCCCAACAGAGGGCTCAACCCCACAAACGATGAGATTACAACCTATGCCGAAATCAAGAGTTGGATGCTTTAACTGACTGAGCCACCATGCACCCCAACCACAACAGACTCTTAATGATAGAGAATAAACTGGGGGTTGACGGAGGTGGGTGGAAGATGGGCTAGGGTGGAGTGATGGGTACTGAGGAGGGCACTTGTGATAAGCACTGGGCGTTATATATAAGTGATGAATCACTAAATTCTACTCCAGAACCCAATATTGCACTGTATGTTAACAAACTTAAATCTAAATTTAAAAAAAAATTTTAAATGATAAAAGTGCCTTAGTGGCTCATTTGGTTGAGTATCTGACTCTTGATTTTGGCTTAGGTCAGGCTCCCAGGGTCATGGGATTGAGCCCCATGTCAAGCTCCACCCTGAGCATGGAGCCTGCTTAAGATTCCTTTTTCTTTTTCTTTTTTTTTTTTATGTTTATTTATTTATTTTGAGAGAGAGCGAGCATGCAGTCACGTGCACAAAGTTAGGGAGAAGCAGAGGGGGAAAAAGAGAGACAGAGAGAATCCCAAGCAGGCTCTACGCTATCAGTGCAGAGCCTGACGTGAGGCTCAGTCTCACCAACCTTGAGATCATGACCTGAGCTGAAATCAAGAGCTGGATGTTTAATGGACTGAGCCACCAGAGGTGCCCCAGAGCCTGCTTAAAATTCTCTCTCTCCCTCTGCCCTCCTTCCCAACTCACATTCTCTCTCTAACTCTTAAAAAAAAAAAAAAGAAGGATAGAACTGTTCACAAAGGAGAAATTGTTAGATTTACTACATAAAAATTCAGTTTTCTATATCTCACAAATATATAATGATAATAAGTAAATAAATGGAAACCAATAGAATCTAAAAAGTGTTTGCAGCAAATGGAGACAACAGAGGGCTAGTTTATTATTAAAATATCCATATAGATCTGTTATTGTGATCAAAGAAAAAATCCTTATATTCTTATAGATTAGTGAGCAAGAATATAAACCAAAATTTCTCAAGAAAAAACAAAACCAGTTATATGAGAAAGTATTGGTTTTCACTAAAAGTTAAAGAAAACTACAAGTAAATAAAAGGAAAAATTTTTGGAGCAGCTGGGTGACTCAGTTGGTTGAACATTAGACTCTTGGTTTTCGCTCAGGTCATGATCCTGAGGTGGTGGGATCGAGCCCCATGTTGGACTCTGCTCTGGGTATGGAGCCTGCCTGAGATTTTCTCTTGCTTTCCCCCACTCAAGCACATTCACTCTTTCTGTTTAAAAAAAATGAAAGAAAAATTTTATGTTACTAAATTAGCAAATGTATTTAAATATTATAATACTTAGTGCTTGTGAGTATGAAGTGAATCTAGAATTTTAATATATTGCTGATGGCAGTTAAATTGATAATATCCTATCAAAAGTATAAAAATGTGTTTGTGTGATTCAGTAATTTCAATTACAAAAAGGTGTTCAAGGGAAAGAATTCATAATGGAGAAAATTCTATGCACAGAATTTTCATAATGGTATCTGTGATATTAAAAAACTATTGAGAGGGTGCTTGGTTGGCACAGTTGGTTAAGCATCCGACCTCGGCTTTGGTCATTATCTCATGGTTTGTGGGTTCCATTCCCACATCGGGCTCTATGCTGACAGCTCAGAACATGGAGCCTACTTTGGATTCTGTGTCTCCCACTCTCTCTCTGGCCCTCCCCCACACATGCCTTATCTATCTCTCAAAAATAAACCTTTAAAAATAAATAAAACTATTGAGAACTGGCTTTAAACAATGAGTAAGCTATAATATGTTAATAAAATAGTATGCAGTGGTTACAAATGATGTTATAAAATTCAAAAGATATTTTTAGTGGTGCCTGGGTAGCTCAGTTGAACCAACCAACTTCGGCTCAGGTCATGATCTCACAGCTTGTGAGTTCAAACCCCAGGTTGAGCTGTGTGCTAACAGCTCAGAGCCTTGATCCTGCTTTGGATTCTGTGTCTCCCTCCCTCTCTCTCTCTCTGTCCCTCCCCCACTCATGCTCTGTCTCTCCTTCAAAAATAAATAAACATTTAAAAAAAAAAAAAAAAAGGCACAGAGCCCAGTGCAGGGCTCGAACTCATGAGCTGTGAGATCATGACCTGAGCCGAAGTCAGATGCTTAACCAACTGAGCCACCCAGGCAACCCCCCAAAAAAGATATTTTAAAAACTGATAAAAGTCAGAAGCTTGAACTCAAAGAATTTGTAAATCAATAAGGAAAGGACAAACAACTCAACTGAAAAATAGACAAAGGACATAAAACAGAAAAACAAATGAAACAAATGGTCAGTTATCTGATGAAAAGATGCTCAGCCTCATTAGTCATTAAGAAAATATGAACTTGAATAAGTAATTTTTTACTAATAATCATAATACCCATTTCTGGCAAAAATAAAAATAAATATTGACTCTCATACACTGTTCATGGGAGAGAAAGTTGGTATTACCATAGCCTCCTAGCTGACATTCTTGCCTGCATTCCCTGTAGTTCCTTTTCAGTCCATTCTCTACATTTCTTCTAGTGCAATTTTTTTTTTTAATTTTTTTTTTCAACGTTTATTTATTTTTGGGACAGAGAGAGACAGAGAATGAACAAGGGAGGGGCAGAGAGAGAGGGAGACACAGAATCAGAAACAGGCTCTAGGCTCTGAGCCATCAGCCCAGAGCCCGACGCAGGGCTCGAACCCACGGACTGGGAGATCACGACCTGGCTGAAGTCGGACGCTTAACCAACTGCGCCACCCAGGCGCCCCAACTAGTGCAATTTTTTAATTAATAGATTTTTTTTTTTATTTTAGATATACAGAAAAATTAAGCAGATAGTGTAGAGAGTTCCTATATATTTACCCCTTCCTCTGCAAAGTTTTCCCTGTTATTAACATCTTGTACTGGTGTGGTACATTTAATGAACCAATACTGATAAATCATTATTAATTGATTTATAAATAAATAAAATTTATAAATCTTAATTAATGTAAAAGCTTACATTAAAGTTCACTTTTTGTGTTGGACAGGCTTGTGGGTTTTGATAAATGTAAAACATCATATATATACAGTATCGTAAAAAATAGCTTCATGGCTCTAAAAATCCCCTGTACTCCACCTGTTCATCCCTCCCTGTCTCTCCTCAAAACCTTGACACCCACTGGCCCTTTTGTTTCTATAGTTTTGCCTTTTCTAAGATGTTGTATAGTTGGACTCATACAGTATGTACCCTTTCTAATTGGCTTCTTTCACTTAGCAGTATGCATTTAAGGTTCCTTCATGTCTTTTTGTAGCTTGATAAGTCATTTCTTTTTACTGCTGAAAAATATTCCATTGTATAGATGTATTAGTTTGTTATCCATTTAACCTGTTCTTACCTCGTAATCAAGAAGGATGTTTTCATTGCTTCCAGTTTTTTGGCAATTATGATTGCTGCTGTAAACATTCACGTGCAGGTTTTTGGATAGACATAAATAAGTTTCCAACTGACTTGGGTAAATAGGAACACAATTGCTTTATCTTTTGCTGAGACTGCCAAAATGTCTATACTCGGGCACTGGCTGGCTCAGTCAGAAGAGCATGAGACTTTTGATCTTTGGGTCATGAGTTTGAGACCAACATTGACTGTAGAGACTGCTTAAACAAGTAAATGAATAAACTTTTTTTTCTTTTTTTTTTTTAATTTTTTTTTTAATGTTTATTTATTTTTGAGACAGAGAGAGACAGAGCGTGAATGGGGGAGGGTCAGAGAGAGAGGGAGACACAGAATCGGAAGCAGGCTCCAGGCTCCGAGCTGTCAGCACAGAGCCCGACGAGGGGCTCGAACTCATGGACTGTGAGATCATGACCTGAGCTGAAGTCGGACGCTTAACCGACTGAGCCACCCAGGCACCCCTGAATAAACTTTTTAAAAATGGCTGTACCATTTTGTATTCCCACAGCAACGAATAAAAGTTCCTATTGTGTACTACATCCTCTTCAGTATTTAGTATTGTCAATTTTTAAATATTTTAGCCATTCTAATAAATTTGTAGTGTATCTTACTGTTGTTTTAATTTTCAATTCCTTAGTGACACATAATGTTGAGAATCTTTTCATGTGCTTACTTGCCATCTACATATCTTCTTTTTTTTAAATATGAATTTATTGTCAAATTTGTTTCCATCCCAACAGGTGCCCTCCTCAATGCCCATCACCCACTTCCCCCTCCCTCCCACCCCCCATCAACCCTCAGTTTATTCTCAGTTTTTAAGAGTCTCTTATGGTTTGGATCCCTCCCTCTCTAACTTTTTTTTTCCTTCCCCTCCCCCATGGTCTTCTGTTAAGTTTCTCAGGATCCACGTAAGAGTGAAAACATATGGTATCTGTCTCTGTATGACTCATTTCACTTAGGATAACACTCTCCAGTTCCATCCACCTTCCTACAAAAAGCCATATTTCATTCTTTCACATTGCCACATAGTATTCCATTGTGTATATAAACCACAATTTCTTTATCCATTCATCAGTTGATGGACATTTAGGCTCTTTCCGTAATTTGGCTATTGTTGAAAGTGCTGCTATAAACATTGGGGTACAAGTGCCCCTATGCATCAGCACTCCTGTATCCCTTGGGTAAATTCCTAGCAGTGCTATTGCTGGATCATAGGGTAGATCTATTTTTAATTTTTTGAGGAACCTCCACACTGTTTTCCAAAGTGGCTGCATCAGTTTGCATTCCCACGAACAGTGCAAGAGGGTTGCCATTTCTCCACATCCTTGCCAGCATCTATAGTCTCCTGATTTGTTCATTTTAGCCACTCTGACTTGGCATGAGGTCGTAACTCAGTGTGGTTTTGATTTGTGGTTTTGATTTCCCTGATGAAGTGACATTGAGCATCTGTATATCTTCTTTAGTGCCATGTCTATTCCAGCCTTTCACCCACTTTTAAGTTGTTTTCTTATTTTTCAGTTCTAAGAGTTCTTGTATATTTTGGTTTCAAGTTCTTTATCATATATGTATTTTGCACTTATTTTCTTCCAGTCTGGCCTGTCTTTTCATCCTCTTAACAGTTTCTAGGGGTGCCTGGGTGGCTCTGTTGATTAAGGGTCTAACTTCGGCTCCAGTCATGATCTCACAGTTCATGAGTTCAAGCCCCACATCGGGCTGTCAACATGGAGCCCATCTCAGATCCTCTGTCTCCCCCTCTCTGCCCTTTCCCTGCTCATGCTCGCACTCACGCTCTCTCTGTCTCAAAAATAAACATTTGAAAAAAGAGTTTCTAATGTTAATAAAGACTAAAAGTCTCTAATGTTAATAAAGTCCAATTCATTAATTTTTCTTTCACAGATCATGTTTTCGGGGTTATAATTAGAGCTTGTTGCAGGGCCACCTGGGTGGCTCAGATGGTTGAGCGTCTGACTTCAGCTCAGGTCGTGATCTCATAGCTCATGAATACAAGCTCCGTGTCGGGCTTTGTGCTGACAGCTCAGAGCCTGGAGCCTGCTTCAGATTCTGTGTGTGTGTGTCTCTCTCTCTGCCCCAACCCACTCGCATTCTGTCTCTGTCTCTCTCAAAAATAAATAAAAAGTAAAAAAAAAAAAAAAAATTAGAACCTGTTACCAAGCCCAGGGTTACATGAAATTTCTTCTATGTTACTTTCTAGTAGTTTTATAGTTTTTTTTTTTTTATATATATATAGGTTTATAACTCACTTTGAGTTACTTTCCATGAAAGATGTACTGTCTGTTACTAGATTCAGTTTTTTGCATGTCACTATCCAGTTCTTCCAGTTCTATTTGTTGGAAGGACTATCTTTCTCCATTAAGTTGCCTTTGCTACTTTGTCAAAGATTGATTAAATATATTTGTGTGTCTATTTCTGGGCTTTTTATTTTGTTCCATTGGTCTGTATGTCTATTTATTTGCTAACATCACAGTCTTGATACTAATGTAAGTCTTAATGTCAGGTAGTGTCACTTCTCTGACTTTGTTCTTCTTCACTATTGTGTTAGCTATTCTAAATCTTTTGCCTCTCTGTATAACCTTTAGAATCTGTTTGCAGTATCCACAAAATAATTTGCTGAGATTTTTATTAGGATTACATTGAGTCTATTAATCAGGCTGGAAAGAATCGACATCTTAAGAATGTTAAGTTTTCCCATCCTTGAAGACGTACTGTCTCTCTGTTTAGAGCTTCTTTGACTTTTTATCAGAATTTTACAATTTTGTATAGATCCTGTACACATTTTGTTAGATTTATACCCAAGTGTATCTTTTTTTTTCTTTTGATACTAATGTGAATGGTAATTGTGTTTTTCATTTTCAATTTCAGTTGTTCATTTTTGGCATTTAGGAAAGCAGGTGACTTTTGTATATTTACTTTGTATCATGCAACCCTACTATAGTCACTTATTAGTTCCAGGAGGTGTTTCTTTCATTCTTTGGGATTTTCTACCAAGACAGTCATGTATCCTGTGAACAAACAGTTTTATTTCTTCCTTCCTAGTCTGTATACTTTTAATGTAATATACACATATTTGGGGATTTCCCAGCTATCTTTCTGTTACTGATTTCTAGTTTAATTCTGCTGTGGTCTGAGACCATATTTAGTATGATTTCTGTTCTTTTAAATTTGCTAAGTTATGTTTTTGGACCAGAATGAGGTCTGTCTTAATGTTGTATAAGTTTGAGAAGAATGTATATTCTTGCTGTTATTAAGTGAAGTATTTTATAAATGTCTTTTAACTGCAGTTATTTAATGATGCTGTTCAGGTCTACTGTATTTGCTTCTTTTATAGCAGCTGCACCATTTTGCATTCCTACCAGTAACGCACAAGGGTTCCAGTTTTTCCACATCCCAGCAATACTTATCATTTTCTTTTCTTTTTTTTTTTTTTTTTTTTTCCTTTTTGGTAATAACCATCCTAATGAGTATGAAGTGGTATCGTGTTGTGGTTTTGATTTGCATTTCCCTAATAATTAGTGATGTGGAGCATCTTTTAATGTGACTATTAGCCGTTTGTACATCTTCAAAGACATTGTGTATTTAGAGCCTCACACAGTACTAGCATGTATTAGGTGCACATTAAATATTTGTGGAGTGAATGAATAAACCTTTTTGGAGAGCAATTTATCAGTATCTACAAAAATGTTAAATATATATACCTCTAATCCCTCAATTCTATTTGTAGAAATGTATCCTGAAGCTGTAGTTACATAACCAAACAAAAATAAATGTACAGGGATATTATTTGTGTAGCTTTGTTTGAAATAATGAGAACCTGGAACAAGCTATAAACATATCTGTGTATGACTGATTAGATTCTTTATGACATTTAAAAACAGACTGTTATTATTACAAATAATAGCAATTTATATATTAAGATTCAGAATATACTACATTATTAAATGAAAATGCCAGTTTGCAAAGTAGAATGCAGGTTTGCTTTTAAAATTTATTTATTTATTTATTTATTTATTTATTTATTTATTTATTTATTTCCATGTGTGGGGCACCTGAGTGTCTCAGTTGGTTAAGCATCTGGCCCTTGATTTCGGCTCTGGTCGTGATCTCACGGTTGGTGATTTCAAGCCTTGCATCGGGATCTGTGCTGACAGCTCAGGGCCCTCTTTGGATTCTCTCTCCTTCTCTGTCTCTGCCCTGCTCTCTTTCTCTCTCTCTCTCAAAATAAACATTAAAAAGAAACGTTTTATGTGTGTTTTATAAAAAAGAAGGTATGTATACTGAACTCTTTATGGTTGTCATAATGGCAAAGAGAAGGAAAGTTACAGGGACCTTTTATTCTTTACATAAAGACTTTTTATTTTATTTTTTTAATGTTTATTTATTTTGAGAGAAGGAGCATACATGGGAGAGTTGGGGGGGGGGGGTGCAGGTACAAAAAGAGAGACAGAATCCTAGGTGGGCTCTGGCAGCACAGAGCCTGACTCAAGGCTTGAACTCAAGAACCGTGAAATCATAACCTGAGCCAAGACCAAGAGTCATACACTTAATTAACCAACTGAGCCGCCAAGGTGCCCCATACACTGTAAAGACTAATTTTAAGTTAAAAGTTGCAAAATAAGATTGAATGCTATAACTATACTATGAGTATAACTGCATTAAAATAATATAAATGAGAAAAGCACTGGAAGAAAGTACAATAAAATGCTAACAAGGGATTATGTGTGATATTTTTCTTTCTGGATTTTCACTTATTATGGTTATATTATTTTTATGATGACAAAAATATACTTTCTTACATAAAGAAGAAAACAAATGGGAAAATTATCACTAAATATTTAAGCTAATCTTCAAGGCAGTATACTTTAAATTATAACATCATTGTTTTAGTATTGTTATAATTTTTAGAGTCCTGTAATCCAGTGATGTATTTCAAGGGGGGAAATATAGTAGCTTAGTTTTCAGTGAAGCTTGACCTTTTTTCTAACTGGAGGTATGTGTATTTGTTCCATAGCTGAAGTGAAACGTGTAGGAGATACACTTTTGGGTATGGCTACGCAGTGTGTCCAAGTCAAGAATGTAATAAAAACATCCCCTCAAACTCTCTCAAACTTGTGCCTAAAGATAAATGTTAAACTCGGAGGGATCAATAATATTCTTGTACCTCATCAAAGGTAAGATAAGCTAATCACTTAATTAAATGTTAATTACTTTTCATCTTAATTTTTCTATATATCACTATATCTAAAATCAGTGTAAGAGACATTTTTGATGATTCCTGCCATGGGAGATAAGTAGACATTTTAGCAAAAAAATTTAAGGCAAGATTAAGAGATTCCCTTGTGAAAAATCCCCTTTCAACTCCATTTTTATTTAGTATATACAAATAACCTCTTTCCCAGCTAGAAAGTATTTGAGAACTTTACGTATTTCTCACTGGAGAGCTCAACTTGAAGAATTTTCTCGTTATTTGATAGTCCTCTTTAATCTGGTATTATGAGGCTGCTCACTCAACCTAGAAAGTAAGGGAAGAATGGAGGGTCTTGGGTGGGGTATGTCAGTTAAGTGAATCATTTAAGTGAGCCTTGTCAACCTCTGCTACCTTCAGTGGGACAACAGATGTTACTGTCAAATTGTTATCATGTCTAAGAGCTCTTAGGAAGAATGACATAATGACCTAGAAACAGGTGCTGGGCAAGAGACTGAGAATTGAACAACAGGTTTCCTTTTAATAGTTGAAGCAACTGAGGCTTTAAAAAAATATCTTGACTAGAATGCACCACAGATAAGCATTAGAATAAGGATAGACCCATGTGTGTTTGGCACAAAAGTCCTTTTTGTTTTCTGTTTTTCCATGCTGTCTGTTAAATAGATGAGAATCATAAATGAGATGGGTATAGAATTCTATCAAGTCCACCAACTAAGAGACAATCATTTGAATCTTAAAGGATATAATTGTTGGTTTTCTTTAATGTTTATCTTTTTTGAGAGAGAACACAAGCAGGAGAGAGAGGGAGAATTCCAAGCAGGCTCCGCACTGTCAGCACAGAGCATTATGAGGGGCTCTGTCTCATGAACCATGAGATCACGACCTGAGCCAAGATAAGGAATTAGATGCTTAACTGACTGAGCCACCCAGGCACCCCATAAAGGATATAGTTTTTTAAATAAAATGACTGACCAACTACTTTATGACTGTTAAGTATTTATACTTTTGGCCACAGGAAGGGGAGTAGTAGATTCCTATAATCCTTTTCAGTGAAAAGGTTAATGATTCTTTTTCTCCTTGAGAGATTACATAGTTTAAATGTAAATAGATTACAGAAAGATTGATACAAACTGGGATTAATATGAGGCAGTTTATCATTTTATGCCTCTTATGAAGAATGCCTGCCCTTTGCAACCACCAGCACCAATGCTTAAGGCAGAAAATTGCTCTGAATAGGACATTGGATAGACCTATTGTGATAGCTTCTACTTCATTGAGTTAGGGATTCATGAATGAAGAGAATAAAACAGTAATTCAGGCCTTTGAAGCTGTCTGTGTAAGACCTCCTCTGTGCTGTGTCAGCAACTTGTATTTGTGTGGCAGTAGTATGAACAGATAAATGCATTGTGAAAAAATGAATTATCTAACTCTTTTAAAAAATGTGTTTAAGACCTTCTGTGTTCCAGCAACCCGTGATCTTTTTGGGAGCAGATGTCACTCATCCACCAGCTGGTGATGGGAAGAAGCCTTCTATTGCTGCTGTGAGTGTCATTAGGTTTATCTTGTCTAAAGTTTAGAGGATCAACATTTTGGTTTCAGCTTTTTGAATTTTAATAACATTTTTTCTTTGAAACCAATTTTTATAAATATATATATATCTAGAACCAATTTTCAAATAGTCTTTGGATTTTTTTAAAAGGATGATCATTCCCTTGGGGCACCTGGGTAGCACAGTTAATCTTCCGACTTCGGCTCAGGTCATGATCTTGCAGTTTGTGAGTTTGAGCCTCACATTGGGCTCTGCCAACAGCTCAGAGCCTGGAGCCTGCTTTCAAATTCTGTGTCTCCCTCTCTCTGCCCTTCCCCTGCTTACTCTCTGCCTCTCTCTCAAAAAATGAATAAACATTTTAAAATTAAAAAAAAAAAGGTTATTCTCTGGTTTGGGGGCTACAAGTTACATATATTTATTAAATCAAGCTTATTAGTTGTATTATTCAAGTCTTTTGTTTCCTACTTTAATTTACCTATTTGACCTCTCTATTGATTATATATTTTCAGTTAGTTTTTATTTAAAGAGTTTATGTATTTCAGTAGTGTCTTTGCATTTTTTCAATGTAAAATTCTTCTACCTTTGTCCAGTCTAATACTTTGCACCTGAATTCTTTGTTTTAATACTACCGTTCCTACTTTTAACATTTGCCTTTTTTTTTTAATGTTTATTTATTTTTGAGAGCGCACCAGAAGGGGAGGGACATAAAGAGAGGGAGACACAGAATCTGAAGCAGGCTCCAGGGTCTGAGTGGTCAGCACAGAACCCAACATGGGGCTCGAACTCACGGACCGCAAGATCGTGACCTGAGCTCAAGTTGGTCGCTTAACTGACTGAGCCACCCAAACACCCAACATTTGCCTTTTATGTCTCTGCCCACCTCTATATTTGTAAAGTTTCATCAGTTCTTTTAAGTGTAGTTCTTATAAACTTCAGAAAGCCAGATAATATTTTACCCACCTTGAAATTCCTTGATTTTCAACAAATACCAACATTTTGAAAATGTCAACATATTTTATCCATACTTGATAAATTTCACAAATTAAACTGTAAAACGTTTTACATATGTTTTCTGTTACCTTTATAATAAACTTTACATAAATCTTAAGTTACAACAACCTGGTACATTTTATTTGTCCGTGTAAATGATAGTAATGTTAAAATTCTTACTTAAGATTCCAAAGCTATTTTTATTAGTGAAGGAAATTTGCTTTTATCTGTTAGTAAATTTTATTGCTTTTTATTCTTATAGTTACGCATGAATTGTCATTTCACATGTCCTAGAGGTAGTATTGAGCCACTTCCGATATTCATAAAAATGCTCTTATAGAAGATGAAATTATTTTTTCAAAAAAAATTCAAAAGACTTACTTTGAATTTGCTATCTTGGGGTCATTTTCCGAGAAAATTTAAGCCTAGCTTAAATTTTGGACTTCTGGGTAGTCATTGTCCTTTTCTACTAAATCCATTTCTGCCAAATATCCATTTTCTTTTATTATTATCAGAGGTCTTGTAAATAGAATTTATTAATTAATTCTTTTTGCTATATGGCTTCTATTCCCAAGAACTTAAAGACCAGTGTGAAAAACAAATGTAAGTAATAAATGCCACATAGTATAATAGATACTACTTTAATAGCAATATAAATTAAAATTTAGATCACAAAAACCTGGTGTGTTGAGAACGTTGAGCAATGTAGGAAATTGGAATGCAGTATAGCAGATGTGAGGCTAGTAAGCTTTTGTGTGGCTTTTTGTGCCATACACAAAGGGGTATAGATTTACTTGTTAGTAATGAGATACCATTAAGAGGAACGAAATGGCTAGAGTTCTTTTTTTTTTTAACCTGTAGATGATAAAGTAGATAAAATCCTGTGTACATAGTAGACAAGTTCTAGTTCATTTCTTTAAAAACTCTTGATTATTTTCTAGTCTGACCTAACACAGAAGAGAAACATAAGAATTTTCCATATTTTGGTTTCAAGTAATAAGGCATTAAATTACTGACAGGAAGTTAGGTGCTCTTTTGAAGTACTATTTTTTATTATTTTTAATTGAAGTATAATTGACCCATAATTGCAACGTAATGATTTGATATATGTATATATTGTAAAAAGATGTATACAGTAAGTCTAATTAACATCTGTCACCATACATAGTTACAAAATTTTTTCTTGTAATGAGAACTTTTCAGATTTACTCTAACAACTTTCAAATATTCAATACAGTGTTATTAATGATAGTCATCATCATACTGCATGCTATACAGTACCTCTCAATGACAGAATTTATTTTATAACTAGAAATTTGTATCTTTGAACCCCCTTCCCCATTTCATCCATCACCCACCCCCTGCGTTGCTTTTGTTTTATTTTGTTATGTTTTCCTTTACTCCACATAGAAGTGAGATCATGTGGTATTTGTCTTTCTCTCTCTGACTTTTTTGACTTGTATAATGCCTTTAAAGTCCACCCATATTTGCACAAATGGCAAGATTTCATCCTTATTTATTTATGGCTGAGTAATATAATATTCCATTGTTTATACATGCTACATTTTTTAATGCTTTCATCCATTGATGGACACTTACGTTGTTTCCACATCTTGACTACATGTACAGTGAACATGGGGTTACAGAGTTCCATTTTTGAAATATGGCTTTGATATAGATCCTACACTGGAAGAAAGAGAAGCTGGAGGCAGAGTGACCAGCTGGTTCTCAGACTCAGCTCTGATTAGAATGATGTGTAGACATTTAAAAAATATTTGGGTTCCAGGGGCACCTGGGTGGCTCAGTCAGTTAAGCGTCTGACTCTTGATTTTGGCTTAGGTCATGATCTCACGATTCACGGGTTTGAGCCCTGCGCTAGCAGCACGGAGCCTGCTTATAATTCTCTTTCTTTCTCTCTCTCTCTCTCTCTCTCTCTCTCTCTCCCTCTTCCCCCCCCCGCCCCTCCCCCGCTCATGCATGCTTTCTCTCAAAATAAACATTTTTTTTTTAAATATTTGAGTTCCAGAGATTGTGCTTCAGTAGGTCTGTGAGTAAAAGATATAAAGAAAAATGAAGCGTTTGAATGGGTCTTCTTTATTACTTACCTCCTTTCTCTTCTTCTCTTTTTTTTTTTTTAATTTTTTTTTTTCAACGTTTATTTATTTTTGGGACAGAGAGAGACAGAGCATGAATGGGGGAGGGGCAGAGAGAGAGAGAGGGAGACACAGAATCAGAAACAGGCTCCAGGCTCCGAGCCATCAGCCCAGAGCCGGACGCGGGGCTCGAACTCACGGACCGCGAGATCGTGACCTGGCTGAAGTCGGACGCTTAACCGACTGCGCCACCCAGGCGCCCCTCTCTTCTTCTCTTTAAGAATGTCTTTTTGTCTCTCTTTCCTTACTAATCTTTATATATACCAAAAACATCTATAAATTAGAATCTTGTTAAATGTAAAGTGCAGGGGTGCACGGTTGGCTCAGTCAGTAGAGCATGTGCCTCTTTTTTTTTCTTTTTTAAGTTTATTTATTTATTTAGAGAGAGTGCATGCGCATGGGCAAATGGGGGAGTGAAAGGGAGGAGGGTAGAGGGAGAGAATCCCAAGCAGGCTCCACACTGTCAGTGAGGAGCCGGATGTGGGGCTCAAACTCATGAACTGCAAGATCATGACCTGAGCCAAAGTTGGACACTTAACTGACTGAGCCACCCAGGGCCCCTGAGCATGCTAATCTTGATATCAGTGTCGTGAGTTTGAGCCCTGTTTTGGGTGTAGAGTTTAAAACCAAAAACAGGGGTGCCTGGGTGGCTCAGTCAGTTAAGCGACCGACTTCAGCTCGGGTCATGATCTCACGGTTTGTGAGTTCGAGCCCCGCATCGGGCTCTGTGCTGACAGCTCAGAGCCTGGAGCCTGCTTCGGATTCTGTGTCTCCCTCCCTTCTGCCCACCCCCATCCCCGACACTCTGTCTCTCTCTCCTTCAAAAATAAACAAACATTTAAAAAAATTTAATAAATAAATAAAACTAAAAACATATTTTTTTAATTTTTTTAATATTTTATTTATTCTTCAGAGAGAGACAGAGACAGAGCATGAGTGAGGGAGGGGCAGAACAAGAGAGGGACACAGAATCTGAAGCAGACTCCAGTTTCTGAGCTGTCAGCACACAGCGTGATATGGAGCTCAAACTCATGAATCTTGAGATCATGACCCTAGCCAAAGTTGGACGCTCAACCAACTGAGCGCCCTGATTTTTTTTTTTTTAATGTAAAGTTCAACCTACTCTTAGGAAAATAGTTTTGTTTTTGAAGATTTTATTTTTAAGTAATCTCTGTACCCAGTGTGGGGTTCAAACTCACAACCTTGAGATCAAGAGTCATAGACATTCTACCAACCAGCCAAGTACCCCAGCCAAGTACCCCAGAAAATAGTTTTTGACCCTATACTGGATCTTTTATTCTCTTCTTCACTGGGAATTATCAATTTTTTATTACTTTGAAAATGAACAGTAATAATGTTATAGTAAACTACAAATTTAAATAAAATCCATGTGCTTATTTTCAGTTTTTTTTTATTGTAAAACTCATAATCATGGAGCTTTGATTGTCTTAATTTCTATTTTTCTTTCCTTTTTCCAACCTAGGTTGTAGGTAGTATGGATGCCCACCCAAGCAGATACTGTGCCACAGTAAGAGTTCAGAGACCCCGACAGGAGATCATCCAGGACTTGGCTTCCATGGTTCGAGAACTTCTCATTCAATTTTATAAGTCAACTCGGTTCAAACCTACTCGTATCATCTTTTATCGGGATGGTGTTTCAGAGGGACAGTTTAGGCAGGTTGGTTGCCTGGGATCTCATCATTCTGTGGTTAAATCAGATACTGTGTTTATAATATGGTATCTAGTTCTAAAGTTAGAAGCCTTAATTAGGTTGAAAATTCTCAAAAGTCAAAATTTGATGGTTCCTTAGATTTTCCCTTCTAAAAAGCTTACTATGGATGTGTAAGCCTTGATTGCTAACATCATTCTCTGATAATAGTTTAAATGGAATAAAGAAGTGTATTTAACTGTAAGGTGATAAGATTAAGAAGTTCTGAAACTAAATTATGATCTTAGTTTGAAGCATATATAAGAGAACAACTGACTATATCAAATGTTTCCATTTCATCTCCTCTAGGTATTATATTATGAACTACTAGCAATTCGAGAAGCCTGCATCAGTTTGGAAAAAGACTATCAACCTGGAATAACCTACATTGTAGTTCAGAAGAGACATCACACTCGATTGTTTTGTGCTGATAGGACAGAAAGGGTAATTTTACATCTGTTGTAATGCTATAATAAGACAAACTTACCTCAGATAGCTCTTAACAGAGCTCATAGAACACTTAACAGAGGCTCTCTGCCAAGCAGAGGTCCCAATATATACTAGCAGATTTCAACTTAGCAGATTATGAGTATAAAAGCATCCAAATAGGTTGTTGCTTTTAATTTTCTAGAATTTCTGTTAACCAAGTTCTATTCTCCAAGTATTCAAAATCCTGTTAATGCTTTTCGTTATTGTGAAGAAATTCTTTGTTTTGTTTTTTTTTTTTTTTTAAGGATGGGAGAATCTTTTTTTTTATGTTTATTTTATTTATTTATTTTTTATTTTTATTTTTTTTTGAGAGAGAGACCAAGAGACAGCATGAGCTAGGGAGGGGCAGAGAGAGGGGAGACACAGAATCTGAAGCAGACTCCAGGCTCTGAGCTGTCAGCACAGAGCCTAACACAGGGCTTGAACTCATGGACCATGAGATCATGACCTGAGCCAAAATCGGATGCTTAATCAACTGAGCCACCCAGGCGCCCCTGGGAGAAGCATTTTTTAAATTTTATTTATTATTACATTTTTTTGAGAGAGAGAGAGCAGGGGAGGGGCAGAAAAAGAGGGAGAGAGAGAATCTGAAGCAGGGCTGAATCTCAGTGACCAGAGGTCATGACTTGAGCCAAAATCAAGAGTCAGACTCTTAACTGACTGAGCCACCCAAGTGTCCTGAAGCTCATAGTTTTAAACTTGTTCTTTCTATTCCTATGTGTCTTAAATGTTCAGAGGGAATAAGGTACATTCATTTTTTAAAATAATCTTGTAAGAATTAGTTTTTTTAAAAGCTAGGGACTTGGGGCACCTGGGTGGCTCAGTTGGTTAAGCATCAACTTCGGCTCAGGTCGTGATCTCACAGTTCGTGGATTTGAGCCCCACATCAGGATGGGGCTCTGTGCTGACAGCTCGGAGCCTGGAGCCTGCTTTGAATTCTGTCTCTCCCTCTCTGCCCCTCCCCTGCTTGTGCGTGCTCTAACTAGATAGGTAGGTAGGTAGGTAGGTAGGTAGGTAGGTAGGTAGGTAGGTAGATAGATTATTTTTAAAAAAACACCTAGGGACTTTCTAGAGTGATTAGTGGAAATTCATGTAAACCAACTTTTTTTTTTTTTTTTTTTTTTTTTTTTTTTTCAACGTTTATTTATTTTTGGGACAGAGAGAGACAGAGCATGAACGGGGGAGGGGCAGAGAGAGAGGGAGACACAGAATCGGAAACAGGCTCCAGGCTCTGAGCCATCAGCCCAGAGCCCGACGCGGGGCTCGAACTCACGGACGTGAGATCGTGACCTGGCTGAAGTCGGACACTGAACCGACTGCGCCACCCAGGCGCCCCGTAAACCAACTTTTAAATAATGCTTCCTTTAAAATTCACAGAAGTTTTTTTGAGATTTTATTTTTTTAATGTCTATTTTTTTTTTAATGTTTATTTATTTTGAGAGAGAGAGAGAGAGCGTGCACTACTGGGGAGGAGCAGAGAGAGAGAGAGAGAGAGAGAGAGAATCCCAAGCAGGCTCTGCACTGTCAGCATGGAGCTAGACAGGGGCTCAATCTCACAAACCGGGAGATCGTGACTTGAGCCAAAACCAAGAGTCAGACACTTAACTGACTGAGCTTCCCAGGCACGCCAGAATGTCTCTCTCTCTTTTTTTTTTTTTTGTTTTTTTGTTCTTTTGATGTTTATTATTTTTGAGAGAAAGAGACAGCAAGCAGGGAAGGGGCAGAGAGAGAGGGAGACACAGAATAAGAAGCAGGCTCCAGACTCTGAGCTGTGAGCAGAGAGCCCGATGCGGGGCTGGAACTCAAAGACCGTGGGATCATGACCTGAGCTGTAGTCGGCCACCCAACTGACTGAGCCACCCAGGCGCCCCTCTTTTTTTTTTTTTTTAATGTTTATTTATATATCTAGAGAACACACACACGTGCAAGCGGTGAAGGAGCGGGGAGAGAGGGAGAGAGAGAATCCCAAGCAGGCTCTGCAGAGCTTAATGCAGGTCTCGATTTCAAGAAGCACAAGATCATGACCTGAGCTAAAATCAAGAATAGGACACTTAATGACTGAACCACTGAGGCATCGCAAGATTTTATTTTTAAGTAATTTCTATACCCAATGTAGGTCTTGAACTCACTACCCCGAGATTAAGAATTTCATGCTCTACCAACTAAGCCAGCCAGGCACCCCCTCACAGAATTCATTTTTATGTTTTGTAGTATGACTATGTATTTTTATAATTAGAAAGAGGAGGAGGTGTAAATACCTAGGGAAATCTGTATTCTTGTCTGAATGAAGCATAGGCAAGTAGCAGTCTTGCTGTCATTTCCATTGCTCTATTCCCATCCTTCAAACTGTGGAGCAGAGAAATTTGAGAATTGCAAGTGTTAGTGTCTCCTTGGGGAAAGGGTTCAACAGAAAAGACTGAGAAGTGTATGCTGGGTTTAGTATATATTTTGTCTTTGGTTACACTCTCCATGTAGCTTTGGGCAAGTAACTTAACGTCTCTGTGCCTGTTTCCATCCCAGCAAGGTTTGGGTGATATTAATTTCTTCCTTATTTGGGTTGTTAAAAGGATTAAATAAATAAAAATATGTAATATACCTAAAACAGTGCTTGGCACATACATGCTAAGCACACAATAAAGGTTGGCTAGTTGTAGAGTGGTGGTGATTGTGGTAATAATAGAGGAAAAGAAAAAAGAAAAATAATAGAGAAAAAGAAATAATCATAGCAGACTAGGTATTTGTTATAGGTATTTGTTATATATTTAACTCATTTAATCATCACAACACTATGAGGTATTTATTATTATTATCATTTTCCACAGAAGGAAACTGGGGCATATGAGGTTAAAGAACAAGGTTTACAAGCCTAGTTGTTGGTAGAGCTAGGACTCAAATCAGGCACTCTGGCTCCAGAATGCTTATAATCACTGTTAACCTCTCTGATAGCAGTAGTGTTAGTTTTTTATTGTGGCCTCCAGTTGTTAAAGGCCTTTGACCCCAAATTTCTATGTAAATTTTTTTGTGCCTGAAAAAAACAAATGTTTCTTCAGAAGCAAGATTAGGAAAACCTAAGTTAGATTTAATGATTACTAGCATCTGATGTTTAGTCATGTTAGTTCTTCATTTGTCAGCTTCTCTTTCACCTTTGTTCTAAATACTATTACTAATAATAGATGAGAGGTAGTTAAAATACCATGCCCTAGATAGAACAACTAGAAACCGGTGAAGCTGTGATATGAACCCATTCTGCTGTCTCTGTAAGTAAAGTAAACCTTTTTATACATGTTAATTTGATTTGTGTATTAAGAATAGGCATAATTTAGTTGATTATGAACTGTTTTCTTTGTTTTGTGCTTAGTATGAGCTGTTTTCTTTGTTTTGTGCTTAGTGAAGGCTAAGCTACATAGCTATATAGCTACATAGCTATATATAACTCATGCCACTACCTGATAGTGGTCCCTCGCATGCAGAAAGAATGTCTGAGTCAGTAAAATAGTTTCTAATTTGCTAACCTTATAAACCTAGACTTAGAATTACTGATTTTAAATGTGTTAGAGATACAGAGGTAGAGGTGAGTATACATATGCATTTTGAAGTGTTTTATTAGGAACCTTTTGGGGCGCCTGGGTAGCTCGGCTGAACGTCCATCTTCAGCTCAGGTCATGATCTTATAGTTTATGGGTTCAAGCCCCATGTCAGGCTCTGTGCTGACAGCTCAGAGTCCAGAGCCTGCATCAGAATCTGTCTCTCTCTCTCTCTCTCGGCTCCTTGCAAAAATAAACAAATAAACTTTAAAAAATAAGCCTTTCCTTATCAGAAATTTTGAACCATTTCAGTCACATTCACACCATCGCCATCATGGTGTTGGCTTCCTTACAAGATGTTAAAACTGCTAGTATGAAATAAAAGGAATAGGACCTTTGCAATCAGTTCCATATTTCACTACCAGTTCAGCCCTTTATTGTGTGCTGTACAGCAAATTATTTCATATTCCTGAGCCTAGGTTTCCCAAACAGGAGGGAATAACACCTGACTTGCAGGATTATTAGGATTAGAAATAATGTACGTTAAGTGCCTGGCGCATAGTTAACAAATGGTTACTACTGTTGTATGTTGTCAGCATTCTTGCTCTCTAAAAACACAGTGTTTCCAAGGAAAATGCTAGTTTTCATAAATTACACATTCAAGAGTGCCTGTTGTTCACAGGTACCATAAATTGGAACATGTATAGCAGATTTGTTTTTATTTTTATTTTTATTTCTTTTGGGGGAGGGGGAAAAAAGGGAGAGAATCCCAAGCAGGGTCCACAAGGTCAGTATAGAGCCTGATGGGGCTCGAACTCCCAAACCATGAGATCATGACCTGAGCTGAAACCAAGACTTGGAGACTTACCTGACTGAGCCACCCAGACACCCCTAAAGTAATTTTAAGAAAAATTTTACGTGTTCCACCCATATTGGGATCACCTGCTAGCTAAGCACCAATAGACACTAGTAACTCTTTGTTGTTTATCAGCTCTCACTTTCAGCACTATGTAAGAATAGGAACCAGGACTAGAATAAGGTTTCCGGTTAATGCCTGCTCAAGTAGTATTTCAAGTTAAAGGTAGTGAAACACAGGATCAGCTGATATATTTATACATTTTTGAAAGTGCTTTTAGATACATTCTTTACCTTTGTCTCGTTTGTTTAAACTTTGGCCAAACAAATCTAGGTTGGAAGAAGTGGCAATATCCCAGCTGGAACAACAGTTGATACAGACATTACACACCCATATGAGTTTGATTTTTACCTCTGTAGCCATGCTGGAATACAGGTAAGCCTACACTTTCAGCAAAATGTTCTAATTCAGGAACTTCCATTCTTATGTGTTTTGTTTTGTTTTGTTTTTAATCTTTTTTAACGTTTATTTATTATTGAGAGAGAGAGACAGAGCACGAGCATGGGAAGGGCAGAGAGAGGAGGAGACATAGAATCTGAAGGAGGCTCCAGGCTCTGAGCTGTCAGCACAGAGCCCGACGCGGGGCCCGAACTCACAAACCCAGCGAGATCATGACCTGAGCCGAAGTCAGACACTCAACCGACTGACCCACCCAGGCGCCCTGTTATGTGTATTTTTTTAATTGAAAGAAACACTGTTTTCTACACTCTAAATTGTTTCCACATGAAATTAGATGAAACTTTCAGTAAATAAATTTCTTTCCCTTTCTTACCTTGGGGAGAGGGGCTTAGTTCTATTAAAATACCAGAATGTAAGTAGTTTAACAGAATAAATCTCCCAAACTAGGTCTTCAATTTAACCTAAAACTTCAAAAATTTTAAAATACTTGATTCTTCCTTTGACATTTGCTTCTTTTTGATAATAATACTTCATAGAGAACTCTGGCATTTACTGGCAGATATTGAGCATGTGAAAGAGTTTATCAATTTGTAGCTTTAAGTTTCAGTGAAATAATTTTAGAGTCTTACTCTTTCCGGGGCACCTCGGTGGCTCAGTCGTTTAAGTGCCTGACTTCACTCAGGTCATGATCTCACAGTTCATGGGTTCGAGCCCCTTGTCAGACTCTGTGCTGACAGCTTGGAACCTGGAGCCTGCTTTGGATTCTGTGTCTCCCTCTCTCTCTGCCCCTCACCCACTCACTCTCTGTCTCCCTCTCCCTCTCTCTCTTTCTCTCTCTCTCTCTCGCTCAAAAATAAATAAACATTAAAAAAAAATTAAAAGAGTCTTACTTTTTTCATAAGATCACATTATTTGTTAGCTTTATTACTTAGTAGAACATAAGCTTTATTTATTTTAAATGAATCCTCTTATTTATTTAGTTAGGTATGTTGAGAGAGAGAGAGAGAGAGAGAGAGTACAAGCTTGAGTAGGAGAAGGGTAGAGAGTGGGGGAGAGGAAGAGTCCCAAGCTGGCTCCAAGTTGTAAGCATGGAGCCTGATGTGGGGCTTGAACTCACAAACTGTGAGTTCATGACCTGAGCCAAAGTCTGACCCTTAACCAACTAAACTACCCAGGTGCCCTGAACATAAGCTTAATTCAGTGTTTCTCAAACTTTTCAATGACAGAGTGAACCTCTGTTCCTAGGATGTCTGACAGAATGTAGCACCAAACTATTTTAGGTTACTTGCCATTGATTAAAACAAATTTCAGGAAGATGTTCTATGCTGAACAGCTGTATCTCACATACACTAAGTATGTATGTAGTCCCACATACACTAACCCCTTGTTCCACTCTTACAGCTTTAAAATTATTATCCCACTCATTTATCTGTGTTCTTATATCTGTTCCATTTCACAGTCAGTGAATCAATGTCAAACATTTCCACTGTGGGTGGTAACAGTCATTTAGCAAAACAAAGTTAAAAGTACCTTCCAGAGATGAAATCTGTAAAATTGGAGCACATATTTTTTAAACGAGTGTTTCTGTCCATGTATCCCATGGAACACTACTGCTGTGACTTTTCAATAAATATTATAGAAAAGAAAAAAAGATTCTTCGTTCAGATGAATTCTGGAAATGCTGGTTAAACAGAATTTTTTACTCTAGATTTTTTGTATGCTACTGATAGGCAAATGGTCATTATGAATCTTAAAGGCAGAGGTATTTCCATACTGTGTTTAACCAGCAATTTTAGGGACCAGTTTTCCTTTTGAACACTAAATTGAGACTTTAGTCAGTAAATAACCAGGAACATTTCACAAGGACTGAGGATGGTTTTTTACACATCTTCTCAGCTTTATTAGAATTTTCAAACTTCTCAGAGATAAAAACAGGAGTCTTGGGTTTTGTTTTGTTGTTGTTTTTGGAGTCTTGTTTTTTTACCAGCTAAAATTAAAAACCCAATCATTTCTAACCAGTATAAGAGATTATTTTTTTGTGTCATTGTTTTTAACTTTATCAGTGATTAACAGACCCTTCAACATTTTGGCCAAATTCCATAACATTTAATACTTTTTATTGGTCTTGTTGGTATTATTTTCTCCCTTCTGCATTTTATTTTGAGGTAAAATTCACACTCATCTTTAAAACTTAAATTTACAAATCACGTCAAAGCTTGCTACTACTGTGTTCCGCCCTTTACCTGCCCAGATCAGGCTAGAGCTTTGGTCCTGGTAACTTTGAATAGAGAAGGGGACCATGGCCTGATTCTGAGATACCTCTTTCTCCTCCTCCTTCAGGTACTCTAACTCATCTCGTATTGCTGCCAGTCTGCTAGTATTTAGGAGCTCCTGCACTTATGCTCACTTTCAGTCCTTTAGGCTCCTAAAACTGTTTATAGTAATTCTTACCATTCCAGCCCTGTGGAGATGGCAGAGTGGGCCTGTGGGCTCTGAGCTCGGCAAGTGTCCAGCTGGGGCATGAGATAAAAGTCTCCCTTTCCAACAGGTTCTTATCTTTATAATGTATTCTCCTGGAGTCCCTCTTATTATATTTTCATGAGAGAGAGTGTACCTTTCCTCACAAGTGCAATTCCATGTTTTCACAAAACCCATAATCATTCTTTTCCTCTCCTGGGAGGATGGGGATTAGGTGAGAAGAGGCCAGCACCAGGGAATTGATGGTAAGACCTGTCCTAACCTGGCTTCTCTCAGTGAGCCCTTGAGGAGAGGTGGCTGGCTCCAAAGATTGGTAATTCTTTAGACTGTGGGGTGCCTAACACCTTTAGTCCTCTCCTTCAGACCCTAGTTGCAATTCCAGGACAGCAGGGGGGAAAAAAACCCACCTGACATACTATTAGAAATGTGTTAACTGAAGGGAGCCTGGGACCCCTCTGAGCCTCCACAGGGAGTTCTCCTAAAAAGATAAATGCTCCCTGTTGAGGAATCACAGCAGACAGTGACCTAAATTATAATTTCCTGATATAAATCCCCACAACTTCAAAGATCTCCTTCACTATTGCTTAACAATCCTTGAACTCCTCTTTTGTTAGCTCTTTTTTTTTTTTTTTTTTTTTTAATTTTTTTCAACATTTATTCATTTTTGGGACAGAGAGAGACAGAGCATGAACGGGGGAGGGGCAGAGAGAGAGGGAGACACAGAATCAGAAACAGGCTCCAGGCTCTGAGCCATCAGCCCAGAGCCTGATGCGGGGCTCGAACTCACGGACCACGAGATCGTGACCTGGCTGAAGTCGGACGCCTAACCGACTGCGCCACCTAGGCGCCCCATCTTTTGTTAGCTCTTAATACCATTTTCCAAGGGGCCCTAACCTTGGTCTCTTGCTCTGACACTCAGAACATGACCCCTTCCTTTTACCTCAGTAAGAAACTATACTGTCAGTCACACCTGCTTTCTTCTCCCCTTTCTCACAGGAGGAAAGGTTCAGTGTGTAGTGTTGTTCGAATTTGCTCTCGCCTGACTCGAGTTGGTCTCAGTTCACCAGTTATCCTTCTTTTTGTACCTTCAGTCATTTCCAAGCTTCTGACCTCATCCCCTTAGCTGACACTTCCCCATCCTAAACTACAGTTCCTTGATCCTGTATTTCCCTTCAAGTTGTTCTCTCGTATATTTCTTCCATTTGTAACTAAACTATTCTTAAAACAATAGCCTAAAGACACTCACCTGAAATATAAAGAGACAAATGATATTAAGGATATAGAACAACTGAAACTTTACATTTTGCCAGTGTGAGTATAAATTAACATGAACATTTTTCAAAACCGTCTTGTCGTTATCTACTAAAGTTAAATATATGCATACTCTATGACCCAGGATCTCCAAGATAGCCAACAGAAAATGCATATCTATGTTCACCAAAAGATAGTACATTAATGCTTAGAGTAGCACTGGTCATAGTCAAAAACTACAAACAATTCAAATGCCCACAATCAGTAGATTGGAGAGATAAATAATGTATATTTATACAACAGAATATTCTACAACAAAGAGAATGCTGCAACAGTATGGATGGATTTCACAAACACAGTGTCAAGCCAAGGAAGTCATACCCGAAGGGCACATGACTGTGATCCAGTGATGTGATTTATTATAAAGTTCAAAAGCAGATACAATCTTTAATGTCACCTATAATGTTAAAAGTCCAGTTACTGAAGGCAGAGTAGATAGGATGGTGACCACAAAAGGGCACAAAGGGACTTCTTGGTTGCAGTTAATGTTCAACTTCTTGATTTGGGTACTGGTTTCATGGGTATTTGTGAACATTCCTCATCCTATACACTTATGGTCCATGTGCTTTCCTCTGTGTATTTATATTTCTGTAAAATGTTTATATTAACAGAAGAGACTATACTTGGCTGTATCCTCTTCAATTTATAGCAGCCTTCCACTGCTGCTTCTTGAACTCTGCAACATTCAATACTGTTGTCACTCACTCGTTGAAACCATCCACCATTTGATTTCCATACACATTTTGCTCTTTTCATCTTGCCTTTCCATTTGTTCTTCATTTAGTTTAAATTTTTAAGTTTAAATATTTATGACTTTGAAATCTCTTTACAGAGAGAACTTTTTCCAGACCTTGAGGTTGTTTTTGACTACACCCTCTCACCTGCCACTCTTCTCGAATCCACCCCTCAACCCTGTAGAATTTACCATCTCACTCTCAGACCCTTCTCATCCTCACTTCCCCTGCTTGATTCAGCTCTCATTATTACTTTTCCTGTACAATTGCAAAATGATCCTAAGTGCCCCCATTTAATCTGTTCTCCTTCATTAATTAAAACATAAGACCCTATCATTCATCTATTTAGTGCTAACATATCCATTGAGGGTAAAGTCTTATTTTCTTAGGACAGCATACATACTCAATTCCTGATGTCTGCATCCTGCTCCCTTCACTTCTGCTACACCTCAGTCTGTTTTGCTTTTTTTCTCCTACTCTTCCTTCCTATTTTCCTTTCTTTTTCTCCTCTCTATATCTCCTCCCTTTCACATACACAAACGCACAGAAACACAACAGGACTACAGCTATTCTAAACAGCCATTCTAAACAGAGTTCTCATAACTCTCCTGACCATGTCTCTCCCTTACCTTAATTACTCCTTCCCTAATTTAGTCCTGTTCATCCCTTAAGATTCATCTTGAGGATCAGCTCCTCCCAGAGCCTTTCTTATATCCTTCCCCAAGACAAATAAATGCCCCTCCTCTGCACTGCCTGAGCACCCTATGCATACCTCTTTATTGCATTCATTAGACAGCATTGTAACCATGCTTCTGTTTCTCTCCCCCTTACACTAGTCTGTGAAGTCCCAAAAGGCAGAGACTACTCATTCATTCAGTCAACAGATATTTATTGTATCTGCCTCCTAGAAGATAGGTGTTGATGCTAGGTATACAGAGAGAACAAATAAATACAGTCCCTTACTTTTATAGGTGGGGGGGGGGGGGGAGACCTACTAAGTAATCTCACAAATACATATTTATAAATTGGGATAAGCATAATAAAAGAAAAGTAAAGCTAGGAAGAGAGATTTTAGTGGGGAACTGATTTAGGTTGGGAGATCACATTTGAGAAATGACATTGAAGGTAAAATCAAGAGGAATAAGTGGGAGTTAAGCCAAGAAGGGGGAAGAAAATTCCTGCCAGAGGCACATACAGGCTCTTTGGTAGAAAAGCGTTATCCATTGAAGGAATCAAATGGAGGCTGTAACCGCAACATGGGGGTAGGTTAGAGAGACAAGCCGGGGCTGAATTATACAGGCCTTGTCAGGCAGGGATGAGCACCTGGATTTTAGTCAAAGTGCATTGGAAAACCATTAAGAGGCTTTAAGCTGGACATGAACATCGTTAGGTATATAGTGTGTGTATGTGTGTGTTTTAATTCACTCTTACTGAAAACAGATTCTACTGGGGAATAAGAGTTGTGTAGGGGACATCAACTAGGAGTCTTAACATAATCCAGGCAAAAGATGATGGTGATGGAGACAAGAACAGTGATAGAACTGAATGAATCACATGTATTTAGGGTTTTTACTCTGTCTCTTCCCTGTGCCTGAGATGCTCTTCCCCCCAGTCTCACAAGCCCTCTGTTATCATTCAGAGCTCACATCCATGTCTCCTCTTCATGCATTACTGTGCGCCTGGCATTCAATACAGGACATGGCATATAGTGAGTGTTCAGTAAATACTGAATGTGTGAATGTACAATATAAATGCATTATAAGCCTGTAATTTGGAGGAGCTAAGATTTGGTAATTTGAATTTTATCCCCAGAATCTTACGCAGTGTCTAACAAATGATGCTCAAATTACTTGTTAAAGTATTAACTCATCTTTCTCCTTTTCTCTCTTGCTACTGCCATTTCCTTAGTTCAGATCTTCATCGTCATGTGCTCAAACTAATGCAGCAGCCTCCTGGCTGTTCCCCTTGCTTTCAGTCTCTTCCTGTTTCTTTCTTTTTTTTTTTTTTTTTTTTAATGTTTATTTATTTTTGAGGGGGAGAGAGCATGAACAGGGGAGGAGCAGAGAAAGAGGGAGACATTGAATCCAAGGCAGGTTCCAAGCTCTGAGCAGTCAGAACAGAGCCCAACGCAGGGCTAAAATTCACGAACCATGAGATCATGACCTGATCTGGAGTCAGATGCTTAACCGACTGAGCCACCCAGGTGCTCCAGTCTTCCTATTCCTAATCCAGGCTCCATGTTATTGCTATTACTTTAATAAAACCCCAGTCTCATCCCAACTAAAGTCTCTCTTGTTTAAAAAACAACCAAAAAACCCAACATGCAGTACTTTCCCTGCTGCCTACAGGTAGAAGTCCAAATTCTGAGGCATGTCATTGAATCTGATTCCAAACTTTATTTTCAGACTTCATCTTTTTTCCCTTGTGCACCATACTCTGCTCACACAGGTCTATTAGCCATTCCCCCTGTGCTTTTGGTAAGGCTGTTGACTCTTTCTGGCGTCTTCTCACACTGGCTGCCCAAAAATGACAAAATCTCCCTCTTTCCCCTTCCCCTTGGTGAAGAACCATGGCTTAGCCCTATAATTACTTCCTTTGGTATTCTCATACAGGACTAAGTGCCAGTAGTACTATAGCTTTTGTTAGTTTTTTTTTAAATTATAGATGCCATTAACTCCTCTACTAAATTATGTTTTCCAAAAGAAAGGAAACCTTTGACTTTGTTTTTCTTTGAATCTGCAGTATCTAACATAGTAACTATTACAGAGGAACTCAACTAAATGTTCTGGGTTTTTTATTATAGTAAAATTATACAACATACAACTTAACCATTTTAACTACTTCTAAGTGTACAGTCTGTCACATTAAGTACGTTCACATTGTGTGCAGCCATAAGACCATCTATCTCCAGAACTTTTTCATCTTCCTTGACACTCTATACCCATCAAACACTTAACTCCCCATTCCCTTTCCCCACCACACCCCTGGCCACTGGCAGCCACCACTGTACTTTCTGTCTCTCTGAATTTGACTTCTCCAGTTACCTCATATGAATGGATCATACGGTATTTGTCCTTTTGTGACTGGTTTATTTCATTTAGCATATGTCATCAAGGTTCATCCATGTGTTAGACTTTTCTTTATAAGCCTGAATAATAGTCCATTTTATATATATACCACCTTCTATCCATTCTCCTATCATTGGATACTTGAGTTGCTTCTGCCTGTAGGCAATTGTGGATACTACTACTTTGAACAAGGGTGTGCAGATATCTGTTTGAGTCTCTGCTTTCATTTCGTTTGGCTATGTACCCAGAATCAATTAAGTAAAGTATGTTTTATTTTACTAATGTGCAAAGCTGGTTTTTTAATATAACTTAGTCTGTGATGAGCATTTATTTAAATGTTTAAAAACCAACAGAACATGCCACTGCCTTCTCTACAGGGTACCAGCCGTCCTTCACACTATCATGTTTTATGGGACGATAACTGCTTTACTGCAGATGAACTTCAGCTGCTGACTTACCAGCTCTGCCACACTTACGTGCGCTGTACACGATCTGTTTCTATACCTGCACCAGCGTATTATGCTCACCTGGTAGCGTTCAGAGCCAGATACCATCTCGTGGACAAAGAACATGACAGGTAGTATAAAAGCACAACAAATATAGATTCTCACCCAAAACCAAGTATGGGTCAGCATGTTAGGCTTTTCTTGCAAAATTTCTTTTAAGTGTTTCCATGTATGTGCCTCTCTGCCACAAGCTGTTAGAGGACTCAGTGGTCCATATGAAAAGGAACAATAGGCAGAACTGACTACCCAAGATAAGGGCTCCATTAAAATGTGCACTTTAGGCTTATTAGTATTAGAATGGTATAGTGATTTAGTTGCTTTACCAGATTAATTCAAGGGAGAGATCATTGCTAATAGACAAAATGATGGGATGTCTGAGATTTGCTTCTAAACAATCCTGGGGAGGTGAGAGAAGCAAAACAAAATTGGCCTTGGGTTAATAATCATTGAAGCTGGGTGATAGAAATGTTCATAATGCCAGCCTCTCTTTTTTTAATATAAATAGTTTTGAAATTTTCTATGAGTAATATTTTCTAAAATTACTACATCAGAATAGGGTTTGTTTTTGTGTTCATTGCCACTTCTCTTACAGTGCTGAAGGAAGTCATGTTTCAGGACAGAGCAATGGACGAGATCCACAAGCTCTTGCCAAGGCTGTACAGATTCACCAAGATACCTTACGCACAATGTACTTTGCTTAAAAAGTCCAAGAATATTCTCTGAGAGGAAGAATTGAAAGATGCATCGACATAGAGCGTATGTTTCCAGTGGAGTCAGTTGAGTGGGAATGCCTCCAGCCATACAGCAACCAACACTGTGTGGGGACCAGGGTCTGATTTTTATGTTAATATAAGGAAGATTGTTTACTTCATCAAGGAACACAGCACCATTATGCAATATGAAACCAGCCAACTGCTTTTTTGTGCGGTCTCCTTAGGAAGTATCGCCATTGTTTTGTTTTCACTTTCTTGTAGTCTAACCCTTTTAATGCCTTTACCTCAAGTTGCTTGGCAGCACAACTATCTTTGCAAAAAAAGTACAGAAAAAGTAAATGACGGTTTAAAAAAAAAACACACACACCTTACATGAATAATCAAAGTGATTGTTCACAATTATGTGTGCAAAAAAATTAATGTGCATTCGTGTATTCTTGTGAAAGGTATCTGTGTATATTTTAAATATATACATGTATACTTCATATGCATATATATCTGGATCTACACTGACAGTAGATATATATGTGTCTGTGTGTGTATTTTATAGTTCATTCCATCGGGGAACTTTCTTTCCCTTTTATCATCCTCCCACCACCACTTTGATTTCTCTCTACCTCCCTCGCCTTCATCACCTACATTTTTTTTTCCTGATGCTACCAGTGACATTCAGATGTTCATGTATCTGGTTCATTTGGATATGAAGCATGGCAAACTAGAGTTTTATTTTTATTTTGCACACCCTACTCCTGTCTCTTGTCTCATACACAATTCTAAGTCCTCAACTCTTGATATTGCTTTCTTAAACAAAATTATTATATATATACACACACATGTATATGTATGTATATATATATGTGTGTGTGTGTGTGTGTGTGTGTGTATATATATACGTATATATATATGAAGTTTCTATGAGAGTGTCTGCCCACTCCTGCTCTGAACTTAACATTTGCCATTTGTGCAATGTGTATATAAGCAGTAGCAATCTTAAACTATTATTTTTCTTTAGTTTGTTAAAGCTGCTATAAATATAAAACTTTGTCAGAAATTGTAACTCAGAAATTTCTCTATAACTGATATGTATTCTAAAGCCTTCTGTTGCTATGGGTTATACATGAAAATCCCTTACAGCTTTCATAAAGGGCAAATATTTTAAATGATTGAAACTCTTTAGGGTTGAGGCCTCTGAAATTGGGTGGAGAGAGAGAAGGGGTTGCTGAGGGTTTTTTTTATTTTAATTTTTTTTTTTTTTTTTTGCTAGTTTACTTGTTGCCTTTCATACCTTAATGTGATTTTCATATATATATATACATACATATATATATATATATACACTTATATATATATGTATGTGTATATATATATATATATATACACATATATGTATGTTTTGAAGTACAGCTTCCTTTTATATTTATTAGGATAGTGCTTTAATAATTAGAGACCTGTATTGGCAACATCTTTTATAGAAATGTAATCATGTTTATTTTAAGAACTGACAACTTGTTTTGCTGTCTTTTAGTGCAATAAGCAGTTTTAAAGGAAAGGTGTGTCTGTTTAATTTTTTACCACAGATAGTGGGAGAAACAGGCACCTCCATAATTTTAAAAGGGCAAAGTAATACAGCCTTAATTTCAGAAGGAAAGTTTTGTAATTTTTCAAGCTTAAAGAATGTCTTTTAAAAATCCTAATGAAAAGGAAGTTAAATTTCCTAAATGAGTCTGATCTTAAATATTAGAGATAGAGTTGAACTTTGATTTAAGAAATGACAGTGAATAGGGGCTTAGTTGGTGGAGCATGTAACTTTTGATCTCAGGATCATGAGTTCAAGTGCCACTTCAGGTGTGGAGCCTACTTTTTAAAAAATGACAGTGAATAACTTAAGATTTAGAAGACATTTAATATTTTGAAAATAGATCATGTTTATTGAACAATCATACTGGTTAGGTGCCCATTTTCATTTACTAAAATTAATTAGAAAAATGTAAAATGATATTTTTAAAACATTTTTTGCCAATTTATTACCAGTGTAACTTTCCTTTTAAAATTAGGGTTATGGTGGCAAAGGAGGTTAGGACTGATCATTTTAAATGAGTTAAATCACTGAAATATGGAAAAGGTTTTACAAAACTTCTGTTTTATTGATTTTGTTTTAAGGTATTAAAAATATTATAGAGCTGTCAAAATCAAGTTCATCAGTAACATTGGATTCAGGGGAGCTTAGCACTTTGTAACTCATGAAAATTGCATTTTAATTTTTTTTTTTTTTTTTTTTTTTTGCACTGGTTCAGAGTGTAGATACTACAGATTGTTTCCAGTGGGCATTTTAAACCTTTCAGAATTCCATCTGCACATGATATCAAATGGATTAGCTCTTTAGTTTCTCTCTTACCTGTAATCCACTCTTATTGCCAATTTACTGTATTTTGAGCCTATAATCTGAGCCCGTGTCCTCCAACAGGTATGAAATATTTTGTTCCTCTGCCAGAAAACTAAGAAAGTACTGTATTTTGTATGTTTATTATTACTGAAGTGTCTGAAATGCAATTTACAACACTGTTTCAAAGCTCTTTACATGAAGTAATATTTGTATAGTATATACATTTTTTTCTCCCAACCCTGCCCCTCTCCTCCAAAAATTTCCTATAAAGCATGTATTTTTTTTTTTTTTTTACATTAAAATTTCACTGAATATAGTCAGGAATATGAACAAGAGAAGAAAATAGTTTATCCTTGATTGTTATATGCTTGCTCAGTATGAGTAAAACACCTTCCTTTACCAATGGGAGCTACACAGACATGTGGGAAACTACAGGGCCCAGGGAAGAACTATAAGATACCATTTGCCTATTTAGTGCTTCACCTCATTTTCAGTTGCTTAGTTTTCCATGTGGTAGAATGAAACCCGTAATTTAAATCTATTTGGAAGGACTTTTACTGAGGAAAAACAAAAAACAAAAACGTTTTTTAATATAAAGCTTTACCTTTGAAGTGAGTTTTTTTTAGGGTTTCTTTCTTACAGTTTCAACATTGCTAGTTTAAGGTTGGTTAACTTGAAAGAATATGTATAGTATATTTCTATTTTGCTTACTAACAAATTGGTATGTCAAACTTAATTAAAAGGAACCTTGTGCTTAGAATTTTAAGATAAAAGACTAAGTGGCAAATACTTTTTGAAATTTGTTTTAATTATTATTGCACTCTGGTGTAGAATTCCTGATCTTTTTTTATTTAAAAAAAAATTGTTTTGAATTTAAAGGTCATGAAACTCAACAATGACCTTTCTGTTCCTGCCTTTGCTCACTAAACTGTATAATGAATGCTAAATTTTGGTCTGCTGTTTTCTATGATGCATAAGATTTACTTTAAAATGTCAGTCCCAGCCACTGGTATAATTGATTTTCATATGAAGAAGAGTTGGGAGTTTAATGTATATTCTGGATGACAAATGTGTCTGGGTAAAGTGCTGATACATGTTATGACAGTATCAGGTTACTGGCATCGAGGACCATACATTTATAATACTATAGCTGCTATATTTATTTAATTAAGTAGAGTCTGACATTTACTGCACTAAACAATAAGGAGATGAGCAGGATTGGAGACTAGTGTTAAGACACACCCTTTTTTCCTAAATAAGATTAAGAACATGAAATAATAAGGTAACAAAGGGTGCTGCCATTTTAGTTTCAATTTAATATCAGGATACGCTTTGTTTTTAGAAATGCAGATTTTAACTTTAGCTGTTTTGCAAAAGGGTACCTCAACCTCCTCAGTACTGGTTTTTGGCATATTTTCACAGAAGTACAGCTGCCCTTTATTTTTTCTTAATATTTTACCTTTTAACAAGTTTCTCAGAAAAAAAAAAAAAAGTTCTTATATGGAAATCTACCTGTTTATAATCCATTAATTTATTTCTCTTTCTAGAAGAGTCTAGAAGGGATTCTAGTAGGAATGTACTGGGTGTTTTGGAAGACACTAGATAAAGATTCATCTCTACTGTCTAGAATAGGGACTCCTAGCCTTCTAAAGACCTATACTAGTTTTCCAAACTAGGTTCTTTGATGACCCACCACTGCCTAATGTTTACTTGTATATTCTGTAATGGATTTTAGTATGACAGACTGCATGACAGGCTTAGTCCTGACAGACTTAAAGGAAATAAAATCTGAGTTGTCATTCAGTAGAAATGGCTGGCAGAGGATCTCAGTGTTTAAGGAAGAGGTGAACAAGCAGAGTGGCAGTAATAGATCTGAAGTAATTAGATGGATTATATAGGCCAGGAATTAGAAACTGTTGGTAAAGGAAGTTGATGAGTGTTTTCAGAGGCTAACATATATTTGCCAAGGGTGGTGATTTTTATGAAATCCATGAATCTAGCCACTTGGATTCAGCTTAGAATATTTTGTAGTCCTGCTTTTTCAAACTTGATAGAAATATTTTGCCAAAAAGCTTAACTGAAAACTCTGTATAATTTTTATTCAGGATCGTTAAACCTGAGTTAAATATTTGGTTAAATCTCTCTTAGATGTTCTCCTATTGAGTATTTTTAAAAGACAGGTTGTTCCTATCAGTAACTTCCTACTTAAATTACCTTTTAGGAGTTATCAGTCAAGCTGCAAAAAGACATCATTGGCTTGGCATCTTTATTTTGCCTTTTTTATCCATACAGAGTTTTAATCCTTTGCATTCTTTTTGAGAATTCTTAGATGTCTTAAAGCTTCAATGATAATAGTTGGGAGGCTTTATAGATATAGATATGGATAGATCAAGTGAGGCTTCCCTGAGTGGTGGTATAACCCTGACTCTAAAGTCTGTCTTTATTTTCCTATTCCCCTCCCATTTGATCATATAAAGCACTTTCGTGATTCTATAGGAGTCAAAAATAAGCCAAGAATTGATGTGTAAAATTAGTACAGAAATGTGAAAGTAAGGGTTTTCTCCAGAAAATCTTTTTTAAAAAATTCCTGCTTATACTAAGAACATTCTTGATCAATGACTGTTAGAAATACCATGATTAGTAAAATGTAAGCTGACTCTCAGGAGGAAAAAAAATCTCTCTCTCTCCCCCTCTTCCTCCCCACCATATATATCTCAAAGGGAAAAAAATATTTTTTTACTTTTTCCTGCTTTTAAAAATGGTACATTTCAGTTTATAATTTTCCCTGTCGGTCAAAATAATTTTTTTTTTTAACTAACATAATGGTCAAAGCTTGTGCTAGTATTACCTACTGCTAGTTGAATTTTATTTTTCTTTACCCAGCAAAGATAGTACTCTAGATTTTTACATTGTACATTAAACCTCAAGAATCTAATGCTCTTAAAGTATGGAGAAGCTAAAGATTTTAATTTGGATTGAAGATAGAAAAATAATAACTTTAATATGGAAGGTTGAGATTTACCAATAGCAAACCCTGTTGAAGTATCAGGTAACAAAGAGTGTGACAAAATTAAGATCCTATTAATTAATCTGTCCACCCATTGGTCTCCCTTCCTTTTTGAAATCAATGTCTGAAGCAACCAAAACCTAATGTTGTATCTATGTTAGTGTCTCAGTAAAGCAAAGATGTTCTTCAGGGTAGATGCTGAGTTAAATTGTTAAATCTTTTTTTAAAGCAAGGCGGTTCTTAGAAAGTGCCTTTTCAGAAGATGGTGCTGTAGATTTTTATTTTTCAAATAGCACGAGACTAAAAATTTAAAAGGTAAATTATTTTAGAACTCCAAGAGTGTGACAGTTTCATATAAATAATGTTATTCGTTGTCCTGAATCTGGTCCAAGGAACCAAGTAAAGGTTTCATTCAGTAAAATATCTAGGTAAATGCTCACCAAATGTATTTTGCAAGTTTGAAAAATAAATTTTTAATAGAATTAACCCTTTCAGTTCTCAGCTGTGTTGAAGGTAATCTGTAAGGTGCATAAAACAGCAAATCTGCTAAACTTTTTAACAAGAGTATGGGTATAGTAACAAGTGCCCAAAGGGAAAGGTAACTTTCCAGGGAACTATATGTCATAGCTACTTTTTTTTTTTTTTTTTTTCAGTATAGATTGACCCTTCTATAAATATCTTTTGGCATCCTTTTCTAATTAATATTTGTTAAAGAAGACTGCTTATATATAAAGGAGAGCCAAGTCATCATGGAAATTAGTTTAAGAGAAAAAGTAAGTGACTATAACTCTAACTTTAGAGAAATTTTCTTTTTTAGGCACCAAGAAATATATGATTCCCTCTTTTTTCTACCATGGGGCAACTATGAAATATGATGACAGTGCATCTAAAAGGGCATGACCAGTTAATTAGAAATGCAACATGAAAAATTGGGCTTTGGAGGAAATAAGCAAAATGAACCATTCATACTTACTAGAAACATAGTAATCTACCAGAAAGCAGTTTTCCGCTGGGCTTTTTACTCTCCTAGTAGACAACAGTAAATGATCACCTAACCAGTTCTTGCTTGTGAATTTGGTGAGCATTTCTCCAGAAAAGAATTGACGTAAAACAAAAACACCACACCTCAGTAACCTTGTATGCTGCATTATGTAACAATGATAGTAAGATTATATGGATTGTTTGGAGTGTACTGTGTCTGTTTGCAAATATACATGCACATTAAACTTTTTCATTTTTTATAATGTCTTAATAGCAATTATGAGTTTATTTTTTTAGTATTAATTTTTCTATTGTGATGTTTATATTTATTGGCAACTTGTGTGCAAGTTTTATATTTTGCTTAGATGTTGGTTTTAAGGTATTTTATTTTTATAGATATTTCTAGCTTTTCCTCTTTCTTTGTGATATTAGCAAAGATTAAGATGGAATGTTAATATACCAACCAAAACTACTAATTCCATAAAGTCTAGAATTTGGATTTTTACCAATAAACCATTAACACTATTTTCTAACTTAGAATATTTAATGTTGTTTATATAGTGGGCATTAAAGACAGTCTTTAGACAGATTTCTAAATGTGGAGGGGGAGGTGGGGCTTTTCTATGAGTTAGATTTCTTTCCCTTAGGTAGCAAACTAACACTAACAGATTGGATTTATTTTACCTGATCTGCCGTTTTAGGGCAACTTGTCAATTAAATGATTGTTACATTTCTTTTTTTACCTTTAACTACATTGAAACTAATTTAAATGGTCACATCACCCAGCATTAGGATTATGATATATTTATAAGCCTGGGAAGCAAATAACAAGTGATCCTGGAGTCATTGATAATTGACTTTGAAATGAGATTTCCTTCCCCACCCCCATAATTATATTATATGAAAGATATACTACCTTGATCTTTTCCCTAGCATACTTTCAAAGCTGATTCAACCCGAGCATCAGTGAAGAAACAGAATTTAAGTGGCTAGGTAGAAAAGTGATAGCAGCAGAGTAATACAGAATTTCAGTTAATCAAAAATCTAAAAAGAGCTTATGAATGCAAATTAATTGGAAGGCAGTGAAAAGTATTTATTATAGGATATTAATTTCAAACAGTTATGCTCACTCCAGTTTCCTAGTAAATAGATCAAGGTTATTTGTTTTGGCACACTAACTTTTTACAAAACCGTGTGAAAATAAGTAAAGTACTTCCATAGTATTTTTACACTGTGAATTTGTGTGGTAAGCCATTTTTCTGTAGGTAAAAAGTAAACTTTATCCCATCCTCTGAGAATTTAAAACTCAAATTTTAAATTTAAAATTATCAGGGCTTAGTGTATGACATTTTGCTGTACTGTAATCTGTTCTTTCCACTGAGGGAATAAATGAGAAAGTTTCAAGTAATTATAATTGGGGAAATGTTATTTTTATATTATGTAAAATTTCACAATTTAAAGTGAATCAGCATGTAATTTCATAGAGACATTAGTCGTATCACTTTTTCTGAGTTTTTTGCCAGTTACAGTAGTGTTGTTGTTTTTTTTTAATTATGTACTATTCTAAGCTACTTCCTTCACCCCCACGTCAGGTATTAATTGAAGACTGGTACTCTGATTATAGGAATTTGTTGCTACTAAATAAAAATTAAATATGTTTCAAGCAGTCAAGATATATTTTTGTTGCAGGTATAAGCCACCTCTTAATATTTATTATGCTTTTAATATTAATAGTTTTACTCATTATGTTTCAACATCATCCTAGATTGACAGGCATGTAATTCTTGTAGACCCAACATTTTTAAGGCAACCTCGAGTAGAAATAGTCCTTTCTTTCTTTTTTTTCTTTTTCCTTCTGAAAACTCATAAGAACCTGACACATAGAGCTTATTTTGCTCTTTTAACTGTTGGTTCTATAAATCAGGGCACCTGGCATCAGTACCGAATTACCACAGTGGAGTTACTTGGTGACTTGTTCCTGGTTTATAGTCCACCTCCTAAGAAAGAAATACTTATGCAGTAATAGTTAATCCCCAAAAAGAACTGTCTTGAACAGTCCTATTTGAGTAGAAAACAGATGGGTGTGTTGGTCATCAGCACTTTTTTCCTGGTTTTGGTTTTATTATTTCCCAAAATTAACTATAATTTTGTGTTTGAAGTTTAAAGGCAGTGGCCAGATACTAGAGAGGGAGATTACTCTGGTATTTAATGCGTGCAACTTTCCATCCTCATTTACTCCATGCTTTAATTGGAAGGACAAACAAAATTCCTTAATTTGGCCTTTTAATAATATTTTTAAAAACCAAACAAGGAAAGACTTTCTACTGATTGTTGCAGATATGGCCATCCTTACTCTGAGAACCTGTGGAAACAGGAGGTCTTTGTAAAGAAATGCTCTGGTGAGATTGTGAGGTGTGTGTAGTGAGATGTGGGAAAGGCTTCTTTGCTGGGATCCTTAGAAACCTTACAGCTGTTGTGGTATCTGCCTTCGTTCTCACAACCACGTTGTAAAAGAGGGACTTGAACTCACAGAAGAGACCTGAAAGAGTTCTCTGTAACCTAAATTTATTTTCTGCTGTTGTCCCAGACCTCAACCTGTATCTCTTCTTGTTAAGTTAAAGAAGTCTTGGAAGTTGCTTCTGAATTATAACAAGTTAAGTGAAGTATTTATCCTTAAATGGAGCTATGGCTTGGCTACCAATATGGCTTTTCCCCTTTACTTAGAAAACACCAATGAAACAAGGTATCCTTTCCTGTAAAGGAAATGTTTTTGGTAGAAGCTTTGGGGAAAACATGGATACATTGTGATGAAGGGGAAGTCTCACCTCCCATAGTTCAGCTAGGTTAGTGGATACAATTTAGGCTCAGGTTGCTTAACAAAAGGAAGCTTTGGTTTTGGTAGCTACAGATTTGGATCTCCAGTGGTAATTAATTGCACATATCTCCCTGGTTCACAGAAAGGGAATGTTCTCATATTACTGACAACAACCCTCCAAATGTGCATGTGCTCTTTCTCTAATTCAAAAACCAGGAATAGTAAGCACTAAGAGAAATTTTCTAATAGTTTGTCCCTAAAGGATTCTTCAAATGTTTTTCAGGGGCTTTCTCATTTCTTAGCCCAGGGTGCAACACCTTTCTCCTTTCTAAAAAAAATTTTTTTAATGTTTATTCATTTTTGAGAGAAAGAGACAGAGTGTGCGTGGGGGAGGGGCAGAGAGAGAGGGAGACAGAATCCAAAGCAGGCTCCAGGTTCCGAGCTGTCAGCACAGAGCCTGATGTAGAGCTTGAACTCAAGAACCATGACCTGAACCAAAGTCAGGTGCTTAACCAACTGAGCCACCCAGGTGCCCCCTTTTCTTCTCTTTAAAAAAGGAAGAAAAGAAAAAGGATTTAAAGGTCATTTCTTACAGAATTCTACTATAAGTAAATAATAGAGTCTTTAAAATACTTAGGGAAGGAGGATCACACACAAATTATAGCTTGATTGAGAGACTATCTGAGCACTTTTTTTTTGTTTGGGTTCCAAGGTTTTTCCTTTTTTTTAGTATATGTGCTGCCGAAGCGAGCACAAGGTTTTTCCTTTAAACAGACCATCCTTTGATTTGCTTTAGTGCCATCATTCTGTTTTGTGACATAATTGATGTTTTATGCCATTTATGAATTGTGTAGTTCTTCTCTCCCCACCCTCTCCCATACTCTCTCTCTCTCTCTCTCTCTCTCTCTCTCTCTCTCTCAAAAATAAAGGGGAGGGATAAAGCAAAAAGATAATAATGAGAATCATTAGAACCTAACTTCAGTTTACAGATGGGAAGAAACCCTAACTCTGTTCAGTGAAAATTAAGATTGAAAGTGTTAGTTAATGCTGCAGATTTTATCTCTAGCCATAAATTAATTTTTGCCAACTAGAGAGTGATAAAGTAAACAGGATGTGTATCTGAAATATGTTAAAGCGATAAAAGAAAATTATTCTTGAAAGTACTGTTTCAACCTTCAGTAACAGAGATCCCCATATTCTTTTTTTTTTTTTAATTTTTTTTTCAACGTTTATTTATTTTTTGGAGGACAGAGAGAGACAGAGCATGAACGGGGGAGGGGCAGAGAGAGAGGGAGACACAGAATCAGAAACAGGCTCCAGGCTCTGAGCCATCAGTCCAGAGCCTGACGCGGGGCTCGAACTCACGGACCGCGAGATCGTGACCTGGCTGAAGTCGGACGCTTAACCGACTGCGCCACCCAGGCGCCCCGAGATCCCCATATTCTTAAGGCAAATTAATGTAGCTTCTGGTTTTAATGAATGAGCCAGACTGATTAAAACTCTAAAATGTCTCATTCTGACATATGTCTTCTTAAATATATAAAAATTATATTGAATGAACACTAGACTGTTCTTTTCCCTTAATGTACATATCATTTACATAGATATCTCTCATATGCCTCTTGATGTGTGCAGAATTCTATACTTTAAAAAAAAGCCTTTTTTAACCCAATTCCTAGTCAAGCCTGAGCTATAAAGGAGAAAGTATAAGGTGTTTTCGAATGCAAGAACTTTTTAGAAGATCACAAATGGAAAAAGACTGTTGAAAAATGTGTTGCCTTTTAGAGTAGAAAGGGCTCTAAACATGAGCCAGAGACTTGGAGTTTGGTCAGAGCTCTACCACTAACTCGCTCTGTCCTTAGGCAATTTCCTCAATCTCTCCAGGTCTCCTTTCTCCTTGTAACATAGTAGTGATAATACCTGCCCTCACCTACCTCACAAAGTTGTAAGAATAGGATAAAGTTTGTGACAGTGTTTGAGTTCTCCGATATTCAGAAGTCCAAGACCATAGAATATTGTTGTATGAAGGGTTCATTTCGTTTGCCTCTATGAGTATCTTTAATAACCATGGATCATTTTATCAAACAGGCATAAGAGAAACTTAGGACTTATCCTGGTATGATATTCACTTACAAACATAATCCTGTTTGTTTCTCCCCTGCCAGATATCCAGGCTAAATTTTTCTTTATAATAATCTTGGGCAAAAGCGTAACTTCAAAAACCAAACTCCTTTTAGTGGTGCTATGGCAGCTGCGATTGTATTTTGAATTAGATTAATGTGGTGAAACTATCAGATAATCAGAAATTAACTTTGCCTTTGCCTTCAGGCATTTTTGCTACATGTTGGCATCAGAGGCTGATGTACAACCAGATAGTTATCCCTTTGTTTCTTGTCAGATTTTTGGCACCTTTTTTTGGAGTAGGGGTTAGGTTTTAAGAAAGAAAGTGTGCTTATTTCATTCATCACTTTGCAGTGTTGAACCTTGCTTTCCAATCACCATGTATCTGTAAAAGCTGAAATATAGTAAAAGTTTTCTCCTTCATTTTAATTCAGTTCTGAGCATCTGCAGGTGATATCAGGTAGCCTGTAGTTGGTGTCTGACCCAGTTATCTTTACAGATCATTGGTAGAACCTTCACATTTGACAGGCTTACCCATTTTTCTGGACAAAAGGGGCTCCTGTTTCTAGGAAAGGGCACATCATCACAGGTTGTGTAAGCAATTGCCTTTTTTTTTTTTTTTTTTTTGCAACAGACAAGCTTGGTTTTTGTTGTTGTGTTTTGTTTTAAGAAAAAAAGGCTGCATTTTAGGTACACAGGGTATGGGTGCATTCAACACTTATTTTAATCAACAAATGCTGACCTCTCCTGTTGTGGCAGTTGGACTTTTCCAACTCATCACTAACATGGGTGGTATCTATCTTAGTTTTATAGGATAATGAGAGTTACAGGTACTGAAAGTGGAAAGTTGGGGAGATTCAGGCTTGGAAAATGAACAAAAGTCCACCTTGCTGAGTGAGATAGCTAAAAACATTGATATATCAGGAATACTTTTAATTAAGCAATTTTTGCTGTAATGTGTCGCTTTAATATTTCTCTTTAGTTATGGACCCAAAAGTATTACTGTGTCTTGTGAGTAAAGATCATTCTTGTGGACTAGTATATGGATGCATACATAGGCTGTGAGAAGCAATGGTGTGTGTGTGTGTGTGTGTGTGTGTGTGTGTGTGTGTGTATAAATATTCTATGTTTATAACACTATGTGTATTACTTAAATTTATATAGAAAAAAATAATGTGTTTCTTTAGTGTTTTGGGGACTAAAATTGTAATATAACCATTCCAGTGTAATCTGACGACTCACTCTAGAGAACATTTATATTACACACAAATGCACACCCCTAAAGCATTGCTAACTGCTCCCACTTTAGATAATTGCTGCTTTTTTTAAACCCTAAGTAATGGAGGAGGAAATAGCACTCTTTTTAAAGGGGCTTTTCTGAAAAGTCAAATGTAAATACAAGACATGTGGGGAGGGTGGGACCACCTGCAAATATCCTGCAGATGGACAAATAGCCTTTTAAATTTTACTTTTTAACCATCTTGACCGTGTGTGCCTATTTGTATTGCAGATGTGAACTATTTTTGGGGGTTGATATCAGTATGTTTTGAAACTGAATTATTACATAAAATCAGAGTAACCTCTTCTCCGTCCTCCTTTTCCACACTAACTATTCTTGCCAAATATTTCTGCTGATACCAAGGTTCAGCATGGTAAAATGATGGACTCTAAAACCTCCTTCCTCATCTTCCCCATCCTGTCTTACACCTGGTCTGGCCTTCTATTTTTTGTTGGCTTTTCATAAGTAAGAACAATTTACTGTAGCGATATAAAGACTGCAGAATTTCAAAATGTTTATCTTAAGCCTTCCTTTGTTAATGTTTGGTTACACAGTAACATCAGTTGAAACAGTGGAGTCTGAGTTTGTAACATTCTTTAGGACTAGATAAGATCTTGAATGATAATGAAACTTGACTGCCACGTTTTATTAACAGGAAAGCGGAGGTGGGAGCAAACTACGATATATATGTGATAAGTGTACAATTAGAAATACCAAATGCCGAATCCTATCACTGTGTACTTGGGGGGCCAGGCTTTTGGATTTGGTTGTCATTTTAATTCCTTGAAGACTATATGTAATTATGCTCAGCAGAAGGCAAATAAAGTTTTTAAACAAAAGTGCTTCTTTTGGTATTTAAGGTTTGGTAGCAAATTTTCTACTTTGAGTTAAGTTACCTTCCCCCCAAAAATTACTAGAAAAACCTTAGGGTTGAGGTTGAGAAGCTTAAAGAAGATGCTTTTTAAGCAGTTGTCACTTATATATTTTATGTTAAAGAAATTGTCATAATTCTTCCTGAGCCAAACTGTCACTAAAATGTCCCGTGACAGAACCACTCCTCTTTTTCTGGCATTCTGCATATTGGAAGGGTTCTGTGTTGTATTTGTTTTTTAATCCTTAATTTAAAAAAAAATTAATGGTTTTAGTGTTGCTTAGCTTCAGTTTGAAGTGTAAATTTCACTAATAATTGCAATAAAAAAGAAAAGCTTTGCTCCAAACTTTTATTGTGTTGGTCATCATTACAGTTCTCCCAGCTTAGGTAAAGGGAGCCGTTGTGATACAGTGAAAACGATTGAGACTCTAAGAATCATGAAGTCCTGGGTTCAAACTATGATTGTGTAACACTCTGGACAGGTTGCTTGATGCTTTTAAGTCTCAGTTTCCTCCATTAGAAGAAGATAACAGGGCTCTTGGGACATTAAATGAGATGATCCCTCTGACAATGTGCTCCTTCCTTGGGGCTAACTCACTACTTTGAAACAGTCCAGCTTAAATATGAAATCTTGGGGTCATGAGTTTGAGCCTCATGTTGGGCGTAGAGCTTAAAAAAAAAAAAAAAAAACCTCGTCCCTTCATAATCTCCACTAAGCCAGTTTATGTCTTCCAGAACATCCCTTCTTGCTCTTATGTCTTCCTCACTCCAGTCTTCTCCCAGCTACATGTCCCCAGACTCTGTACAACCCTAACAGTACTGTTTGTTCTTGAAGGACCTTGTTACCAACACTAAAAAAAAAACTAGTTAGCTTACTAACAAATGCTGATAGGTGACACTGTATGTGTCAGTAGACAAGTTTGACAGTTGAAGAGAAACACTCTACTGGGAATTTTGCCCAGTAACTACACGGGTATAGGAAATTTTTTAAAAATCAGTAATTATAGCCAAATGCATACAGTTAAATGGAAATATGTGTAGCAATGACACAGAGACCATGCTCTGAAAAATCACAGAGGCTCTAATGTAAGACAGGCATAGAAAAGTGGCATGGTTCTCAAAGCACACTTCAGTTGGCCTGCTGCTATGATTGTTTAGGGAGACGTGAACTGGACAGAACAAATAACCAATTATATTAGAGTTCAGGGGCTTGAACTTTCTTCATAGAAAGGGGTGCTCAGTGCAGTACACTTAAGCATGTGCAGAAATGAGGTGGCAGTCCAAGAGTCCAAGGTGATTTTGCTTTTGGGGGGCTGTGCCTCTTGAACTTTAAGTTCTTGTGGTTTCCGTTGTCTGATCACTTGACAGATTCTTCATAGTTGCTGAGACTTGCATACCTTGCAGATGCTTCCAGAAAGTTAACTAGGTTTATCTGTCAATGCCAGGAAAGGACATGATCATTTTTATGATATTTTATAAGATGTTTTTATCATACGGGGGACTGAAATCTTTAGTCTTATCTGTAGAAGGAAGATGATTGGATTCCTATCTTCCATCACTTTTGTTACTTCTACAGTATCCACGGTTTACAAAGATCATTGCAACACCTTTACTCAGCAGCCCTTTTCTCGTGCTTGTCTCTATGAAAAGATCTTCCTCTAAGAATAATGCTTGAGTTCAAAATGTGTCTATAATTATAAACAAATCAGACATATTAGAGGCTTAGGATTATGAAGGCTAATATGACATCTGATTCTCAGCTAAAACAAAGTGTAACAGACTTGCTAAATGGTTTAGAAATAGCCCAAAAGTATTTGAAACTGCTAAATGTACACTATGACTCTGTCTTTACTGTAACATATCTTGCTAAATGGAGTTTGCACATTATCTTGTAAACACCAAGACTGAAAACAAAGTAGGAGTCATTTTTTTATTTTGGTGGGGGGGGGGGGTGGTACCCCAGGTTGGGAACATAGGAATAGTTCTGATGCTGCACCAGACAGGATTTCAGTAACCACCATCATTCAGGCATCATTCAAAATGTCCTTTGTATCTTATACAAATGTAGCGTTAAGGTCGTTATTTTTTTAAGATTTTTTTTTTTTAAGTAATCTCTGTGCCCAACATAGCACTTGAACTCACAACCCCGAGATCAAGAATCACATGCTCCATTGACTGAGCCAGCCAGGCACCCCAACAAGGTTGTTTGACCATGTTTATATATTTTGTTTTGTGAGTTTAATTTTTCTAATTTATTTTTGTACTTTCATAGAGATTTTATATTATGAAAGTTGGCCATCTGTGGTATCCTTCTGAATTGTATTTTTAAAAATCTAGTAGGAGGTGCTATCTAACCCTTTAATTACAAAAAGTATGACTATTGTCTACATTAAGGCCCTTTAGATACTGATTTGGAAATCTGGGGGCGCCTGAGTGGCTCAGTTGGTTGAGCATCTGACTCTTGATTTCTCAGGTCATGATCCCAGGGTCATGGGATCGGGTCCCACATCGGGCTCTGTGCTGAGCGTGCAACCTGCTTGGGAGGGATTCTCTTTTCTCTTCTCTGCCCCTCTCCCCCACTAGCACTTACTCTCTCTAAAATAAAAAAGAGAAAGAAAAAACCTGCACAAAAGTGTAACATTTTACCTTGAGTATGGCGAGCTACTTTCCATTCATTTTAACCGAGAGATTTTTTTTTCTTATGCAAGAAGAGTGAGCTCTGAGGATAAGAAGAGAAAATCAAGTGGAGGAAAAAACAAAACAAAAACCTGTTTCAACCTCCAGGGCAAATCAGCAGCAGCTCTGTAGTGGAACTAGTAGTCATTTTTGACTAATGTGCTATGCGAAACTATTAGCCTCACCTAAGTCTCCGCCCTGAGGATCTCAGGACAAATGCCAGACCAGCAGAAAAGCAAACTGGAAAAAAGGACGGAGTCAAACGGTTCCCTCTGGAGTAAGTAATAAATGTACAAGCAAAGAAATACCTAAGTGAAAGAGGCCACCTCTTTCCACCCACTCCATGTTTAAAAAAAAAAGAAAAAAGAAAGATTGGGGGGGCCCTGGCTGGCTCAGTTGTTAAGAGTATGTGACTCCTGATTCAAGCCCCACGTTGGGCATAGAGCTTACATTTAAAAAAAAAAAAAAAAAAAAAAGTAATTTCCTCTGGGACAATGATACCCAACTCTGTTGGCAAATAACTCTTATATAAAACCTCAAGATCTTCCACCAGACCTTGGAAGGAGGGTTACTTAACCATACATAGCCAGACCCAGTCCCAATTTAAAGCAAAACTCTTCTAATGTAACACCAAGTTGTTGCTTGAAAAACATTCCCGCAACCACAGCTGCCACATTCTAAAACAGCGATTTCCAGAGTTTAATTCACTAGTAAACACCTTCAGTATTTGCTGTCATTTGCCAGGCATGTTGGTAAGCTGCTTAGGACTTCACTTTGATTATCTACGTATGACAACAAAGAAGATGAAAAAAAAAAAGGCTTCAAATTTGTTCTTTGTTTTTTCTGCTTAAGAGGGGAAGAAAGGCTAAAACAGAACAGCTTTTAAGATGTTCAATTTGGTTTTCTGCATATTGGCAACAACTGATATTTTTAGCATGCTACTAAATAGGAAAAGAATGAAATTTTCACCCTGTGAATTATCTTTACGTCTATTTTCCTCTTAGATTTAAATTTTTTTTTTCAACGTTTATTTATTTTTGGGACAGAGAGAGACAGAGCATGAACGGGGGAGGGGCAGAGAGAGAGGGAGACACAGAATCGGAAACAGGCTCCAGGCTCTGAGCCATCAGCCCAGAGCCTGACGCGGGGCTCGAACTCACGGACCGCGAGATCGTGACCTGGCTGAAGTCGGACGCTTAACCGACTGCGCCACCCAGGTGCCCCCCTCTTAGATTTAAATTAAATAGAAAACAACCTCAAGTGAACACCAAAATAGGAACTGCTGTTTTGTTAGAGATACGGCCACTTGAAAGAAAAAAATAAGGAAAGATAATTTATGTAAAATCTCTCCAGAGAAAAGGAAGTTAATGATCATGGAGAAATTATAGTCCAGCATTCAGGTAGTTTATAATGTCTACAAAGATCAAGCAGCATAGTAGCATACCTCACGCTGTGTCTCTCTCTCTCAAAAATGAATAAACGTTAAAAAAATTCCAAAATGATAGAACATGGCATCACTCATTCTTAACACTCCATTTTTGGGGCGCCTGGGTGGCTCAGTCGGTTAAGCGGCCAACTTCGGCTCGGGTCATGATCTCGCGGTCCATGAGTTCCAGCCCCGTGTCAGGCTCTGTGCTGACAGCTCAGAGCCTGGAGCCTGTTTCAGATTCTGTGTCTCCCTCTCTCTGGCCCTCCCCCATTCATGCTCTGTCTCTCTCTGTCTCAAAAATAAATAAACGTTAAAAAAAAAAAAAAAAAAAACACTCCATTTTTCTTGGTCCAATCCATCAGCTGCCTGACCTTTTCTGCTAATACCTTCTTCCTTTGGCCAGGATGTGCAGGAACCTCATGAGTCATGAACACCAAGGCCACCATCATAGTCAGAGATACATGCCAAAGCCACCACCATTCTGCCATATTTGTTTACTGCTTTCAGTTATAAAATGTTTCAAAACATAAACTAAAATTTCTTCATTTCTTCCAGCAATTAATTTTTCCAAGACCTTTATTTCCCTGTCTTCTTTAACCCTAGTAAAAGAGCAATATCACAAAGTCCCATGCATGTCTGGTTTGTGAGTTATATATTAGAGTTTAGAAAATACTCTGTGGGGAAAAATATATATATTCCATGGTCAGGAAGTTTGGGAAATGTTCTAGCCTCAGTCTTCCTGGAGCACTCCAGACTCACATTTCTAATTGCCTGCCAGGCAGCGCCTGGATCCACCACAAGCACCCCAAACTTCCAAAAAGCCGACCTCATCTTCCCCTTACCTACCAAGCTCCCTTGGTTCTTCCCTCTTTCCTCTGTGGAGGTATTTATCACACCATCCCACCAATCACTGGGGTGTTAAGACTGAGGACTCTTCTGGGACTTCTCTCTTTCCCTCATCTGTCAAACCTGAGCTTGGTGCCCCAGCTCAGGTTTGATAATTGAGGGTGGCTCAGTCGGTTGAGCATCTGACTTTGGCTCAGGTTGTGACCTCGCAGTACCTGAGTTTGAGCGCAGGATCAGGCTTGCTACTGTCAGCATGGAGCCTGCTTCAGATCCTCTGTTTCCCCTCCCCCCCCCCCCCCCATCTCTGCACCTCCTCTGCTTACACACTCTCTCTCAAAATAAAAACATCAAACCTGAACTTGGCCTCTGGGGCAGATTGCCTGGGTCTGAATCCAGGCTTTACCACTATGTTATGTGACCCTGGGCACGTTCCTCACTTCTCTGTGCCTCAGTTTTCTCGCCTGTAAGACAAACATGGTAATAGCACCCACCTCCTAGGATCATTCAGCACAGTCCTCAGAAGAGGACCAGGCCAGCCTATGGGGGAGAGAGAGCGTCCTTGCCTCCCTCTCGATTTCCAGAGCCACCACTAGAGGCAGTGTAGAGTTGTAACAGGGAGAAGGTGAACCTGAGTTTCCATCCCTGTCTTTTGCAGTGCCAGTCTCCAGTTGCCTCTGAAAACGGGGATAGTGCCTGCCTCCCCTATTAGTTATCAACATTAAATGTCAACATTTCCCAAGGCCTAGAACAGTACTGGCATGGTTGAATTTTTTCCCTTCTCTTTTTAAAAAAATGGTTGGATTTTGGACGTACCTGTGTGGCTCAGTCGATGAAGCAATGGACTTTGCCTCAGGTCATGATCTTATGGTTGGTGAGTTCAAACCCTGCATGCCAGTCTCTGGTGTCAGCGTGGAGCCTGCTTCAGACCTTCTATCCTTGTCTCTCTGTCTCTCCCCCCGCCCCCACTCACACGCATGCTCCCCCTCTCTCTCAAAAATAAAAATAAAATTTAAAAAAAAAGGTTGGATTTTTGTAATGTATAGAATTTCATTTTTGTTATTATTATTATTTTGAGAGATAGAGAGTGAGTGGGGGAGGGACAGAGAGAGAGAGGGAGAAAGAATCCCAAGCAGGCTCTGCACTGTCAGTGCAGAACCTGATGTAGGGCTTGAACCCAGAAACAAACCAGGAGATTTGGTTTGAGCTGAAATCAAGAGTTAGGCACTTAACCTACTGAGCCAACCAGGCACCCCTCTAGAATTATTGAATCACTATATTGTACACTTGAAATTAATAGAACACTGTATTTTAACTATACTGGAACTAAAAGACCTAAAACAAGAAAAAAATGGCTGGGTTTTGAGCTTTGCTTCTAACACCCCAGTTACCTCCCCATGGATGCGGCCTCTCCAAATACAAGCATCATTCCATCTTTGCCATCAAGCAGATGGATGCACTTCTTGGGCAAGACAGGACCAAATGAATGTGGGTCAATAATGTTGAATATATATATATATTTCTGGAAGGTACCTGACGGGGATTGAGCCTGAGCTGGAGATTACTTTTTTTTATGTACTGTGTGTTTGTGTATGTATGTATATGTATGTGTGTGTGTGTGTGTGTGTGTGTGTGTGTATATACACACACACATACTGCAGACATATATAAAATAGGTATATATTTTTACCATGTCGATGCATAACTTTTATCAAAATATAAATGTTTAACGTGTAAATGGAGTAAACGGGATATCGTGATGCCCTCCTCTCGACCCCCCACCCCCGACGCCCGCCGGCCGCCCCAGCCCTAAGGCCCCGCTGTCCTACTTCTCGAGCCTCCCGGCCTCGGAGCCGCCCCGTGGCGGCCAACCTAACAGCCAGTGTAGGTAAGGCGAGCGCGGAGGGCGGGTGCCTAGCAACCGGGGGCGCCGAACAGAGGCGCTTGGGACGCGAGCCGGAAGTGCGAACAGGGCTGGAGGTGAGAGGACTAGTAGCGGGGCGGGTAGGGGGGGGATCTCACCCAAGCCGAGTTCCTTCCCTGTCCCCCGCCTCCTCCTTTCTCGATGCCTGCTCCTGGGTATTAATTCAAACCAAAGACCAACATACTGGGGGGGGGGGGGGGGGGGGGGGGGGGGGGGAAGGGCTGGGCTGGGACCTAGACAGACCCCAGCTCCTCCCAATCCGAGCCCTCACACACCCTCCCTTCCTCCTCCCACAAAAGGCGGAGGTTGGAGGTGGGACGACCTTATGGGGAGGGAGCCACCCCCCCCCCACGCCCGCCCCAACTCCCTAATGCCAACCTGTGTTCCCTGCAAAACTAAGTCGTCCTCTCCTTGGATGTTGGATGGAGAACAGGGCTTCTCCTCTTAGAGCCTCAGGGTCCTGGCCCAAAGCTGGGGCGAAAAAACAAAAGAAAGTTCCACACGACTTGGTTGCTGGAAGTAGGGGTGGAATAGATTAAGGGCTATTTTTCCTGCTAACGGCCCTCCCTCCACCAGCCCCACTAAGCACTTGGCAACACACACACACACACACACACACACACACACACAACCCGAAGGATTCCATTGTCCCCTTTCACCATTTTCCAGGACCTGCAGGGTCCAGGAGTTTGTGCCTGTGGATGGATGGATGGGTGGGAGGAGACTTGGTGAATACCTCCCACAAAGCTAGTAGAGTCAAGGCTGTTCCCAAGCAGGGTTCCTGCAGGAAGGGGGCTGGCACAGTAAGGACAGAAACATGTTCTTTGGGCTTTTGATCCAGAACAGGATCCCCTGAGTGGTCTCCTGCAGCCTCATTTTCCCTCTCCAGCAGAGGTGGGTGATTGGAACAGGCCTGGGGTGTTCTGACCCTTCAATCCCAGCACCATGGCCACACTAAGCGTCAAGCCCAGTCAACGCTTCCAGTTGCCGGACTGGCACACCAACAGCCGCCTGTTGTCCACCAATGCTGAGCAGCAGCGAGATGCTTCGCACCAGATCCGCCAAGAGGCCCGGGTCCTCCGCAATGAGACCAACAACCAGGTTGGAGGCCAGAGCCTAGTTGGACGGGCAATGGGGAGAGCCCCAATCCCACACCCTCTTTATCTGTCTTTGTCTCTTCCAGACCATTTGGGATGAACATGACAATAGGACTCGACTGGCAGAGAGGATTGATACGGTCAACCGTTGGAAGGAGACGCTGGACAAGTGTCTGACAGATTTAGATGCTGAGATTGACGCCCTAACACAGGCAGGGAGCCAGGGACCCTGCTGCAAAGACCTCCCCACCCTCCTCACTTTGGGATCCATGTACCCAAAGTTATGGGAGTATTGGGCAGCATGTCCATCTGAGTCACCCACTGGCCCCTCTGCTAAAGTGGGGATGAGTGCTGCTTCCCAGTAGACGGCCCCACTAGTGTCCTGTGCCCTCTCCCTTCTAGATGAAAGAATCAACAGAGCAAAACCTGCAGGCCAAGAACCTGCCTCTGGATGTGGCAATTGAGTGCCTGACCCTGCGGGACAGTCGGCGTGACATTGATGTGGTGAAGGATCCTGTGGAGGAAGAGCTGCACAAAGAGGTGGAGGTCATTGATGCCACCAAGAAGGCCTTGCAACAAAAGATTAGCCAGGCCTTCCAGAAGCTCTGGTAAGGGAGCTGTATCATTCCCATGTTCCCCTGCACTTGAAGGCTGTGTGTCTTACGTGTGAAACATGTATTGTGGGTAGTGAGCAACTGGCTCTCAGGCTGCCTCCTGCCCCTGCTGTGCCCCCAGCAGAAACCACTCGCTGATTTTAGCACTCCTTCCACCACCTGAGACACGGTCTCAGAATGCTTCCCGTGACCCGGCTTTAGGCAGCCATTGCCAACTAATTGGGAGCATGAGAGATGAAGCCTATTTTCCACCACCGCCAAGTACCTTCTTGTGAGCCTCAGTGGGTGTGTGAGCCTCAGTGGGTGTAGCTACATACATGTGTCCCCGTGAGTGTGTGCAAGCATGTGGGTGTCACCATTTTGTAGAGAGCTCCTCCAGCTGTGCTGGTCTATGTCTCTGCTGCAGCAGCTCCACTGTCAGCCCAGCTGGCCCAGCCCTCATGTCCCTTCAGTACAATGGCGGCTATGTTCTGGGACCCTGGGGGGATGGTTCCTGATCGAATCTGGCCCTTCCCCAGCCTCCTGCAGGAAGTCCGACAGCAGCTCAACTCTGACCATCGGGACAAAATGGAGACGTTGGACATTGACAGAGGCTGCCTCTCTCTCAACCTCAAGTCCCCAAACATCTCTCTGAAGGTTAATCCCACGCGTGTTCCCAATGGGTAAGAAGTGTTTCACCCAGTTTCTCCTCCCCATCTCACAGGCAATACTCTTATGACCCCAGTATCTCCTGCCACCCACAGCTCCTCCAGCCTGCAGCAGTGGGATGACTTCAGCCAGTTCAACAAGGACCGGGCAGAGGCTGAGATGAAAGGAGCGGTAGAGCTGAGGGAGGCCATCGCCCTAACTATTGCCGAGGTGACTGGCCACTCCCCACACCCTGTTCTCCCACAGCTAGTTGGTGGGCCAATTGTTCCTGTTGGCCATGTGGCATGCCATCACCTCACCTGAGCAACTTCCTCAATGGCCATGAGCTTACACCCTCCCCTTGCCCTGCCTCCCCTGTCCTTCAGACCAACAATGAACTTGAAGCCCAGAGGGTTGCAACAGAATTTGCCTTCAGGAAGCGGCTGCGGGAGATGGAGAAAGTATACAGTGAGCTCAGGTGGCAGGAGAAGAATGTGAGCCTTCTCTGTTGAGTCCCTGGGGCCCGGATGTCCTGCTGTGGGATGAGAGCCCACAGGAAGCCCTGGACAGGGTGCACCATGGTGGGTTCAGCTGGTGGAGACCGGTCACTCTGTCCCTGCAGACCTTGGAGGAGATCGCCGAGCTGCAGGAGGACATCCGGCACCTAGAGGAGGATCTGCGCAGAAAGCTACAGAACCTGAAGCTCTGCCATACCCGACTGGAGTCCAGAACTTACCGTCCCAATGTGGAACTCTGCCGGGACCAGGTGCGAGGGCTCCCCAGTGGGGCACGGGGTCCCTGCTAAGGCTTCCTCAGGATCACCCCCCAGCACATGTTTCTGGCGGAGCAGGGGTGCTGGTGGAGGGCAGTACCCAAACTCAAGGAGAGTACACTGATCTGGGCCTCCCAACCCACTCCCCTGCCTCTAGGCACAGCATGGCCTCACTGACGAGGTTCACCAATTAGAGGCAACCATTGCTGCCCTGAAGCAGAAGCTGGCACAAGCACAGTAAGTTTGGGGAGTGGGCAGCAGGGGTAGGGAGACACCGCCCACCCACGGGGCCTTTTGTTGCCTTCTGGCTTCCTCGATGTCTTCCTGACTGAAGGCCAGAGAGCTCTGCCCCGGCCTCCCAGGATCATGCAGGAGTGAGGGGTTGTTTGTGCCTCCTCCCTAGGGATGCTCTGGATGCTCTCTACAAGCACCTGGCCAGGCTGCAGGCTGACATCGCCTGCAAGGCCAACTCTATGCTGTTGGACACCAAGTGCATGGACACCCGTCGGAAGCTGACTGTGCCTGCTGAGAAGTTTGTGCCAGAGGTGGACACCTTCAGCCGTACCACAAACCGCACCCTGAGTCCACTCAAAAGCTGCCAGCTGGAGCTGGTGTAGTGTTAGGTGGCTGAGGGATGAGGGGAGGGTCAGATGGGAGATGGAAGGTGGGGGCGGGGGGCGTGGAGAGAATGAATCTAATAAACGTGGTGGTTCTCAGTCCAGATGGTTTTCTGGTGCTGCAGCCAGCAGGGAGTGAGAGGCTTCCTGGCCTTCCTGTGTGTGGAAGAGCAAAGCTGAGGAACATCATCCCGCCCCCCCCCCCACAAGCTCCTTGTTCTCAATCTGATTTCTTCCCTCCTCCCGCCTCAGGGAAGTCCTCTCTGGACTAGGCCAGCATCCCCTGGGCTCTAGCAGCGTGACCGCTCACCAGCTTTGCTCCAGCTGGACCCTTGCCTGCCCTCCTGATGCCCAGGAGAGGCCCGGGGTGGGGTGGGGGTGAGGTGGAGGGGCAGGCCTGATGGAGCCAAGAGCTGGGACAGCCCTGGGGAGGGCCGGGATTGCTGGGGCCCAGAGCGAGGCTTCCTAAAAGCAGGCCACGGGAGCGGGGTGGGGAGGTGAGGGGCGGAGACAGTGGCCTCAAGGACTGCTGTGGTCCGCTGGTCTGGCTCAGGGCTCTCCCCTCAGGGACCCTTTAGTGGCCGTCCCGCCCGTCTGTGACGTTTACGGGATTATGGAGCTAAAAGCGGAGGCCAGGCCCAAACCAGTGATGCCGGACGCCGGAGCTGCGTCTCCGGGCCGCTGGGCGGCGCTGTGGGCGCGGAGAAACGCCGAGGCTCCGGGCCGCTGGGCGGCACTGTGGGCCTGGCGGGAAGCGTTGCTCTGGGGCGCGCGCCGGCCGTACCGGAAGTGGCGACTGCTCCGCGCGGATGGCGGTGGCGGCGGCGGCGGCGATGACGGCGGCGGGCTGCGCTGGCGCTGGGGCGGCCCGCTCCCTCTCTCGCTTCCGAGGCTGCCTAGCCGGCGCGCTGCTCGGGGACTGCGTGGGCTCCTTCTACGAGGCGCACGATACCGTCACCCTGACGTCAGTCCTGCGTCACGTCGAGAGCCTGGAGCCGGACCCGGGCTCGCCGGGGAGCGCGCGGACAGGTGGGCGGGGCCGGGTGCACGTGAGGACGCGGAGGCCGGGGGTCCGCGGGGGCCTCGGGGCGGGAGGGACTGGCATCGGAGATAAGGCCGCCCGGGGCTGCGGGGACCGGGTCTGGATGAGCCGCAGGCAGCTCGGACTCAGCGCGTCGGAATTCGAGCCCCGGCTTCGCACGTCTCGCCCCAGCTCGCGGCCTGGCAACACCATCCAATCAGCCGCGCAATCCTGAAACCCCGGTGTCATTCTTCTGCATTGCGCCTGCTCCAGTGTATACGCCGCTGCCGTTTTTACTCCTTCTACCCAGTTCTCCCGAATCACATTCTCCACACATCAGGGAGAACCCTTCTCGGAAACAGATGTGACGGGGGCCTCCACCGCAGGAAGCACTGCAGTGATTTTCCCTTACCCTCAGAATAGAAACAAACCCTTTCACGTGACCTACCTGGCCGGCCCTCCCCCGACTCTCCAGTTTCACTTTCTACCACCCTTGGCCTTCTGCACTCGGCTCCTCTCACCCCAGCTTGCTCTAGCCCAGGCTTTTGCAGTGCTGTATGTATAAAGCCTGTCTCCCCTCCACTGCTCTCCTTGTGCAGCCAGGTCCTCCCTCATCCAGATATCTGACCAGCATCATGTCTGAGGTCAAGCGGAGGATGATTCTTGGAGAGCATGTAGAACAGTAAGAAAAAGGGGCCATACTCAGAACGCTGAAGGAGCAAAAGGAGCTAGAGAACGAAATGGTTTGATAGGAAATGAGGCAGGGGGCATGGGTATCGACACTACCCAAGAGAATTTCAAAATGAGGACACTAGTCAGTGGTGTCATGCTACAGAGAGTTTCAAGTCTGGTTTTGAAAAGCATTTTCAGTCGATGGGGAGCCTGGGTGGATCAGTCAGTTAAGCAACTGATTTCGGGGTTTGTGGATTTGAGCCCCGCATGGGGCTCTGTGCAGACAGCTCAGATCCTGGAGCCTGCTTTGAATTCTGTCTCCCTCTTTCTCTGCCCCACCCCTGCTTGTTCTCTTTCCCTCTCTCACTGAAAAATAAAAAATAAACATTAAAAAAAAAAAAAGCATTTTCAGTAGAATGTTGAAACCTGGAAGTTAGATTTCAATGGATTTAGGAGGAAGTAGAAAGAGGAAAAAGAGTATGGTTTAGTATGATGGGAAAGAGAGCCAGGAGCCATGGTTGAGGCAAAGATAAGATGGAGGGATGGTTTCTAATTTCATCTTTGGTTTGATGTTAAGATGAAGGGACAACATTTTAGGTTAGCAGGTGTTTTAGGACCTTTTGGATACAAGTAGCAGAAAACTCAGGACGACCTAAGCAGAAAGAGAATTCATTGGGTGACATAACTGAGAAGTCCAGAGGTAGGTCTGGTTTCGTGCGGCGCTGAAATCCAGGGGCTCAAGTCACATCAAGACCCAGCTCCTCTCCTTATTCAGATCCACATTCTTCCGGGTTGGCTTCACTCGCTCTGGCAGACCCTCCCCGTGGGGTGACCTCAGCAGTTCCAGCAGAGGAAGTCTGTCTGCAGCAGCCCCAGCAGAAATCCCAGATTGCGTCTCCTCGGCCTGGCTTGGCCATCTATCCATCCCTGAGCAAAGGAGTAGTAGGGTGTGCTATTTGAGGAGGCTGTTGGTGATGTGAACCTTATGCCCTAACCACATGGGCTGAAGATGGTAGAGAAGTGGCTCCCTGGGGACAGGCTGGGCGCAGGAACCACACAAAGGGAGAATGGGTGTTGCTCTACCACACAGGGAGGGGTTGAGGGGACAGGAGAGAAGAGGAAGAACACGTCCTCTGAGGGGCTGGGCTGGATGGACTAGAAGAGGGACTCACTTGGTCAAGGGGTAACAAAAGAGTGTGGCTGTGGCTAAGAGGGCTGTTGACTCCTCTTCCTTGTGAAGCCAGGATGGGAGCCTCCTTAAGAGTGAAAGGGAGAAGGGGGTGGGGGGGCTTGCAATACACAGAGTGGAGTGGGGCTGGGGGCTCACAGGGAGTATGCTTCCTTCTCTGTAGCCCTCTCCTCCTGCAGTAAAACCAAGTCCCAGTCTTGCTGGCTCACAGCCCACTTGAGACATCATATAACCAGTGTTGCTGAGTCAGAAGTGCCAGAGCAGTACTCCCGGGCACTGAGAAGGAGAAGTGGGGCAGGTGGAGGGAGGGTCGACCCAGGCTCCAAGTTTCGGGGAGCAGTGGGATGTGAGAGAGACGAGGGAAGGGGCCTACAACGAAGGGCTTCAGATGCCAGGGCAGTGAATTTGGCCTGATCCTGAAAGCAACAGACAGCCGTCAGGAGCAGGAGAGTGAGTTGAGGAAAGTGATAGTCTGCTTTTAGGAAGAATTTTCTGCTGCACATATAGGCTGGGTTGGAGGGTGGGGGTGGTGGTGCAGGAGAGCTACAGTCAGGGCAGGCAGAAGGGAACAGATTTTCCTTCGGAAGTCAGTGGGTCATAACTGACTCAGAATAAAGAATTGCTGAAAATCCCAAGGCCTGCAGCCCAGGAAACTGGCTGGGAGTGAGAGACTGACTTAAGGCATTCTAGAACTGGCAAATAAAAGTAGGAGGCCAGGGGCGCCTGGCTCAATCAGTAGAGCATGTGACTCTTGATCTTAGGGTCATGAGTTTGAGCCCCACATTGGATGTAGAGGTTACTTTAAAAAACAATGGCACCTGGGTGGCTCAGTTAAGTGTCAGACTTCAGCTCACGTCATGATCTCACAGTTCGTGGGTTCGAGCCCCACATCGGGCTCTGTGCTGACAGCTCAGAGCCTGGAGCCTGTTTCAGATTCTGTGTCTCCCTCTCTCTGACCCTCCCCCATTCATGCTCTGTCTCTCTCTGTCTCAAAAATAAACAAACATTAAAAAAAAAATTTTTTTTTTTAAATAAAGGAGGGGGGCAGGAGGCCAAAGCCACCACCTTCAAGCCCTGCAGTGTGATCTCACCCCCACTCCCACCCTGTCCCTGCAGAAGCATTGTACTACACAGATGACACAGCCATGGCCAGGGCCCTGGTGCAGTCCCTGCTGGCCAAGGAGGCCTTCGACGAGGTGGACATGGCTCACAGGTGAGGGGGACGGGCCTGGGGTGAGGCAAAGCAGGTGGGCAGAATAACTGTGCTTCTTGGCCAGAGTGATGATGTCGGTGCATGCTGGGACCCCCACCCTCAGCGGGACACAGTAATGCTGTGGCTTCCCAAGCCAGAGGTGACAGCCCTGCTGGGACAGGCTCCTTTGGTCCCTAAGCCATCCTCTTTTCCCAGCAGCCAGCGTTCTCTCCCAGCCCTGACAGGCATCTTTTCAACCCTAATCCTGTCTCCGTTCTCTCCCCTAGATTTGCTCAGGAGTACAAGAAAGACCCTGATCGAGGTTACGGTGCTGGAGTAGTCACTGTCTTCAAGAAGCTCCTGAGCCCCAAGTGCCGTGATGTCTTTGAGCCTGCCCGGGCCCAGTTTAATGGGAAAGGCTCCTATGGCAATGGGGGTGCCATGCGGGTGGCCGGCATCTCGCTGGCCTATAGCAGTGTCCAGGACGTGCAGAAGGTAATCCAGGTGGGCTGGCTGCTGGGCTTTCCCCTCCCTCCCTCTTCTCTGCAGGTTGGGTTCTGTGACAGCAAGTCTTCTGCCTCTGCTGCCTTTGCCCTAGTTTGCCCGGCTCTCAGCCCAGCTGACACACGCCTCCTCCCTGGGTTACAATGGCGCCATCCTGCAGGCCCTGGCCGTGCACCTGGCTTTGCAGGGGGAGTCATCCAGTGAGCATTTCCTCCAACAACTCCTGGGCCACATGGAAGAGCTGGAGAGTGACGCCCAGTCTGTCTCGGATGCCAGGGAGTGAGTATGTGGGATGGAGACAGGCTGGAAGGATGCTTATGGGTATGCATGCATTGCGGGGTCCTCTGGCCTGGCCACAATTTTAAGTTAATTTATTTATTTTGAGAGAGAGTGCACTCGTGTGTGTGGGCAGAAGAGAAAGGGAGAGAGAGAGAATCCCAAGAAGGTTCTGAGCTATTAGTGCAGAGCCCAACACAGGGCTTGATCTCATGAATCGTGAGATCATGACCTGAGCCAAAATTAAGAGTTAGGTGCTGGGGCGCCTGGGTGTCTCAGTCTGTTAAGCATCCAACTCTTAATTTTGGCTCAGGTCATGACCTCACGGTTTTTGAGATTGAGCCCCATGTTGGGCTCTGTGCTGATATCGTGGGGCCTGCTTGGGATTCTCTCTCTCCCTCTGTCTCTGCCCCTCCCTGCTCATGCTCTCTTGCTCTCTCTCTCTCTCTCTAAAAATAAATAAACATTGAGGAAAAAAAAACCTCACATATTTTTAAAAAAGGGGGGGGGGGGGCGCTGGGTGGTTCAGTTAAGCATCCCACTTCAGCTCAGGTCATAACCTTAAGGTTCATGAGTTTGAGCCCTACATTGAGCTCACTGCTGTCAGTGCAGAACCCACTTCGATCCTCTCTCTCTCTTGCTCTCTCTCTCTGCCCTTCCTCCACCTTCTCTCTCTCAGTCTTTCTAAATAAACATAAAAAAAAAAAGGATGTTTAACCCAGGCGCCCCTGAAACCTCCCTTCTTGAATTGCAGACTCTTAGGAGGGATGGGAAGAGCCCATTTGCCTTGACTCTGCTTTGAGGCCCTTAGGGTACCAGGGAATTAAAAAAGCTGCTCACTTCTAGCCCTCTCCCACTTCTTGTCAGGATGTCTGTGCTGGGTGTCAGCCTGATCACTCCCGCCTCGCCCTCCCACACCCCTTCCCCTGCCTTCCATCTCTACCGTGCTGGCTCCAGCCTCCCTGAAATCTCACCCCTGACCCACAGGTTGGGCATGGAGGAGCGTCCCTACTCCAGCCGACTGAAGAAGATTGGAGCCCTTCTAGAGCAGGACTCAGTGACCAGAGAGGAGGTGGTGTCTGAGCTAGGTGGGTAGACCCCCCCCCCACACACACACAGCCGTCACCCTCAGGGCTAGGCCTGGGCATGGGGACAGGACGGGAACCTGGAGGCATGCCTGCTTTTGTGTTTTTGCCTGGGGCTGCTGTGACAGCAGAGCCAGCTCTGTGCAGTCCCTGTGCAGGGTTGTAAGCACAGCACCTTCTTGCTCTATGGCTCCTCTAGGGCTGCAGCACCTTCAGCCTTACAGATAAATGTCCCCAGAAATGGCAGGTGGCTGCTGGTTTTGACAGTTGGTGTTGATAACTGATGCTTATTTACATGGCACTTGTCCTGTGTTCTGGGCACCTTGCAGAAGACTTTACCTGTGGCCCATTTCACCCCCACACTAGCCCTGTGAAAATCTCTGACTTCATTCCCTCTCTGCCCGAGATGTCGAATCCCAAAAACAGGAATCTTAGCCATTAAGGAACTTTTCTGATCCATGGCTAATAGGAGAGAGAGCCAGGATTTGAACCTGGGTGGTCTAATTCTAGAACCCGCGGTCTGAATTATGGCCCAGCTTGAAGCTGAGAGTATTGGCTTGGGGTGAGTGGCCAGAAGAAGCCTGGGGACATAGAGAGTGGGTGAGTGCTGTGTCCCCATACGTTGGCTTCCCTACAGGGAATGGCATTGCTGCCTTTGAATCTGTGCCCACCGCCATCTACTGCTTCCTGCGCTGCATGGAGCCTGACCCTGAGATTCCCTCTGCCTTCAACAGTCTCCAAAGGACTCTTATCTACTCCATCTCACTGGGGGGGGACACAGACACCATTGCCACCATGGCCGGGGCCATTGCTGGTGCCTACTATGGGATGGAACAGGTGCCAGAGAGCTGGCAGCAAAGCTGTGAGGGCTACGAGGAGACAGACGTCCTGGCCCAGAGCCTGCACCGGCTCTTCCAGAAGAGTCTGTGAGGGCCACAGCTGCTGGGGCTCCACTGTGTCCAGCAGGACCAACTACAGCTCAGATTGGAAACCCAGAGGCTTACTGCAGCATAGGTCGCTGCCTCCGTCATCCTGCAGTGTGGGTGGAGCATACCTCTGGGGCAGGGTCTCTGGGGGAGGTCATTGGACAGTGAGTGTGGAGGGCTGGTGCCTCCATGATGCTCGGTTTCCAGCTCACTGCAGAGCGTTGGGCAAGCCCGGCTCCTCGGGCACACGGGAGGGATCTGGACAGCTTTGATCTTGGAAGGGCATTTGTGGCATTTTCCTTTATTATCTAACACATGGGGTTGGGTGGGGGGCAGAAGTGATCAGCAGTAGCATCATTTCCCCTTGTTGGGATTTAGCCAGTTTGCCAGAGAGCATGTCTTTGGACAGAGCCCCTGGGCAGTAAGTTTACATGGATCAGGGAAACCAGCACTTGCATCTAGCTGATCTAGATACATACCTGGCCCTTGACTGTCATGGAGCTTATTAACAGCTTCCAGCAGAACTCCCAGCAATAAAATTGTTGGTAAATCCTACCACTGGTTCCTAAATCTCTCCTGTGCCCTGGATTCTGTCCACTTCACCCCACCCTTGACCTTCTCAAGCCTGGTGCCTCTTTATCGGCTCTGCCAGGAGCTAGGAACCCAAGGCTGCTGAGATGTCAGGCAGATTCCTCCAGTTCTTCCAATTGTCTGCACAGCTGGTTCATCCAGGAAGGGCAAAGTGAGCATGATTTTGTCCTTTGGTCACTCAAAGTGGCCCAGGCAGTGGGCGAGACAAGCCAGATGGCCCTGGTTTCAAAGCCTGACTTCTTCATAGGTTGCTTCCCAAGTAGGACCCAAGAACAGGACCCCTGTAGGAGGATGCAGAGGGCAGTCTCTCTCACCGGATTGCCAACCATGGGGTGAGGAGGGTACATCGTGCCTGTGCCCTGCGTGGACTGAAGGCTGTGTGCCTCATTCTGTTATCTTGGGCCCCAGTCAAAGGCCTTGGCTTGAAAGATGGTTCTGTATACCATTTTGAGGAGAGGAAAATTTTAAAAGGGAGAAGACCTCTCCCCTCAAACTTCTGGGATATTTTCAGATTATCCTAGCCTCAGGGGAGAGAGAAGCATGCCCAGCTTTGCAGCTAACCTGAGGTTTGAGGACTGATGGGCAGGTCTGCTTTCAGCCAAGATTGTGTCCTGCCAGGCAGGGGCAAACCACAGGACTTCCCAGGACTTGGATTGTTTCAGGTCTGCTGCCCCATCCCTAGAGCCAGGGACCGATGCCTAGTGCTCAGCCTGGGAAGCTGCGGGCAGGTGCTTTCAGTCCAGGACAGCACCTCCAGTTGTGCCTTCAGCAGCGGGCCTGGCACTGGCCCCACCCTCAGGATCAAAGGTTCATAATTTCATTCATAATTTGTGTCAAATGTTGAAACTTGGTCCTTGGGATTCTGAGCCAGCTCTCATGCTCCCCCACCCCTAAGATAGCTTGCAGGAATGTTCCAGGGAAGCTCAAACCATCTCCCCCAGCTCCAACCCCAATCACTGCCTTGCTTTGGTTGCTTAAAATGCCTCTTGGCATTTACTTGGTGCAGAGCCTTAGGCAGCTTAGGAGCATCCAGCATTTGTGATGTGGTGACAGAACCCATGGCTGGGGGCCTGGGGAGCAATGCATGCTCCTTGAGAGAAGGCATAGAACGAGAGCCCCAGAGAGTTCCCTGGATGCCTTATGAAATCCAGAGGTTTGAGATGCCTCCACATCAATGCCAGTTCCTGTACAGCACTGTTTTATACAACAGGTTTTATTGAGGTGTGTCAATACAGTCAATACTGCTGTTTTTCTTTTCAAAAAGAAGTCCTATGGTTTGTTTGTTTTTTTGTTTTTTTTTTTTCCTTTGATTCCTAAGTGTGTTTTTCCCAAATCTGTGACACAGGGCACATAAGTATGTAGAGAACTAAGCTTCATATACCAAGTTAGAAATGAAATCACTAATGAAAACATTTAAACCTTAATCTTAAAAAAAAAAAAAAAAACCAAAAAAAAAAAAAAAAACCCACAAACCCTAGAAATCAGAATATAAAAATGCACCAAGGTACTGTAGTTTTCATAGTTAAAACTTGGCATTGTTTATCAAAGCTGGTCAGTTAAGTGGACACCTGGAATTAAAATCCCATAGACATTTCAGAAACATCAGCCACCCCTCCCCAAAGGCTTCAGGAATGACATTTAGCAGAAGCTCAGCTCTATGAAATAGCTTTTTCTGGCTCCCCCAGTGCCCTCCTTAGGCCCTGAGCAATGCCCCCCACCCCACCCCCGAGAGCTGATGAATTTCTGCCTATCAGAACCCCTCCCTGACTGGTCAGATGGTGGTGGCTTCGGCTCAGGAAGGAGGCTGAGCAAGGGACCCCACCAAGCTTGTTTTGAGACTCCTTCCTTCTCTTGAGTATCGGGGATCAAGAAATCCACCACAAACCCCAGCCAAAACCTATTAAAGTGTCACTTGGCAGCTTTGGGTTTCCCTTCTTTTGAAAGACAAAGCAAGCAGTCAAATGGCCTACTTTGTTGGGAGAAGTGGGTCGGGGAGGGAGGCCTGGCGAGGGGCCCAGGGCACCGCAGCTCAGTGAGCCAGAAGTCAGCCACCACCCTCCCATTTTCAGCATGGACAGTCTGGCGTTGGCCAGTACTGGAGCAGTGTGAGACCACACTGGGTGACCCAGGTTCACACTTGGTACAGACAAATGGGCTGTCCTGGGGAGAGCTGAATAGACAGGCCTGGAGCCACCGGGGAAAGTGGCCAGCTTTGTCCCAGCACTAATCTCTGCTTTATCTACTGAGCTTGAACTAGGGGATGGGAGGGGCAGGAATCCTGCCTATTTCCTACAGGTGGGGGCTCTGCTTGGGGAAAATGGCAGAAACATCCAGAGTCAACTCATCCCAAAGGGGTCTACTGGCACCCTTTTTCTCAGAGCCTCAGCCTTCTGGGCCCTAATCCTGCTTAGAACAGGAAATTGGAACCAGAGGGTAGAAGGAGAGGAAGCCCCCTCAGATTAACCCCTCTGGTAGACACACATACCCTCCACATGGTTCTTGTTAAGGAGAAGCAGGCGGGAGCCTTCTTCATCCCAGCGCTTGTGTGTACCTTGTTCTGAGGGCCAAAAAAGAGGCTCTCTGCCTTGGGGACACTCAGGCTGAGTGTGGCAAGGACACCTTACAATTTTGTATGAAAACATCAGCCCTCTGCCAGCAGGTGAAAGGAGAGAAAGGGAGGACACTCATGTTCACTGACGGTTGCTCCTGCCTTGTGCCTGCTGCGGCAGTCCCTAAGGGCCTGTGCAGCTGCCCTTACACTGAGCAGACCCAGTTGGTGGGAGCAGGCTGGGAGTTGGAGATGAACGTGAGGGGCTGCCATCCTGCCCCAGGTCCATGTCCCTCCTGTCACAAACCACTGCTCCTGTGGCTGCAGCTGGAGCAGAAAGGGGGCTGGCCATTCCCAGGAGCCTGCAGGAGGGGCCACACACCCTGGACAGACCTGATGCCACAGCATCACCCTGGGGTTGCAGCACTGGCAGGGTGTCCACACTGGCCACCTCAATGCCCCCCACCCTTTGCTTTCCCCCGAAAGCAAAAATTCTTCAGGGGACCCACCGTCATCTGCTGGAGGTCCCGGGAGAGCTGGAAGAGCCCCAGCCAAGATCCGAGGGTGGCCATGCCTCATTCCTTAAGCAGGTGCCATCCAGAGGCCAGCAGGAAGGGCAGGGCTTGGGCCCATGTCTCCCTGGGAAAATGGCATGGGGGGGCACGGGCCCCTCTCAGCTCCGACTCCGAGAAGCAGCATCCTTCAACCGCCCAGCAGAGCCCAGGACTCCCAACGAGGCAGGGGTCTCCGACAGCCAGGCTGAGCGTCCTGGGGCCCTGCCTGCAATGGGGGTGCAACCCCAGCACTGCACAGACACTTGGGGGAGAGGAACCCAGGCCAGCCTCTTCCAGGAACCACCTCAGCCTGCATGGAGGGAGAAACCGAATCCATCTCCTTGGGCCAAGGCCACGGCCGCCTCTGTTTCCGCGTCTGTTCAGCCTTTGGTTTTTTTCTTTAAATGGAGGTTCTTGTAACGGAGAAGGTCTCTCTACCACTAAAGAGGAGGAGGCCAAGGCGGCAAGTCCCCCGTGGTGTTATGTGGGGCAGAGCAAGAACCCTGAAAAGGAGGAGTGGATATACTCAGTGGAGTAGAGGCCGTTGGCCTGGTCCGACGGCATCTGCACCCAGACCTGGTCGTTGGGCCGCAGCTGGAGCACAGCCCCGCCAGATGCCTGGTCCAGGTAGCCCTTCTTGTATTCATCATAGGTGTATGTTGCTGGCACGTTGTTCTTGTACAGGGCCACCCACACATTGGTGCCCTTGACGTGCACGTGGTAAGCAAAGTAGTAGACCCCGCCCACAGGGCAGGTGAAGATGCCAGTGGCTGGGTTGTAGCCACTGTGGCCATTGTAGAGAGTCCGGTCAAATTTAACAGGCATGCCGGAGGCAGGAAAGGGCGAAGTGAGCACAGCGGTGAAGGCAGGCGTTGTGTGGGCCGACAGCTCGCCCAGCCCAAACTGTGGCTTGCCCCCCTTGCCCAGCACAGCGCCCTCCACTCCACCATTGGGCAGGTGCAGGCCGGCGATGCCAGTCTCATCAAAGGCCCCGGGGGCTCCAGGGGGACCAGGTGGCCCGGGAGGCCCAGGAGGGCCAGTGAGTCCTGGGGAACCGGGGACCCCAGGAGGCCCTGTAGGCCCAGCCACTCCGGGTTCCCCCACTTTCCCCTCTCCAGGGGGTCCTGGCAAGCCCGGTTCACCCTTCAGGCCTGGCAGTCCCTGGGGCCCAATAGGACCTGCTGGGCCCTGGAGACCTGGGATTCCTGAGGGGCCCCTCAGGCCGGGCTGCCCAGGAAGCCCCAAGTCACCCTTCTGCCCCAGGGCTCCTGCCACCCCTGGTCCCCCAGGGCGGCCTGTGAAACCAGGCTCACCTTTGGGCCCAGTAGGTCCAGGGGGTCCATGGGCCCCAGGAAGTCCTCTCTCTCCTGGGAGCCCAGGTTTCCCAGCCAGGCCACTAGGCCCCTGGTCACCCCGAATACCAGGCACTCCTGGGGGTCCTCCAGGCCCTGCCTCCCCCTTGGGCCCAGGGGGCCCACGTCTGCCAGGGAGCCCTGCAGACCCTGGAAGTCCTGGGGGGCCCCCAAGGCCTTGTGGGCCCTGCTCCCCTGGCTCCCCATCCTCACCTGGCTCACCCCTATCCCCCAAGAGTCCTGGGACCCCAGCTGGGCCCCTGTCCCCCTTAGGGCCTGGCAGTCCTGGCACCCCATAGCCAGTGGGGCCTATCAGGCCAGGGGGGCCCCGGGTTCCTGGTTCCCCTTTGACCCCTGCTGGGCCCTGTGGCCCTGGTACCCCTGCCGCCCCTGGTATCCCCACACCATCCACACCTGGGGGCCCTTTTGGGCCCAGAGGCCCTGGCTCCCCCCTGGGTCCTGGCACTCCAGGAGGCCCCAACTCACCCTTATCTCCTGGGGCCCCAGGAAGCCCATCCAAACCCGGTTTGCCCAAGCCAGCTGGACCAGGAAGGCCAGGTGGTCCAGGGGCACCTCCCTGCCCTGGGGCCCCAGGTAGCCCTGGCTGGCCTACTCCATTATCCCCCTTGAGGCCTCGATCACCTGGGGGCCCAGGCTCCCCCTGGGGCCCTGGCTCCCCTCCGAATCCTGGGGGCCCTGGCACTCCTTGGGGGCCTGGCTTCCCAGGGACAGCAATGCCTGAGGGTCCAGGGAGGCCAGGTGGTCCTGGGGGGCCCCGGAGGCCCTGGTCCCCTCGTATCCCCGGCTCTCCCCGAAGCCCTGGCTGCCCTGGTGGTCCGGCCTTGCCCGGGAGCCCCGGGGGACCAGCCTTGCCCATCCGGGAGAAGCCAGGGGGCCCAGCAGGGCCAGGCTGTCCATGTAGCCCTGGCTTTCCAGTGCCTGGTTTTCCTGGGAAGCCAGGAGGGCCAGGGGGCCCCCGAGGCCCAGGCTTCCCAGGTGGACCAGGCTCGCCTTTCAGGTCCATTGGCAGCAACGGTAGAGGCATTTCTGAGGGAGAGAGAGAGAAGGGGCAGTCAGGGGCCTGGCCAGTGGAGACGGTTGGACCCTTCTACCCACTCCCCCATGGGGTACACTACATCTGCTCATAAAGGCCACACCCCGTCTCCCCTTCGTGTGTACATGGATGATGGAGTTTAGGGATGGTCCAGTGGCCATCTTGGGGGCTCCTAGCACCCAACCTACCCAGGTCTCGATTCTTCCCCAAAACTTGGGTGACTCTCATCCCCGCAAGACCTGGAGGGGGAGAAATGGCCGCCAGGTGGCGCCAGCAGCCCTCCTTAGAACCAGTTGCAGCGGGGCGCCACTACTTCCGTCCCTCCCCCTCCCCACCCCACCTGAAGATCACCTCTGCCAGCCGCCCACTTCCGGCCCCTCGGGGAGCCGAATCCCCAGACCGGCGTCAGGAAGAAAAGGGAAGTGGAGAAGGTCTCTGGTGGAGACGGAGGGGCTGTGGCTGAGGGCCAGGGAGGAGCCGGTGGGGGTCAGGAGCTGTCTGAGGTCCTGCGGGGCGGGGAGGCGCTCACCCAGGTACTGGCCCTTCCCCTCGCGGAAGGGCGGCCCCACGGGTCCTTTGTGCATGGGCTGCACGTACTTCACCGGCGCGTAGCCCGCTGCCCCGCCGGCCCCGCCTCCGGTGGCCGCCCGCGGTCCGCACCCCAGCAGCAGCAGCGACAGCAGTGGCAGCAGCGAAGATAGGGGCGTCAGAGCCCCCCGCATGGCGTCCGCGGGCGTGCTGCAGTGAAGAACCGAGACGGTCCATCGAGCCAGCCCCCGGGTGGCTTAGCACCAGACCCAGGGGCTCACAAAAAGATCAGAATGTACACTTTCCAGAGCACCCATCTGACCTCGGCACACCCCTGCTAAAAACCCTTTGATGATAACACCCACTACCATGTGCTGGGCTGGCTTTCTGCCAGGTACTGGGCTGAGTGCTCCAGAGACAGGAACTCACTTAATGCTCTCAATACTTTAACAAGTTATTATTATTGTCATCCCCATTTTCCAGATGACAAAACTAAAGCAAAGGTCAGCAGAACTGGGGGCTGACTAAGGTCTGTGTGACTTCACATTATGTTGATGGTGCCCTTCTGGGGCTCCCCTGTGCCTTCAGGATCCTCTGTGGTGTCTGGCATGGCATTCAAGACCCTTTTAAATCTAGTCTGTGCCTGTGGCTCCGACCCTATCACCTACCACCCCTGTCTCTCCTCCTCTCCACCATACCTTTGCCCCAGACATGAGGCAGCCTCGCACTTCTGGGCCTTTGCCCCTGCTGTTTCTCCACCTGCGATGTTCTTTCAATTTCCTACTCATCCTTTAAGGCCTTTGGGAAGCCGTCACCCCTTCTTCTATAAAGTTAACCCCTCACTCCTTTGCGTCCTAACCTAGCCCTGTCACAGCACTTAGCTCAGCTCTGAGAACAAGGCCTGTCCAACAAGATGTGGACACCCAGCCTGCGTTTTCCACTCGCCAGCTAGAGTTTCCACTCTGTGAACCTCACTTTCCTCATGGGACAAGATGTCCACACAAAAACACACACCCAAATGTTCATGGCGACATTATTCATAACAGCCACAAAGTAGAAACAGCACAGATGTGCATTGGACAGATGATGGCATGACCATACGACGGAGTATTATTCAGCAATAAAAGTAAAGTACTGCTACGTGTCACATTACAGGAAAACCCTGACAACATCATGCTAAGTGAGGAAGCCAGTCACAAATTGTATATGATTCCATTTATATGAAGTGCCCAGAATAGGTAAATGTAAAGAGACGAAAGTGGGCTAGTAGTTGCTGAGGGCTGCTGGAAGGGGGAAAGGGAGTGACCACAATGATGGGTACAGGGTTTCCGGTAGGGATGACGAGAGCATTCTAAAATTGACTGTGGTAAAGGCTGCCAACGGCAAATACGTTTAAAAAAAAACATTGAATCGGACACTTTAAATGGGCCAACTGTTACGATGTGTGAATTGTATCTCAATAAAGATGTTATTTTTATTTTATTATTTTAGAGACAGCATGCACATGAGCAGCGGGGAGAGGGGCAGAGGAAGAGAGAGAGAATCTCAGGTAGGTTTCATGCTCAGCGTGGAGCCCCACGTGAGGCTTGATCCCACGACCCCGTGATCATGACCTGAGCCAAAATCAAGGGTTGTACGCTCAACCAACTGTATCACCCAGGCGTGCCAAAGACGTTATTTTAAAACGCTGGACTAACAACCCGCTTCTCAGGGCTGCCGTGATGAGAGGCGATACTGTACCTGCCTCTCAGTGGGCACCCATCAATGTTGGAAGGAGAGATTACCCAGCATTTTGCACATGCGAGGCAAGTCCCTCCCCTGCCTCCCTGCTCTGGGCTCCTCTCACCCCCAGGGGCCTCTCCACACATGTGCCTGAGTGCACGAGGGGTTTGGGGATGGGTTATGTACATCCAGGATGCGTGTGGGGAGCAGAGCCCTCCCTGGTGCTGGGCTGAGTCTAGAGGTGCTCAGTATCACACAGAGCTTCACAGGAATGGATGCAGAGCTCAGGAGAAGGCTGGTGAAGCTGCCAACCCAGCTCTGCCATCAACCGGTTTTGTAACATTGGGCCCGTGGGTCCCTCAAGCTCCCCTGAGCCCCAGAACAGTAACAGTAACGTCCACCACCTGTGGGGCTCCCCAGCCCAGAGCTCTGCAGGCTCCGTCTCACAGGATCCTCTCAGTGACCCCTGGGGCTCATACAGTTATTATCCCCATTTTATAGATGTAGAAACAGAAGCTTGGACTAGAAGAATCCTGCCCAGGATACAGCCCTCCACACAGGCCGCCTGTTCTGTCTGCACCACGATTGATGCCAGGACTAAGGCTGCAGCCTCTGGGCCCGGCCCTCAGGTAAGTCCCACTGATGGAGGCTCTGGCTGGCACTGCCCTAACGTTTCAGCCCTGAGAGGCTTGCTGGTCCTGTTTTCCACATGAGGAAGCACGTGCGGTCCGAACCTAAACCTGGAGCCCCAGCCCCTAACCACCATATTGTCCCACCTCTCTGGCACGGGTTAAGGGCCCTCCTGCACAGGCCACCTACACCGGGCAGGGGCCCTGGAGTGGGGGTGCTCACCCATGCACACAGCCAGAATGTTCTGCCTGGTGGGTGGGCAGGGGTGTGAGGGAGCAGGCAGAGGGGGCAGAGCTTGTAACAAGAAGCAGGGGGAGGCAAGGGGGCCGTTCTGGCCTGGTAGGCCAGAGGCCACGGTCATGGCACTGTCACAGGAGGAGTCAGCACAGCCCTGGTTCTGGGAGCCCTCACCCTCTTCCCATGCTGAGCTGAGGCCTCACTGGGGTAGGGGGTGATGGAGGGTGAGGCAGCCTCAGGTTTAGCTGGAAAGATGCTTAAGGCAAAGGACTGTGCGGGAGCACAGGGACAGGCAGGACACCGAGGCAAAAGTCCCAAGTCCAGCCAGGAGCCCAGGCAGGACCCCCCAGCCAGCTCCCCATCTTACAACCTCCTTGGCAATGCGGATCTCTGGGAAGCGTCCCCGCCTCACACCCTGTGGCTTCCTAAACTCACCCTGTCCCAGCACCTCCTGCACTGTGCCCCCTCCACTGAGGGTGATAGGTCTGCTGCAGGACCCCAGAGCTGATGTCTCCTCTAGAGTGAGCCGGGGCTGAGTGAGGATGACAGCTCACTGCAAGCAGACCTCCAGCCTAGTGCTTTGTTCAATGAATGATTTCATTCCCTGGGGGGCGCCTGGGGGGCTCAGTCTGTTAAGCATCCTACTTGATTTTGGCTCAGGTCATGATCAGGGTTTGTGGGATCGAGCCCTGTGTCATGCTCTTCACTGACAACACGGAGCCTGCTTGGGATTCTCTCTTCCTTTCTCTCTGCTGCTCCCCCGCCACCCCCACCGCCCCCACCCTCGCCGCTTGCACTCTAAATAAATAAACATTTAAAAATAAATAAATAAATGATTTCATTCCCACAAGGCCCCTGGGAAGGAACCCCCTCCCCCCCCCCACTCTTCTTTCTGGAGATAGGGAGCCTGAGGATTTGAGCAGAGGTCTGTGAGAACCAGCAGGGGGAGGCAGACAGGAGAGGGCAGCCCCTAGACAGACAGAGAGGCTCCAGACTGCCTGTGGGTTTGGGGAGAGAACATCACTCCAGCTCCTGGAGGGGAGGCTGGCTTCTGCCAGTCCAGTGGGGGCCGGGGAGTGGAAGCAAGACCATGACCTTGAGAAGGGGTGTGCTGAGCCTGTTCTCAGGGCTGCGGAGAGAAATGATGCCCCTGGAGTGGCACATTGCGGCAGCCTCATGGGACAGACTGCCCCCAACCCAGCCACCATCAGACCCAGGGGTGCCTGGGTGCCTCCAAGCCCCCTGCCTCCTTTCCACCGGCACCCCTTTCCTGCCCCTCGCCCCCCTCCCGCGCCACAGACTCCCTGAAGCTCTGTGGCTTCTGAACACTCAAGTCTCCAGATTTTTACTTATCCTTGGACATCCAGGGAGCCTATCGGATGCCTGCCCTGGTCCCAGCTCTGTGTTCCTCTCTGGCCTTTTCACTCTCTGTCCCCGCCACATTCTCCCCACTCCATGCCCAGCACCAGACTTGGCTGGTACACAGGGACACTCCATAAAAGTTGGATGACCTCAAGTCACCATCAAGTTTAAAGACCGTGCCAATAACTCAGTCCTTTCCTCAGACTTTGTACCTGTCACACTGCCCTGGGAGCCCCCTCCCCAGGCTAGAGGGGTGCAGGTAGGCTAGATTGGGAAGAAGTGGGAACACTCACATTGTCCCAAAGGACTTCAGCTAAGAACAGCCTGCACAGGGAACAGAGGTGCAGAGAAAAGAACGATTCATTCGCTAGGAGTGTCGGGGTTCAGGGGAGGGCCCTGAGGCTCAAGGCCGGCTCTGCTGTGTGACCTTGAGCAAGCCATCACCCTCTCTGGGGGAACACAGGAGTCAGGGCAGATGGGAAGAGGCTGGGCTGGCAGGGGCGGGAGGTGGGGTGCATAAGGAGACGCTGATTCAGGGGATTGAGTGGTGGCGGCAGCAGGGTAGACGCGGTGTTTGGACAGCTGCAAGTCCTTAGTGGGGATTTCCCCCTTTTCAACAAATCCCCGTAAAACAACGTTTTGTCCAAGTCAGCGTTTTGTGGCAGCCTGGGCCTCCTCCCGGGGCGGCCAAGGAAGCTGGCTGGGAGTGCAGAGTGCTCCAGGGTCTTTCAGACCAATGCGGGGTTGGGGGGGAAGGACTGGGTGCCGGCAGGAAGAAGTGGCACAAATATAGACCCCTCTCTCCTGGACATGGCTGCAGGAAGGGAAGAGACCTCAGCTAACAGTGACCCCTCCCCACCAGGGGTGACCAGCAGAGGGGACCCGGGCAATCCTACGTAATGTAAAGGCCTGCGCACTCCCCATCCCACTTCACAGATGAGCTACCAGAGGTTCAGATAAAAAGGGGGGCTGAGGGAGAAGGCTCCTAATGGACCATGCAGGGGTGGGGCTGGTGTGGCCCTGGCAGCCCCCCTCCCGGGGTTGGGGGGTGGATGGAGCTCAGCCCTGCACAGGCTCCTACACTCCAAGCCCCCCACCCCAGACGGGCTGCAGCGGCAGCGGGGGGAGCTCGGGGAGCGCTCAGGCAGCCCCGGGGCCTGGCCAAACCACAGGTATGTTATGAGACGCTTCCTGTTGTGGAGACATTTCTGCGGGATCCGGCTGCCCCGCTTGCTCCCCTAGTACCTCCTGTCTCCCCACTCACCCAGCCTCCCTCTCTGCTCTCTCCCTGAGTCTCCGGCTCGGACTCATTTCTCTCTGTCTCTCTCTCCAGCCCTGTCTCTGCCACCCCAACAGGTGAGCAGCATTTCTTGCTCAGGCTCTCTCTCTCAGGGGTCCAGCCCTGGGGACCCCTAAAGCTCTCCTAGGTTCTGGCAGCCCCTGGACTCCCATTCCAGCACAGCCACTTATGAGATGTGTGATCTTGAGCAAGTGACTTAACCTCTCTGAGCCTCAGTGTCCTCACATGTGAAAGGATTAACTGAGGTGATCTGAGTCACTGGCCCCTCCAGGTGTGCTGTTCTGTCCTGCTGCCCTGATGGCCAGGAAGTTCTCCCTTCAGTCTAACCTCAGTTTCTCTTGCTGCAAAGCAACATCTCCTCCAACCCTTAAAAAACTCAGGTGGCTTGCTGCCAAAGGCCAGGACCTTGTGAAAGTTCCAAAGTCAATTTTCTGGCCTCCCAGGCTTTTTCCCTGACTGCTCCGGAGATGAGACTGACCAGGAGTCCCACAGCCTGATCAGGGCTGGGATGGAGTCATGGATCTCAGACGGGAGCAGAGGGGCTGCCCTCCTCACCCACTGGGCATGATGCCTGCCCCACCCCCACCCAGCCGGGCAGCTCCGGACTCAGCCAGGGCTCCCTCCCTGGCCCCTCTGCCCCCTGCCTCTTTCCCAGCGGGTGGGAACTGGGGATCTCTTTCCTGTCCTCCTTTCCTGCGTCTCACATGAAAGGGGTGCTACCTACTCAAGGCCCAGCCACCTCCATACCCCTTCCCCGGGGCTTCTGTCTGGGTCTGCCCCCCACCCCCACCCCGTCTCCAGCCTCTCCCTCACCTGTCCACACAGGCCTAACCGCCCCCCCCCCACCCCACCCCAGACACCCTCACCTCTCCCCAGCCTTCTCAGCCAAGCTCCTTGAAAGGACCATCTCTACCCCTCACTCCTGCGTGCTGCTCCCACCCATCGCCTGGTGCCTCCTCCCCCCAGCACCAAATTCTGCCTGTGGCCCAGCTCTCCTCCCTCCTGGAAAGGCTCCTCCTCAGATTCTTCTGGGCTTCCTTCCCCTGCCCACTCTGCAGACCCAGGCTTGCCTCAAGGAGCTGGCTCAGGCCTCACCTCTTGTCTCTGGATGTTTCTCCTGCAGTTTCTAGCTCTCACCAGCCCCACAGCCCCAGTCCCATCACGGAGGGCTCCCACATCGGCCTCCAGCTACAACCTCACTTTGAGCCTGACTCTTGTGTTCAACTCTGAGCTGAGCCTTTTCACCTGGCTGGCCCTCAGATACCTCTACCCAAACTGCTGTCATTATCTTCTCCCCATTACCTACATCCTTGCCTCTCCCACAGGCCCAGGCCAGATATCTGGACACCACTTCTGATCCTTCCTTCTTTATAGGGCAGTGAGGAATCTAGCCTGTACAATGCCTTCGCACAATTAGAAAAGGCTAGCCCTACTTCCAGCAGACTCAGATACTCTCATTGCCTTTCCTGGGTGCTCTTGTATAGTAACCAACATACACAACTGTACATTTCCTTTACCCTTACACCCCCAGTCCAATCCTGTAGACTGCCTCCTCTATTTCTCTCACTTCTATTCCTTTCCCTTATTCCCCATAATCTGTGTCCTAACACAGACCCTGTACTCTCCCAACACACAGCCCCAACACATTCCAACCATTTAGTGAAGGTTTGTTATATAAAGTTGCCAGATCCTCGCCTGCATTATCATAGCAGCCTCTCTCCCACACTCACTCTCAGCTTCTCTGTTTTCCCACAGATACTCCAACAGCACTTCTTGAACTTTAGTGTGCATCAGATGGTTTGTTAAAACACAGGTTCCGGGGCCACCCCCCCCCCAAGGGATCCTGATTCAGTAGGTGTGGAATAGGACCCACCGTCTGCATTTCTAACCAGCTCCCAGGTGAGGTGATGCTGACTGTGTGTGGACCACACTTTGGCATGGCCCTGCCCATGGCCCTCCCCTGCTCTGGATTCTCCAGTGGCTCCCTAGTACCAACTTCATAAATTCCATGTTATTCCGCAATTCACGTGGCTTCCTGGAGAAGGAGGCCTACTTCAGACCCAGCAGGATGTGGACCAGATTAGATGGAGGAGGTGGAGAGGGCAGAGATTGATGGTGAGCCTGGCAAAACTCCAAGATCACAACAGTGGCGCCCACTCTGAGAGTCCGACGGAGGAGGAGGCCGGGACAGTCTGACTGTGGGAGCCATGTGGGTGTGTGCCATGCCCACCTGTGTCCCTTCCTCCGTGTCTCGGTGTCACTGAACCCAGATTCTCACCCGCCTGTCCATCTCAGGCATCTTCCGGGTGTCTCTCTCATCCCACCTCTGTGTCACTGTCCTATTTTTGCCTGTCTCTGTGACCCCATTTGTCTCTCTTCTCTCCTATGTCCTTGTACTTCAATCCCTGTCTGAGTTCCAGCCTCTATAATATAATCTCTAGCTGTCAGTCACTTGATGGGACCCTCTGAAAGGCCAGCATTTATGGCCTTAATGCTCATGCTAACATCAGGTGTGTGTCTGACCTCCCCAGGTGGAGACTTGTGGAGACAGTGCCCCATAAGCTGAGCTCTCTGTCCTTGCAGATCAATAGGAGACTGTGACCGCCTCACATCTTAATGCACAGGCATGAGGATTGCTCCAAAACCAAAGAACTGCGTGGAATCTTGGACTTGGGGGTATGAAGGGAGGTAGCCAGGCCAGGGCAGCGTTGCCTGGAGGCCACCTCATCATCCAGGTTGATGGCAGGACAGGAGCACTGCCCCTGCCCACCTTGTGTCCCCTACCAGGTTTCAAATTTGCCAAGAGTCCCAATATCCCTCACCTCTGCAGGCGTGTCTCCCAGACCACAGGGACCTCAGTCTGAGAAGCAGCACTGTAACCAGGCTGGAGAGACAGGTCAAAGCTCTAAGGTCCATAGGAGTAATGGTGGAACATTCCAAACTGAGCGCAGAGCTGAGAACATCTGGGCAAAGAAGAATAGGGGACCTCTGGGGTGGGGGCACCCCAGAGGCAGAGAACTGCACGTCTGGAATTGGACAGAGCAAGACACAGACTGGAGATAAAAATAGGGCTTCACCAGCCAGGTTGCTGTAGCCTGGACGAGGGCTGCAGACTCCCCATTGGGGAAAACACACTTGGGAGTGAGAGGAGCCTGCTCCAGTCCTGGGCCCCAGCACCCTCACATCCAGGCACCCCAAACCTAGTGTTTTCCTCTACCCGCCTGCCTACCTTTGCCACACAGCCCTCTCCGCCCAGAATTCCCTTTCTTTCTCCTTCAAGCAAACATGTTATTCCTTATTTAAGACAGCTCAAATGCCGCCTCCTCCGAGCAGCCTTCCCTGCCTCCCTCAGGCAAAACAGCTACCCCTGCGTCCCTCTTCCTCCACCCCTACCTGACTAGGCTTGGCACACAGTATGCGCTCAGTACAGTCTGCAGCCTGGGTGCTCCAGCTCCAGGCCGTTCTTCGTGGTTCTTCCAGAATCCTTTTCACCTCTGGGGTGTAGGGGGCTTGGGCTGACTCTCCCTCCCACCAGGGATTAGGTCCACCTCTCAGGCCTCCAGCCTCTGCCCATCTCTGAGAGGAGAAGTCCTACCACTACCCTGGGGAGGAGCATCTTGGGGCAAAAACATGTCCTGGGAGGTAGGAACAGCCATCTGGGGGCAGAAGAACCAGAAGAGGCCTGCAGTGGGAAGGACTCAGGGCAGTATGTGTCCTCAGACTGGCCCTGCCCTGCCAAGGGGCTCAGGCCTCAGCTGGTGACATCGCTCACTTCCCAGCAGAGGCCTTGAACTTCTGACCAGGACTGAACATAGAAATGTCCCCCCCAGACCCAGCTGTGCCCAAGGCCCAGGCCAGGCCAGGCAGGGCCTTCACGGCAGCCAATCCCTCGCCTTCTGGTTCACATTTGCAGCCTTTTCCGGAGCGCCACCCGCCGCCCCGCTGCCGCCTCATGCCTGCCAAGATTCCTGAGCCTTCTCGGCTTCCCCGCTCGGTGGCGGCGGCGGCGGCGGCGGCAGGAGGAGTCGGGCTGGGCTGGGAGGGGGCCCGGCAGGAGCACAGCCAGGCCACTGCACCCGGGCAGGCCAAGCAAACACAGGCTGCGCCAAGGAGCCGAGGCGAAATAGTTCACAAATGAGAAAAAGCTGCTTCCGAGTTGGGCCGGGGTTTTAAAAGCCCAGGCCGCAGGGAGCTGAGGTCACCTGCAAGAGGGGCTGCCCGCTAGGACACCCTGAGCCTGGGAGGGGCTTCTGCTGCAGCAGGCGGGAGCGAAGTTAGAAGCAAGCACAGGCCTCATCCGGCTGGGGCTATCAGCGAGCCCTGCCCCCAAATCTAGCTTACCTCTCAGGTCAGAGGGGCCTCTGAAGGTCCCAGCAAAGGCAAGGCCTGAGGATGAAAGAGAAACAGTGAGGAAGATGCCAGGAGCCGGGAAGCCTCCTGCCCTGGCTCAGCCACCCAGTGCCCACCGCAGGCCTCTTACTGGGAGCCTCTGCTGGAAATTGGCCCCAGTCTCAGCCCCTCATCTCAGGGAGCCAGGATGAGTGCCCCACAATCACTGTCTTCCTTCATCTGTTCCCAGCACACTTGGCAATGCCCATGGGGTGCCTGGCCCTGGCTTGATGGAGTCCCTCCTGCCCTAGGGCCCAGGCTGAGGAAGCTTCTCTGTGTGCCAGGATCCATGCTGGAGATGTCCCTACTCTCTGCCACGCCCTGGGCTAGGGTGGCCCCTACTAGAGGCTACAGTTCCTGCCTGAGGAAGCTCCTTCTATGTGGGGAACCGAGGCTGGGCCTTGGGGGCACAGAAATGGCTCAGCCCCATGCACTTCCCTGCCCTAAATTATCTGGAGGCATCAGACAAGTGACCATCACACAATTGGCTAAGATCTCTGGGTTGGGGGAGCACAAAGCAGGGAACATTGCCTCCACCTTGAGTTTCCCCAGAGGCTTCATGTCAGAAGGGACTCTGGAACTGGATCCTGAAGGGAGAGTAGGAGTCTGAAAGGCAGAGTAAGAAAAGGAACTTGAGGCACTAGGAAGCTGCTTGGCAGATACAGGGAAGGTCCAGAAGTGCCGTGGGCTGGAGAGGACAAGTAGGAGCTGAGAAGGCCAGGGCAACAAAGTGAGGAGCCTTGAATGCCATGCTTGCATTTCTTTGGAAGGCAGTGGGGAGCCACAGAAGGTTGTTGAGTGGGAAGGAGATGTGGTCAGAGCCCTGGATGGCCAGGTCCCCATTTCTACCTCCATCAATCATGTCTAGTTCATGTCACACAGCTGGACACAAGGGAGCTGAGGCTGTAGTCCAGGCCCAGCTGTAACTCCGGAGTGGATAGGGAGGGGACACCTAGCCAGCCCACCTGGCAGGGAGGCCAGCAGCAGCGTCACTTTCTCCTCCAGCTGCTTGCTTGCCTCTGCCTGCTCCCATGGAAACTCTGACATCCCAGCCCCGTCTCTTGCTGCACAAGCATCGAGATGCCAGAGCCAGCAGCTCCTAGGCCTTCCCTCTGACTCAGCTAAGACCTGCCTCAGTCCCCACCACTGAACACCATGACCCTTCACGTGGGTTGTGAGGCTACTCTCCGAGGGCCCGGCCCAGCCGATGAGGTTGAGTGGGAGGTCCTCACTGCCCAACTCAACCCTAGCCTCTCTGGCCACAGCCCCCAGCCCCACCATGAGGCTCAGGGAGGAGGAGTGATTTATGTCAAATCTGGGCTTTGAAGGATGAACATGCATTTAATGGGGGGGTGGCGGGGACAGGTGATAAGTCCAGGCCGAGGGAACAGCATGTGTGAGGGTGTGGAGGTGTGAAAGCCCTAAATGTATCCAGAGGATGGAAAAAAACAAAAGAACTAACCGATCATAACTAACATTTATTGTGCACCTATTATGTGCCTGGCTCTGGGTTCCTGTCGTGGATGATCTCATTTCACGAAGCAGGGTACTTTGCCTTCCCTTCTTACAGAGGGGGAAACCAGGGACAGAGAGGTTAAATAACTGGCCCAAGGACACACAGCTCATGAGGGATGGAGACTGAATTGGAACCGAGGCTGTTGTCTCCAAGGGGGCTCTTAACCTCCGCATTATACAGATGATTGGAAATGAGAAGGGCTAGCTGGTGTCAGCCTGAGAACATCAGAATCAGAGACCCTGGGCCCAGCCTAAAGCTGGCTCCCCACCCCCTCCCACGTTAGCATTTATGGACAATGGTCTCTAAACCCCAAGTACATTTTATGCCTTGGACATGGCACTAGGCATGCTCCTGGCACTACGTCATCAATTTTCATGTAACCCTGGAAGGTGGGAATTGTCCCATTCTGAGGAGGACCGCTAAGATCCAGAGGAGTGATATCCATTCTGCAAGGTTACAGGACTGGGAAACACAGGGGCCAGATCTTAACTTTGGTGCTTGCCCAACCCCCAAATGGCCAAACCCCTATATAGTTGGGGTTCCTGGAGACCTCAGCCATGGGTCTTTCTCCCCACTTCTCCACGCCACCTGTGCTGCCTCAACCCAGATGGCAATGGGGACAGGCAAGGCTGGGAATAGGATGGGCAGCTACTGTCAAGGGCCTCAGGAACCTTCTCTAGTTGATCAAGGCTCCCTCAGTCCTACAAAATAGGAAGCAGGGGCGGGTGGGTGTGCCAGGGCAGTGCCCGCGCCTACTTCAATGGGACTCTGTTCTTAACCTCCACCCACAGCTGCCTTTCCTAATCTCCTCCTTGAGCCCCTCCCCTGGCGACATCTCCTCTTTGCACGGAGCCTGTCGTCAGCTAAATCTCAGGCCAGATGTGGGTGGGATAATCTGCAACCCCCAGCCCCCTGCCAGCTTCTCTGCAAAGGGCTCCCAAGGAGGCTGGCCAGGGTCCCAGGCCCCCATCCCCATCCTAACTTTCCAAACTGAGGTGCTGATCGGCAAATGATCCGCCTGTCCTGGAGATGGGCTCATGGAAGAAGTCCCCATTTTCCAAGCAGGCCCAGACTGAGAGTCTTGCTTGAAAAATCATGATGGGTGGGGCGCCTGGGTGGCTCAGTCGGTTAAGCGTCCAACTTCAGCTCAGGTCATGATCTCACTGTCCCGAGTTCGAGCCCCGCGTCGGGCTCTGTGCTGACAGCTCAGAGCCTGGAGCCTGTTTCAGATTCTGTGTCTCCCTCTCTGTCTCTGCCCCTCCCCTGCTTGTGCTCTTTTTCTCTCTCAAAAATAAACATTAAAAAAAAATTTTTTTTAAGAAAAAAAGAAAAATCATGATGGGTTAAGAGCCCAACTGCATGGATTCGTCTCCCAGCCCTACCTCTTACTAGCATGTGACCTCACTCCTCTGTGCCTCAGCTGCTCCATCAGTGACATGGGATCAATTCCTATTCATGGAGCACGTGTAAGGATTCCATGAGTTAATTTCATATAACGAACTTCTCGTGGTATTTGGCATATAGGAATGTTCAATAAATGTCTGCTATTATTATAATTATCATCACCACAACCCCTCCCCAAAGCCCTGTGAGGTTAGTATTCTAAACCCTATTTTACAGATGAAGAAACCGAGGCTCAGGGAGCAGTCACTGTCCCCAGGTCACTCAGCCAGTTAGTGGTGGATAGCCCCAGAGTCTGCACCTAAGCTGAGGGAGCCCACAGATGATGAGGACAGTCTCGCAGCCCCCTGGAGCAGAGGCACAGTGGGGGCGGGGAGAAGGGGGTCCCCTCAGCCCCTCCTGCCTGACCCCCAGGAGCTCCCCCCTGCCCAAGTCCCTGCTGCCGTCCCTGCTGCCGCCGCAGGAGGGGACTCTGCATTCCTGGCTAAGCGGCCGGATTTGCTGTGCTCCCGGAACTATGAAAAGAATGTTTGCCACGAGCTGAGCCGTGGTCGCCTGTCAGAGGAGCGCGGCCTGAAGGGCCCGCGCAGGGCTGCATGGCGGCCAGCACCAGCCATGGTGGGAGGGAACAAGGCTAGACACAGAGAAAGCTTCTGGGGAGTGAGGGCTGTGGCCGCAGGGCAGGGATGCACACCACAGAGTCAGCCTCCAGGGATTGATTTTCCGGAGAGGAGAAATGACCCCTCCACCCCCCAGTCTACATCACTCCTTGGCACAGGCTCTAAGGAGAGCCAGGGTGGCATCAGTGGCCCATCTCATAAATGGGATATGGGGCCCCAGAGGAGAAGTCACCTGAGATCACACAGCAGCCAGTGGCAGAACTGAGACCCAAAACCAGGACCCCTTCCTTCCAGAAGCTGCCCTCCCTTGTAGGGCCCACCAGAACCACTGTGGGTTCTTAGACACTAGAAAACACCATCCTAGGCCCCTCTCTTCCGGGCTCTCTGGGCCTGACCTTCTCATGCCTGCTACACCCCATGTTCCCCACCCCACAAAAAGCGCCTTGTGCTGTGAAAATGTCTGGGGGCACTGTGGATGCTCAACAGTTAAGTTTCCATCCCTTTCTCCACCAAATCAGGCCCCGGAGAGGGCAGTGACCCGGGAGGTTGGTGGGAAGCACATGAGTCAGGCATCCTCACAGACTTGGGAGTGAATCCCAGCTCAGCACTCAACAAGTTGACACTTGGCCAGATTATTGACCTCTCTGAACCTCCACTTTCCCCTCTGTTAAATGGGCCGCTGATTCTTGCCTTGCAGCACTGTTACAAAGACTAAATGAGACATGTGAACATAGGAACGGGCACACAGTAGGCACCCAATAAACTCTTACTGTTACCCTCCCCCAAGGGGACAGAAAGAACTGATGTTAGAGAAACTCAGGTGATAAAGTTCCTTCCACCCCAGGTCCTTGATGGTTCCTGCTAGTGGAGCGGCCTCTGGAAGGAAGGGAGGTCTCAATTCTGCTACTGGCTGCTGTGTGACCTCAGGCAAGTTCCTCTTTGAGTCTCCTTGAGCCCACCCCTGAGATGATAAAGCCGGCATGGCTCCCCCCACGAAGCACTAACCCTCTACCACCCCCTTCTGCCCTCCAAGAGCCAGGAATTTCAGCCAATCCAGGTGGCACGGGCACAGTCGCCTCCCAATTCGGACCTTTCCAAGAATCTGACTGGAAGCAGGACCAAGTCCTCCCACGTCCCTTCCCAGGATCCGCCCAGAGAGGTGCAACCAACACTGATCAGAAGTGTGGGGGAAAGTCCCAGGTGCTACACCCTGATGACACGTGTGACTTGGGACCACTCCTTACCTCTCTGCAGGTAAAATGACCCCTGGAGACAAGCATTAGCATTCTCATTTTATAGATGAGGAAACAGAGGAAGCCGCTTACCCAGGGTCACATGGAAAGGAACCCAGGTCTGTCTAACTCCCAAGGCCACCTCTTCCGCTCACTGCACACACTGCTTTCACTCAAGACCCACTGCCCACACCCCAGGACCCTGGAAATGCCCACAGAACAGAGTGGATCCGGAATTCCCTTTCTGAGAGTGTGACTTCCCTGGCTGATGTCTGGGCACCTGTGTATACACATATGGCCTCACACCCCTACTCGGGCTTCTGTACACACCCCAGGCCTCCCAGACACTACACCCCCAAACTCATGACCACACTCAACACCCAGTCCCTCGCTATCTCAGCATACCAGACTCCAGGGTCCAAATCCATACCTCTCCTTCACCTGCCTCCACTAGAGACAGGCCACAATCACCCAGTAGAAGGGTCCTGGCTGACCCTGTCCTCACCCCCACAGCTAATCACTGAGGCTTGACCAGTCTCTCCCCTTACTCCTTCCTCTCATCCCCATGCCAGCCACCCACCGCGGCAGCCATTGCATTCACCCTCAAATGGGCCCAGCCTCCTCAGTGATTTCCTTGCCTATAAGATGCCTTTTTATCCTTGCCCCAGGAGCAACCACAGTGATTCCCAGACTGCATCACTCTGTGGCTCACACCCTTCCTCTGGTCAGGGCTCTTGGAAATCTGACCCCAAAGTAGTGCTCAGTCCCTCCCACTCATTCCCCTTCTGTGTGATCCACCAATTGCTCACTGTCCCCTAAGAGAACCTTCCCACCTCCATACCTTTGCACTTGCTGTTCCCTCTGACTGGGATGGCCTCCATTCCCCCTTTTCACCACCTGCACCTGTCAAAGTTCTCATTCTCCTTGAAAGCCCTAGCCAGAGTCACCTCTTTGGTGTTGCCTCCTTGATAGGCCCTCCCTCTGGCACTTTGGCTTGCACGGTGCCTCCCTCTCATGTACCTCGACGGACACTTTGAGACACAGCTGCACCCCATATGACAGGCCCCTGTGCCTCTCTGGTTCTCCACTCCAACTCTAAGTGCCTCGGGCCACAGATGGGACCCGCTCATCTGAGGCCCCACCGTCCCATAAGGGGAGCCCCCATGCCTGCTGCTGGGGGGTCTGGAGTGGGCTGGGGGACCAGCAGGGCTGGGAAACTGGGGCTCTGCCAACCTTTGGTCTGGCTCAGACCAGGAGCAGAGGAGGTAGTGAGGGGTGGTTAAGCTGACAGCCCTGTTCGGTATCTTTCCCCTCCCTCTTGCTAGCAGACAAATTCACTTCCATTTTTTCTTTCCTCTTCCACTGAGCCAAAGAGCAGACATGCTCATTTTCACTCTGGTGGACAAAGTGAAACCAGAGGGAGAGACCCTGGTGAGTGTGCCTGAGTGTGTGAGTGTGTGTGTGAATGCGTGTTGTCCTGAGTATGTCTGGCTGGGCCACATGGGGCCTGCCATGTGTCTGTAGGAGTTTGGGTGTGTGTGTGTGTGTGTGCGCGCGCGTGCACACACGTACCCTGTCATTTCAGCATCTGTGGTGGTGTGTGTTCAGTAGAGCATGTTCACCTGTGTGGTTGTGCATGACTGTCAGTGGGAGGGAGTGTAGCTGTGTGTGACTGTGAATGTGTCTGTGGTATGCCCTCATCGTTCTGGGATGACTGTCCAAGGATCTGTTAGTGGTTACCAGCCCAGCGAGAACCCAGTGGAGGCATCTATGCCCCGACCAAAACTGCCAGCTCCCCTGCAGAGTGGGTGCCCACCAGACCCCCCCCCCCCTGTCCCGGGCTCTAGAATGGGCTCCCTGAGGGCACACCATCTGCTCAGGGCAGTGAGGGTCAACGCCCAGAGAGAAACCCCAGCCACCCCAGCTCCCCACCCTTTCAAATGACCATGGCAGCTCCCCAGAGGTGGCCTTTGCTAAGGGCACTCTGAGGAGGGGATGGACCCTTGCCACCAGACAAGAGCACGGGTCTTAGCAAGAGGCACTGAAGCCAGACGAGAGGAAACATTTCTGGGTTGCGAGGGACCCCTGACGGAGGCCTGTCTGGAACCTAGCATGTTCTCACACACACTGGGGGTCTCACCCAAGCACCCACCGACACACATTAATCAACTAGCAGACACTCACTGTCCCCCTCGCACCGCGCAAGTGCACACACTGACAGGCGCACACACTGGTATACACGTACACGCAACAAGCAAACTCAGAGAGTTTGCCCTTCCCCAGCTGACCACTCCTGGGGAATGGGGAGCGAACCGGGCTTCTCCACCCAGGGACTCCCGGAGCTACCCCGTCTCCAGCCTCTGGACACACCCACTGGGGAGGCTGTCCTGGGGTCCTTCGACCCCAGTCCCTCTGGGCCAAGCAAGGGCCCTCTCATCCCTGCAAGTCTCGGTTCCAACCTGGGGCAGGGGGATGCTGAGCCTCAGTCTCCAGTTTGGGGGTGCTGCCAGAACACCTACAATAGGAGGGACCTGGGGGCAGAAGCAGAAAAACAGAGGAACTGGAAGGTGGCCAGCGAGCCAGGAATGGCAGAGAGATGGAGAGAGAGGGAAGGGAGAAGCTGAGGGGTTTCCCCTGCCCAGGGCTAGAGGGGGGCTTTGAGGCCCCTCACCCCTCCTGTCTCCTCCACCGCCCTGTGGGGGAAGCTTTGTCGCTCCCACTTCGCAGGTGGGAAGGGAGACTCCCAGAGGTGAAGTGATGTGCCCAGAGCCCCATCATCTGGGATTCCACCCGGCAGTCTGATGCTGGAGCCCCCACTTCTGGGAGAGGAAGGGAGGAGAGAGCTTTATCCGGGAATCTGCCTGGGGGAAACGGGGCACAGGGAACGGGATGGGCTCTCTCATCCTAGCGCCCACACTCTGGCCCGAGGTCCCATCCCGTCTCCACCCCGCGGCCCAAGTCGCTGGTCTCGCTGTCCCAGACAATCTCAGGGGCAGCCTAGGCCGGGTCCTGCCCTCGGGAGCCCCCAGCCCCGGAGTCCGAGCCAGCCTCCCGGCCTTTACCTGCAAGGGCGGCCGCCGGGCGCCGCTCCCTGCCCTCGAGGGCCGCCCGGGCGCGCGGGCTCCTGGCAGGGGGTGTCGTCGAGGTCCGCGCCGGCGGGGCTCCGCGTCGCTCTGCCGGCCGCCCCTCGCGGCTGCCGGAGTGGGCGGGCGGCGCGGGGTTGGGGGGGGCTGGGGAGGCGGGAGGGGCGCGGCGGGGCGGGGCCTCCACCCTCCTCTTTCCACAGCCACCGCCAAGGCCCGCGCCCCGCCCGGCCGAGCGCGCGCCCAGCCGGGGCTTCGACGTGCGCCCCCCCGCCCCCGCCCCGGCCTCCCTGCGTCCCAAGCTGCGAGCCCACACACCCGCGCGTCCCCTTTCATCTTCGCGCACCCTGTATCTGGGTCCGGGCCCTCTGCCCAAGAGGGCTACCGTCTAGGGGGACACAAACCTGCCACTGAGAAGAAGGGCAGGGGGTGGCCAGTGCGGGGATGGGGCAGCACAGGAGTTGTGGCCCATAAACGAGCAGTCCACAAAGGCTTCCTGCAAATGGTGACCTAAGCTGAGGGCGTAGGGCTTGGGGCCCTCAAAGGAATGGAAGGAGGAGCAGTCGTGAGCTGCACATTGGGTTTAGGGAGGTGAACCTCTGTGCTCAGAGGCAGGCAGGGACCAATGCTGTGCAATCTAGCAGGACACGCTGAAGCTGGTCAGACACTTTCAGGAAAATGGGCAGCCACAGAAGACTGGAGCAGCGCAGTGAGAACTGTGCTTTCGAAAGAGCCCCCTGGGGCGCCTGGGTGGCTCAGTCGGTTGAGCATCCGACTTCCGCTCAGGTCATGATCTCCCGGTCTGTGAGTTCCAGCCCCGCGTTGGGCTCTGTGCTGACAGCTCAGAGCCTGGAGCCTGCTTCAGATTCTGTGTCTCCCTCTCTCTCTGACCCTCCCCCATTCATGCTCTGTCTCTCTGTCTCAAAAATAAATAAACGTTAAAAAAAAAAAAAAAAAACTTGAAGAAGAAGAAAGAGCCCCCTGATTGTGCAGGAGGCGGAGGCAGGGACAGAGGCAGGGACACTGGTGAGGAGGCTGCTGGAATAATCCTGGCTGTGGTCCAAGGGGCAGACAGTAGGGGTTGGAGGGAAGGGTCAAGGGTGAGAAGAGTTAAGGAAGTGGAATAAGGAGGATTTGAATGTAGGGATGAGGAACCTAGAAGGAAGGAGTTCTCAAGGACAGAGCCCAGGTTTGCGGTTAGGCAACCAGGAGGTGGTGGTCCGGAAGAAGGGTGTTCAGATGTATTGAGTTGGACGTGCCTGTCGGGCTTCCATGTATCCAGAAGGGAAGTGAGAGTTCTGGGCTAGAAATTAGGGGCTCATGGTGACAGATGATGACTGATGTGACCTGGACAATGCCTAGAGAAGGAGTGCAGGAAGAGGAGGAAGCCCACGCCAGGACCAGGACACAGGGAATGCCAACGTTCAAAGGGCATGCAGAGGGAGAGGGGTCAGTAAAGCAGATCCAGAAGGTATGGCTGGGGAGGTGATGGGAGAAACCAGGAGAGCACTCAGAAGGCAAAGGCAGAGTGTTTCTAGAAGGCCAGGGAGCCCCCCAGGGTCAGGTGTCACAGAAGAGCATGCTTTGGGACTGGCAATTAGGGACTGCTGGCTGGGGTGTGGGGCGGGGAGGCCAGGGGAGGAGGCAGCCTGCAGAGGCTAAAGGAACAGCCCCAGGAGAAGTGGAGGCAGAGAGTGCAGTGGGGGAGTTCAGATGAACTGAGGGGTTTGGGTGAGGGTGTGTGTGTGTGTGTGTGTGTGTGTGTGTGTGCATTCTAAGTGGGAAAGAGCAGAGCCCTCAACAGGTCTAGAAAAAGAGCAGGGAGGGCCCACAGCAGCCTGAATCTGGGTCTGGGCCCACGTCCATCGCCCCTTCCCCCTCCTACCGCCTGCCCTCCAAGGGCCTCCCACTTTGCTGTCCCCCTGCCAAGGTATACACCAGCCGCGCCACTCCTCATTGGGGCCTCTCGCCCTTGCCCACCTCCAGATCCTGGGCCCACTCCTGTTCTACTCCTCAGACTGAGGAGATTGCAAGAGGTCTTTGGGTCTGGCCTCCTGACCTTAGCCAGCCCTGAGGGATTATAGGAGGCCGGGCTGGGGTACTCCCCTAAGAAGGGGAAGGGGCCAGTGGGCAGGGGACCTAAGAGAACACTGGCTGGGGTGGAGAACTGGGTCCCTCCCCCAGAGCCGGTGTGAGAACCAGGCCCTTGATAGGGATCAGATGGGGAGTGAGGGCTCAGGGAGGGGGATGGGAGCTGAGCAGCAGGGGCTGAAAGTTGACGGCATGGACTCTGGAGTTAGACTGCCCGGGTTCAAGTCCAAGTACCCCATTCCCCAGCTGCATGCCCTTAAGCGAGTTACCTAACCTCTGGCGCCTTTGTTTCCTCATCTGAAAAGCTCACAGGCTAGCTGTGAGAATTAAAGCCATCAAGCCGCCTGTGAGCTGTTCTTAGAGAAGGGAGAGGCAGTCAGTGAAAGGGGAGCTGCTGAGGCAAGCAGGCAGGTGGGGGGGGTGCACTGGTGCTGGGGAAGGGGCTCCTACAGGCTGCATGCACAGACACTGACACGCTCAGCCAGTGCCCCACAGGATCCCGCCTGATTCTCCTAACTCCTTGAACTTTCTTCAAGCGCTTGGGCCTGGTTCTCTGTGGCATACATGGGCCCCTCTCTTCTGCTGCTGCTGAATGCCCTGCAGGGAGAAAGAGTTCAGTTCCTTCATTCAGGGAGCCCCAGTCCAGGACCTGTCCTGTTGTCCCATAGCTCTGGTGTTGACTGCACTCTCCAGGTGGGCCTCAGCTGCCCATCCCCCAACAGAGGCCGAGATAGCCTTGCTGTGACCCTGCCACAGCTGCCTCCCTGTCCACCAGCTCTTTGCATAGCAAACTTCAAGGCAGGAAATGAGTGTCCTAGAGCCAGATGTCTGCAGATTCTGCCATCAAAGCTCCCCTCTGGGCTAGGCCATCCCAATTGCCAGGGGCAATTGGTTTGTTTCTAGTGCTGTCTGGTTATCAGTGGGTCAGCTCTGCCTGAGGTCACCTGCTGTGTGGCCTTGAACAACTTGCTGCCCCTCTCTGGGCTTCAGCTCCCTCAGCGATCAGAATCAAAGGCTGGCAGAGAGGACTCAAGGACTATTCTAGGGGTACATGGCTAGCTCAGTCAGTAGAGGGGGGTGACTCTTGATCTCAGTGTCATGAGTTGAAGCCCCATATTGGGCATAGACATTATTTTAAAATTTTATTATTTTTTTAAAAATTTTGGGGCACTTGGGTGGCTCAGTCAGTTAAGCATCCAACTCTTGCTTTTGGCTCAGGTCATGATCTCATGGTTTTGTGGATTCAAGCCCCATGTTGGGCTCTGTGTTGACAGCTTGGAATTCTCTCTCTCCTTCTTTCTCTGCCCCTCCCCCACTCTTGCTGTCTCTGTCTCAAAAATAAACTTTAAAAAACCCACTTTTCTTTAATATAAAAAGTTTTTTTTAAAAAAGGACTGTTCTAGACCTGAGCAGGGATATCAAATGGAGTGGGTGGTTAAAATAAACCAGACCAGGCGTGTAATCTGCTTAGCGCAGCCCCTGGCAGAACCTATGCTGGCATCTGCCCGATGGTTCAGAGCGTGGGCTGAGGAGTCAAGCAGACCTGGGTTTGGATCCCAGTTCTGCTTCTCTGTGACTGTGGGCAAGTGGCCTCATTTCTCCAAACCTCAAATTCCTCCTCTTTAAAAGAGGGACACTGAGGGGTGCCTGGGTGGCTTAATCAGCTTAATCGACTCTTGATTTCAGCTCAGGTCATGATCTCACAGTTCATGGGTTTGAGCCCCACATCAGGCTCTTTTAGTGCAGAGTCTGCTTGGGATTCTCTTTCTCCCTCTTTTTCTGCCCTTCCCCTGCTTGTGCTCTCTCTCTCAAAATAAATAGGCTTTAAAAAAAAGACTGATAGTCCCTAATGATAACAGCTAACTCTCACAGGGCTCTGCCTCCATGCCAGGCACTAGTATGAGTGCTTTATGTGGACTAACTCATTTGATCCCCCACAAGAACCCTTTGAGACGGGCATCATTATAGTTGCCCCTTTGTAGATGGGAAAACTGAGGCGCCGACAGGTTAACTGACTCACCCAGAGTGACATAGCTGGGGACGTGGGTGAGCTGGGAACTGCCTCCAGGCAGACTGGCCCCCAAGTCTACCCACCGTGTCACAGGGCCTCTTGGAAGACAGAATGGATATAAAGTCTACACAGGCCAGGCACATAGAAGTGACTCAATTAATGTGCATAATCTTTATTACTGTTACCACGATTCTCCCATTCATTCTAAACTTCTATCTTGATCTGCCAATAAGAAAACTCTCTAGGCTCCAACCACTTCAGCTTGAAGCCTGGGGAGGGCCTGGATGGAACCTTCCTCTTGCCACCACTCCATCTGTCTGGCAAGCTGAGGAGGGGGGGAGGGATGTTTGCACAGATGTGTGGCCCAGGGTGTGCAGATAGCCGGGGGAGGGGTGTGGTGCTGGTAAATTCCTGCTCCACTAGTGCCTTGGTGATTCTGCACCCCCACCTCATCCCCACCCTCAGCTTCCACATCTGCTGGAAGACTGGTTCTACAATTCCTGGGAAGCCCTTCTCTCTGTCTCACCCTCCTTTCTTCCAGTCGCCAGAGGCCTCTCCTACAGGACTAGAGAAATAAAGACCCTCCTGCAACCCCCACCACCCCCTCACTTCCACCCCAGGGGATCTCTCGGCCCCATCCTCAAAAATCCCAGTAATGCAGTGGAAATTAAAGTTACCTTAAATGTTCTAATCTTATAACAATTTTGCTTCAATCAACATCTAAATGTGACCACATGTGCCCAGACCACCCAGAGCCCTGGTTGGTGGCTTGGTGGGGGGAGCAGGGAGCTCCTGAAGGGATGGAGGGCCGAGGGTTGCTCTCAAGCATGGCCTGGCTCTGGAAAGGCTCCCTGGCGAGGAGGTCTGCAGGTCACTGGGCCCTCCCTCCACTTTCTCCTGGCCTGCCCACAGGTGGGTAATCCCTCCCTTCCTCACCTCTCCTCCAGCAGGCTGGGAAGCATGGCAGACCATGGTTGGAGTCTGCTTATACTCTCTCCTGGGTATCTGGGCTTGGGGACAGCTGGGGACTCAGGCAAGTGGAGGCCAGGGCTGGCTTCATGGGCATGCCTGCCTGCACATTCACACAGAGCTCCTTGCTCAGACAGGCTTGGTTTCCTGCTCTGCGGGGTCACCTTGAAATTCATAATTTTTGAACAAGGAGTTCTACATTTTCATTTTGTACCGAGCCCCATAAATTAGGTAGCTGGTCCTGGTGGAGGTCCACATACCCCTCTGTCTATGGACCCTCCTCACTTCATCCTCACACTCAGTCGGCATGCAGGCAATAAACATTTATTGAGCACCCAGTTTGTGCTAACAAGTAGCACTAGATGCTTGGGGATACAGCGATGAGCACCACGGACACAGCCTTGAATTCACAAAATTACTCTCTGCACACACTCAGACCCTCCTATATCCACAAGCAGTAGTTTTGCAAGACGGTTCTGTACTCGCAATCACGTTAATCATAACCGCCAATTAGGAAACAGCCAGAATATGCCAGGAAATTTACACACTTCTTCTTGTTTCATCCTCAAAACAGTCCATAAGGCAGGCATTATTATTAGCCCCATTTTAAACCAGATGAAGAAACTGGCACTCAGAGTTCAAATCCTTCACTCTTGTCACATAACCAGTAAGGAGCAGAACCCAAACTTGCCTTTGTCTCTGGTCTACAACCTCTTCTGTCCCTTTCCTCCTCCCCGCCACTACACACACTGCATTCGGCTGCTCCCCCATGGACGGAAGCTCCCAGCATCTCCCCAGCTCCCAGCACAGGACTCTTTTTGTTAAGCGAAAGAGTTCACATACAGACACACTCCCCAAGGAATACACAGAAACAGACGCACACTGAAACCCAAACACACATGTAACACATAATTTAGAGTGTGGTATCCAATACTGGATTGTTTGGGTTCAAGTCCAGAATCTACAATGTACTAGCTCAGTGTTCCTCAGTTTTCCCATCTCCAGAATGGGCATTGGGATAGAGCTATTGGGAAGGCTAAATGAAAAATGCATGTGGGGCGCCTGGGTAGCTTGTCAGTTAAGTGTCGGACTTCGGATCAGGTCATGATCTTACAGTTTGTGGGTTCGAGCCCCGCATCTGGCTCTGTGCTGACAGCTCGGAGCCTGGAGCCTGTTTCAGATTCTGTGTCTCCCTCTCTCTCTGCCCCTCCCCCACTCACACTCTGTCTCTCGCTCTCAAAAATAAATAAAACATTTAAAAATTTTTAAAAAAGAAAAGAAAAATGCACGTGAAGCACTTAGACCGGCACTGACCAGCGTGTAGCCGCTCTTCAACAAATATTAGCTGTTGCTATGAATAACATTTGTCCGTGCTCACTCACACACGCTCTCAAGCCCTCACATCGTCCCCCCAGCCCTCCTCAGCCCAGCTCAGTCCTACACGTCCCCACGGCTGACAGTCCAGGCGCCCAGAACCAGGAAGGAAGAGCGGCTGCTTCTCTGGGCATCCCCTGGGGCTCTACCTGGGCTGGCCCACGTGTGTGGTGCAGAGTGAGGGTGCCGCTTCTCAGCAGCTCTGGGCCCATCAGAGAGGGCTTCCCAGAGGAGGCCTCCGCCCAAGCCAGTGAAGGCTTACCAGGCGAGGTAAGATGGTGCCGCCCTATGCCTTGGCTCCCTCCACTGTCCCTCACAACAACCACCCCCTAACTTCTTCTGCAGCGCCCTCCCTCCACCCCCTTCCCCACAGTAGAAACTTTCCTCTCCTCCTGCCAGGAGCGTAAATTGCCCCCAGGAATGCGCTGTGTCCCACAGCAACCCTGGCAGTGGCCCTCGGCTGTCCTAGGGTCAGGCCTGGCTCTACATCAAAGGCTGGGGAGCCGTAACAGCGAGGCTCCTCGCCTGCTGCCACCCTCCCCGCACCCCCCCCCCCGCCCCCACCGGCCCTCTGGCTTCCAGGGAACAGCACATGGTAGCACTTAAGCTCCGAGGGAACCAGAAGATGCCTTTCCTGCACCAGCACCCCCAACCATCCACAATGAACTACTTGTTAGGAGACTATTTTAATTTTACTTAATGCAATTTCTGTCCTGGGCATCTGTTGCCACCTCCTTCTCTGGATGCCCAGTACAAATATAGGGGAGGCCAACCCACCAGGGGAAGGTAAAACCTAAATATGGAAATGTCATGCATGGAGGTCTAGGGCAGGAATAGGACTCTCTTACATCAGGGGAACAGTGCTGGTGCTCTGGTCTCCACTTAGGAAGTCGAGGGGTTGATGAGAGGAGGGCTCAGGGCTAGCTTGTGCAACTGAGGCCAGCATGAGAGTTTGGGGTATGCACAGGGGCCACACACTTCTTTGCCAAAGTGCTCTAATGCCCTGGGTTCAGTAGCTAGGCCCTCGCCCTCACTTAGCCTGGCAGCACGTAAGCTTTGCTGTCAGATCCTGTGGGAGTGACTGGGGAGAAGGGGGGAGCGCGTCCACGTTCTAACCAGCTTCTGAGATTTGTCCATCAGGTGCATCTTCTGGCAAATTATGAAAACCAGGGGTCCAACGGTCACGCTAGGACAACAGAGTGGTGATCTGGAGACCCCTGGTGGCCAAAGGCTGAAGAGCAAGGCCTTTTCTTTGAGCTCTGCGGAGCCAGTGCCAAGCCCAAAGGCCACCAGCATGGACTCGGGCCCCAGGCCCCAGAATTTCGCTTCAACCCAGGCTGCTGACCTCATTATTCAGCCCCCCTGCCATAAAGCCAGACAGACCTGCCCCATCTTGCTTGGGAGGGCATGCCGGTACATCCTGGAGAATGGGGAATGGCCCAGCCTTGGGGGGGGGGGGGGGGGCTGTCCCAGCCTCAGTCAGAGTAAAGGTGAGGGATATATAATCCACAATGAATTAATTCCAGGGGTGGGGATGTGGTAGGGGACCTCGAAGCTAGGTTGCTGGGACTTGTATATGTTTGGCTCATTTGGAAGAGATGATGAGGTGATGTTCCCAATAGTTCCATAGTCCCCACCCCCTCCCTTCCCTCAGCCTCTGGGTGCACATCACACAATTGTGGGGCTGCCACCGGGAAAAATCACTGAGGGGCTTTGTTTCCACAACTTGCCGACTCTGTAATGCTGCCCATGTTTAACTCTGGGAAAGGAAATATCTAAAACCTCATACCATACAAAGGGCTGCCGGGAAGTGGGGGTGGTGCTACAAGAGGAAGGGTGAGAGCCCCCTGGAGGAGGGAAGGGTGCTGTTCACCTTCCTAGGCAGGGCCCAGGCACCGCACAGCGCGTCCACATCTGGGCCCACATTCATTCTCTTTACCTCCTTGATTCACTCAAACTCTAGGGTGACTGGACCCAGCTCTATACTGGGTGCTAAGGATACCATTAACCGAAATGGGGTGCCCGCCCTAGGCCCTAATTTGTATCTGGAGGGGGAGGTAAAGAGGCTCAGAAAAGACAGGATCCCAGAGGGAGCCTCCTTATACTTGGGAACACAAAAGTGACACCCCCTCCCCACCCCTGCTTGGTGGCCTGACCCAACTGGAGGAGGCAGGTCGTGTGCAAACTGCCTCTGTTACTGGCGTCCCAAAACCTTGGTTCTAACCTTCAACCAAGACAAACTTAACTCACAACGCATCACCTCAGGCCTGTGCACTAACCTTGAGAAAAGCCCAGAGGCCCCATTTCCCCCCAACAACCTGAGTATCAGGACCTCAAGGCCCTAGGCTGTCTCCAAGAACAGTGCTACCAATAAGGCCTGACAACCTCTGATCCCTCCCTTGAAAAGCTATCCTAACTTCTATAAGGCTGGGAGAGGGGCCCACAGGCCCGCTCCCCTCCCACCTCTCCATGTGAACCAGGCATCACAGTTAATATGGGCTTTGTTGGGAATGCAAGCTGGTGCAGCCACTCTGGAAAACGGTATGGAGGTTCCTCAAAAAACTAAAAATAGAACTACCTATGACCCAGCAATTGCACTACTAGGTATTTATCCACGGGATACAGGTGTGCTGTTTCAAAGGGACACATGCACCCCCACATTTATAGCAGCACTATCAACAATAGCCAAAGTATGGAAAGAGCCCAAATGTCCATCGATGGATGAATGGATAAAGAAGATATGGAGAATATATATACACACAATGGAGCATTACTCGGCAATCAAAAAGAATGAAATCTTGCCGTTTGCAACTACGTGAATGGAACTGGAGGGTATTATGCTAAGTGAAATTAGAGAAAGACAAAAATCATATGACTTCACTCATATGAGGACTTTAAGAGACAAAACAGATGAACATAAGGGAAGGGAAACAAAAATAATATTAACACAGGGAGGGGGACAAAACAGAAGAGACTCATAAATACAGAGAACAAACTGAGGGTTGCTGGAGGGGCTGTGGGAGGGGGGATGGGCTAAATGGGGAAGGGGCATTAAGGAATCTACTCCTGAAATCATTGTTGCACCATATGGTAACTAATTTGGATGTAAATTTAAAAAAAGAAAAAAGAAAATTAAAAAATAAAGAAAAAATGTCAATAAAGCGAAAAAACAAAAACAAAAACAAAAAACAAAATATGGGCTTTGTGACCTAGCTTCTCCCCTTAATGGCCGTATAAGTTCAGGCAATTTGTCGTCTTCCCTCTAAAAATGGACTTATTTTGGGGCACCTGGGTGGCTCAGTTGGTTAAGCGTCTGACCTGTGGTTTCAGCTCAGGTCATAATCTCACAGTTTCATGAGTTCCGGCCCTGCACCAGGCTCTGTGCTGGCTGCTGGTCGCCTGCTTGAGATTCTCTCCCTCTCTCTGCCCCTCCCCCACTGGTGCTGTCTTGGTCTATCTCCAAATAAACTTAAAAAAAGTTTAAATCAAAATGGATTATTGTGAATAATGGAATTATTGTGGATTAGGTAATGCAAAGTGCTAGGACAACGTCTGACACATGGTAAGCACTCAAAAAATCGTACCCAACACCAGAGGTTTAACTTTCCTTTGACTTCATATCACTCTGTAGACACTACCCTACTTCTTAGCTCTTCTTTACAGCAAAACTCCTTGAGGGGCGTCTGGGTGGCTTAGTCAGTTGGGCGTCTGACTTTGGCTCAGGTCATGAACTCACGGTTCGTGGGTTCGAGCCCTGCATCGGGCTCTGCGCGGACAGCTCGGTGCCTGGAGCCTGCTTCGGATTCTGTGTCTCCCTCTCTCTCTCTGCCCATCCCCCACTCGTGCTCTGTCTCCCTCTGTCTCAAAAATAAAAAAACATTAAAAAAAAATGAAAAAAAAAAACTCCTTGAAAAAAAAATTTAGTACTCTTAGTCCTCTCCCTTTCATCCTCTCAAACCTCCCATCTGGCTTTCACCTATTTTTATTTTTCAGTATTTATTTTGAGAAGGAGGGAGAGCACGCACATGTGTGCTCGTAAGCAGGGCAGGGGCAGAGAGAATCCCAAGCAGGCTCCATGCTGTCAGCAGAGCCAGATGCGGGGTTCGATCCCATGAACCATGAGACCACGACCTGAGCTGAACTCAAGAGTCAGAAGCTCAACCGACTGAGCCACCCAGCCATCCCTATTTTTAAGTAAACTCTATGCCACACGTGGGACTCGAACTCATAACCCTAAGATCAAGAGTCACATGCTCTACTGAATGAGCCAGCCAGGTGCCCCCTCCCCATTCTTAACAAGGTCTCTCTAGCCAAGCCTTCCAACTTAGTGGCCAAAAAGCTCAAGGTAGTCCATTTTAGGTATATCTGCGGTAATGGTCTGCTTCTAGATTTTGCTAGATAATAAACCCAAAAGTGACTTTGAAGGAGTATTTGCTCCCAGGCTTCCCAGACTCTCTAGTCTGTGGGGAGAAGCCATTTCTAGACCAGGTAAAAGCAAGGCAGGGCCCAGGGATTTAGCTGGTCTCCTCACTCCACTGCAATAAAATTCCAGAAAGAAAACAGAACATGATTAGGATTTCACTCAAGAATGTGTCTTTATTGAAGAATTTGTAAGAAAAAAGGATGGACCCTCTGTAAAAAGAGGAGATGTTGCCTCCAAACAGCAGGGAGGAATGAGACCTGGGTGGCTTCCCAGAAGTCAGTGTTTCCAGCATGGCTCCCCTTTCCTGGCAAGCACTAGAGTGTGTCACACCATGACTAGTAATTCCTGTCCATCCCTACAGCCTCTCCTCCCCCGTCCCACAACCCTGGATTCCCTACAGCCATTTACCAATGGCTTTCTGAAGGCCCAGGAATAGATGTGGGGTAGGCTTCCCTCTTTAATGGGATCGAAATGGGTTCTGCTTTGGAAAATTCAAACAGGAATGTAAAACAGTTGAGCTCTTTCTAGTCCAACCAGAGATGACTGCATCCAGCCCCTCTGAAGGGAGAGGGAGCAAAGAGTTTCCCTCCTGAATGTGCACACTTGTGGGGTAAATGGACTAGATTGCAGTCTGCTCTTTATTAGCATGGAGAATGGAAACAGAAAAATATGTAACAACCATGTTAAAAGAGTCACTGAGTTCTAGAGGGCAGAGGGAGCTGAGGCTTCTGATTCCAACAAGTGCTCCTTCCTGCTAGCTACCCTGAAGTCCTGGGGATGGTCACTCCTCTCCAGCTGGGAGATTGTCCTCAATCCGCCTGATGAACCTCATCCGGATTTCTGTCACACCGTCTCCTTTCAGGGTGTCCTGGACAAACTTGGCCTCCACAGCCATCTGGACCTGGGGGACAGTGGGAAAATGAAGGGGCGGGTGCCTAGTTGCAGCCTCTGGGGAACCACAGGGGACAGGCTGTAGCTGACTCATCCATGGCAGTCCCAACAAGGGGGCTGGTTTCTCGCAAGGACAGGATTGCCAGTTCGTGTCCCCTGTAGAAAGCAGTGGCCCCGATCTGTAAGGCTGACTTAACAAAGAGCACCCACAAATGAGACCTTTACCCAAATAAGCCAATCTGGGAATTTCCTGGGCTTTGGGGGCTGACAGCACTACTATCAGCAAGAATCTTCACCATGTAGAAACATCCACCTTGGATCCTATGCTCAGCAGCATCACATCTCAGGTAGCAAAGTGCTGAGGGGAGCCAAAGGCCTTTCTTTTCTCTCCTTCTCTCATTCCTTCAAACCTTTATCAAGCCCCTACTACATTTCAGGTGTCCCAGGAGGTAAAGAGCCGCACTCACCATTTCCAAGGCTCCCCGTAACACCCCACACAAGAGATTGGAATAAATAAGGGATGAGTGGTTATCAGGAAGTTCCACAAAGTCCACCAAGGGATTATTTTCCAAAATGAGGGAGAATTCGTCACCAGCTGGGCTCCAATTGGTGATGCTTGGAGTGATGCCCAAGTACATCTTGAACGCCACCTGTCAGGAACACATGACAGCACTATGTGGAAGAGGAGTAGGGGCCGCACACCAGGGAAGGTGATGGGACTGGCAAAGGAGAACTGAGTGGCTTGGGAACAAAACTGTGGCCTTTGCAAAACACTGGAGCTTTAGGCATTCAGGGCAAAAAAGACAAAGCATCTGTGCACAATTCCACACCCCGCTCCTTCAAGGCGTCATACAATTAGGCAACTTGCTGCCCACCTACACTTCTTCTGACCGGGTGGCTTCTCGGAACCAGCACATGAGAGGCCCGGTCCACTTCCTCGTCCTCTGTGCTACCTGAATCCTTCTTGAAAGCAAGTATGAGTCACTGTGGCAGAATTACTCTGAAGACATCCTTCCCTCTATCCACCCTCCTGATTCCAAACCCTCACACTGTCTCTTCACTATCAGCTCTCTGTAGGATTGGGGCCGGCATGCTCTACAACAGAAAGAACTAACCTTTAGGCAGCGGACGCCACAAAGCTAAAGGCGTTTTATTATTTATTATTAATTCTACCATACGTAATGTTAGTATTATCAATAGTGACCATTTACTATAAGCACACTAAGTTAAGTGCATTCGTTTTAATTGAATGCTCATGCTCATTATTTCCTTTACTTCTTACAATCACTCTGTGAGGCAGCTCTTATTTTCCTTTTTAAAGATGAGGTAAGTGATAATTAAAAGGTTAAAAGCAACTTACCCTTAACTGGTAAGTACTGGAGCCAGAATTTGAAGCCAGGTTTGTCTGAATCCAAAGTCTGTATTCTTAACCCCCAGGCTGCTCTGCTACGTCTTCATAGTCAAGGAGACCTGGCTTTGACTTCAGTGGGGCTTTCACCCACACAGATGATCCCAACCACTCTTCCCTTTTCATAATCTGTGCTATTCCCAAACCACCAGGAAGACTCCTTTGACCAGACAGCTGCCTAACTAGTATTTTGGAATACTAAGGGCCTCCCTAAGGGAGATGGAGAGTGTGGTAAGCAGTGCCTCCCAATGACATCCCTCAGCACAACAAGGTGGCCCAGGATAATGACCTTGGCGATGACGTCTGCAGTTTCCCGAAAGTCGTGGCACCTTCCAACATTTGACCGTGCCAAGAAATCTTCTATCAGTCGGACTCCAATGTTATAGCCCCTGGGAAGAAAATAAGAGAACAGACTGTATTATGGAGTGTGAATGTCTTACGTCTGAACATAAGGCTGCTGGTGGTAAAGGGAAAACAGGGGACAATTCCAAAACATCTCAATACATGAGCTCAGTGGAAACTGTATCCAAAATACTGGTTACAAAAGAGAATCCTGTTCTGGGCTCTGAAGGACCATGCGGATTGTGCACTAGGGAGCCCCATTCTTGTCCCTCCCGCAGAGGAGCTCACTCACATTTTATCCAGCTGTTTATTCACATCTTCATCATTTTCATAGTCCTTGCATAGCTGGGTGACCAGGGCCCCATAGGTAAGGGTGAAAAGCTCAGAGCTCTAAAAGACATTCAAAAGACCGTCAGAACCAAGATACACAAAAAACAAAGTTTAGTGAGTCTAGATCAGCCTCAATGCAGCTGTCAGGATTCAAAGGAAGGTCATCTGTGTATGGTGAGAAAGAGTATCCTCCTCTATGGAGTGCCAACAAGTGTGGCTCCCCAGGGTCAAGGTGGCAGGGCTTCAGCCAGACCTACTACAGAACAGGTTGTAGAAGGCACTTCATGCATAGAGGAGTCACTCTTCCAACCTATCAAGGTGGGTTTCTGTTAACCCAGGACCCCACCACAACCGCCAAGCTAAGCTTGGGTCACCAGAATCTGGGGTGGGAGCAGCAGTCATCCACTAGATACCATGAAAGACAGACCTGAAACAGACAGTTACAGATCAGCTTCTGTATGTTAGCAGGTGTGACCAATGGCTTCTCTACACCTAAGAAAGTCTGGGGTGTCCTGGCCTCAACTCACTCCCAGCGCCCCACCCAGGAGCAGCAAGGACCCAGGGGCCTTGTCTGTGGGGAGGAAAGGAAGTCCTAGACAAAGTCCGCTGCTCTGATAATCCCCCTCCTAAGTTACCAAAATGAGGAAAAATAATGTTCCTCTTGACACAGAGCGAAAATGTTTCCAGGAATGGGGTCACTCTGAAAGAAGTCCAATCTTTTGTGTACCTGGAACACAACCCTGATCTGGACTGGTTTCTACTACAACCACAGTTAACATCACAGAATCCCTGTCTCAGATAAAGACTCCTGTCACCTACCTACCAAGAAACAGAGATGTGGAAGGGGAAAGGATGACAAATGCCATGACTACAGAATGAAAGCAGGTCAGGAGCTAAACACAGTGAAGAACATGCTAACAGCACATCTGGAGCAATGGATCCACACAGAAGGCAGGCTGAAAGATTAAGTCAGCCACCCAACTGCTCCCTTCTGAGTGGAAGCTCGTCAGACTTGGGGCAGAGCACCTTTCTGTCCTCAAGTCTTCTGGGGAAGAAAGTCCAAGTAATGTTAAGGCCCAGGCTCTCAGGACCTCAGTGCTCCTCACCTCGTCCCCCTGGCCTGGTGCTGAGGTCACTGCAAGAATGATAATGTGAGCCTTCTGCTCACATACTGCCTTCTACTTTTCATAGTCTCATTTTCCACCCCACCATAATTCTGTAAGGCAGAAAGGGCAGGGATTAATCTCATTTCAGAGATGAGGAAAACTGAGACTCAGAATGATTAAGTAATCTGCCCAAAGACAAACAGCTAATTATTGACAAAAATAATTTTGGGAGACAAAAAACAAGAGTTTCTTTTTTTTTTTTTTCAACGTTTATTTATTTTTGGGACAGAGAGAGACAGAGCATGAACGGGGGAGGGGCAGAGAGAGAGGGAGACACAGAATCGGAAACAGGCTCCAGGCTCTGAGCCATCAGCCCAGAGCCTGACGCGGGGCTCGAACTCACGGACTGCGAGATCGTGACCTGGCTGAAGTCGGACGCTCAACCGACTGCACCACCCAGGCGCCCCAAAAAACAAGAGTTTCTAAGCCAATATTCACTCTACCCACTGTTCCCCATAAGTTCAATATTAATAGCCCCCCTAAAAAATAACAAAAAACTTACCTGCACCAGAGAGTCAGAGAATCAGTTTCAGAACCAGGAAGCTTTTTGAACTAAACTAAAACAGTCAGATCAGGGTGTCTCCAAGAGACCATTTACCAAATATGGCAATTAAGGGAAAGCTATTAAGGAGGCCAATGATTTTTTAGTAAAGTTATGGGTTTGGCACTAGAATGGCTTGGACATGAATGGATGGAGACAATCCAGCAGTTACCAGTCTATCGAGTTGGCACCACTGCATTAAATCAGGAGAGCTTTCCTTCCATTATTAATGAGCCTTTGGATAGAGACTCCAATGGCCTCAGCCCACCATAATGCCAAGTAACATGCATATCACAATGTTATCAAGCACCTTATACACGCAGCAGCCCCCAATTTACCAATAAAAAAAATCAAGGTTCTAAACAGATCTGTCCATGGTCACAGAATCAATATGCCTGGGATTTGGGAATGAGATTCCTGACCCAGGTTCTCCACACTCTCTCTTAATTTGCAATTCTGTCTCCATCTCTGATTATGAACCAAGCCCACTTGAACAGTGTGCGATGTAAATACATCACTTAAAGGTCTTCATACTTTAAAAATAGGAGTGGAGCTGTGGCACAGAAAAAAGTCATCCATTCAATGTCTACTATGTACCAGAGATTATCTAATAGGAGGGTGATACATAATAAATTGAATAAAATATATGGTTTGCCAGATGATGATAAGAGCTATGGACAAAAAGCCAGCAAAGGATACACACACGCAGAGAGGGAGAGAGGGAGAGGAAGACAGAGAGAGAGAGACAGAGAGAGAGAGGAGGGGAGGGAGAGAGAAAGAGGTGTCAATTTTAAATAGGATAGTCAGAGAAGGCCTAGTAAGGTGATATTTGTGCAAAGACCTGAAGGAAGTAAGGATATGCCATGAAGAAACCCGGGTGAAAAGATTGTAGGAAGCAAGTGCAAAGACACTGACATGGGAGTATGTCTGCCATGTTTGAGAAACAGCTAAGAGACCAATGTGATTTGACAGGAATGAATAAAAGAGAAAACAGAAGAGGAAGACAGGTTACTGCTGACCTGGGTTTTCAGTCCTTGTGACCCTTACGACAAAAGGTTTCATGGGACCTTAAAGGTCAGCTAATTCAATTGATCCAATTTCTTCATTGAACATAATAACCACATTCTCCTTCCCAACAAAAACATGAATCTCTTCTGCAACATTTTTAAGTGCTTTAATTATGTTTAGTAATAATGGCCATTTACATTTATAAAATCTTCAGAATGCCTTTCATTAATCCTATAACAACCATGAGTTAGCAAACATCATCCATCCCCATTTTATAGGTGACAGGTTAAGTAACTGAGATTCAGTCTTCTTAATAGTTGAGCACTGCCCTGTAAAAAGTTATGTGATCGAAGCCATCACTTAGTATTTTGGAACATCAGTTTTTTTCACATCTGTACAATGGTGACAATACTATCTGCCCTTGAGGACTACAATGAGATATACACAGGGCACCTGCTGCATAGTACCTACACAAGAAGTACAGTACCTACAAAAGAAGTAGATGCTGTTATTTTTTATTCTTAAACTAGTTCTCTGTAGCGTGCTGTCAGAGAGTACCCTGAATTGGTTTAAGGAGGGAGATTTTTGAATCAATATAAAGAACTTTGTAATAACTAATAAGGCAAATAGAAAGAACAATGGGTTTATGGGGCACCTGGGTGGCTCAGTCAGTTAAACCTCTGACTCTTGGTTTTGGCTCAGGTCATGATCTCATGGTTGGTAAGTTCGAACCCTGCATCGAGCTCTGTGCTGACAGTGCGGAGCCTGCTTGGGGTTCTCTCTCTCCCCTTCTCTCTCTGCCCCTTTCCTGCTCATGCTCTCCCTCCCTCTGTCTCTCTCTCTCTCAAGATAAATAAACTTTAAAAAATTAAAAAGAAAGAAAGAAAGAAAGAAAGAAAGAAAGAAAGAAAGAAAGAAAGAAAGAAAGAATGAATGAATACTGGATTTGTAGTCAGAAGACCTGATTCTGAGTCTGGACTGCCACTTACTAGCTGTGGGATTTTAGGTAAGTCACTTTACTTTGCTAAATCTCAATCCCCTCACACAAACACGGGCAACAGTAAAATCTGTCATGCTGGAGGATCTAATGAGATAACGGACTTTAAATGCTTTGCAGACCAAGACACCACAGAATAGCCAATACGATCTCCAAGTACTATAGGCACAACCTGAGCAGAGCAAGTAAAGCCAAGCCCTACTTCAGGTGAGCTACTGTACTTGATGGTTTTCAAAGCCTTTTCGGTTAGTGCCCCGGACAAACAAATCTTCCTAGGGGGGCCGATCTCTGGAGCTAATGTTCCAAGAGTCACATTTACTATTTTTATCAACACAAATAATTCAGTGTGACTGCCCCAAGCAGCTGGGAATGAAGGTCAGTAACAGGAGGGAGTTGATCCCTCTCTCTTACCCTCCGGCCTCCTGTATGGAGATTCTGAGTGCTGCCACTGAAGTAGTAACCCACCTGAGCACTGGACAATACAGCCACTGGGGTTGGGTTACTAGTAACACGACACAAAATAAAGTTGGGTTTGACTGTCCATGGAATTCAAGAACCAAACACTGTACAGACACATAAAGGCTAATATCTGTACAAACAAGGATGCTTGCTAGCTGACATTTACCGAGTGCCAACTGTGTTGAGGGGACTGTCACACTGCTAGCTTTTCATGCATGATGTCAATTAACTCTCAGAACAACCCTATGACAGATACTATTACTACCCTTTCGAATCTATTTTTTAAAGATGGTGAAACTGATGCTTACAACAATGAAGGTCACACAGCAAGTAAGCAGTTAGGCCAGGACAGTACTACACCCCTGTGTTGTATACTTTTCTGCCTCTCTCATAGCATGTGCTTCTCAAGGTCAGGGACTAGGACTGCATCTCTGCACTTCTCCCAACACCTAGCACAGAGCTACCCATATAGTTAGGGCTCAGGAAAAGTTTGCCAGATACATGGGCTGTTTCTGCTCGCACAGACTAAAAGCAGAGGTCTAGTTCTTTGGGTATATTAATCATTTAAGTCTTGGAGGGTTTAAGTGGGAACACAGTAATTAGCAGAAGGTTGGGCCAACTGGGAAGAGGGCTGCTAGACGGAGAGACCCCCCCAGGAGGAGAGGAGCATACCAAAACCAGGTGGCCAGCAAGAGGATCATGTGACAGGCCCTTAAGTAGGCAGCAGCAGGAAATGAATGAGAGGGTGCCCCAAACCTTCATGTCATTCATTCACTAAATATTGATTCCCTAGAGCCAAGCATCATCCCAGATGCTGGGAACAGAGCAATGGACAAAACAAATCCTTGCTCTGGTGGTTACATTTTCATGGGGAAGACTGAAAAGAAACAAGTATATAATTTATAACGGAATAGCGCCATGAAGAAAAACAGTAGAGTAAGAGGACAGAAAACTAGTCAGGTAGTCAGGGAAGGTCTCTTCAGAGGAGGTGACATTTGAGTAACTGTGAATGAAGTAGGGAGTAGCTACATGAGGGTTAGGGTTACTCATTGGGGGAAGGAAGTTCTAAGCAGAGACACTAGCAGTTGCAAAAGCCTTGAGGCGGGAGTGTGCTGCTCCCCTCCCTAATTCTCCCCTCACCAAAGCAGAATGAACACGGAGGGGGTTGCTGCTGGTGTTAAGGGTGGAACCTGGAGGTTCCTGTTTAAAATGGTATTAAAAGGGCACCTGGGTGGTTTGGTCGGCATGGAGCCTGCTTCAGAATTTCTGTCTCCCTCTCTCTCAATATTTAAATATAAACAAATAAATAAAATGGTATTAAATATTTCAATAGGGATTTCAGGTTTAAAAAAAGTACAAAACAAAACTAAGATATGAAAACTAAGCATCTCCTCATATCTTAGGAAAAGAGGAAACAAACATTTACCATGTCCCATACATTGTACACTGTTATCTCACTTAATCTTTTTTTTTTTTTTAATTTTTTTTTTTCAACGTTTATTTATTTTTGGGACAGAGAGAGACAGAGCATGAACGGGGGAGGGTCAGAGAGAGAGAGAGAGGGAGACACAGAATCGGAAACAGGCTCCAGGCTCTGAGCCATCATGAGCCATCAGCCCAGAGCCTGACGCGGGGCTCGAACTCACGGACCGTGAGATCGTGACCTGGCTGAAGTCAGACGCTTAACCGACTGCGCCACCCAGGCGCCCCATATCTCACTTAATCTTAAGTAGGCATCACTGTCCCCAATTTATAAATAAGGAAATTGAGGATCAAACAAGACTTGAGAATTCCAACAATGTCCATGCTTCTTCCCCTACATGACAGTTTCCTAGGAAACTATACTTTTTTTTTTTAAGTCCTTGATATTTTCTCCAAAACAGGAATTCTTAACCTGTGATCCATGGAGGATCTTCAGGGACCCACAAATCCCCCCAAAATGTAAACAAGTGTCCATGTACATGTCTGTCAATTTAACATTTCTGGGGAGGGGCACCTGGGTGGCTCAGTTGGTTAAGTGTCTGACTCTTGGTTTCAGCTCAGGTCATGATCTCATGGTTTGTGAGTTCGAGCCCCGTGTAGAGCTCTGCGCCATTAGAGATTCTCTCTCCTTCTCTCTCTGCCCCTACCCTGCCCATACTCTCTCGCTCAAAATAAATAAATAAACTTAAAAAAAAAAATCTGGGGAGGAGATCCATTGGTATCAGCAGCTTCTCAAAAGGGGTCTGAAAAAAAAAAGTTAGGTACTACTTTGGAGTGTTAGGGCCTCCTGTGGCCCATTTTTGGTGGCTGTTCCTAGTGTAAGATGCCAAGGTATAAGGGATGTTTAATCACCCCGCTAGAGCTGAGTGTCAACAAAGGGCCCCTGATTGAGTTTCCAAATCGGGAAAGAAAGATAGCATGGGCAATTCTGGAGGTAAGAATATGGCAAAGAAAAACACCTGGCAAGAGGTCCCCTTAATTTGGAGGAAAGCGTCATCTACCTTACTTTCCAGGTCAGGCTGCCACCTGCAACCAAACTTTACCAGACTACATGGTGTCCCACTATTCCCAGGGCAAGAAAGGAGTCCCCCCGCCCCCCCGCCCCTCACCAGAGAGGTACCACTTACTGCCACCCTGCCTACTCCTCCAAATAAAAGTTCCTTTCTGGCAGGATCAGTATCGGAGCATCTCTTACAATCCCCAGAGCACAGCGTGAGAGACAGTAGGGCCTAGTAGTCTGAAACCTGGAAGTTCTACAGAGACATGAGTTCAAATCCTAATTCTTCCTAGATGTAAATTTGGGGAAGTTATGTAACCTCTCGGAGCTGTAAAACTGCGGTAACATTATCTACCTGAGAGAGTTACTTAGCGAATTAAATGACACCGTGTACGTAAAGTGCCTGGCTCCGTGCCTAACACACAGTAAGAGCAATAGTGGTAGTTACTATTACCGTCGTCGCTGTTGGTCTAGCACACGGCAGCTCTCAAGCGTCGGGGGAGGGATCTCTGAGCTACTCCAGCGGCCCTGCAACCTGCTTCAGGCCCGGTACGTCCCCGGCGTGACTCTCCCCTCCAGGCCCACAGGCAGCCCCCTCCTCCTTCCTTCCTGCGAAAGCACTTTGCACTCATAGGAGGCCCTTTTCCAATTGCGCCCCGCGCCGGGCCCCTTCCCCAGAACGCCTCCATTCCGCCCCGCTCGCCGAGGTCACGCGCTCCGAGTTACCATTTTCTTGCTCTCGGTGCCACGGTTCGCCTGCCTAGACATGGTGCCGGCCGCCGGACCCCGCCTCGCCACAGACCTGCTCGGCGACCCTCTGGACACCGCTCCACCCAGCCACGGCCCCTCAGCCTTCGGGACTGACCGGCACCAACTCACCGCGCCTGCGCGGCCTACCGCAGGGCACCACGGGACTCGTGGTCCGGCGGATGAGGATAATTCCCGCCCGGTAAACGTCAGACTACAACACCCAACCGCTCCGTTGGCAGCCCCGCTGGACTACAAGTCCCAGAGTGCTTCGCGCAGCTGACTCTCTTAGAGCCTGGCTTCCCGAGGGCTACATTATAGCCGCTGGGTGGCGTCCGGCGCTTGCGGGAATCGTGTGTAGTCCACACACTTCCCTTCCTCCCACCCCCTCACCCTCACAGATGCTCCGCAAATTCCTCTCTTGTTGGGTTGGTCTTGGAAAGTCCCCCTTTCGAACTATCTTCTTCCGCTCTTGCTGCAATTCAGAGCCAGAAGCTCCCAGGATGTCCCAGAAAACTAGCTACGGCTCATACACAAATCTGGCTTCTTACTGCAAAAATATTTAATAAGAACCTATGTGCCAAGCATTTCACTAACGGTTTTTTTCAAACTGTCATTTGTTCCCAAACTCCAAAAGCAGCCAGTACCTGCATCCTACCACTGTGGCCTCATGATGGAATATCCAGTCTGTTTGCTAAAATTCAGGTCACTTTGTCTCCCTCCCCTTCCCCAAGAACTACACTGCCTGGTCCCTGGAAAAGAAAGATCGCCAGCGTTGGTAGCAGCCAGTCCCGGATTTTAATCTCAGCTTTGCCATTTTAGGCAAGTTGCTGGATCTCTTTCAGTTGTTGTGAAGATTGGTGAGACACAAGTGCAGAGCACTTGGTCACAAAATAAATGTGCATTCCCTTTCTTCCAGACACTCTCTAAAAACAGCCAACAGGTCCCAGAAACACCAAGGGAATGTGCTGGCCACACCCTCACCATCACCAAGGGAAGTCCTACAGTCCCTGACCATAGCTCTTCGGTTTCAGCTCCAGCCATCCCCTCTGGCCGGTCAGTTGTAAGCAGGCTGGCCTGGGAGTCCCTGAGCACCCTCTCCTCACTTAAGCCTGGTAGCCTGACTTTGTAAGCAGCTGCATTCTAGCCCCTAGCCTTCACCATGACAACCAGCCTGCCCAGACGTGAGCCAGCCCGGCTGGGGAAGACTGGGGGGCCCAGGCTGCTCCGGCTAAAGGCCAGTTCCCAAGATTCTCCCAGTCTCTCCCTCAGGGTGCAGGACCAATCGTTATTATACCCTTCTCCCTGTGACAAAGACATTCTGGGGCCTCCCTAGAAGCAGTGACTTTGACTCTCCCTCCTGTGTCAGTGCCTTGGCTGAGAGTTCTGGGAAGGACCTGGAGGGCTGGGCTGTGGCAGGGGAGGAGGCAGGGGGTCAGCTAGCCCCCAGCGGCCAGCGCAGCCAGGGAAGAACCTCCTGCATTCCCAGGAGAGAGGACAGCTGAGGTGAAAGCTGCAGTTGGCTGGTCTGTCTGTCGGTCTGGGCTCCTCCCTGCCGGCTGCCCTTGGCTGCCCACAGAAACCTGAGTCACAGTCACGGCCAGCCGCCCGACCCCACCCAGCCTGCTGTCAGGCAGGGTGGTTCTGGAGAAGCTGAAGGCGGAGCCTTTCCCTGCCCATCTTATGACCTCTGAGATTCTTCTTCTGCCTGTGATTGCTCCTTTTGGTGTCTTTTTCTCTGGGACTCCTCCTTCCAGTGCCACAAGTCCTGAATTAAGGATGGGGGAGGGGTCCATTTTAAGCTGATTTATAGGGTCTCCTCCCTCACTCAGATGTGAACCTAAACCTCCTTAGACAGCTGCTCCAAGGGCTCTCGGTACAGCTCCCATCATTCCCAAATCCCAATCCTTCTCAACCACTGCTCAGGGCCAGACATCTCAGAACACTAGGCACCTACTCCTCACCCTTGTCTCCTTCTCCCTAGAAAAGAATGTAGCAGGGACAGCTTCCCATTCCTAGCAGGGGCTCTAGGCAAAGACCCTTCCCAGGAATCCCAAACAGTGAGCCTGTTCGGTCCTGTATCTGAGTTCCTCCCCCTCCAGTCAGTCCCTGTCCCTTCCTGTCTCCAAGCTGGTGGGAGGGAGGCCTTATTGCTGCTGGTGTCACCACTGCCCTTGAGGACATTCCCCACCCTCAGCCTCGAGGAGTGGGCCTGGAGGGCTCCCCAGGAGAGCGGTATGGGTCTCTAACCCATTCACCATGCTGTGCCTTGGGGTGGGGTGGGAGTGAGCGTCTGGTGTCTGTTCTCTCTGCTGCCCCCAGTATGAGGCCCCTCCCACTTCCTATTTTGTGAGTGTGGAGGCAGCCTCCTGGGCCTTCCTCCTGATTCATATCTCTGTGTCAAATCTCCCAGTGATTTCCTTCACCCCTCCATCAGGTTCGTCCTGGACCCTGCCCCACCAAACCCAGGAGGTTGTAAATGCTCTTGCTCCTGCCCTCCCCCTGGGGGATCGGGAAGGGGACTTATTTCTGATCCCTGCCCCCTAGCCCAAGCCCAGCCTCGTGGTGAGAGGAACAGCTCATTCGTGCCTGTTTCCGAGGAGGAGGGACTGCCCTGGGTGGTAAGGGAGTCACAGGGGAGCCAACAGAGTTCCTTGCCCCTCACCAAAGCAGGCAAGGCATCCTGTTGGGGCTTCAGTCCTTGATATTTCAAGTATCTCACTTCTTCCTTCTCTGGGATGTCTAATATATGGGGGTAGAGGCACGTGAGGCTCCCAGATCCAGCCCCAAACTTGGAGAGACACACATACTCTAAACCTTCTCAGTTGCTAGCACTTGGGACCTGCCAGGGATCCTGATCAGTCAGGGAGTAAATGGAGAGGAGCCCACTCCATCTCTCCATTTGTTTGCTTTGACTTAATCACAGGACACTGGTGCACGCACTCCTGGTTCCCCTTAGCCATCCTCCCAAGACTCATCCTGGACCCATCAGCTGTACAGGAAGCCTTCTGGGGCTGGCCGGGAGAAACGTCCATCAGGTTGGCTAACTCCCAGATGGTCTGCTGGTCCCCACCACTAGCATCTTGTGAGGGGGTACGGGCGCCTCCACCCTCAGTCTAGAGAAGAGTTCCTCTGCATTGGCACTGTCGACATTTTGGGCCTAATGATGCTTTGTTCTGAGCATTGTAGGATGTTAAACAGCATCTCTGGTGTCTAAGAACTAGATGCGAGTGATACCCCCAGTTCTGACAACCAAAAGTTCCCCTAAATATTGCCAAATGTTCTCTGGGGGACAAAATTGCCTCTGGTTGAGAATGACTGACATAGGCTAATACCACACACTGTCTCTTTGCCATGAGTTCCTCAAAATCAATCCCGGATCATTAGACACAATAGAGAATTTCCAGTTCTAAAGCAGTGCTCACCCCTCCCCTTGCAAAGAAACTTTCACGACTCCCCACGATCGTCATCTACATGATGTCAATTGGCATTCAGACCCTCTTATATAGACCATCCCTGGCCTCTCTTTTCATCTTTAGCTACCGTTTATTTCCTCCTCCACTACTCTTGAGGTCTAGCTAATGAAGGTATCTCACTGTTCCCACCCTCACTGAAGACCCAGGTTGTTCATCCTCAAGATCTACCCTAGAGGGCTCTCCCCCTGTTGGGTTCCGTTCATGAATCCTGGCTCAGGGTAGGCCTGTTCAATTCTGGAAAATGCAGGCCCTGAGGCCTCTGACCTCACAAAGAGCAGTCCTGGACTCCATCATCCACATGGTCCCCTCACTTTGCAGATGGGATGGCTGACAACAGAGATCTGCTCCTCCTCCTAGTCTGCTTTTATCCTTAAAACTCCACCACCATCATCACCACCACCACCACCATCATCATCATCATCATCTTTATTTATTGCACACATTTTATATGCCAGGCTCTGTGCTAAGCATCTCATTTGCATTGCCTTATTTAAACTTTACAATGACCCCATGATACCTCATGGTACTATCATTTTCCTGATTTTATAGGCGAGCAGACTGGGTTTCAGAAAAGTTAAGACACTAGCTTAACGTCAGCAGCTCCATTTGCAGGCTTTCCATCATCATCATGTTCTAATGATTTGGGGCCAGAGGGAGCACTATTCCCTCCCCCACCCTTCCAAGAGAGTTTAGGTCCCCAACTACACACTCCTCCTAGTCAGGCTGCTCCCAGGTTGCCTGAGACCCAGACCCTTTTGTCCCTCAAACCTCCTTGAAATGGCTGCTTTCTGGAGCTGTTCAAAGAAGAAGACACTGGCGGGAAAGAGGGGCAGGAGGCTTGCATCTCACTGGACCTAATCTCTGGACAATGGAGAACCAGAGAACTGACCTTCTAGAGGTCAGGACAAAGGGCAGGGAGGGGGTGGCAGGGAGGGGGTGGCAGGGCTCAGCTGTGCCTCCTCATTCCTCCCCTCTGTCAATCCCTGCAGCACCATCGATCCACCTTTCCCAGCAAGCTCCCCCCTCGCTTCTCAGGCTGGCCAGACTTGGCTTGAGGCCCCACCTCCGCTGGCACTAACAAGGGGATTGGGGGATCCACCGCGAAGAGCTTGTGAGCAGGACTATTTGGGGGAAGGGAGTCAGAAGAGGCTTACTGCCTCCTCGACAGGCCACAGGGAAGAAAATCCTTCCGGGGAGATCGGAGGGGTCGCCCGATAGGGGTGGGGGAGGTTCAGGGCCAAGACCACCCAGTTTGGAGCTGGGAGGGACCCAGCAGATTAGAGACCTGAGTAAAGCATTGGTGCAGGCCTGTAATTACCCCTGAGAAGCAGGGAAGACACCAACCATAGGATACTGGAGGAAGGGCAGCAGCAAGGTTCCGGGCTTCTCCCATTCCAGCCATCCCCAGGAGAGAGAAAGCAGAGTCCTTTTAGGGGTCTCCTTGGGACCCTCCTTCAGGTCTCTCCACACCCCCGGGGTGGATTTGGTTTGAGGTGGGGTTGGGGGAGAATTTGGATTTGAAGCTAGCGCCAAGGCCCCGGGGCCCCGGAGCCGGAGCCTCCAGGTTCCAGGGTGGGATTGGGGGCTCCCATGCCCGCTCCCCTCGACTCCCCCCAGTCCTAGCCGCGGGTGAGTCACCGGAGCGCTCCCTACATAGCCTTCTCTCGCTGTGGCGCGTACCAACGCGAGGCCGCAGGGGGAGTCACAGGGACCCGCGTCCTCAGGGAGCCGTGGCGTCCCCTCCGCCACGGCCGCAGGAGAGGCGTCCCCAGCTCGAGGGCCCGCGCTCCAGGGCGGAGGCGGGGCGGGGCGCGCGGGGCGGGCGCGCGGCGGCTCGGTCCCTGGACGCTGAGGCGGAGACCTCCCCGCGTCGTACTTGGTACGCGCCAGCGGGGAGGCCAGGCCCAGCCCCGGCGGTACAATAGGGTTGGGCCGCGGCCGGGACTGGGCCGGCGCCGGGCAGGGAGAGGGATCGCTGCCGGATCCGACAGCCACTGGGCGCCCGGCGACTCCGAGCCTAGCAGGCCACCAGCCGAGCCAGCCCCGACCTTCCCCGGAGCGCCCCCGCCTCCGAGTCTTGCCCGCCGGGCCGGGCCGGGCGTGATGCACCGCGGGACCCCTGTCCTGGCCGCTGGCCGCCGCCGCCGCCGCCGCTGAGACCCCCAAGACCCCCCGTGACGCCGCAGCCATGGAGAGCGGCTCACATGCAGAGCCGGGTGCGGGCGCACCCCCAGGTATGCCGGGATCCACGCACCGGAGAGATGGGGGGAGGTCGCGGGGCCTCGGGAAGGCCGAGGAGAAGGCCAACCCGCTGGACGGAGACCCCTCCCCCGCCGCGCCCTCTGACCACTTGGAAGTTTAAAAATAAAGGCTGCAGCGGCGGCGGCTCGGGGCCACCGACGCATCCTCTGACAGCTGCCCCCTCCCCCACTCTGGGCGCTGGGACGCACTGGGCGGCGGGATCCGCGAGGACCCCGCGCCCGAGTTGCTGGAGAGACCCTTCTGCCCCGACCCAGTGCCACCTCGGTTTCTCCTCCTGCACCCCCTCCCCGACCCACCCCAGGCCCTGATGATCCTTTTCAATTGAGCTGGGACGTCTATCCCCCACTTCATCCCAGGTGGGGAAGTGTGACCCCAGCCTGAATGTGTGTGTTGGGGGTCCAGATTCTCAGGCCTGGAGCCCTGCATACCGAAACTTAGGCCCTGGCGCCCCGCGACGCCCAGGCCCTGGCCCAGACCTCGCCCCCACCCCATCCCTCCAGCTGCCGCGCAAAGGGCCTGTTGCTGCTGCTGCGGGCCGGCCGGGAGTGGAGGGGAGGGCAGGGGGAGGTCTCTAGCTGCGGCTGCCAAGTAACCCGCCGGATAAAGACGAGGGGGAGGGGGAGGCGGCATTGTTTGGGGCGAGGGCGGGAGCTGGGAGGTGGGCCGCCTCCTCTGCAGCCTGGCCTACTCCGGAGCCCACCCAGCCCGATTTGGGGAGGAAGGGGACAGAAGTAAATCTGCGTATCCGGCCACCCTCCTTCCTACCCTCTTTAGGCCTGAGTCTCTCTCGAGAATGAGGTGAAGGCTCAAGGCCGCACTCCCGGGACCTGCCACATCATTCCTCACTCAGCCTGAGGCTCTGGATGCCTACCCCCGCCCCCCTACACACACTCCAGGCCCCAGACCATCAAAGCTATCCTCCCCTCCCCTCACCCCACCAACCACCAGTGCCCTGGACTTCTGCAAATCCCATTCGGATCTGGGAGCAGCTGATGAGGGGGTGGGGACAGGTTTCTGGTTGGGCCTGGTGTCGGAGGGAGGGATTTCTGTTTCTCTTTCTTCCTGGAAGGGGAGGGAAGAACATGATTACTGAGGACCTAAGTTCCGTTCCCACTGACTCAGGGGGGAGGCGGCCCCAACCTCACACCTCCATAGAGTCCTAGAGCCTAATCCCTGCCACCTCCCTGACCCCTGCGGCGTAGGCCCAGCATGAAACAGTGTCTGTGGGTGCGGAGAGCCCAAGAGGAGGCGCCACAGCTTGGCTGTGGGTGGGCTCCTCCCCATGCCAGCGAGGGTGCTTCCAGGGGACCCTGTGGGTGTGGGAGCTGGAAGGCGCAGGTGGGGGAGGGGGCTATCAGACTGTTGTGGTCGAGGAGGTTTGTAGCCTGTGCTGGAACAGTGGCACTTGGGTCAGTCTTGTCTCTCCTGAGCCTGAGAGGGGACACCCAGGGAGTCCTAGACTGGATCCATTTCATCTGATTATTGGCTGTCTGCATCAGAGGGGCGCAGGCACTGATGTGTACATTGGGGCCTGAATGGGCCTGATTACTGGGCTGCAGATGAGGGCCTGAGTGAGTGTCTAGTTTAGAATTAGGGCACTTGGGTGGGATGCCAGGACTGAATATGAGGGCATGGAGGGGGACATGCTTGGCTATACCGCCGGGCCTGAGGGGGCCTGCATGCAGGGTCCTGGGTTGGGAAGACTCTTCTATACACAGGACCCAGACAGAGTTACAGGAGAACCTAGATCAGGCTGGTGGCTGATCCCTACACACAGAGAAGGTGAAGGTGACAGGAACCCCCTATAAGCCAAGGGCACTAAAGGTGGTGCCCGTGGCACGTACCCTGTCAAGTTTGAGGCATGGGGCTGCGACACTGAATGCACATGGCACGATCCCAGCCATCTTTGAGTGCCCTTAGCACCCTGAGCATTACTAGGAGGCAACATGGAGTAGGGGACAGGTGTGGACTGGAGCAAGTGACTTGCCTCCTCCAGCCACAGTTTATGCCCCTGGAAAATGGAGGTCATGTTATCAAACCTTGTGGGGTTAACGTGAGGGTTAGAGATGATGTACTAAAGGAATCTGGCACAGAGACGCCCGCAATACAGTATTATTACCATTATTGTGGTTATGCTCATCAGAACTGATGCCAACAGGGAGGTACAAAATATGGGGGAGGTGAGGACAGGAATTGGGAGCTGGTTTGCTTAAGAATGTAGACTCTGGAATCAAACAGTTTAAGTTTCCCCTTCATTATTTACTGCTGTGCGGCCTCAGGTAAGTTGCTTAACCCGAGTCTTAAATTTTCCCATCTATAAAATGAGAATAGCGCCAGAAATTATCTCACGGAGATATTGGGATCATTAAATCAGATGAACACATGACACAGCCCTGGCACATAGTTAGTGCTCAATAAACTCTAACTATTTGTTTCTTTTGTTTATTGTCTTTAATTCCTTTGGAGGCCTGAGGAGGAGGTGTGATTAATTAGAATTTCAGGAGGTCAGTATGGGACAGAGGGCCAGGGAGAGGGGAGTTCTAGATACACATGAGCCAGGGTGTATCGGGGGGACAGAGGGTCCCTGTGCTTGAGGTAGGGCAGTGGAAGCAGGAGAGAGACCCAGGAGGTGCGTGCAGACAGTCATCCAGCACAACATAGTGATGCCTGCCATGTGCTGGCTATGCAAATGGCAGAGAAGTGAATCAGACAGAGTCACTAGCCTCTGGGAGCTCCTGACCCAGTGACGGAAGGCGATGTGTTCACTGTAGGGGAACCCAGGTATAAGGGTGATACAATGGTCAGTGGGCTCTACTTGTGGAAGGCTTCACAGAGGCGGAGGCATTTGAAGTGGACCTAAAAGGATGAGTAGAAGTGAGCGAGACTGACACAACGAGCTGTCTCTACATATAGCAGCCAGCCTAGCTGGTGCCTCTCACTGACAGCTTCGTCCCTGCTTGGGCCACTGGGCCCAGTAAATGAGGCCTCTAATGAGCCCCTAATGTGCAGTCACGCATATGCAAACGAGGAGGAAGGGGCATCAGGCCAGTTTACTCCCCCTTTCCCTCAGGATAGGCATCAGCTGTTGGTGGGGCAGGGCCGAGGGAGGGGGAATGAGCTGAAAGCAGGGCCCTGACTGGAGTGGAGGCACTTGAGAGCGGCCAGGGCAGGTCTCGGGTCTACCAAGGCTGGAAGTTAGGCCGCAAGCAGCAGGGAGCCATGTCCTTGGTTCCCCACTGGGCCTTGGGACAAGTGAGGGAGCCAAGGAGCCAGGCCCAGATAATGCAGCTTTGTTGGCTGTGGTAGCGCTGCCTGGCACCCCGGGGCACAGCCTTCAGCATCTCCTCCACCACCCCTCAGCTGCAGCTCTGCCCTGAGGGGAGCAGAGAGCATGGTAAGGGGTAGATAGCGTGGTATTGCTACCTCCATCAGTGCTCCTCACCAATAGGAGGAGATTCAGGCTCTTACGAGGGATAAGTCCAACTTATCTCCAGCCTCCTATTTATTAAGGGCCTTCTCTGTGCCAGGCATGATGCTTAGCCTGTCATGTGCATTGTCTCATTTGATCCTCAAAACAATCCTTGAGTAGGGCCTAATGTTATCCTCCTTTTACAGATGAGGATCAGAGAGGAAAGTCACTTGCCTAAAGTCCCACAGCTAGGAACTGACAGAGGCAGGATTTGAACCCAGGTCCATCTGGCTCTAAAGCCTCTGCACCAAACCTCAAGACTGAACTACCGTGGCTGAGCCAGCCAGTGATAGAGTCTGACATGCTTCCCTTGCATGACTGATCTTGGCATCTTGGCATCTTGGTCTTAGGGACCCCATGATCCATTCTCTGGCAGGCATAGTAGAGCCAGCAGAGCCCTGGGTCCCCTGTGCATCTTGCCCGGTTGGAGTCTGAGTAAGTCAGCTCAGAAGGAGGCCCTGGACCCAGGCAGTGGGGACAGTGCAGCCAGCAGGCCATCCCCAGGCCCCTGCTCTGAGCATGTAGGCCCCAGCCCGGGCAGCCCTGCTGAGGCTGAGGGAGGACCCGTGGTGGGGCCTGAGCTGCGGGATGGGGTCATTTCCTGCCGCCTAAAATAACAGGAAGTGGGTGCTCCTGATTGGAGGCTGGGAACAATGGCCGCCAACCAGGCCAGAGAGCTCCTTCAGATCTGCGGTCTCGGTTGTGATCCCGGCTTTATCATCCACAGAGGCCCAAGGCCTGGCCCCAGTGCCCTGCCGCTAAGGGCCTGTGGCCCAGGTCCTGAGGACTGCTGGAGCAGGCTGCCCCGCTCTCTGAGCTGGCTCAGCTCTACACTGGCCGGGAGTAATGCTGCCCCCTAAGGGTCCCCTCTGTCCCAGCCCAGCAATTAGGCATCTCGCAGAGTTTGTCCTTCCTGCCTTCCCCTGCCCCATCCTCCCAGATCAGATCTTTCCAGGAGGGGAAACCCAGGGGGCTGTACCCCTTTGAGTGAAGGTACAGACTGTCATGCCGATTCGGGCCCAAATCCCAGCTTTGCTACTCACCAGCTGTGTGATTTAAGCAAGTGTCTTAATCTCTCTGAATCTATTTCTTCATTTGTCAAATGGGGTAATAACATCTGCTTCGTAGGATTGTGGTAAAGAAGAAAGGGACTGATGCGTTTAAAGTGTTTAGCTGTGTCTGACACAGCATTAGCTATTGCTGGTGTTGACAGGACTTTCCCCTGGCCCGGGTAAAGGAGTGCCCAGAAGGGGCAGGGCTGAAGCGACCTGGAATGGGGCTGTATACGTGTGCCGGGAACACTGTGTCTCTGAGTGCTGTATGGGTCTCTGAGGCTTCATCTGTGCCTCAGAGGGATGCCTGGCTCCGTGTGTGTGTCTGTGTGTATCTGTGTGTCTGTCGAGTTCCAAATCCCACTAAGTCTGACTCCTGTGTATATAGGAGGGAGAGAGAGAGAAGGGAGAAAAGAATGTGTTCTGTCTCTCACCATTGTTCAGGCTCCGTTCACTTTGTCTGAGTCTCTCTCTCTCTCTCTCTCTGTGGTATGTATTCTGTCTCTATGGGTCTTTGCCCCTCTGTTGGCCTTGCCATCTTCATTTGTCTGCCACCCGAGGAGCTGCTGTGAGAGCCGGAAGGCTCTGGCTACAGGTGCCCATCTCTGTCTTGCTTCCTCTCTCTGCCTCCCCATGCTCCCCACCCAGGGGTGCTGTCCATGCACCCCCGTCTGCTAGCTCTCCTCTGGGCACTCCTTTGCTCTGGCCCCTGGGGGAAGGCCACTCTCCCCCCATCTCCTGCCCAGGTGCCTCACTTCCTGCCTCCTGGTGGCCAGCCTGGGCAGGAGCCTGCCTTATCCTGCATTCCTGCCCTCTGAGCTCAGTGCCTACCTGCCGCACCTGCACCCTTCACCATCTTGGGGGGAACCTCCCTGGGGGAACCACCGAATCACTTCCTTCTTCAGAGAACAGGCAGGAACCTCAAGGAGGGGTGATGTGACGCCTACCAGAAACACTGTGACATAAGGGTTCTGTCATCAGATAGCCTTGGGTTCAAATCCTACCTCTGATGCTGACATGAGTAATTCACTGAACTTGTCTAAGTTTTCTCACCTGTGAAAGGGGGGCCATCCATAGAACTTTCCTTTTAGAGCTGTCATAAGGATGAAATGAGATGAGGGAAAGTACCTGGCATACGGTAGAGCTTCAGTACCTTAGCTTGTTTCCCTTCCTGGGCTTAGTTGCCGGCAGGGCGCACACAGGGCTCCGGTATGAGCAGGACCTTTAGGGTTCAGAGAGGCGAGGCTTTGGAGCAGCTCGGGGTTTGACTCTGTGCTGGCTAGGTGGCTTTCCACAGTACCCCCATCCCGTCCATGTGTTTATCCATCCGTGTGTTCATTAAACAGACACAGAACCCCTGCTCTGTGCCGGCAGGTCCTATGTGAGGCCCCGGGCTGGAAGAAGGCATATGACCCAGTCCCTTCTCTCCATGATCTCCCACGCTGGCAGGGACAGGGGCAGCAGGCAAACAGAAGAACCAGACTGAGTTATCAGCATTGTGAGAGGAATATTTGGCCCAGCAGCAGTTGTTGGTATGAAGGAGGGAAGGACCAGAGGAAAGGGACTGCCAGCTCCCAGAGGGTGGAGATGGGGCGTAAGCAGGCACCCTGAGACATGTGACACACCCTCTGAGAGACTTGGCCCGGATCTTTCTGCAGACCCCACATGCAGTCCCTCTTGGGCTCTTGAGAAGATAAGACTTTCTGTGACCCTGTGATCAGCTCCTACACCTTTGCCCTGCTGGTGCTCTTTGTGCCAAGAAATAAATACAAACTATCTGTCTCTTATCCAGTTCTTAGCAAATACTTCTAGTAAATATCAGCAAAGCAAAATAAAACTAACAGTAGCTAAAACCTCACAATTTGACCCAGGCCAAAAATAAAGTGCGATGGCCGAAGGATCACATTTGATGAGTGAAAGTGGCAAAAATCAGAAATTGGTTTAACCATACCGTATGGATAACCTACCAAATAATTTATTTGGCTTACTATGATTTGTTCTGGGTAACCCTGTCCCAGTGGCATTTCGTCAGTGTTGGCATACTTCTGAGGAAAATATTTGTATTTGGGGTCAATAGTCCACCAGGTCAAAAGAAGAGATCCAAATGTCCTGTTTGCCTCTCGAGAAGTCTTTCTTAAAATTTTTTTTAATGCGTATTTATTTTCGAGAGAGAAACAGGGAGACAGAGCACGAGAGGGGCAGAAGGAGAGGGAGACACAGAATCCAAAGCAGCTCCAGGCTCTGAGCTGTCAGCACAGAGCCTGACGTGGGGCTCAAACTCAGGAACCATGAGATCATGACCTGAGCTGAAGTCAGACGCTTAACCGACTGAGCCACCCAGGCGCCCCTCTTGAGAAGTCTTTCCTGTTGAGCTGCTGGAATCAAACGCTCATTATTATTTTTAACTTCTACCTGAGTGCCTCGTCCAGGAAGCTGCCCAAATGCAACTGAGATGGCGTTGTTTTGCTTCCCTTCAAGTGTTTATCCCTTTGCAATAAATTGCCACGTGGATTTACTCCTTTTCTGTTTGTTTTTGTTTCTTGTTTTTTTTTGTTTGTTTTATGTTTTTTGTTATTGTTATTGTTTTGGCTCCTGAACAGGTACTCCTTTATTTATTTATTTATTTTTAATTATTGGCCTCCTTTTTTTTTTTTTTTTTTTAATGTAATTAATTTACTTTAAGTAATCTCTACACCAAACGTGGAGCTCAAACTCACAACCCTGAGATCAGGAGCTGCATGCTCTTCCGACTGAGCCAGGCAGGCGCCCTGGATTTACTCTTTATTAGAGTAAAAGTCTCCTTCTCTTGCACTGCGTTAGGCCAGGGTGGCTTTCTGGTATGGCATTTTATTCTCGCTCAGCAGCATCTCATGACTGTGTCTCCATGTACTTGGCACTCTGGTGGCTGCTACTGGTGCGGCAGTGAGCAAAACAGACATGGCCTAGCCCTTGTCGGGCTTCCTCCCAGTCTAAGGGGAGGCTGACAATAACAAGAGAGGCCCACAAAGAAGTTTGAAGTTGTATTAGTCACAGTGCTCCAAACAAGAGGCACACGAAGCCATGAAGGAATTTGTCCTGATCAGAGAAGCCAGGGAAGGCTTCCCTGAGGAAATGGTGTCTGAGCTAAGATCTGGAGGCTAAATGAGGTTTAACCAAGAAAAGGGCAGGGGCTCCTGGGTGGTGGCTCAGTCGGTTAAACGTGCAACTTCGGCTCAGGTCATGATCTCATGGTTCGTGAGTTCGAGCCCCGTGTCAGGCTCTGTGCTGACAGCTCAGAGCCTGGAGCCTGTCTCCCTCCTCCCCTCCCCTCCCTGACTCATGCTCCATCTCTCTCTCTCTCTCTCTCTCAAAAATAAATAAAACACTTAAAAAAACAAGTGTAGAAAGAGCATATGCAAAGTCCCTGTGGCAGGAGGGAGTATGAATGGTTACCAGAATCAGAAGGTGAGTGTAGGAGGAGTACAGAAAGCAAGTGGGGAACATGCAGAAGAGATTTAAGAGGTACGGGGGTTGGGGACAGGGACTTCAGACTATGCCAGACTTGTAGTTTGCACTCAAGAATTCTGTTTTTATCTTTAGAGCAATGAGAAGCCACTGGGAGGTTTCAGGTGTCTAAAAGTACTGTGATCAGATTCACATTTGGAAACAATTACTCTGGCTGCTCAGTAGAGAGCAGAGTGAAAACGGGTGGTGGGGAGAGCAGTGGGAAGACGTTGTAGTCATCCAGGTAAGAGAGATGCTGATATCAGCCAAGGTGGAGTCTGTTGATTATTTCATTCAACAGATAGTTGTGGAGCACCTATGTGCCGGCCCTGTTGGTCTTAGGGTTAGAACAGCTAACAAAACAGACACACACGTGTGCCCTCATGGAGGTTATCTTCTAGAGATGGGAGACAGTGTTACAATGGTGTTAATACTTGAGAGAAAAATAGTGTTGGAAAGAAAACGTACCATTGGAGAGGGGAAGGAGACTTCTTTTGCAGTTTGTAATTTTAAATAGGGTCAGGGAGCGTGTAAGTGAGAAGTGACATTGAAGTAAGGGCATGAAGGAGAGGAGGGAGTGAGACACGCTGAATCTGGGGGCAGAGAATTCTCAGCAGAGAGCACAGCAAGTGCATAGCCCTGCAGCAGGGGAATGCCTGGAACAGTGGCTGGAATAGACTGAGCAGGGGGCAGGGAGAGGAGGAGGAGATGGGCCCAAGAGGTAATGGGCCGGAGAGGGGAATCCTGACATTCTCAGAGGTCATTGTAAGGCCTTTGTTTTTCCCTCCCCACGAGATGAGGTGTCTTTGGAGGATTTTGACAAATCCTCCAAATCCTTAGAGCAAGGGATTGACTTGCTCTAACTTAAAAAAAAAAATTTTTTTAATGTGCATTTATGTCTGAGGGAGAGAGAGAGATAGCGTGTACGCATGCATGTGTGTAGGGGGTAAGGGGCAGAGAGGGAGACAGAGGATCTGAAGTGGGCTCTGTACTGACAGCAGAGAGCCCGATGCAGAGCTCAAACTCAGGAACCCACAAGATCGCGACCTGAGCTGAAGTTGGACGCTTAACTAACTAAGCCACCCAGGCGCCCCTGATCTAACTTATTTTTAAATGGAATCACTCTGCTGCTGTGTTGAGAAAAGATGAAAGGGGAACAAAGAATGGCAGTAGGGAGTCTTTATTTATTTAATTTTATTTTTAAGATTTTATTTTTTAGGGGCGTCTGGGTGGCTCAGTCGGTTGGGCGTCCGACTTCGGCTCAGGTCATGATCTTGTGGTCCGTGAGTTCGAGCCCCGCGTCGGGCTCTGTGCTGACCGCTCAGAGCCTGGAGCCTGTTTCAGATTATGTGTCTCCCTCTCTCTCTGACCTTCCCCCATTCATGCTCTGTCTCTCTCTGTCTCAAAAATGAATAAACGTTAAAAAAAAAATTTTTTTTGAAAAGATTTTATTTTTTAAATCAATCTCTCCACCCAACATGGGGCTTGAACTTACAACCCTGAGATCAAGTTGCAAGCCCTGCCCCTGAGCCAGACAGGCACCCCAGCAGGGAGTCTTTATAGGGGATGACAGTGGCTGAACCAAGATGATAGAAGTGGAGATGGTGAGAAGTGATTGGATTCAGAACATACTTTGCACACAGAGCCAGAAAGATTTACTGAGAGATTAGATGTGGGATGTGAGATAAGAAAAGACTCTACAATGACTCCCAAGATTTTTGGTCTGACAGACTGGGAGGACGGTGGCGTTGCCCTTGGCTGAGATGGGGAAAACGGGGAGGAACAGGGTTCTGGGAGGAAGATCGGGAGCTCAGGTGGCAATGTGTTAAAGCCGAGGTGTCTGTAAGACATGCAGGGGTGTCAAATAGGGAGTTGTATGAGCGAAACTGGAACTCGAGGGAGAGGTCTGGGCTGGAGATACAAACTCAGTTGTCATCAGCAGAGCAATGGTATTTAAAGCCATGAGTCTGGATGAGGTCACCAAGGGAGTACATGCAGATGGAAAAGAGATGAACTCCTCCACTGAGCCCCGGGGCAGTGGGCACTAAGAGGTTAGGCAATTAAAGATGGATCTGCAAAAGGGACTGAGGAGTCAATGGCTAGCAAGGTAGAAGGAACGCCAGGAAAAGTGTGTTGTCTCCACGGCCCAGTGCAGAAAGTGTTCAAGGAGCAGCGAGGGATCATCTGTGTCAAATGCAGCCCACAGGTTAGCAAACCGAGGACTGAGAAACGGCTGCTGCTTTCACAGTGTGGAGGTCATTGGTGGCCTTGAGAAAAGCAGTGTCATGGAGCAGCAGGGGTGAAGGCCTAACCCAAGCAGACTCTCGTAGCAGAGATTTGGGAGAAGTGGACAGTCTTCTGGGCAGGTGCCGTTTCTTGAGCCCCTGCCAGGTGCCCGAGATGATGTACCCACTCGCTGTTGGAACCAACATCTCAGTGGGGAAACTGCAGCTCAGACAGGCTCAGGGCTTTCCCCAGGTCCCACAGCAGAGCTGGGATTTCCCACCCAGGCCTATTTGACTCTGAAGCCTAAGATCTTTCTACTCCACTGCATCTGACACTTGAGGGCCGGTCCTCCCAGGCCTCATCCCTCCACCTCCTCCCAAGCTGCACCCGGCTACTCAGGACCTAGTTGGAGATTCACTGTCTTGCCTGGTGGGTGTGATTTGACTAGGTGTAGACAAACATCCACCCACCAGTTTTCCTTGCAACACCCGTAGCACGCACAGATGCTAGAAGAATGACAGTAAACAGGCCTCACCCTCAGCCTTCAAGTTGAGTACTTTACACACCTAAGCTTTTTGGCTCCAGATGGCCCTGGGTTCAAATCCTGCCTCTGCCACACACTATTTTTCTTTTTTTTTTTTAATTTTATTTTTTCAATTTGCATCCAAATTAGCATATAGTGCAACAATGATTTTAGGAGTAGATTCCTTAATGCCCCTTACCCATTTAGCCCATCCCCCTTCCCCCACCCCTCTAGTAACCCTCTGTTTGTTCTCCATATTTGAGTCTCTTATGTTTGGTACCCCTTCCTGTTTTTATATTATTTTTGCTTCCCTTCCCTTATGTTCATCTGTTTTGTCTCTTAAACTCCTCATATGAGTGAAGTCATATGATTTTTGTCTTTCTATGACTGACTAATTTCACTTAGCATAATACCCTCCAGTTCCATCCACATAGTTGCAAATGGCAAGATTTCATTCTTTTTGATTGCCGAGTGATACTCCATTGTATATATATACCACATCTTCTTTATCCATTCATTCATCCATCGATGGACATTTGGGCTCTTTCCACACTTTGGCTATTGTGGATAGTGCTGCTATAAACATGGGGGTGCATGTGCCCCTTCGAAACAGCACACCTGTATCCCTTGGATAAATGCCTAGCAGTGCAATTGCTGGGTCGTAGGGTAGTTCTATTTTTAATTTTTCGAGGAACCTCCATCCTGTTTTCCAGAGTGGCTGCACGAGCTTGCATTCCCATGCCACATGCTATTTCTATGACCCTGGGCAAATCACTTGGTGGGGTAAGCTTTGACTGTCTCATCTGTATAATGGGGGTAAGAATCTCTACCTCTCAGAGCTCATATAAGGATGCAGGATAGGGATGCAGAGGGCTAGCTTAGTCCCTGGGATGCAGTAAGCACTGAGTGATAGCTGCTAATTTTCTTGCCCACTGGAGTTGGAAAGGAGTTTGTGGGTGGCTGGGAAGTAGACTAATAGTGGCCAGGCAGCCTTCCGAAGCTGGTGTGGGGAAAGCTGGGTGGGCCGTCACGGAGCCTAGAGGCTGGCAGACTTTTATGGGCCCTTAGGGACACAGGGCCTCTGCTGGGGCTCTCGCCTGAGCCTAGGAAGCTACAAGGGAAGGAATGAGGGGAAAACTGTGATCCTCAGATTTGGTTGCATAACACATACTACTTCGTACTGCCTTAAACAGAGACAGGAGGCTGTGATTGCTGAGAGCACAGACCCTGGTGACAGGTGCCGGGTTCAAGTCCAGACTCCTTCACTTACCAGCTGAGTGACCTCAAATTGCTTTACTTTTTCCCATCCGTAAAAAAGATATTTATAGTGTTTCCTGCCTAAGTATTTTCAGTAAGGACTAAAACGAGTATCTGTAAACTGCTTTGAATATAGGAAGCTCTTAAAATATACGTAACTGTTAAAAGGTTATCGTTAGCACTAAAATCACAATCTTGCGAGGTAGGTACTATCCCCACAGGAACTGTGGCACAGAGAGGGTGTGTAACTGGCCCAAGGTCACACAGTTAATGGGGAAGCCAGAATTCACATTCAGATAGTCTGCCTTCAGAGCTCACATTCAGTCACTGGATACCTGTCTCCCTGGAAAAGGTACCCACAGTCCCAAACGTGACTCCTTGGGAGTGTCCTCTCCCTACACACACATTGTCACCCACAGAGATGGGGAGTTTGCCACCTCCTGAGAGGGCCAGATTTCCCAGAGGAGAGCACTTAGTCTGGTAGTTTGCTCTGGTAAGAGTGAAAAATGCTTCCTTAGACTCACCTTCCCGTGCTCCCTGCTCTCTAAGCCCAGGTTCAGTGGCTGTATCCCTTTGTTCCCTTCAGCGCTCAGAGGGTAGCAGCAGATGTCAACAGGACTTTTTGCAGAGCTTTATGTGACCCACAGGGAAAGGGCAGGAAGTGTTTGCTGGCACGTGAATCATGCCAGGTGCTTCATTGACATCCCTACTAGCTTGGGCTCATTATCCCCATTTTACAGATAGGAAAACAGAGACTTAAAGAGGTTGAATGTCTTCCCCAAGGTTACCTGCCGGGAAGCATGCCCTCCTTTCCTGTGTTGGGGTGGTAAAATCAGAATTGGGCCTTCATCTGACTGATTCCAAAACCTGTCTCTCAACTCTCCATAACATGCATGTGCTCACGTGTGTGCATATCCATGTACATACCAAATCATGTGGCTTCCTTACTTGGCACTGTGCTGTCATTTACAGGGATCTTGAGATATTATTGTCTCAAAAAAATTTTTATTTTAATGTTAATTTATTTTTGAAAGAAAGAAACACACACAGCATGAGCAGGGGAGGGGCAGAGAGAGAGAGAGGGAGACACAGAATCCGAAGCAGGCTCCAGGCTCTGAGCTGTCAGCACAGAACCCGAAGCGGGGCTCAGACTCACGGATTGCAAGATCATGACCTGAGCTGAAGTCAGACGCTCAACCGACTGAGCCGCCCTGAAATATTATTATTTTAAAAGAAGAAATCTATATGTGTTTGGGAAAGGAAAAAAAGATTACAAAGTGAAAGTAGCTGGTTGCCCCGCCCCCACATTGGGGCTTTAGCAACATGGCCTCCCACTTGTGCCCAGACTCATGGCCTTCCTCTTGGCCAGTCCCCTGTGCCCAGCACTCGCACTTCTGTGTACCAGGCCTTGGGTTGGGCACCGTGACCCCGAAGTGAAGCAGAAAGAGGCGGGAGGCAGATGTGACCATTTGATGCACCAACAAGTGCTACCAACTTTCTCTTAGCTTTTCCAGTACACCCTGCTCCCTCCTGCTCCTTTGCAAATACTCTTTTCTTTGCCAGAACCCTCTCCCCTTTGCTTTGCCAACTCCAGGTCACCCTTTAGCTCTTGGCTTGGTTGTTACTTCTTCAGGAAGCCCCCTAAATGCAGGTTAACCATCTCTGCTGGGTTACCCTCTGACATAGTTCTTACTTATTCTATGCTGTAATTGCCTAGCTATTTATCTGTCTACCTGCTAGAAGGTAGGTTCCACAGAAGCAGGGACCATGGCTGTTTTCTCAGCACGATATCATTAGTATCTGGACCAGGGCCTGGTACACAGAAGGAACTCAATAAACATGTTGCGTGAATGAATGAGGAGTCACTTGGACGAGGGAGAGAGCTCCGTGTTGGACTGAGGGCACGGCTGTGCTATCTCACTCTCTCTCTTCTCTTGTGTTGGTCTTCCAGCTGTGGCAGCCAGGACCCCCCCAGAGCCAAGACCTTCTCCTGAAGGTGACCCCTCCCCACCGCCGCCACCACCACCGATGTCAACCCTGGTCCCTGACACTCCCCCAGACACCCCACCTGCCATGAAGAATGCCGCTAGCTCTAAGCAGCTCCCACTGGAACCAGAGAGCCCCACAGGGCCAGTGGGGCCTAGATCAGCCCCCCAGCAGGAAGAATCCCCTTTCTCAGAAGGGAAGAGCAGGGGACCCACCCCACCAGCCACAGGCCCCCGGGATTCCAGACCTCCTCGAAGGAGCAGCCAGCCATCCCCGACGGCGGTGCAAGCCTCTGACAGCCCTCCCACCAAGCAAGGTATGTATGATGTGCCCAGTCCTGGGCCCAACTCCTTGGCTCGGGCTTCCAGGCACGGATGATGCCACTGGACGGAATCTTCTGGGCCCAGGAGGAGATGGGGAACAAGATGGGGATGAGGCCTGGGGGAGGGCCCTGAGGCTGACTCCCCATTTGGGGGGAGCCTCTGACCTAAGTCTGTTCTCATTCCCTTGTCTAAGATGTAAAGAAGGCAGGAGAGAGACACAAGCTGGCAAAGGAGCGGCGAGAAGAACGAGCCAAGTACCTGGGTGAGTGTTGAGGAAGCATCATCATCCCCACCATCCTCGCCATCAGCCTCTTATCCACAGCACTAACATTCTGAATGCTACATTACGTGCACTGTGCTAAGAGCAGTACGTGCATTATCTCATTATCTCAATGGGTCTCTCGACCCTTCCTGAGGATGGGAAAACAGAGGCTCAGAGAGGTGAAATCATTTTCCTCAGCTGCACGACTAGTAGAATACCTGATATTCAGACCCAGAAGCCTGACCTCACCCTCAATCCCGTGCTCTTTTTTTTTTTTTTTTAATTTATTCATTTTGAGAGGTGGGGGAAGGGGCAGAGAGAGAGGGAGAGAAAGAATCCGAAGGAGGCTCCATGTGGTAGGCATAGAGCCCTACATGGGGCTTGATCTCACGACTGTGAGATCATGTGATCTGAGCTGGAGTTAAGAGTTGGAAGCTTAGGGGAGCCTGGGTGGCTCCGTTGGTTGGGCAACCGACTTCGGCTCAGGTCATGATCTTGTGGTCCGTGAGTTTGAGCCCTGCGTCGGGCTCTGTGCTGACAGCTCAGAGCCTGGAGCCTGTTTCAGATTCTGTGTCTTCCTCTCTCTCTGACCTTCCCCCATTGATGCTTTGTCTCTCTCTGTCTCTAAAACGAATAAACGTTAAAAAAAAAAAAAAAGAGTTGGAAGCTTAACCAACCGAGCCACCCAGGCTGCCCTCAGTCCCGTGCTCTTAATCACAATTCATGAAAATATGTCCAGCAGCTCCAAAGGCAGACAGGCCCTAAGGAACTCATTTCTCCTTTAGCACTGAGACACCATGAGGCCAATGGGGGAGAAAGAGACCTTCCATCAGGGAAATCTTGCTTCTGAGACCTGAGCCTGCCTTCAGAAAGCCCTTCAGTTTGGTGGGGGGGGAGCCTGGGGGCAGAGGCATCTCCCCTCCCAAGCAGGCAGGAGAAAGACCCACCGGGGACACAGTAACCAGGAAGGCCACCCAGTTGGAGGAGACAGGCTTGGCCTGACTGCAGCAGAACCTCTCACCCCTCCCCCCTCCCCCCACTGGGGCTCCTTTCCCACAGCGGCCAAGAAAGCAGTGTGGCTGGAGAAGGAGGAGAAGGCCAAGGCGTTGCGGGAGAAGCAGCTCCAGGAGCGCCGCCGGAGGCTGGAGGAGCAGAGGCTCAAAGCCGAGCAACGCCGCGCGGCCCTCGAGGAGCGGCAGCGGCAGAAGCTGGAGAAAAACAAGGTGCGTGCGTGCTGACTTCTGGCCGGGCACGCATGGCCTGTTTACACGTGTGTGTGTCCACACATCCGTTTTCATGCCTCTGTGTCATCCGTGCCCACACGGTAATGTCTGTGTTCGTATCTGCCGTCATGTCCCTGAGCGCACAATCTGGGCACCCGTGCAGCCGCAGACGCGCTTGGTTCTGTGCATGCTGGGGTGGGCACCTGTAACCGTATGCTGTCACTGCGAGTGTCTGTGTGTGTGTCCCGTGTGTGCGTGTATGCAGAGGCGTGTCTATGTGAGTGTGCTGAGTTCCAGGACATGAGGAGCGCCCTGGCTTGTGCACTGGTGAGGAAAGGAAGGAAAAGGTGGCCCGGTCTTGCCAGGGGGCCCTCAGGCTAAAGGGAAAACATAGTCCCAAGGTCAGGACCCTCAGTGCCAGGGGGGACACGGCCCTCCCTGGGAGCCCCAGGGCAGGGGAAGTCCCACCCCATCCTCAGAGAAACAGCTCATACATCCAGGAAATGACTCAAGAACAGTGAAAAGCTCCCCAAGAACAAGTTGGAAGGAATCTGTTACAAATGGCCTTTAATCATAGCAAGCATTCAGTAACCTTGGTTACCTGCAGTGAGTCAGGGAAAACTTCTTGGGTGAGGGAGGCTTTGTCACAGGCGAGAGAAGGGGCCTTTCTCCCAGGTATGATGGATGATTCTGAGCCCAGACCTCTCTCCTCTCCCCTCTCCCCACCAGGAGCGCTATGAAGCGGCCATCCAGAGGTCAGTGAAGAAGACATGGGCCGAAATCCGGCAGCAGCGCTGGTCCTGGGCAGGAGCCCTGCACCACAGCTCCCCAGGACACAAGACCAGTGAGTGGGCTGGAGGGCCTAGTGAGTGGGTGGGTGGGGCTGGGGCCTGACGAGTGGGGACAGGGACCAGCGTTGGTGCCAGGGGCTGGCAGCACCCTGCTGCAGGTATGCCTTGCTTCACACAACCTGTGTCTTCTCGAATGACCTTGTAAACCAAATTGTCCCTTCCCGAGGACTTCTGCTATCAAGTCAGAGGTGAATTCTCTTCATTTGGTTTGCTCTTCAAACCTCTGTCACTTTAGATTAGCCTTCTTTGCTCCCATTATTACTATCGGTTGATGATACAGAAAAGAACACTTTAATGCCTTGCAGACACTGGGTATTTAAGAAAACTACCACCCCCTTGTGTACCTGTCTTGGGAGGCAGATTTGTGTTTCTGAGTTTTCTTCATGTCGGGCCATCAGGATTGGGGTCTGATTCTTTGCTGGCATGTATGTACCACCGTGTTTGAATGTCTTTATGTAACAGCAGAGTTCAGTATTTCCAGCTGTGGACCTTCTGGTGTATGTGCTCGTGGATATGTGTGTGTTGTATGTCAAAATATGCGTCTGTTTGTTTGCCTTGGTGTGTTTTTGGCCTTGTGTACCTCAGTGAGGGCTCCCAAGTCAGACGGAACTGGGTTAGGATCCCAGCTCTGGCACTTGCGGTGTGACCTCTAACATCTCAATGTCACTTTCTTCGCCTGTAAGATGGGGATAACGATACTACTTGCCTCCGAGGTTGTAGGTAGATGTTTGGGAGGATCAAGTGAGGTAACATGTGTGTGGTGCCCAGCACAGTGCCTGGTACATGGTAAGCATCCAACAAACGTTAGCTGTTACGAATACCGTGATTCAGTTGCTCCGATGTGTTTGTGCCTGTGTGCATCTGGGTCCGACCCATTATCTGTCCGTGTTTGTGTTTCTGTATCTGTGCATGTCTGCACACACATGTGCATGTGGAAGTGTACCTTTCACTCTACACGCCCCTGCATGTCTTTGTCTTTGTGTGCCCGTATGAACGTGTGGATTTGTGCGAGTGACTGTGACTCGGGGTTCTTCTGTTTAGGAATGTCTGCATTTGTCCCGGTACGTGGGTGTGGTAGCCATAGCGCCTTGGCAGGGCAGTGCCAGCAAGCGCCGACACCGGGTGGCTGTGGGGGAGGGGTTGCAGCGCCCAGCCCCAGGGAATGGCTTCCTGGCCAGGAAGGCTATAGTTTCTCTAGTTCTGCTCCATCCCCTTCCTCTGTTCCTTCTCCATTGGCTCCCCCAATCCAGGTTGTCTCTGGTCACCTATCCCCCATCCCCTCCTCCCAGAGCCAAGTCCGCCTTCTCCTCCCCTTCCTAGCCTGCCCACTCTTCCCTCTCCCACCCTGCCCGCGGAGCATCCTGCATGGAAGGCCTCAGTGCCCCCCCTGGCTCCTGTCCGGCCCGGCCCTAATGCCGTGTCTTTTCCCCTCCAGGTGGGAGCAGGTGCTCCGTGTCGGCAGTAAACCTGCCTAAACACGTGGACTCTATAATCAACAAGCGGCTCTCAAAGTCCTCTGCCACGCTCTGGAACTCCCCCAGTAGAAGTAAGAGAAGGCCCAGCCCTCCTCCCTCCAGAGCCCCTTGTAGCCCCCACCAAGCCTCTTCCAGAGCTCAGCAAGAACCCCAGATCCCAGGAGCCCTCACATACTCCAGGTCTCCATCCCCATTCTACCCCACCCAGGGCTCTGTACCCCTCAGGAGAGCCGGGTGTATGGGTCTGGACCCTGAGGACAGAGATGTGCCCTGCAGGGGAGGAGAACAGAGACAAAGAGCAGTGTCCCAGCAGACAGAAGGCCTGGCTGGGGCCTCAAGAGCAGGTGGAGGTGGGGGTGGGGGTGGTGTTGGGGGTAGGGGTGGAGAGTGGGAATGGGCAGGCAGCCTCATCTCCAACCACAGCCAGCTGGCCTAGGCCCGCCTTAGGCAGGTGGCCTTGCCCCCAAGTACCAGACTAGCCTGGGTGCTGTGTGTGCAGAGCGGGCCCCTTATTCTGGCTCTACCCTGGGGGGCCCAAACGACCCCGCCCTCTCTGCCTTCAGAGCCCTAGCCATGGCCTCAGCTGGCTCCAGAGTTGTGGGCAACTAGGGTGGCATGGCCCTTGTGTTCCTACCATGCCCTGGTGCTCACATGTGAAGGGGCCGTGGTAGGAGTTATTTATAAGTTTCTCCAGCTTTTATTTGGTTGTTCTGTTGCCTAGCAACCAAATCAGCTGCTGTACCAACTCCACCTGACTGAGGCTTAAAAATAACCCAGCAGCTGAGGGGACAGAGCAGGGTGGCCCAGGCCAGCCAAGCCCCCTAGCAGTCTCTCTCTGGCATGGGACACCCCTCAGTCAGGAGCACAAGGACCCTCACTGTCCCCCATCCATGGAGCCATGCAACCCCAGGCCAGCCCTCTGATAACAGGAGGTGCAGGGTGCTACAGTGGGACGCAGGAGTGGGCAGGGTCTGTCACCTAGGGAAAGTGGTAGAGGGGGCCCTCAAGCCATGCAGGGCATTGCCCTGGGAAGCATCTTGTTGCCTGGGTCTGCAGTGAAGGTCAGGCCCCAGGGCAGACAAATGTGGCTCCACCGGACTGGGGTGAGGGTCCTGGGGAAGCCTCTCTGGGCCTAGCAGGGGGATGGCACCTGACAGTTCCCAGCGCTTCTGCCTCCCTGCTGCGACCCCCAGCGGTAACCTGCTTCTGGCATTCTCCCTCTAGATCGCAGCCTACAGCTCAGCGCGTGGGAGAGCAGCATCGTGGACCGTCTGATGACACCCACCCTCTCCTTCCTGGCACGGAGTCGCAGTGCGGTCACACTGCCCCGCAACGGCCGGGATCAGGGTAGGGGCAGCGGCCCTGGGAGAGCCCCCACGAGGGGCGGGACAGGGGCCAGATTCGCTCGTGGGCCGCGCCCCGACCGCACTCATCCCTCTGCAGCCGTGCCCGTGTGCCCGCGCTCGGCCTCCGCCAGCCCCCTCACGCCGCCGAGCAGCGCCCCCCGAAGCGTGCACCGCTGCGCCCCAGCTGGGGAGCGCGGGGAGCGCCGCAAGCCCAGCGCCGGGGGCAGCCCGGCCCAGGTCCGCCGCCGGCCTGAAGCCTCGCCGGTGAGTGGGCGGCACGCAGGGGTGGGGCAGGGAGCCGGCCAGGCCGGGGGAGCGCGGCGCCGTCAACTTCTGCTCCCCACTCTCCTTCCCCCTCCTTATCAGGTGCAGAAAAAGGAGAAGAAGGACAAGGAGCGGGAAAATGAGAAGGAGAAGAGTGCCCTGGCCCGGGAGCGCAGCCTCAAGAAGCGCCAGTCACTGCCTGCGTCTCCGCGCCCGCGCCTCTCTGCCGGCAACGCCGAGCTCAGGTGGGCGCGCACAGTGGTGCTTGCACATCACCAGGCCATCCATCCATCCATCCATCCACAAATATTTGTTGGGCACCCACTCCTAAAGTGAAAATGAAAGCTCTTTGAGGGCAGATTTATTCTGTTTTGTACGAGTGTTTGGATGACTGAAGTACAGTAGCACCTAGAACAGTGCCTGGCATTTGGTAAGCAGTCAACAAATACCTGCTGAATGAATGAATTGGACCCGCCAGGTCCTGTTCTGAGGGCTGAGGACACATTGATGAGCCAAACCAGGCCTCGTTCTTGCTCTTTTCAATCTTCCTGGCTATTGGTGAGACAGACAGTAATCAAAGACAAATGAGGATGTGATCACGAACTGGGATATGCTCTAAAAGGAAATAATCTGGTTCTGTGAGAGCATATAAGGTGGGCAGGGCTGAGCCAGCCCTGTGGGGAGAGGGGGATACTTCCCTGAGGAAATGACATGCTCAGAGGGTGTGTAAGTGTGTGGCTGCTGTGCTCAGGGCCTAACTTTTCCTTTTCTCTCAGTCCCAAAGGCAAGGCTCGGCCATCCTCTCCCTCCACATCCTGGCACAGGCCTGCCTCCCCCTGCCCCAGCCCAGGGCCAGGTCACGCTCTGCCCCCCAAACCACCGTCCCCTCGGGGCACCACTGCATCACCCAAGGGGCGGGTTCGGAGGAAGGACGAGGCAAAGGAGAGCCTCAGTTCGGCAGGACCTGTGGACAAGAACCAGAACAAAGGCAAGACCGGTGACGAGAAGGAGCCAGCAGCCCCTGCCTCACCAGCTCCCTCACCTGTGCCCTCCCCCACCCCAGCCCAGCCCCAGAAGGAGCAGCCCACAGCCGACATCCCTGCAGGTGGGTTGCCAGGGAAGCCAACTTTGCCTGTGAGGCCGAGGTGGTCAGAGATATGGGCCCAGGGGTGCCTGGGGACTGGGTGTTGGCAGACAGGCAGAGGAGGCTCTTGCCCTCAGCAGGTCTAGGCCCAGAACACAGGCCAGAGAGGAGAACCACACCATTCTGAGTTGATGGCAGAAGTTGGGTGGGTGGGTCTCCCTGAGGTCCAGGAAGCAGGGGCATGCAGTGGTGATGGAGGTGCCTGAGCTGGTATGTGCTGACTCCTGGTCCTGGATCCCACTCCAGATACTGCTGTCCTGACCTCACCCCCAGCCCCTGCTCCACCAGCGACCCCTAGCAAACCCATGGCGGGCACCACAGACCGAGAAGAGGCCACTCGACTCCTGGCTGAGAAGCGGCGCCAAGCACGGGAGCAGCGGGAGCGCGAGGAACAGGAGCGGAGGCTGCAAGCAGAAAGGGACAAGTGAGTCAACCCATGGGGACTGAAGGGGCCCTTATGGAGGCTGTGAAAGAAGCGCAGGACGGAACCCGAGTTTCTTCTGTCCCCCAGGCGCATGCGAGAAGAGCAGCTGGCGCGGGAGGCCGAGGCTCGGGCCGAGAGGGAGGCGGAGGCCCGGAGGCGGGAGGAGCAGGAGGCCCGAGAGAAGGCGCAAGCAGAGCAGGAGGAGCAGGAGCGGCTGCAGAAGCAGGTGCCCCCGCGGGCCGGCTGGCGGGCGGGCGGTGCGGGGCTGGGTGTGGGCGCCTCCTGGTGGCGGGCTGGGGGGCTGGCCCGGAGGGAAGGCTGGAGTCCAGCTGCTTAAAGCTCGTGGGAACCTTGGGCAGAAAGAAGAGGCTGAAGCTCGGTCCCGGGAAGAAGCGGAGCGGCAGCGTCTGGAGCGGGAAAAGCACTTCCAGCGGGAGGAGCAGGAGCGGCAAGAGCGCAAAAAGGTCTGCAGAGCCGTGCTGTGTGCTTATGTGGGCGGGGCCATGCTCTGTGCTGGGTTCTGGCTTCAGTTACTGGGATAGTGGAGGCTGGGGGAGTGGGCCCTGCCTTGGGCTCGTAAAGGGTAGACCAAGAAGCAGGTGGGGTGAGTTCTGGTTCCTTGCCTGGAAAGGACTGGTATGAGCTGCAAGGGCCCTGACAGGACGAGGGGCTGGCTGGTGGGAGGTTTAGGAATAGGGCAGCACTTGGGTCTAACTGATGTGGGGCGTCCCAACAGCGTCTGGAGGAGATCATGAAGAGGACTCGGAAGTCAGAAGCTGCTGAAACCAAGGTCAGGATTCCCCAAAGGCAGTGCTGGCAGCGGGGGAGGAGGGCGGTGGGTTTAGGAAAAGAGGTTGGGGGTGGGGCGCCCTCAGGGTCTGGGCCGAGAAAGAGAATTCAGCACCTCAGTCCCGCGGGGCCAGATATCCCTTGAGTCTGACTGCTCTTCCAATTCAAAGCAGAAGCTGGACAGAAAGGAGGCAAAAGCCAACAATTTCAGCCCAGGTAAATGCCCTGTTCCTCTCATCTCAGTCCCCTTGGCCACCCATCCTCAAACTTCCTGCTCTCCCCAGCCCCTAACTGATGGGCATTCCTTCCCTGTGATAGACCCTGTGAAAGCCGGGGAGGCTCGGCCCTCAGGGCTGCAGAAGGAGGCTGTGCAGAAAGAGGAGCTGGCCCCCCAGGAGCCTCAGTGGAGGTATCTGCTACGATCTGGATCCTGGGGGCCCTGGGCAGGGAGGCAGGATGACACTGGGGCTGTGGGGTGCCCGAGTGGTCCTGGGGTGGGAGGTGCCTGAGTGTTGGCCCTGCATCCACAGCCTGCCAAGCAAAGAGTCACCAGGATCCCTGGTGAACGGCCTGCAGCCTCTCCCTGCACACCAGGAGAATGGCTTCTCCCCTAAGGGGCCCTCTGGGGACAAGAGCCTGGGCCGAACGCCAGAGGCACTCCTGCCCTTCGCTGAGGCAGAAGCTTTCCTCAAGAAAGCTGTGGTACAGCCCCCACAGGTCACAGGTAGGGATCCCTGACTTTTCTCCCAGCAGCCTTCCTCAGACTCCCCAGCCCTGCCCTTTCTTCCAGCTCTGCCCCAAGCCCTCTCACGCTCCTCCCTGAAGACCCCCAGACATCTGGGCTAGGAGGCCTGGTTTGCCTTGACTGTTTCCCCTCCTGCTTTTCCCTCAGAAGTCCTTTAAGGGGTTGCCTTGGATCCAGGCATAGCTATGAGGGCTCCTCTGCATCATCTACCAGGACGTCTGGAAGAGAAAGAGACAGAACAAAGCCGGAAGTGGCCTGGGCCCCTTGGGGTGGGTCCTCTGTTATTTTTAATCTGCACCTTATAGACTGATGTCTCTTTGGCTGGAGCCAGGCCCTGCCCCTCAGTGCATTCGTGTGCTCGCACGTGCGGACACCCCCCTCCCATACACACACATACACTCACAGCCTCTCTGGCCACCTCCCTTGGGGAAGGGCCGCCTGTAGTATTTGCCTTGGTTTGGTGGGGTACAGTGGATGTGAATACTGTAAATAGCTTGTGCTCAGACTCCTCTGCGTGGAGGGGGCGGGTGCAGGAGGCAGACCCTCCCAAGACTCCCTGGGGTGATCTTCCTCTCTCTATTTAACTGTAACTGAGGGGGAACCCAGGGCTGGGGCTGGGGGGGCACCTTGGGCCACAGAATACTGGTTGCTTTAGGGGTACCCATGCCCCCTGCCCTCGCCTGGAATCAGTGTTATTGCATCTGATCAAACTTCTCCAGAAATAAAGTGAGAATAATTCTGCCAGTCCTGTCTATCCTTGGGGCTGGCGGTGGGTGGGAGCAGGTGCCTCCTGCATTCTCAGAACTTTAGGAGCCAGGGCCTGGCGATACCCACCCCTAGGTACCAGTCCTAGACCTCCTGCCTGTAGTTTCCATCTTGTCACGAATTCATCCATTTGACACATATGGTTCCAGGCAGTGGACTACATGCTAGGGATCCAGTACAGGAAAAGACGTAGCCTCTGTTCTCATGGAGTTTACAGTCTAGCAGGTGAGTGTCATGGACACTGAGTTGCCTATGCAGCATCCATTCCCATTGCCTGAACAGAAATGATTTCGTTCAGGTGGCCATCTTCCTCCTGGATCCTCCCACCCCCCACCTCTGTGCTTCGTTAGAGACAGATCCCAGGCCCAGGCGTGAATCATGATTGTAATGAGCTGAAAATGGTGGTCCCAAACCCCTCATGAGTGACTGGTTTAGGTACGGGCATGTGACACAATTGTGGCTGGCAGATATAAAGAAAAGTCTCTTGGGCTTCTAGGAGAAAAAAAATGAGGACCTCCCAGTGTCCCCCACCTCCTTGTGTTCACACCCTGTGTAATCCCTTCCCATGTTGTGCCAGGGCTGGGTGACCAACTGAATACAGCAGAAGTGATGGCGTGTCATACGAGAGGTTAGGTCATATAAGACACTGCAGCTTCTGTCGTGGTCGCCCCTTGCTCTTGGACCCACTCTGGAGGGAGTGGCTGCTACAGTGCAAACAGCCTGAGAGGTCCGCATGCCAGGGGACCAAAGCCCCCCTGCCAACGGCCACATGCCAACAGCTTCTCCAGCCTCAGTCAAGCCTTCAGATGACTTCAGCCCTGGCCAACAGCTTGACAATAACCTCATGAGAGACCCTCTGCCAGAACCAACAAGCTAAGCCATTCCTGGGTTTCTAACCCGTAGAAACTGTGAGATAATATCATTTTAGACTGCTCAGTTTTGTGAGGATTCATTACACGGTAATCGTTAACTAAGACACATAACAAGGGGAAAACTCAGTATGATATGAAGTCTGACTGTGATGCCTGGAGTTGCCGCATCCATCCTGCTGACCAACCTGAGGACAAAGCCAACATCAAGGGTGGCAGAGCAGGGAGATGGGGAGAACCTAGGTCCTTGAGAAGACCACTGAGTTAACCAACCCCAAATCCAGTCCTACCACTGGACAACTTATTGTTTATGCCAACACAATCAGATTTTCTGTTTGATGTAATCAAAAGCTTCTAACTCTTCTAGGGACACAGACAATAAATGTAAAACGCATTTCTATTTCAACGAAGGAAATGAACTGGATGAAAGGCTGAGTGTTACCAGGGAAACTTACTCAGATAAGGTGTCTTCTAAAGGAGCAGCATTTAGACTTGACCTGAAGGTTGAGGAGGAGCCAGCCATGTGAAAAAGAACAGGGAGAAGAGTTGCGGGTGGAGGGATCAGGATGCTGACAGCCCTAGAGGACTAGGGGCACAGGATCAGGGTTGCTGGGCGGTGTGAGCGATGGGGAGGGCTGGGGGCGCCACATCTCAGGTATTGGGGATCAGGAACCGCAAGGATGCCAGGACAGGACTAACAGCTTCTAGGCCCTCTCCTGGGAGAGAGATCCTTTGCATACCCCTCCAAGCCCCCAGCCTAAGCCCCAGCTCATATTCACACCTGGGCAGAGGCACCAACATTTTCCAAGCAGCAGTACCCTCTGAAAGAAGAGAGAAGCACTTCCCAGACAAACGGAAAAGCATGTGCAAAGGCCCTGCATGGAAAGGAGAAGTATCTGGAGTATTGTAAGCAGATCTGAAGGAGTCTGTTTTTACTCACCACTAAGTCCTCAGGCCTGGGACAATAGGCACTCAATCAATATTTGCTGAATTAAGAAAGGTCTGTTGAGAAGGTGGTGTCTGGGATGAGGTGAGCCAGACCACGCAAGTCCTTGTAAGGCTGTGTTCAGGAGTTTGGATTTTATCTCGAGGGCCATGGGAGGCTGTAAAATGGGGTGGGAAGGGTGACATGGTCAGCCTGGCATTTTTATTAGACCACTCTGGCTCTTGGTTGGGAAACCGGTAGAGGCTTGATTGTAAACTGGGAAACCGCTGAAGAACTGATTGCTGAGGTCCAGAAAGGAGACAATAGAGGCTTAGGCTCAGGAAATAGAGATCGGGAGAAATACGCCACACTAATTTGCTTATTTATTCAAGAAACATTGAGCACCTGGTATGTGCCCAGGCATATAGGTGCTGGAGACTACCAGTGAGTGAAAATTGACATGGTCTTTATCTTCATGAAATTTAGAGTCTAATGGAAAAAAACAGACCTTAATTACATAATATTGCAAACAAATCAACAATTACAGTTATGACAAATATGTGAAGGAGAAGTATGTGGTGCTAGGAGAGTCAACAGGAGGGGATCTGACCTGGCCAGGGAGGTCAAGGAGAGTGTCCCTGAGAAAGCAATGCTGGAGCCTCTATCTGAAGGAGTAGGAGTTAACAAGGCAGAAAGGTGGGTTTCCAGGCAGAAGCAGAAACAGCATGTGCAAAGGCCCTGTGACGAGCACGGCCCTTGTAGTTGGAACAAAGAGAGTGAGAGGGAGGGTAGTGCCAGAGAGGTAGGAAGGACCAGGCCGAGCAGGACCCTATGTGCCATGCTAAGAATTTGGTCTTTATTGCAAAAGCACTAGAAGAAGCGATGGAAAGATTTCAGCAGGTGGGTGGCCTGATCAGATTGACAATCTGGAAAGATTACCAGGGATGGAGGGAGAGGGGGAGTAGAGAGACAGTAGTGAGTCCAGACAAGAACATAAACTCTGATAAGAAATGACCGGCAATTAGCCAGTGAGTGGTGGGAACCCAGACACAGAGAGGAGAAAAACCGGATTGGCCATGGGGAAGGTGAAAGAAAGTGTCAAGGATGATTCTAAGCTTTCCAGGTCAAACAACCAGATGGATACTGGTCTACTAATCGAGAGAGGGAACTCGGGAAGAGAGCCAGGTGTAGGGGGATAGATCATGAGTTTGACCTGGAAGTCAGTGCATAACCATTTCTTGTACAGGTCTGGGCTCAAGGGGATGGGTCTGATCCCACAGGCTGTGGGGGAAGAGCGAGGAGGGAAGGAGGGAAGTGTGGAGGGGAAGTTCCAGGGACGAAGCAGTGTTCAGAAGCCTGGGGATTGGAGCCTCTGACACCTCAGGGCTCTTCCGGGCAAGTCCTGGGGCAGGGCGGGCTTTAGAAGAACGGGCCCAGGCTGCAGGGAGGCTGGCCCCCTGGTCTATTTCCTGGTTTCCCGTCGGAGACTTAGGAATGTCCGGTCTGCTCCAGGCCCTGAGCGAGCCTGAGAATAGAGGGGGAGGCAGCGGCCCTCCGCTCTGGAGACCCCTCCCTTTCTCCAACTGGGCCAGACAAGGCAAAGCCAGAAGGAGGCAACGAATGCCCTTCCCACCGCGTCCCTCCATCCCAGCCGCCAACGCTCCTGAACCCCTGCTCCCTTACAAAACTGCCCCCAACACACTACCCTTTCTTTACCGGGACTCCCCAGTTCCACAGCATCGGTCGGGGTGGGCCTCCTTCAAAGGAGCAGTCCCTGCACCCCAACGCCGGCCCCGGCTTCCCAAGGAACGGGCATCTGGCGCCCCCTCCCGGTGAAACGGGCACATTGGCAAACTGGGTGACGTCGGAGCTGCCCCGACTAGACGCAGGGCTGTGGTGGGTTCCTGGCTGAGACGTCAGTAAGTGTATGTCCAGAGCTGGCCACTGAGTCACTCTGTAGCCGTGAGCAATTTCTCCAGGCTCTGTGAGCTTCCATTTCTCACCTGCTAATTAGGGTTAGTGATGTGAGGAATAGAATAAAAGAATTTTGTTAGTTGCAAGGCCCCCTCCACACCTTAAGGGACCTTGACACCCTGGGGCAGCTCCACACCACCTCCTGGGTACTACCAGCCCCTTCCTGAAAGCACTTAACTTGGAGACAGACATGTTAGACATATCCTGATGTGGCCAGAACCTAGAGCACTCACTGATTCAGAGGGTCCAGTTCTTATTTCCAGGGTGCTCAGCCTAGAATTGGGGACATGTAATACAACGTAAGAGGTCACTGACAGAACCGGCACAGGGTCCTGTGGGAATAGAAAGGAGAAATACTTGGGGCGCCTGGGTGGCGCAGTCGGTTAAGCGTCCGACTTCAGCCAGGTCACGATCTCGCGGTCTGTGAGTTCGAGCCCCGCGTCAGGCTCTGGGCTGATGGCTCAGAGCCTGGAGCCTGTTTCCGATTCTGTGTCTCCCTCTCTCTCTGCCCCTCCCCCATTCATGCTCTGTCTCTCTCTGTCCCAAAAATAAATAAACGTTGAAAAAAAAAATTTAAAAAAAAAAAAAAAAAGGAGAAATACTTAATCCAGATTCAAAGGGGGAGAGAATGTCAGGGGGAGTTTCCTGGGAGGGTCCTTTAAATTAAGGACTGAAAAACTAAATGCCTCCAAAGGGCAGCCCCCGGGCATTCAGCTCAGGTCCACAGTTGCCAGGTGGAATTGGACCCCGGTGTTGCTGGGGGTGGCCTACCAAGTGTAGGATGATGGTAGGGGTCTTCGCTACCCAGGTGTGATCAATAAAGGTGCATTGTCTGTAGAGAATTTCAGAGCCAGAATAAAAATGGCTAAAAATGGGTCAGCTTTTTATTTTTACCATCCATCAGCAATATTAAACAATGTCAGTTAGGGGCACCTGAGTGGCTCAGTCAGTTAAGCGTCTGACTTTGGCTCAGGTCATGATCTCATGGTTGGTTCCTGAGTTCGAGCCCTGCTGCACTGACAATGACAGCCTGCATGGGATTCTGTCCCTCCCCGCCCCTCCCCTGCTTACATACTTTCTCTTTCTGTCAATAAATAAACTTAAAAAGAAAGAATAATATTAGGGCGCCTGGGTGACTCAGTCAGTTAAGTATCTGACTTCTGCTCAGGTCATGATCTTGTGGTCCCTGGGTTGGAGCCTTGCCTTGGGCTCTGTGCTGACAGCTCAGATCATGGAGCCTGCTTCGGATTCTGTTTCTCCCTCTCTGCCCCTCCCCCACTCATGCACACGCTGTCTTCCTCTCTCTCTCTCCCTCTCTCAAAATTAAATAAACATTAAAAAAAATTTAAACAATGTCAGTTAAAAAAATGCTTCTCCCTAAGAAAAAAAAAAAAAAAAAAGCTTCTCCCCCCAAAAAAGTTTATTGGTTTAAGTTCTAAATAGTTACTACAGATACTGTTGAGTTTATTAATATATATGCTTGTTTCAGATTAGCACAATGTATTACTTACCTTTGAATAAACATTGTGTTCTACCTGGAAGTTAATTAGGAGAAATCTCACCTAAATTGTCACCTCTTGACACACACAGATTTCAGATAATGCACATTCATTGTGATATCGCTCAGGCTTGCTTTGGGCTCAATAGGTGTCTTCAACTCTGTGACACTACATATTTCTGAGTTGAAACAGTAGTTTCAGAAAGAACAATGACATAATCACTGTAAAGGCAAAGAAACAGACTTGAGTTACTTAAATTCTGTCATTTTATGTGAACACTTGCGCTAATAACGTGTGTGTGTGTGTATATATATACATATATGCTTTTTGAAAATATTTTCTTAAATTTTCTTTTAAAGTTTATGTATTTATTTGGGGGGGAGGAGAAGAAAGAGAGAATCCCAAGCAGGCCCCATGCTCAGCTTGGAACCCAATGCAGGGCTTGATCCCACGATCACGAAATCATGACCTGAACCAAAATCAAGAATTGCAGGCTTAACTGACTAGCCACCTATGTGCCCCTAAAGATTGTATTTTAAAGTGATCTCTACACCTGACATGGGGCTCAAATTCACAACCCTGAGATCAAGAGTCACACACTCTACCGAGTGACCCAGCCAGTCACCCTTAAACTTGTATATATAACATTAAAACTCAACAATAAACAGAATTTTGTGTTTAAAATTAAAACAGTGGGAACTGTAAGGTATCATATTTTTATTTGGAAAGTGCAAATTTACTCAAACATGAAATGTCTTGCCACACTTAATATTATAAAAGTTAAAGTTATCCTTTTTGTTAATATTTTTTCAATTTTTTTTATTGTGGCAAAGTATACATAACAACATTTACTTTTTTTTTTTTTTTTTTTTTTTTTAAGTAGGCTTCATGCCCAATACAGAGCCCAACACAGGGCTTGAACTCACGGCCCTGAGATCAAGACCTGAGCTGAAATCAAGAGCTGGAAGCTTAATCAACTGATCACCCAGGTGCCCCTAAAATTTACCATTTTTTAAGTGCATAGTTCTATGGCATTGAGTACATTCACTGTGCAACTATCACTAACATTCATCTCTAGAACCGTTCATCTTCCCAAACTGACGTTTTGTACCCATTAACAGGATGATAGTTAACTCCCCATTCCTTCTCTACCCATTTCCCGGCAACCACCATTCCACCTTCTGCCTCTATGAATTTGAATACTCTAGGTACCTCATCTAAGTGGAATCATGTACTTCTCCTTTTGTGACTGGCTTATTTCACTTACCATGATGTTTTCAAGGTTCACCCATGTTGTAACATGTGTCAGAATTCCGTTCCTTCTTAGGGCTGAATCATGTTCCATTGCATGCTACACTTTGTCATCCATTTATCTGTTGATGGACATTTGGATTGTTTCCACCTTAGGCTACTGTGAATAAGGCCACTATGAACATGGGTGTACAAATAGCTGTTCAAGTCCCTGCTTTCAGTTGTTTCGGGCATGTACCCAGGCATGGAATTGCTGGATCATATGGCCATTCTATGTTTAATTTTTACAAGGAGCGGCCATACTGTTTGCCATAGCACCTGTACGACTTTATATTCCCACCAGCAATATGCAAGCGTTCCAATTTCTGCACTTCCTCACCAACACTTTTCTGTTTTGTTTGTTTAATGACATCAGCCTAATGGGTGTGAGGTTGTATCTCATTGTACTTTCAATTTGCATTAGTGAGAATCAACATCTTTTCATGTGCTTATTGGCCATTTGTATATCTTCTTTGGAGAAATGTCTATTCAAGTTCTTTGCCCATTTATTTTTGTTGTTGTTGTTGTTGTTTATTTATTTATTGGGGGGGCAGAGAGAGAAGGAGGGAGAGACTCTCAAGCAAGCAGAGCCTGACGCAGGGCTCAATCCCACAAACCATGAGATCATGACCTGAGCTGAAATCAAGAGTCCGCCACTTAATAGACTGAGTCACCCAGGCATGCCTCTTTGCCCATTTATTAATTGGGGTTTTTGTTGTTGTTGAGTTATAGGAGTTCTTCATACAGTGTGGATATTACCCACTGATCAGATATGTGATTTACAATTATTTTCTCCCATTCTTTGGTTTGTCTTTTCAGTCTGCTGATTTTGATGGAGTCTAATTTATCAACTTTTTCTTTTCTCGATTATGTTTTGGTGTCATATTCAAAGAAATAATTGCCAAATCCAATGTCATGAAATCTTTCCCCTGCGTTTTCTTCTAAGGGTTTATAGCGTTAATACATATGTTCAGGCCTTTGACTAATTTCGAGTTGAATTTTGTACGGCGATTCATTTTTAAAAATGAAAACACTAAGCATTTCAAAGAAAATTTAAGAGCAGGACTCAGCCCCTGGGCTTTAGAGGCTCATATTCCTCAGGGTTGATTAACTGCCCTTCTCACTCCCTATCCTGAAGTTGATCTGACTCACTTCTGGGGCTCAAGCTACTGTCTAGGTGAGAGGCTGTATGGTGTGGTGAAAATCATGGATTCTGACTGGATTGCTGGGGTTTGAACCTCCCTCTGTTATTTAGTAGTTGTGCGACCTTGGTTTTAGTACCTAACTCTTCTCCCCTCATCTGTAAAATGACAAGAGAGAAGACACGTATCTCACGAGGTTGTTGGGAGGAATCAATAAGTTAGTGCGTGTAAAGAACTTAGAAAAGTGTCTGACACTTGCTAAGTACTCAATGAAGTCTCAATGAAGATAGAATTTTTATTGTTATCTTTATGCCGATGGCTCCCAAACACCAACCTCCAGTCCAGACTTCTTTCCCGAGGTTGACAGCCTGTATATCTGTCTGCTGGCCATCCTGGCTTGGGCGTTTTGCAAGGACCACCAATTCAACAAGTCCAAAAGTGAACTCAGAAACCCTATCCTAGAGAACATCCCCAGGATCCAACAGTCTGCAAAACCAGAAGATACCTCAGAAGTCACTCCTCATACCGCCTCACCTCTAAATATGTCTGACTCTGCCACCAGTGCCCTCACACTAGTCCAGGCCATCCTGAAGAGGATAGCAAGGCTTCTCCTCCAGTCTAGTCTCTGCCCAGCAGCCATAAATCCACCCCCACACTTCCGTGCTTCAAGCCCTCCCAGGCCTCCTTGCCCTCAGGATAAGATGCACAGCTGTGTAGAGTGGCATCCTTGGGGCTTGTCACCCTGGGGCCCTCACATTCTTCCTCTCTTCTCTGTGTTCCCATTACCTCACTTTTGTGATTCTTCTTGGCCTTTGCATGAACTGTTTCTTTGGCCTGGGATACTCTCCCCTGCCCACTCCCAGTCTCCCCCCATCAAGGTTGGCTGATGATTGTCCAACTCTCTTTTTGTCTTTTTTCTTTTTTCTTTTTATTTATTTGAGAGAGAGAGAGAGAGAGAGAAAGAGAGAATCCTGAGTAGGCTCCATGCTCAGTGCAGAGTGCAATGCGGGGGCTGGATCCCACAACCCTGGGATCGTGACCTGATCCGAAATCAAGAGTCAGAGGCTCAACCCACTGAGCCACCCAGGTGCCCCCGTTGAACTCTTAAATACCACTTTTTTGAGGCTCCTGGGTGGCTCAGTCGGTTAAGCAACTGACTCTTGATTTTGGCTTAGGTCATGATCTCGCAGTTCATGAGTACAAGCCCCATGTCCAACTCTGCACTGTCAGTGCTTGGGATTCTCTCTCTCCTTCTCTCTCTGCCCCTCCCTGTTCTTGCTGGTGTGCTTGATCTTTCTCTCTTTCAAAATAAATAAATAAATTTAAAAAAAAGATACCACTTTTCCCAGGAGGCCTCCTTCGACCCCAGAGCTCTGTATCTACCCTAGCACAACAAATGCTTTATTGTAACTATTTGTCTATTTTTTAATGTTTATTTTATTTTATTTTTTAATGTTTATTTTATTTTATTTTTTAATGTTTATTTATTTTTGAGAGAGAGAGAGAGAGGGAGGGAGAGATGAAGCGTGAGCAGGGGAGGGGAAGAGAGAGAGGGAGACACAGAATCCGAAGCCGGTTCCAGGCTGTGAGCTGTCAGCACAGAGTCCAACATGGGGCTTGAGCTCACAGACTGCGAGATCATGACCTGAGCCGAAGTTGGACGCTTAACCGACTGAGCCACCCAGGTGCCCCAATGTTTATTTTTGAGACAGAGAGAGAGAGAGAGAGAGAGAGAGAGAGAGCAGTGGAGGGGCAGAGAGAGAGGGAGACAGAGGATCCGAAGCAGGCTCTGTGCTGACAACAGAGAGCTTGACACGGGGCTCGAACTCACAAACTGTGAGATCATGACCTGAGCCAAAGTCAGACATTTAACTGACTGAGCCACCCAGGTGCCCCTATTTTTTTTTTTTTTTAAGATTTTATTTTTAAGTAATCTCTACACCCAATAGAGGGCTTGAACTCACAACCCCGAGGTCAAATATCACATGCTTCACCAACTGAGCCAGCCAGGCACCCCAACTGTTTGTCTATTAAATGCTCCTCTGCCAGAACCTGAGTCACAAGAGCAGGAACATTTCAGTTCTGTCCTTCCTAGGCCCCGGTGCCTGGCACACACTAGATGCTGTCTGTGTACAATAAATGTCTGACAGAGAGAAACATGAGCCAGAGCGTGCAGGCCAGAACAGTTGGGGGAGTGAGAGAGGGAGACTAATAGGCAGGTCGTGTTTCACACTGGTGCAGCGTGAGACAGGAAAGAATGTTGCCAAGTGTCCCAGAAGCTGGACAGGAATCAGGCACTGAGTGCCTTGTATTCTGATTATCTGGGACGTTTCTTCTTTCTCCTATTGCATGGAAAACTCACAGAAGGGTTTTAAGTTGGGAGGTAACATAATTGGAGGTGAAAATACCAGCCAACCACAGGATGGAGGCAGGTGGACAAGACTGGAGGCAGGAAGTTATGAGGCTGTGGCCATAAGATGTCTCTGGAGGGAAACTGAGGAAGGGAACTGGATGGCCAAGGGGCACGGGCGGAAGAGACATTTCACTGCATGTTCTTTGTACCTGTGGAAAATTTGAAGCATGTGAGTGTACTACTTGGTCAAAAAATCATTTTAATTTTTTTTTTTTTTTATGTTAGAGAGAGGGAGAGAGTGAGTAGGGTAGAGGGGCAGAGCAAGACAGAGAGAGAGAGAGAGAGAGAGAGAGAGAGAGAGAGAGAGAGGATCCCAAGCAGGCTCCACACTCAGTGCGGAGTCCAATGCAGGGCTCGATCCCATGACCCTGGGATCATGACCTGAGCTGAAATCAAGAGTTGGATGCTCAACCGACTGAGCCACCCAGGTGCCCATCAGAAAGTCATTTTAAAGACTGAACATCTACTCAAGACATGATGTCTATAACATCTGACTTTTTTGTATTATAAACCAATGTTGACCCCTTAAAGTAGATGAGATGATATATAAAAGTAAAAATAATAAAAAATAGGATCCCCTATAGTTTCTTCTACCTGAAAGTGAGTAGTGATAGAAACCCTCCCTGTGTCCCCACCTAAAGCTGCTGAAAGATAATCTGGATGAGGGCTACGGGAGAGGCCTAGCCCTTGGTGGGATTGCTGGAGTGAACAAATCAAAATACAGGACCCCTGTTAAAGTAGAGTTTCAGACAAACAATGGATAATTGTTCAGTATAAGTATATTCTAAATATGACATGGGACATACATTTAAAAAGTCTTTATTGTTCCCTGAAATTTAAATTTTCCTGGATTTTATCTGGCAACCCTGTACCCTGGCCTTTCTTCTCTCTCAGCCCATACTACTGGTCCTTCTGCCAATTTTTATTTTAAATCCTCATCTGAATGATTTTTACTTAAAAGCCATTCAAATTTGTTTTACTTATTTATTTAAAAATTTTTTAAACGTTTATTTATTTTTGAGAGAAAGAGACATAGAGAGAAAGAGACAGAGAACAAGCAGATGAGGGGCAGAGAGAGGGAGACAGAATCTGAAGCAGGCTCCAGGCTCTGAGCTGTCAGCACAGAGCCTGATGTGGGGCTCGAACCCACAAACTGTGAGATCATGACCTGAGCCAAAGTCAGATGCTTAATCGACTGAGCCACCTAGGTGCCCCTCAAATCTGTTTTAAAAATTGCCACCAGACTTTTCTGCAGGGTCTCTGGCCTCACACAGTGCTGCCCCTGGCTCCACTGGCCCAGCACACAGCAGACCCCAGCATACCTGGTGTCTGCCGAGTGAGGTGAGTGGAGAAAGCAGGTCAGGCAGTTCTGGCCAGGCCCTGAGGACTGGTCCTGGTGATGGGCACTGGTAATTGAGCCTGGATACTGGGCACTGGGTTTCAAGCACAGGGTATCATGTCCTGGCTCTGAGTGCTGGACTCTGGGTCTTGGAAACCAGGACCAGGGAGAAGGCCAGGAGTTCTTGGTCACTGGGCAAAGGGAACTTCAGCTCAGCAGCAGTTGTGAGCCTGGTGTCCCTTACTGTCTAGGGTGGGGCTGGGGATGAGGAGCTGCCCAGCCCTCAGCTGTTTTGTAACAGCTGCTGGACCAGGCTAGACAGGAAATTTAAGGAGCTGGGGGTGGGGTAGGGAAAAAGGGATCAGTGGACAGGGCAAGGCCACTTGGGCAGACTGACTTAGGTCCCAGGCCCGAGGGTGAGAGCGGGCTGGAGCTCCAGATCTCTCAGAGACACAGAGGGACCCTAGGAGCAAAAACAGGATGGGCAGTAGGGAGAGTGGGAACTTTTAGGCTCCCCTGTCTGTCCACCCTCCCTCTTTGCCAGCCTCCTGGCTCAGCTCCCAGGCCAAGGCAGCTGGAGTGATTAGTGTGGGCCGAGGGAGTAGGAATGCCAGAGGCTTGTCTCATGTCTCAGAACACGGGGATCCAGCAGAGCAGATGGCACAACTGAGATGAGAAAGAGTGGCCATGAGATAAGAAGAGATAAACAGGGCGGACACCAGAGACAGACCAGAGTAGCAGGGCGAGACACAGAGTGAGAGACTCAACTCTACATAGAGAAATTGGTGGTGGAGGGACGCATCGACAGACCTTCTCTCTGTCTCTTCCTAAGCCCTGCCAGGTCTGAGTGTCTCGCCTCTGTGTCCTCTATCCCTAGGTTTCTCAACCTCAGTCCTGTTGATGTTTGGGGCAGGACGGTTCTCTGATAGTCGGTGGGAGGAGGCTGTCGTGTGTATTGTAGGATAGTTAGCTGCTGCTAAGTCCCTCAGCCCGCCAGATGCTAGTACACCCTTCCCCCCAGGTTGTGACCACCAAAAATGTCTCCAGATCTTGCCAAATGTTCCCTGGGGAAGGGATGAATCACGATATTTTACACCTGAAACTAATATTACACTGTATGTTAACTAACTGGAATTTGAATCAAACCTTAAAACAAAACAAAACAACAAAACAAATGTTCCCTGGGGAGGAAATGCCCCTGGCTAACAATCTTCCCTGTTCCCAACTAGATAACCATGTGCTGGAGAAGAACCAACTCCTGGTTTCTGGCTGGTTCTCCCATCAGCCCTTGTGCTCTCCCCTTCCCCCCCAGCATGGCTTCAACTGCCTGCCTCGGAAGCCAGAGAAACTGAGACTAAAGCAGCAATGAATTTGGGGCGGCTGGATGGCTCAGTCCGGTATAGTGTCCGACTTGAGCTCAGGTCGTGATCTCACGGCTCGTGAGTTCAAGCCCCACGTCGGGCTCTGTGCTGACAGCTCAGAGTCTGGAGCCTGCTTTGGATTCTGTCTCCTCTTTCTGCCCCTCTCCCTGCTGATGGTCTGTTTCTGTCTCTCAAAAATGAATAAACGTTGGAAAAAAAAATTTTTTTTTTCCAACGTTTATTTATTTTTGGGACAGAGAGAGACAGAGCATGAACGGGGGAGGGGCAGAGAGAGAGGGAGACACAGAATCGGAAACAGGCTCCAGGCTCTGAGCCATCAGTCCAGAGCCCGACGCGGGGCTCGAACTCACGGACCGCGAGATCGTGACCTGGCTGAAGTCGGACGCTTAACCGACTGCGCCACCCAGGCGCCCCAACGTTAAAAAAAAAATTTAAAGCAGTAGTGAACAGAGTCGCTGCCCTCATGGCATTCCTGGTCCTATTCCATCCAGAAGGTACCACAGGTGTGCCTTGGGTGTGCAAGAGGGTGCTTTGAGTGGGTGTGCACCCTTGTCTTGATAGGAGGAGGGAGACATGAGCCCCCAAGTACATCTGGACTAGGCACTTGTAGCAAGTGTGCATGTTACCCGCAATGCTCAGTTGTAAGACATGTCACATTTATTTATTTCTCTATATCACATTATTTGCTCTAACCCCCTGCCCCACCCCCACCCCTCAGCCAGGCTGGTGGGAAATTCAATCACAGTAATATTTGGGGAATCCTCTACCCGGTGGTGTGCCGGTAAATGTCTACAAACAGCTTGGGGGGGGGGGTGGCGTTAGGAAGAGACTTAATTTGTAACATTTGCCTATTTTCGTGGTATAAATAGTGCCACCACAGCAGATTTCTAGTTGCCAACATGATGTCACCGGAAGTGTTGTGTAGATGTGCACCATCGTGCCACGTTTCCACCCTACAGATGTGAATAGCCCAGGAGCAAAGATGGTAGCAGAATGCAGTGAAATGATTAGGAAGTGATGCACTTCGAATGTTATTACCTTTGAATACACTTTTTTTTTAAATTTCTTAAAGTTTTATTTATTTATTTTGAGAGAGAGAGAGAGTGAGCATGAGCTGGGGAGGTGCAGAGAGAGAGGGAGAGAGAGGGTCCACACTGCCATCACAGAGCCTGTCTCAGGACTCCAGCTCATGAATTGTGAGATCATGACTTGAGCAGAAACCAGGAGTCGGACGCTTAACCGACTAAACCACCCAGGTGCCTCAAATAGACTTAAAAAAAATTTTTTTTTAATGTTTATTTATTTTTGAGAGAGAAAGAGAGTGTGATCAGGGGAGGGGCAGACAGAGAGGGAGACACAGAATCCGAAGCAGCTCCAGGCTCTGAGCTGTCAGCACAGAGCCAGACGCAGGGCTCGAACTCATGGACTGTGAGATCGTGACCTGAGCTGAAGTCGGACGCTTAACTGACTGAGCCACCCAGGCACCCCTCAAATACACTTTCTTTAACTGCAAGTTTATATAATTTAATTTTTGATAGTGTCCCCATCCCTCCTAAGCACTATTCCTGAGGGTGTGTCCAGTCTAGAACGTTCAGGAGAGGACTCTGATTAGCAATTAACTTTGCTCTATCTTCATGAATCTGCTTGGCTTTGCCACAGTAGTCTTTGGCTCTGATTCCCAAACCACCACACTCAGCACACACATGCACACCCATCCTTCCCCGGAAACAGTAGCTCTGCAGGCCCATCAGAGGTCCTGGGAGATCTGAGCGGGAGTGCTGCAACGTTGTTATTATTCAAGGAAAGATCACAGCTTCAGCAAAGACACCCAGACCCCTGTTCACTTTCTCAGGCTTGGGAAACCTCTCCCCACCTCCTCTGATGGGCCACTTCCCCCCTCTCAAGCCTGGGAGCCCTGCACTCTGGAATAACCCAGTCCCATGTCTCCTAGAGCCCGGCCTCGGTAAACAAAAGCCCTGGCTGAGGGATGTCTTGTGGTGCCTGGCAACCTCGGCTTTTGGCCTTAACAGCCTCAGTCCCCACCCTCCAGGCAAAAAGGAGGAAACCTACCCACCACGCGAGGCGACCAAAATGCAAATTACAACCTCTGCCTTGTAGTCAGACCACTGTGCTGGCAACAACCAACTGAGGCACTGAACGAAGCAAAAGGAAGAGTTGATGATACAAAAGAAGAGATTCTAGCTAGACTTCAAGAGAGACCTCCTGACCTGCCTGGAGGGAATTAAACACAGTGTGAGGGTAAGAGTCTCCCCTCCAGGCTGCCCCAGCAACCACTCAAAGTTGACATGGGCTTCCAAGCTCACATAACATCCTCTGATGGCTCCCTATCAACGCAGGATGAAGTCAGATTAACAACTGAGTGCCCGGGCGCTGGGTGGCTCAGTCCATTAAGCATCCAACTCTTGGTTTTGGCTCAGGTCGTGGTCTCCCATTTTGTGAGTTTGAGCCCCGCATCAGGCTCTGCACTGACAGTGCAAATGTCTCCTCTGTGGGAAACCTTCCCTGCCTCTCCAAGGCCGTTGGTGAAACTGAAGACCCCTGGGGCAAGGCTTATACTGTATCTCATCTGCATATTTTGTATACCTTCCTATCTCATAAATGGGGCAGGAATTCAGTCTTTATTTTATTTATATTGAGAACTGCTGTGGCAATCTCTGTGCTAGGGGAACACAGAGGACACAGGATGCAATATATAGTCCAGTTTGGTCAGAAGAATGAATGAATGGAAGCTGGTACAAATGGTAGTGTTGGGGTTTGAGAGTGATATTTACAACTCCTCCACCAAGTTCAAACCAACCGAGTGGTGTCCTCGTAGGTCAGTTGAGACAGTAGGATGGAGAGCCAAATGAGCTTTATTGCTAGTTGCTCATATTTGGACATAAGCTCAAATACTTTCCCCTCCCACGTCTGGACCTCAGGAAGAACCACCCAAGGTGGAGTCTGGGCCAGCAGGACAGACATACCTACCCAGTCCTTGGGCTAATTAACACTGAGAGTGGGATCAGAGAGGTGGATCTGCAGACCTGCCTCTAGAAATCTGATTCAAGTGCTGGCCTGTATTCACCACGTAAAGGACAGAAATAGGAGGGTCTGAAAAGGGAGGGGAGCCCAGGTCTTATTTGCCTGTCGAAGCTTCTCTCAGTCTCAACCATCCCACAAAATATTCCTTCTCCTCAGGGAGGAGCAAGTGATTGAGAAGGGGAACAGTAAGGAGAAGCTCTCTGCAGTTTCTCTTATAAGGGAGATTCATGAAGGCTCCACCACCATGACCTAATCACCTCCCAAAGGCCTCACTTCCAGATACTAGCACCTTGGGGATTAGGTTTCAACATACGAATGGAGGGGGCACATTCAATCTGTAGCAGCAGGTATGAAGGCCCCACCCCCATACCAACTGAATCAGAATTTCCAGGAGATGCAGCCTAGACTTGTACATTAAAAAAATAAAATAAAAATCCCTAGTTGAGTTAATGTCAACTAGGTGGAGAACCTCTGACTTATAGAAGAGTCAGCCTTGGAAACAGGAGGATGGGGGCCTTTGTTGGTGATTCTCAAACTTGTCTGCATGTTGGAACCACCTGTGGAAACTTCAAAACTCATGATGCCTGTGTCCCACCTCCAAAGATTGTGTTTACTTGGCCTGGGATGTGGTCTGGGTGTTGGAAGTTTTAAAATATCCTGAGAAGATTCCAATGTGCACACAAGTTTGGGAAACACTGGACTAGAATATTCCCTGATGGTAGATCCTAGCCAACTGGCTAAGGACTAACCATCTGCTTAAGCTCAGCCATGAAGGGTTTCCTTTTGCCAATGATCAACAGGAAAATAAGCAACTGTTCCCCTGACCAGAGTGTTTGGTTTGGTTCTTCTGCAGAGATGGAGGTGAAGTTTCTTTGGCTGGTCTGAACAGTAGCAAAGATAACTGTTCCTCTTTTCCACAGGAGGCCCTTCAAGTTTAGAGGGTCACACACTGGTGCTGGTCTCAGTTTCTTCTGTTTTCCCTTCCCAGCTTCCTTCTTGCCCTGAGAGCCTCTTGTATACAATAAAAAGCTCCAACAGCTTCTCTCTGTTAGTCATGACTCCAGTTTAGAACCCAACTCAAACCAATTCATGTTTTGGTTCGTGCATGGAAAAGTCCAGAGGCGCTAACTTCAGAGATGGCTAAATTCAAAGGCTCAACTGGTATAGCCAGTTCCAACTGGAATATGATGTAGGAAGCAAAGGCAAAAGAAAAACAAATTGGGGCGCCTGGGTGGCTTGGTGGGTTAAGCATCCGACTTCGGCTCAGGTCATGATCTCACGGTCCGTGAGTTCGAGCCCTGCGTCGGGCTCTGTGCTGACCGCTCAGAGCCTGGAGCCTGTTTCAGATTCTGTGTCTGAAACTGTCTCTCCCTCTGCCCCTCCCCTGTTCATGCTCTGTCTTTCTCTGTCTCAAAAATAAATAAACGTTACAAAAAATTAAAAAAAAAAAAAGAAAAACAAATTAAATTTCATTACAACTTATAGTCTATTGACGAGTTCTTTAAAAAAATTTTTTTATGTTTATTTATTTTTGAGAGTGTCAGTGGAGGGAGGGGCAGAGAGAGAAGGAGACATGGAATCTGAAGCAGGCTCCAAGCTCAGAGCAGTCAGCACAGAGCCTGACGCAGGGATTGATCTCAAGAACCATGAGATCATGACCTGAGCCGAAGTTGGAAGCTTAACCAACTGACTCACCCCACAGGTCCTTGAGACAGGCAGAGTGACCTTCCTCTGGGAACTCAGCTGCCTCGATGATGACACTTTGCTAAGGGCAAAAAGCAATCTTAACCTTATCTCAGCCTCCAGGATCCTGTAAGTCTCCTTTAATACATAAAAATTCCTTTGGAAACTTCTTTATCTCTACCTCCCAAGTACACGTTAGCAATCATCCTCCAAGCATATGGCCCACTGATATACATCTGAAGGGTCTCATGACTAAGATTTTATTAGACAGTGATAAATAACCTTTTCCTAACAACAGCTAGCCCCCTCAAGGTCCTGGAAACCTTCTGAAATTCCTTAGAGACTTAGGCCATCCCTAACCCCCTCCCAACCTGAAAGTATGTAATCAGTTATCCGTCATAACCCCAGTGCAGCTCTTTCTGTCCAGGGGTCCTGTCCCTGTGTTTTAATAAAACCACCTTTTTTTTTTTTTTTTTACCAAAGATGTTTCAAGAATTCTTTCTTGGCTGTTAGCTCCGAACCCTGCCATTTCCACATCAGAATTTGTCTTTCTCAACTCATGGCTCTGCTTTCCAATCGTGTTGGCTTCATTCTCAGGAAGGCTCTCTCCAAATCCTGGTGAAGATGACATTAACAAGTCCAGGCTGCTCCTCTTCTGGTTTAGCAATCCCAGAAAAAAAAGAGGACTCTTTTCTCAGGGTTCCAGCATGGGTGTCAGGCTGATGTTAATTCCCTCTGTTAGCCTGGTTTGAGCCACCCGCCAATCATTGTGGCCAAAGGAATGAAATGTGCTGATCAACCAGAGTCACCTACTCATCTTGGAGTCAGAGTGGGGGTGGGAAGGCTTCTCAGAGGATTATCAGAGTGCTCTTACCAGAGGAGGAGGAATGGAAGGGGGCTGAGCAGCCATAGCAACTGATAGTCACTCTATTTGCTCCCAGGTTAGGAGGAGATGTACAGAAATCACAACAACGTAAGATAGAATTTGACAAATGCAGAGTAGGTGTTGGGGGACTCTTGATGGAGAGGGACTAGAACCGATGAGATAAAGCCTTTGATAGGTGGGGCCATTGGGAAAGAAGGGGATGAGCCCTCACAAGGCGGCAGGAAGTCCAGAGGATGGTCAAGACAAGCACGCATGACTGGAATGCTGGGTTGAAATCTGAGGCTGGTGAGGACATGGAGGCCAGATGGGGGAAGACCTCGGGCTTGCCCTTCATCCCAATGTCAATGGACAGCCTCTGAAAGTGAAAATGAAGCTGGAAAGACAGTTGGGAGATTAGACCACGTGGGGCCTTGTAGACCACATTGAGGATTTAGGGTTTGATCCTGAAAGCACTGAAGCCAGAGAACAATACAATGAGGGTTGGGCTTGAGAGACAGCTTTCTGACTACCTTCTGGAGCAGGGCCTGGATGGAGAGTAGGAGGAGGCAGGAGGCAGGGAGGCCAGGGAAGAGCTTTTAATCAGAGCCAACACTTATTTACTCCTTACTCTGGCCCAGATACTATTCTAATCACTTCGCAGGTGTTGGGACATGTCAAGGCTTAGAACGGGGTGGCAGGGGATTTAAAAGATGTTTTGGGGGCAGAATGCACTGGACTTTGATGCCATATGGTGGATGAGGTAGAAAGAGAAAGCCAGGATTCCTCTAAGATTTTGAACCTGGGTGATCAGAATGTTAGAGGATACCCTATAAGAAACAGAAAGAAGAACCAAGAAAAGTCCATAGGCATACACTGCTGCCAATTCTGTGCCTAGACGGCTGCTGGCCTCTAGGAAGACAAAGAACAAGCTCATTGTTGCCTTCTGGGAGATGGCTCTCTGCTGGAGACACTGGCATGTAATGGATGATTCCAATATATTGTGCTGAGTGTGGGCAGACTTGTACAAGCAGAGTAGGAAGGAGGCAGTAACAGCACTTCCATTCACACAGTTGCTCCAACTGGAAAAGGAGACTTGAATTCTCCCTCCCTCTCTCATTCAGTCAATCATCAAGACCAGTAGGTTTGATTTCCAAAATATCTTTTATTTTTTTTAAGAGAGAGAGAGCACGAGTTGGGGAAAGGGGCAGAGAGAGAGAGAGAATCCTAAGCAGGCTCCAACCTCAGTATGGAGCCCCACATGGGGCTTGATCCCATGACCCTGGGATCATGACCTGAGCCAAAATCAAGAGTCAGACGTCAACTGACCGAGCCACCAAGGCACCCCTTCTAAATATCTTTTTTTTTTTTACAGTGTTATGATTTTATTCATAAAACACAGAAATAGGAAAAAAATTTACAATGTTAAAAGTCAAGATAATTATCAGTTTTGAGAGAAAGATTACAGTGGTGACTAAGAGGTACCATGAAGATACAAAGCTTCTGCAGCATTGGGGCGCCTGGGTGGCTCAGTCGGTTAAGCGGCCGACTTCGGCTCAGGTCATGATCTCGCGGTCCGTGAGTTCGAGCCCCGCGTCGGGCTCTGTGCTGACAGCTCAGAGCCCGGAGCCTGTTTCAGATTCTGTGTCTCCCTCTCTCTGACCCTCCCCCGTTCATGCTCTGTCTCTCTCTGTCTCAAAAATAAACGTTAAAAAAAAAAAAAAAAAAAAAAGCTTCTGCAGCATAGGTAATTCCCTCTTTTTTTTTTTTTTTTTTTTTTGGTTTTTATTTTTTACCTCTTTATTTTTATTTTTTTAATATATGAGATTTACTGTCAAATTGGTTTCCATACAACACCCAGTGCTCATCCCAAAAGATGCCCTTTTCAATACCCATCACCCACCCTCCCCTCCCTCCCACCCCCCATCAACCATCAGTTTGTTCTCAGTTTTTAAGAATCTCTTATGCTTTGGCTCTCTCCCACTCTAACCTCTTTTTTTTTTTTTCCCTTCCCCTCCCCCATGGGTTTCTGTTAAGTTTCTCAGGATCCACATAAAATTCCCTCTTTTTTTTTAAGTTTATTTTTTAATTTACATTCAAGTTAGTTAGCATATAGCGCAATAATGATTTCAGGAGTAGATTCTAGTGATTCATCCCCTACGTGTAACAGCCAGTACTTATCCCAACAATTGTCTTCCTTAATGCCCCTTCCCCATTTATCCCATCACCCCACCCACAACTCCTCTAGCAACCCTCAGTTTGTTCTCTGTATTTAAGAGTCTCTCATGGGGGTGCCTGGGTGGCTCAGTCAGTTAAGCATCCGACTTCAGCTCAGGTCCTGACCTCACAGTTCGTGAGCTTGAGCCCCGCATCAGGCTCTGTGCTGACAGTTCACAGCCTGGCACCTGCTTCAGATTCTGTGTCTCCCTCCTTCACTACCCCTCCCCCATTCTCTCTCTCTTTTTCAAAAATAAAGAAACATTTAAAAAATTAAAAAAAAAAGTCTCTTATGTTTTGTTCCTCTCCTTGTTTTTATTTTTGCTTCCCTTCCCTTATGTTCATGTTTTGTATCTTAAATTCCTCATATGAGTGAAGTCATATATCTGTCTTCTCTGACTAATTTCGCTTAGCATAATACCCTCTAGTCCCATCCACGTAGTTACAAATGGCAAAATTTCATTCTTCTTGATTGTCGAGTAATACTCCATTGTATATATATACCACATCTTCTTTATCCATTCATCCGTCTATGGACATTTGGGCTCTTTCCATACTTTGGCTATTGTCGATGGCACTGCTATAAACATTGGGGTGCATGTGCCCCTTTGAAACAGCATACCTGCATCCCTTGGATAAATATCTAGTAGTGCAATTGCTGGGTTGTAGGGTAGTTCTATTCTTAATTTTTTGAGGAACCTCCATATTGTTTTCCAGAGGGGCTGCACCAGTTTGCATTCCCACCAGCAGTGCAAAAGAGACCCTCTTTCTTTGCATCCTCACCAACATCTGTTTTTTGCCTGAGTTGTTAATTTTAGCCATTCCGAATAGCTGTGAGGTTGTATCTCGTTGTGGTTTTAATTTGTATTTCCCTGATGATGAGTGATGTTGAGTGTTTTTTTCATGCGTCAGTTTGCCATCTGGATGTCTTCTTTGGAGAAGTGTCTATTTATGTCTTTTGTCCGTTTCTTCACTGGATTATTTGTTTTTTTCGGTGTTGAGTTTGAAAAGTTCTTTATAGATTTTGGATACTAACCCTTTATCCAATATGTCATTTGCAAATATCTTTTCCCATTCTGTCTATTGCCTTTTAGTTTTACTGATTGTTTCCTTCGCTGTGCAGAAGCTTTTTATTTTGATGAGGTCCCAATAGTTCATTTTTGCTTTTGTTTCCCTTGCCTCTGAAGATGTGTTGAGTAAGAATTTGCTGCGGCCGAGGTCAAAGAGGTTTTTGCCTGCTTTCTCCTGTAGGGTTTTGATGGCTTTCTGTTTTACATTTAGGTCTTTCATCCATTTTGAGTTTATTTTTGTGTATGGTGTAAGAAAGTGGCCCAGGTTCTTTTTTCTGCATGCCGCTGTCCAGTTTTCCCAGCACCATTTGCTGAAGAGACTATTTTTATTTCATTGGATATTTTTTCCTGCTTTGTCAAAGATTAGTTGGCCATACATTTGTGGGTCCATTTCTGGGTTCTCTATTCTGTTCCATTGATCTGAGTGTCTGTTTTAGTGTCAGTATCATACTGTCTTAATGATCACAGCTTTGTAATACATCATGAAGTCCTGTATTGTGATGCCTCCAGCTTTGGTTTTCTTTTTCAGCAGTGCTTTGGCTATTTGGGGTCTTTTCTGGTTCCATACAAATTTTGGGATTGTTTGTTCTAGCTCTGTGAAGAATGCTGGTGTTATTTTGATAGGGATTGTATTGAATACGTAGATTGTTTTGGGTAGTATCGACGTTGTAACAATATTTGTTCTTCCCCTCCTAAATATCTTTTGGGCATCTTTTGAATATGTTTACTTTTTCTTCATCCCCACTGAAAACACATTAGGTCAAGACATTTTATCTTCTCACTTGAACTACTGTAGTATGACTTCCTAATTGGTCTCTCCACTTTCATTCTGGTTTGCCCTAATCCATTCTCACACTGTGCCGGAATAATCCTTTACAGAAGGAAATCTGAATCCCTCCCCTGCTTATAAATCTCTCAATAGCTTCCCATTGCTCTCAGAATAAAATCCAATATCCTCAACGTGGCCAATCAGACCCAGCAGGATATGGCTGGTTAGGACCTCATCAGGCTTATTGTGTTTTAGTTCCTATTACACTCAGTGTGTAGGCCTAACAATATTTACAATGTGCCAAGTTCCTTCAGGTCACAGGGCTTTCCCACATGCCTTTCCCTTTGTCTGTAATGTGCTTCCCTAGTTCTTGGCCTGGTTGATTACAAGTTTATGAGTCACTTCCTCAGTGAAGCCTCCTCTGACCTTCTAGCCTAGGTCAAGATCTCTAGATTCCATGTCAGAATCAGCTTTTTCTAAAAGAAAAAGAAAAAAAAAAAAGAATCAGCTTTTTCTATAAATGGCAGATAATAAATATTTTAGGCTTTGCAGGTCACAGAATGTCAAAACTACTCAATTCTGTGTCGTAACAGCCATAGATAATACATAATGAACTAATGAATGCTGAACTTTGAATTTCATATGTACTTTTCACATGTCACAAAATATTAGTCTTCTTTTGATTTTTTCCAACCATTTAAAAATGTAAAAACAGGGGCACCTGGGTGGCTCAGTTGGGTAAGCATCTGACTCTTGATTTCAGCTCAGGCCACAATCTCGAGGTTCATGAGTTTGAGCCCCGCATTCGGCTCTGTGCTGACAGTGTGGAGACTGCTTGGGACTCTCTCTCTCTCTGCCCTTCCCTTGGTCACACTTGCTCTCTCTCTCTCTCAAAATAAATGAATAAAAAAAAAAGAACTTAAAAAAATGTAAAAACAGTTCCTAGCTTCTGGCCATCCAAAAACAGGAGGAGGGCTAGAATTGGCTTGTAGCCTATCGTTTGCCAACCCCTGTTCTATGTTGTCAATGGCATATATCACATACTTTCCTGTGTTGCACTTATCACAGTGATAACTAATCATGCATGCAGTAGACTTTTTTTTTTTTGCAATGGACTTAAAATTTTTTTAATGTTTATTTATTTTGAGAGAGAGAGAGCACGCATGGACACATGCCAGAACTAGTGCAAGCAGGGGAGGGGTACAAAGAGAGAGAGAGGGAGACAGAGAATCCTAAGTAGGTTCCATGCTGCCAGCGCAAATCCCTATGCCAGGGTCGATCCCACGAACTGTGAGATCATGACCTGAGCTGAAACCAAGAGTCAGACTCTTTTTTTTTTAAAGAAACTTGATGCAAGAATATTCTTTTGAATTTTTAAAATGTTTATTTTAAAATTATTTTTAATGTTTGTTTATTTTTGAGGGAGAGACAGAGCATGAGCAGGGGAAGGGCAGAGACAGAGGGACTCTGAAGCAGGCTCCAGGTTCTGAGTTATCAGCATAGAGCCTGATGTGGGGCTTGAGCTTGCACACCCATGAGATCATGAACTGAGCCGAAGTTGGATGCTTAACTGACTGAGCCACCCAGGTGCCCCAAATGTTTATTTTTTTAATAAAAAAAAAAAAAACCTTTTTAAAATGTTTATTTTTGAGACAGAGAGACAGAGCACAAGTAGGGGAGGGGCAGAGAGAGAGGGAGACACAGAATTGGAAGCAGGCTCCAGGCTCTGAGCTGTCAGCATAGAGTCAAATGTGAGGCTCAAACTCACAAGCTTCAACTCACAAGCTGTGAAATCACGTCCTGAGCCAAAGTCGGTAGCTTAATGGGCTGAGCCACCCAGGTGTCCCCAAATCCTTATTTATTTTTGAGAGAGAGAGAGCACAAACTAGGGAGGGGCGGGGGGGTGGGGTGCAGAAAATTCGAAGCAGGCTCCGCGCTGTCAGCGCAGAGCCTGATACGGCTCTTGAAATCACGTTTCATGAGATCGTGACACGAGCTGAAGTCAGATGCTTAACCGACGGTGCCATCCAGGAGCCGCCCCCTCCCCCCAAATAATTTTTTTAAAATTAAGTAATCTCTAAGCTCAACATGGGGCTTGAACCTTGAGATCAAGAGTCACACGCTCTACCAACTGAGCTAGCCAGGGACCCCCAACAATAGATTTCTTAATGTTGTCTTTCCAGTTAGAAGTAAGCTCTGTGAAGGCATGGACCACATTTATTTTGCTTGTCATTTTCCTCCTGAGCTTCTAGTACAAGTCCTGACTCAAATGAATGCAGTGAAAAGATGTTCTTTAAAAAAAAAATTTTTTTTTTTTTAGTGTTTATTTTTGAGAGAGAGAGAGTGAGCAGGGGAGTGGCAGAGAGAGATGGGGGGTAGACCAGAGGATCCAAATCGGGCTCTGCGCTGGACAGCAGACAGCCTGACTCAGGGCTTGAACTCATGAACCATGAGATCATGACCTGAGCAGAAGTTGGATGCTTACCTGACGAGTCACCCAGGTGCCCCTAAAATGTTCTCTTTCATGAGAGGAGCTCAAAGCTTAGTGGAGAATACAGACACATAAACAATTAACTACACAATTAGGTAATGTATTGGAGGGAAAAAGAGTTCAGTCTTCCGCAGGATTAGTTTGAGATACCAAGGTATGGGGACTCCTACACGTCTGAAACAGTCTGAGTTGATGCTAACATGTTAAGGGAGTAAAACGCACAGGAGAGATAGAAAACTACCCGAGTATGCCAGATCACTCAAGGATGGAGGAGAGGCTGAATGAAAAGAGAGGGAGGAGGCTGGAACTGTGGGGTAAGTTTTGGGCCAGGGAACGGATAGAGGTGGGAGAGAGGTAAGAAGAGATCCAACAGAGTATTTCAGAAACCAAGGGGAACGACTATGCATTTTTTTTATCCCTCTAATTTACCATTGTGTTCCTAGTATTTTGCACTGGGTATGGCATGTAACAGACACTCAGAAAATCTGTGAATTGAAAATTAAGTTGAATCAGAACCTTTCAAGAAACATTACACAACAAGCAGGGAAGTGCTCAAAGAAGGAAGAAAGAGTAAGCAGCCTGGAAATACTGCTGCTGAGGTCAGTAAGGGTGAGGGCTGATGTGGCACGGTCTGAGAGTTGAGTTGAGCCTGGTGAGCTTTCGTTGCAGAAAGAACAGTAGATTTCTTCAATATTTAGTCATGTTTACTTTGCCCTGGGGTTGCAGAAATCCACCAAAACCGATCTCTGTTCTCTTTTTTTTTTTTTTTCAACGTTTTTTATTTATTTTTGGGACAGAGAGAGACAGAGCATGAACGGGGGAGGGGCAGAGAGAGAGGGAGACACAGAATCGGAAACAGGCTCCAGGCTCCGAGCCATCAGCTCAGAGCCTGACGCGGGGCTCGAACTCACGGACCGCGAGATCGTGACCTGGCTGAAGTCGGACGCTTAACCGACTGCGCCACCCAGGCGCCCCCCGATCTCTGTTCTCAAAGAGCTCACAGTTTGGTGGGGGAGACAAACACAGGCCTTGATAATTATAGAATAAGGTGCGAAGCTACTGTGGGAATACATATAGTGAGGAGCTTGTAAACTTGGAAGGCTTCATAGAAGAGGTGACATTTGAGCCAGTCTTTAAGGTTGGAGTTCACTAATGCAGTAATTCTGGAGGAAACAAGCATGTGCGAAACCCTGATAAATGCAGTGCCTCTCAAGCTTGTAGGTGCATAAGAATCACTGGAGAGTTGCTTATAACACAGATTCCAAGCCTATACAGTTCCTGGGAAACTTCTGGTTTAATAGGTGAGTGGCATCCATTTTAACAAGCTTCACGGGACTACTCTTCTGGAAAATCTCTTTCTGTGCTCCCACAGTCATAGGCCGGGGTGGGGGAGTGGGGGTAGGGGATGCGGGAGATGAGGCCGGACGGAGCTTGACCATCGGGCTCCTGGGGTTCCCATAGAGGTCACGCTATCACAATAAAAACAGCTCCATTTTGAGTCACGCTGCTTTCAGGGTACAAGCCGCTTTCATGTGCTTTACTTGTCGGACTCTCGCAGCAACTCTGCGGGATAGAAATTACCCGTCTCGTATCATAAGGGAGGAAACCAAGGCTCACTGAGGGGAGGCGATGTGCTCAAGGTCACAAAACGAGAGGCAGCAGGGAAGAGACGGAAAGCCTGGCGACCAAATTCCCAGCTCAGAGTCTCCACCACAACGAAGGCAGGCCGCGAGTGGGTGGGGCTCAAGCCCTCCCTTCAGGCTGGTTCCAAAATGGTGGGGGTAGTGGCGTCAGCAACGCCCCCGCCCCTTCCGTCCACCTCCCTCCTTCTTCCCCAGGCCACCCAGGCGGGGGGAGGGGATGGAACGGAGCAACCCACGTGACTGACGACAACCTGGCGCGTGACGCAAAGCGGCGGGCCCAACGCTCGCCTTGCCTGGTGGGAAACGTAGTTAAGCCGGCCGGCAAGTTGGCGAGGAGGGGCGGGCCTAGCACTACATTTCCCAGGAGGCAGCGGGACGACGCCGCAGCTACCGCCGTCGGAGAGCGGGGACGCGGGGCGCGCTGTCGGGCGGGGGCGAGGTTCGGGCCGGTTGTGCCGTTGCGAGGTTGCAGCTGCGATCGCTGCGGTGGGCCCAGGTGAGTGAGGGCCTCCGATGGGGATTAGGGCAGCTCCGTCAGCTCCAGTCTTTTTCGTTTTTGTCTTTTCTCCGCGGCGGCTGGGTCAGGGTCCCCGGCAGGCCCGGCGCGGAGCCGCTTCCCCGCGCCTACCCCCAGGCCTCTGAGCGGGCCCCACTCTCTCGGCTCCTCCCCCTCCCCGCCCTTCAGGGCTTCCCCTCGCTTCGGCCTAGCTCCCGACGCTTTAGTCCTCCTTTTCTCGAGAGCATCTCGTACTTTTTTTTTTTTTCCTCCTCGTAAGCTGTGAGGGAGAGGCTTCCACATCCTTCATCTCTCCCTTTGGCCGTAGGAACCCCATTATTTGGATTTTTTTCTTTTCCCCGAACTCTTTGAGTGCAACCCAGCCCCCCTCCCCCTCCCCTCGGTCTCCATTGGCCTGGTCTGCCTTCTCCTAGGGCGCATGTGGCTGGCCCTCAGTAAATGTTAGTCCTTCTTTTTTGCCTTGCGGCCAGAGGAGGCATAGTCCAAATTTATCTGCTACGGGAACATTTGTGCGCCCACTTTTATTTCAGTCTCTTGGGGTTGAGGTGAAGCCGATATGCATTCCAGTGGTAATTGGCGTGTGTTCTGCTTGTAGAAGGCAATTTTCTTTGCCTCCCTTAGCACTTCAGCAACTTTTATCAGCTATTCTCATTGCTTTTCTAAATCTTAGTGGTGGAACTTGGCAGAAGCTGGCGAGTAGCGCTGGTGCCCAGAAGTTCGAAGCCATCAATGGTAGTAGGGTGTTTACGGAGGGATTGTTAATTGGATTGAAGGAGAAGCCTCAGTATGGTAGAGCCTGGCGGGCGAGAGCCAACGAAGCTTCTGGTGGCAGCATAACAGATGGACTCTGGAGCCAGCTTTCGTGGGTTCAAATTTTGGTTCTGTTAGCTTTTTATTTTAGGTCAAGGGGCTTCCCTTCCAGGTACCTCAGTTTCCTTATCTGCAAAATAGCGGTAAGTAACGGGGTTATTTTATAGAGTTTTTGTGAAGATTAAATGAGATTAAATTGAAAACCGCTTAGCTCATTACCTGGCACGTATTAAACGCCATTATTATTATCCTCATCGCTTACAGGATTTCCAGTGTGGGCCCAGAGTGGAAAGGCATGTGTCACACTATCATTTTCCTTTCCTTTCGGATGGCCCTCCCCTTTTTTGTTTATGCAACTATTGTCTGTTAGGCTATCTGGACAGCTTGAGGTGTCCCAACAGTAGCCTGTTGAAGTCAGAAGCGGTTCCTGCCATGAAAAACTTCTGGAGCAAATGGGGCTTAGTTTGCTCTTTCTTGGGAATTCTTTGCGAACTAGTGCACAGACTTTAGCAATACCGAAACCAAGTTTATTCTGTAGCCAGTCAGGCTTGGTTGTATCTTGTAATAGGTGAATTGAAGTTTTCATAAGACACTGTTTAATAATCGTTATGTCCAATATAGGCTTATTTTTTTGTTCTTTAAACCTTTTGGTAGCAGTGAAAGATCTCCGGTTTTGAGGACTGATGTTTTTAGTCTGCAGATGAAGTACAGTCCAGTTTTAGTGGTGGTGTAGAAGAACTACAGCAAAAATAGTTCTTTAGCATATTTCATTAGCATTGCCACCACATACAGATACTTTTTGAATTTGATTTAGCCATTGAAATCATGGATTATAAAAAGAGTGAGTGTCCTGGTCTGTACTGAGCGATTGCAGGGAGGAAGCTTGGAATATTTCTGAGATTAGCGCAGATTAGTGCTGAGATGGAAGAAGATGAGGCTGCCTGAGAGGGAGCGGAGGCAGATGATTAATTTTATTTATTTATTTCTTTGGATAGTCTCAACCACTGAGAATCTTAAGATGCTAGGCTGTTTCTCTTGGGCACGTTGACATCCTGAGTTGAAGGAAGTGTGGTTAATGCTCGTCTCTCAGATATTAGATTTTGATGGATTGCTTCACATGGTCATTCTGTAAACATCTAAGATTGATTCAGTAAATAGTGCCTGAGGACGTACCATCTACCGGCTCCTGTGCTAGGCTCTGGGAGTACAGGGACGTGTGAGACAAAGGGGTTTTGCTTTTGGAGAACTGCCAGTATAGTGGGGGAAAGATATAGCAGGTAAGCAAATAAATGACAAATTGAGAAAAGTAATGTGGAGATCCCTAGCAGGGGACTCTTTGCTAACAAGGGAGACCTAAGGGTGGTCAGAGAAGTTCTTTTGGGTGAGACTGAAGAGCCAGTTTTGTAGGGGAGAGCATTTCTAGGTGGACGTAACAGCAAGTGCTGAAACTTGAAGGCGAAAATTTAGTGTGCTTTCAGAACTGAAAAGAGGCCGAAAGTAGTTGACACACAGAGTAGTTACTGAACAGATGGACAGTAAGGTTGTTTGTGGAAGCCATCAAAGCTTTCTGATTTATATTTTAAAATCACTTTTGTAGAGGTGTGGAAGATGGATCATGGGGGATAACATTTAAGAGGCTGTTGTATTGGTCCAGGCTGGACATGGTAGTTGCTTAAGTAGAGGGATAGAATAGAGATGTATTGGTGGGAAGAAGGGAGGAGTTTGGAGACGGTGTAGGTTTAGACGGTGTAGGTTTTAGAACAAGCCATTCTTTTCTATTTTTTTTTTTTAAGTTTGTTTATTTTGAGAGAGAGCAGTGCTGGGGAGGAGCAGAGAGAGGGAATCCCAAGCCAGCTCTGCACCATCAGCACAGAGCCTGATGTGGGGCTTGAACCCACGAACCATGAGATCATGACCTGAGCTAGAACCAAGTGTCAGATGCTTAACTGACTGAGCCACCCAGGCGCCCCAGAGCAGGCCATTCTTAATCTGTGGTCCATGTACTGTAGGGGGCCCGTGAACTCCGTAAAATTTTTGTGGGGGAGTGTATTTCCTCAAAGTTCAATATGTTCCATCTTATTCATTAGTTTCAGTGTTTAAGAACCACTGCTCTAGAGTCTGTTATGCTGGTTTATAACCCATAAAAAAGTAATTGCCCATGGGTTACCAAGAGAGTTCAGAGTCACGGGTACCCTTTTCTAAAACATTGATTTTCTTCAAGAATTTTTTAATTTTTTTTTAAAGTAATCTCTGTACACCACGTCAGGCTCACACTGAAAATGTTGAGATCAAGAGTCGCCCCAAGAACTGAGCCAGCCAGGTGCCCCATTTCTTAGTCTTTTATGGGAACTTTTTTTTTTTTTTAATGTTTATTCATTTAGGGAGGGAAAGAGAGAGCTCAAACAGGGGAGAGGCAGAGAGAGGGAGGGGGGGAGAGCATCCCAAACAGGTTCCGCTCTGTCAGTGCAGAGCCCAGTGAACACGGGGCTCAAACTCAGAACCGTGAGATCATGACCTTAGCCAAGATCAAGAACTGGACTGAACCATTCAGGAACTTTTTTCTTAAATCAAAGTTAAATGTGCCGTAGGAGTCATCTTTTAGTTTCTTTTTGTTCGCAAGGTACGGGCTGATGCATATACTGAGGAAGCTGAACGTTAGTGAGCTCGGTTTCATGAAAACCCATTTCCTAATTTTTCTTCCACTGGAAGAAATAGTTTCTATTTTAGTGGTAGAAATGCAGAGTAAGATTTTCTTCTTGCTTTCCTTCAGCAATTAGGGGTTTTAGATGTATATTCATATTTTTTTGTAGTGTGTTTTGACATGCCAGCATGTTACTGGAAGCATAGGGTGTATTTTCTACCCCAGAGTTAGAGCTCTACCACTGAGAGAAGCATGTGTTTTTCTTTATATGGCAGAGGTTGAAAACTGAAAGCTTATGGACTAAATCCAATCTCCAGATGTGTTTTGATTGGCTCACACAGTATTGTAAATTTGAATTTGTTGTCAACATTAAAAAACCAAGGAGATTTTATGTAAAAATTTGGATTCAGTGTGCTTTTGAAAAATCTCTTCTGGCAGTGTGTTTCTGCTTTGCAGCAGCCATCTTCTCTGGTTGGGCATGTCCTCTCCAGTTTGTCGTAGCCCTCTCCACAGCCTGACATGTATCCCTGACACGGAGCAGAGTGTCACTTGGTATTATTTTACACCTTTATATTACTTGTTTGTAGGCATTTTAATTTGTTCTAGATATATGGTATAGGTCTCTACTGCCTGCACTGGAAGTCCTTTTGCTGTCTTAACACTGTATCACCATTAAAAATTGTTTTCTGGGGGTGACTGGGTGGCTCGGTTGAGCATCTGACTTCACCTCAGGTCATGATCTTGGTTGGGGTTTGTGGGTTCAAGCCCCGAATCGGGCTCTGTGCTGACAACTCAACCTGGAGCCTGCTGTGGATTCTGTGTTTCTCTCTGTCTCTCTGCCCCTCCCCTGCTCGTGCTCTGTCTCTCAAAAATAAATAAACATTAAAAAAAAATGAAAAAATTGTTTTCCGTATTGGTGCCTTTTTTTTTTTTTTTTTTTTTTGGACAGTGAGGGAGATAAAATTCAGAACATTGTATTATTTTGTTTCCAAACTCAGAAACCCAAGGGCTTTTAGAAAGCATAAAGGCATTGATCTGACCCCTGCCCATTTATTATTACTATTATTATTATTATTATTATTATTATTATTTATATATTTATTTAGAGAGAGACAGTGGGAACAGGGGAGGGCCAGAGAGAGAGACGTGCATACACACACACAGTCTGAAGCAGGCTCCAGGCTCTGAGCTGTTAGCACAGAGCCTGATGTGGGGCTTGAACAACCACGAACCGCAAGATCATGACCTGAGCTGAAGTCAGATGTTCAACCAACTGAGCCACCCAGGTGCCCCCAGGGTCCTCATTTTTGTTCTGCCTGATTTGGTTTTTAGCATCTGGAATGTTGTAACTGCATAGCTGGGCCTGTTTCAGAACATAGAAGAAGACCAAGCAAAGAGAAGTTGCTGAATGTCTAATTAGAAGACTTTAGACTCTTGTCCTCAGGGATAAGAACCAAAGTTGTATGTGTTTTTAATATGCCTGTGTGAAGTCCTTTGCTATCAATTTCTGTGTGTAGGTTTTTTTTGGGGGGGGGGTAATAACTCAGTTTTTCTTTTCTATTTTAATAGGGCAAGATATGGGGTGCCTGGGTGGCTCAATCGGTTGAGCATCCGACTTTGGCTCAGGTCACAATCTCGCAGCCTGTGGGTTCGAGCACCGCATTGGGCTCTATGCTGACAGCCTCAGGAGCCTTTGGGTTCTGTGTTTCCCTCTCTTTCTGACCCTTCCCTGCTCGCACTGTCTTTCTCTAAAAATGAATAAACATTAAAAAAAAAAAATTTTGTTTTCGAAAGCCATTCTGTAAAGGCTATTCTGTAAAACTGAGTTAACTGTATAAGTTGTGATAATGATGGCTTTTCTTGAATTTTTGTAAGTTTAGTCAAGTATAGATTGGACGGGAGATTTTAAAGTACCATTTGGAGGGGTGCCTGGGTGGCTCAGTCAGTTGAGCATCTGACTCCTGATCTCAGCTCAGGTCTTAATCTCAGGGTTGTGAGTTCAAGCTCTGCATTGAACTTCAAATACTGTTTGGAGTGAGGTGAGTGACTCAGGAAAGAGCATTTCTGCGTTGCTAATTTTTTACTCTGGGGTTCTGCTTAACATTACATTTTTATCTATTTAAAAATTTTTTCTTTAAATTTATTATTTTAAGTCCATATCCAATGTCGGGCTCGAACTCATGACCCTGAGATTAAGAGTCGCATGCTCTTCTGACTGAGCCAGCCAGGCTCCCCAACATTTCATTTTTAAAAATTAAAACAACATTGATTCCCTAACTTCTCCCCCTGCCCTATGGTTTAGTTAAGCAAGGCACAACCTGTAAAACCCTTGGTGGGGGCAGGTAGTTGTCTTCAGTTTTATTTCCTCTGCTTATAGATAGGTGCTTATTAAAAAAAAAAATAACATTGCAGAAATTTGTAATGTAGAAAATAAGTTTCCTGTGTATAATGCTAGCTCTTTAGGCCAGTGTAAGCAGTTTGGGTATATAGAAGAGATTTCCGTTCTCATTTGTTGTACTTGTGATTTTTTTTTCCACCCTTTGATGCCGGTTAAAAGGTATTTCTGAATAGTAAAGGTAGACAGGAAGGAACCAAGGAGGAAGTAGAGATGAACCTCTTTGGTTTATTATGAAAGCTGAATACTTAAAACATTGCTTTAAAAGGACTTAAAGTCCAAAAGTGTATTTGTGATATTCTTGTTTTCTTGGAAAATTTGCGTGATACTGTTGATTCTTGGGTTAATGTTAAGTGTTTTTCCTCTGTTCATAGCATAGATTTTAGCTTGCCTGTTCTCTCCCTTTGTTTCGGGATTATTTGTCACATAAGTTTTTGCTGGACATTTTACTATTAGCAAGTACAAGTTGTTTGACCATTCAGCCAGCCATATTACGTGATTAAAGTGGCCTTGAATGTAGTGCCATATTGAATGACTATAGAATGAGGAAGAGAATATTTTCATTTGTTGGCTTGTTCTTTTCCTTTTTTGCTCTGGAGGCTACTTAGTGTTGGAGGATACATCTAACATGAAAGTAGTTATAGTTATTTATTTATTTTTGAGAAAGAAAGAGAGAGGGCATGCCAGGGGCAGAGAGAGAGAGAGAGAGAGAGAATCCCAAGCAGGCCCAGCCCAGTGGGAGCTGACACAGGGCTTAATCTCACTGTAGCAAGATGATGACCTGAGCTGAAGTCAGATGTTTAAACGACTGAACCACCTAAGCGCCCCATGAAACTAGTTTGATGAAAGTAGTTTGATAGGTTGTATTTTTTTTTTTTTTTTTTTTTTGTATTTTCAGCAAAACATTTTCTGTTGCGGTGTTAGTAGAGTGTGCTCATAGAGGTACATGATCTTTGGTACCTAGAGGCCTTAGTTATCAGATGCAAGGGATGAGAAATGGAAGTTCTTTTTTTGTTTATTTTTTATTTTTATTTAAAAAATTTTTAAGTTTATTTATTTTGAGAAGGAGAATGGGAGAGATTGAGAGAGAGAGGGAGAGAGAGAATCCCAAGCAGGCTCTACACCATCAGTGCAGAGCCTGATGCAGGGGCTCAAACTCACTGAACTGTGAGATCGTGGCCTGAGCCAAACCAAGAATTGGACTCTTAACTGACTGAGCCACCCAGGTGCCCCCCCCCCACCCCCCCACCCCCTTTTTTTTAAACTGGGACTCTGGGGCAAGTTGTTTATCCTTTTAGAGTATCTGTTCAATTTCAAATGGAGATAGAAATCTTAGTTTCCCATTTTTTCCACATCCTTGTCAACACTTATTTTGTGTTTGTTTGTTTTATTTTTTTTCTTTTTTAAAAATTTTTTTTTTCAACGTTTATTTATTTTTGGGACAGAGAGAGACAGAGCATGAACGGGGGAGGGGCAGAGAGAGAGAGAGACACAGAATTGGAAACAGGCTCCAGGCTCTGAGCCATCAGCCCAGAGCCCGACGCGGGGCTCGAACTCACGGACCGCGAGATCGTGACCTGGCTGAAGTCGGACGCTTAACCGACTGTGCCACCCAGGCGCCCCTGTGTTTGTTTGTTTTAAATGGTAGGCATTAAAACCCGTTATGTTGGCTATCATGTGCTTGTGGCTATTTGTGTATCTTTGAAGAAATGTTTATTCAAGTCTTTTGACTATTTCTCATCTTAACATTTTTGAAGCATTTTTTTATGGTAATTTTTTTTTTTTTAACGTTTATTTACTTTTGAGACAGAGGCAGAGGATGAACGGGGGAGGGTCAGAGAGAGAGAGAGAGGGAGACACAGAATCTGAAACAGGCTCCAGGCTCTGAGCTGTCAGCACAGAGCCTGACGCGGGGCTCGAACTCACAGAACGTGAGATCATGACCTGAGCCGAAGTCGGACGCTTAACTGACTGAGCCACCCAGGCGCCCCCCCCCCCTTTTTTTTTTTTTTTTTTTTAATTAAGTGGGCTTCATGCCCAACTTGGGGCTTGACCTCACAACTCTGAGATCAGGAGTAGCATGCTCCACTGACTGAGCCAGCCAGGCGCCCCACATTTTTGAAGCATTTTGAAGTCAGTTTCAGATGTCAGTACATTTCACATCTAAACACTTCAACATGCATATTGTTAGCTAGAGTTCAGTATTTGCTTTTGGATTCCCTTTTAGCAGGGAGAGAAGGAAAGGGAGGTAAAATATACACACTGAAGTATGACCATCTTTGTAAGTGCTTGAATGGAGAGGTTTTGGGTGCCATTTCTTAACTGGAATAGTTCACTTTTCCTCTGATTTAACGATGATGTTTGTCTTGAGGTAGATTTTTGCCAGATTAGTATTGTGACCATATAATTTATCAATTTGAAGCAGGACACCATTGAGAGAGAATGCTATTAATATGCTGGGACAACAGGTGTAAAATGTCTTTAGCAAACTTAGATGTAAACTCAATCTAAATACTAAAGAAGCACATTTATAGATTGAGTTTTTTTTCAAAAGTAAATGTTTATTTAAGCACTTTACACGTATTATGTCATTTAAACCTATATTTTAGGAGGTTAGTAAAGAACTTTTTGTGTTACAAATGACGCTGAGGCCCAAGGAAAGAGAGAGGATTTGAATCTAGGTGTGGCTCTAACCCTCCCCTCCTAGGCACTGTACTATACTGCTCAGAGTAGTGGTCTAGGGAGTAGATTGGTCACTAAATTAAGACAGGGTCCTCAGATAATAAAACGTCTCCATTTTGTTATTGTCATGTTTATTAGATCTAAAGTTAAAATATTTAACTTTTATTCAGAAATAATGGGCTTGAATTCAGCTGACAGACTTTGTGGTTCACTGCTGCAGATAGAATGACAGAAGATGTATTTCAGAATTGACCATATTTGCTTAGCTTTTTGTATCTTTTAAAAAAGTGTTTGTTTATTTTGGGGATGGGGGGAGAGCATGAGCTGGGGAGGGGCAGAGAGAGAGAGAGAGAGGGAGGGAGGGAGGGAGGGAGAGAGAGAGAGAGAGAGAATCCCAAGCAGGCTCCCCTCTGTCAGTGCAGAGCCCTTTGTGGGGCTCAGTCTCATGAACCATGAGATCATGACCTGAGCCAAAATCAAGAGCTGGACACTTAACCGACTGAGCCACCCAGGTGCCCCACATCTTTTCATTTTTAAAATGAAAATATACCTTTCTTTGAGAGAATTAAACAGTATGTATGTTTGACATTAATGTAAAGAATATGTGAAAAATTGTACAGTTTAGTATCTTATGAAACTTAACATAATCACATATTGTCATTTATTATTAAATAGTTTGGATGTGTAAAAGTGAAAACCCTGTCTCACACAAGTTTAGGCACAAATAGAACCAAAGCCCTCTAGTCTTGTGCTGTTTTCACAGTTGAATAAAACAGTGTTAGCTGAGCACACTAGAAATTCTCGCCTGTAGTTTTTTTTTTTAAGATTTTAAGCAATCTCTACATCCAATGTGGGGCTTGATCTCAAAACCTCAAGATCAAGAGTTGCGTGCTCTATTGACTGAGCCAGCCAGGCACCCCTCATATGTAGTTGTTTTAAACTCCATTTGAATTTGAGTTTAGCCATTTCAGTGAATAATCTTCTCAGTAAATGGTTGCACTCTTGGCTCAGTAGCAGTGGATCTGAAATTTATTGGATGAGTGACACATAAGAGTGTCATTTAACTGTTGCAAATGCTTTGCCATAGCAGTTATGATCATTTCTTGTTTTGTTTTATGTTATTTTTAAATAGTCTCTACACCCAAGGTGGGGATTCCAACTCACAACCCAGAGATTGAGTTTCACGCTCCACCATCTGAGGCAACCAGATGCCCTGAACATCTCTTGATAATTTTTGAACATCTCTTTCAGAGAAGGAAACCTAATGAAAAAATTTTTTCATGTTTATTTATTTTTGAGAGAGAGAGCATGAATGGGGGAGGGGCAGAGAGAGAGAGGGGGACACAGAATCCAAAGTAGGCTCCAGGCTCTGAGCAGTCCACACAGAGCCTGACATGGGACCTGAACCCACGAACCGTGAGATCATGACCTGAGCTGAAGTTGGAAGCTTAACCAACTGAGCCACCCAGGCGCCCCTTAATGAAATTTTTTTAATGAAGAATTTTTTAACATGGTTAACTCAAAGTGCTAATTTCCTGATAAAATATGATACCCACACTCATCATAAATGAGGTATTTGAGTATGTGAATCATAAATGTAAATAAAAGATAAGTTACTTAATTTCAAAGTAGTCAACTGAATTATTGCTGTGGTTATTCGGAAATTAGGATTTTATGTGCTAGTCAAAAGTGTACATAAGCTGTAGCTTTATGTACAGAATGTTATTCCAGCTGGAATTTTGACCTTACCCTTCTCACCTCATCTTATTCTGGTAACTAATCTGAGAGTTGCCAACAAGGAATAGAGGGCACTTTCCCAGGAGAGGATCTTTGGTTTCCTTGTTGGGTATTAAGTATCACTACAGAGCTATAGGAATATACAGGCTTTGTATTCTGCCTTTATTCTTTTTAGTGAATAAGAAACCATTGTTCAAATATATAAATCCTGGATACACTTTTTGATGTTTGTCTCTTTATCATAAAGCATTATGTTTGCAAAACTAAGATTTTCTTAGAGTAACTCTTGAGCAATCTTAGTTTCCTGTTGAAAATATTTAAAACTTTTTCTTGACTACATTTCTTGTTACAAGTTATATAGCAATTAGTGTAATTTTTTTTTCCCTCACTCAGCAGTCTGTGCCTGAGTTGGACCTGATGTGGAGTTAGGCACCATCCTAGGGATTTAGCCTGATCTCTGCTTTTCGTTGTACAGCTATTTGTGTATCAGCATAGTTTTTTTGGAGATGATTCTGAAAACAATTACCTTTAAGGATTGTTTTGTTTTTTGGCAATTATGTAAACACGTTGCTGGGGAAAAAGCCTCTCCCTTCCAATTTTGTTTTTTCTTCAAACTGCCTTTTTAGAATACGGTGTGCTATGTGGTTTGCATTCATCGATTCATTTAATTCTTGTAATAGATTGTAAGATTAGTGTACAGTATTTATTTTTTAGAGCTGAGGAAACTTAGATTATACACCTTGCTCAAGCCTGCAAAGAAGTGGAGTCAGGATGCTAATTCAGGTTAGTTGTGTGTTTGCAACATGACTTTACCATTCTGCCTGTATTCAACAGAAATCTTCATGTGCTTGCCCTTCGATGTGGAGTTGTTTCTTTTTTTTTTATTAAAAATTTTTTTTAATGTTTATTTTTCGAGTCAGAGAAGATACAGAGTGTGAGCGGGGGAGGGGCAGAGAGAGAGGGAGACACAGAATAGGAAGCAGGCTCCAGGCTCTGAGCTGTCAGTACAGAGCCTGACGTAGGGCTTGAACCTAAGAATGGTGAGATCATGACCTGAGCTGAAGTCAGGCGCTTAACTGACTGAGCCACCCAGGTGCCCCTATGTGGAGTTGTTTCTTTGATGTGACCTTAAGAGCACTGCTTTATGAATCTTATTTCAAGCTTTAGAGTGTTTGCAAAAATCTGTGTTTGGCCAGGAAGTTTGTGAGGTATGTGGGAATACTTGCACTTCTCTGTCACTATCCTAGAGAATCTTTTTTTCCTCTAGAGACTGGGAAAGGGAGTGAATCTAAAAGGAGCACAACCAGTGTTGTATAAACCTTTTCTTCATGCTTTAAAAAAAAGCCTGCAATATGAAGGTAACCAAAAGAGTACAAAGCATAATACAAGTAGTACCTGTGTATTTAAGAGATCAATTTAATTAAGAACTAAAGCTCTGCTACCACAACTGAATCTTCTAGGAATGTTCTCTCTCAACCTTGCTTCTGATTTTGGTGTTTATGATACTTGTGTGTTTTTCTAGACTTTTACTAAACATGTATGGTTTCCTAAACAAAATACCGTATTTTTTTTTTTTTGCATGGTTTTAAGTTTCATGTGAGTTTTTTTAATTTTTTATTAAAAAAAATTTTTTTAATGTTTATTTATTTTTGAGAGAGAGAGCGAGTGAGCAAGCATGAGTAGGGAGGGGCAGAGAGAGAGACACACAGAATATGAAGCAGGCTTCAGGCTCTGAGCTGTCAGCACAGAGTCTGATGCGGGGCTCGAAATCATGAACCACGAGATCATGATCTGAGCCCTAGTAGGACATTCAATCGACTGAGCCACGCGGGTGCCCCTGTAGCTTAAGGTTCTTTAACAGGTAAATGGCTAGCATCATGATGTGAAAGAATTGGGACACTGAAGACCAAGGGCTTTTTCTTTTTCTTTCTTCTTTTTTTTTTTTTTAAGTGGGCTTCATACCTGGTATGGAGCCCAATGTGGGGCTTTGAATTCATGACCCTGAGACCAAGAGTTGGACACTTACTGACTGAGCCACCTAGGTGCCCCATAGACTCTAGTTTTAGGTCACCATCTTGGGTAAAACCCTTCCTTTTTGTGAGCTGTTTCCCTTCTGTAAAACTAAGGTTGTACTAGATACGATCTCTAGGGGAGTGCTTCCAGTTCTTAATGCTCTGTGACTCTCCTAGTCCTAGTTGTCCAAAACTCATATTCTCTTGGATAGTGTTTTTGCCTTTAGAGTGGATTGTGATCTCTTAATCACAAGACTCTCTGCTCTTTGATTAAAGTCAGCTGTAGGCTGCCTTGAGGCTAACACACCCTCTGTATAGTCTTGATGGTAATGAATTTTCTCTTTATTCTCCCAGCACTTCAAGTCATAATTATTTTTTCAGATACTTATTTCATGAGATTTAGAAATAGGTCCATAAACGTTATTAAGTGCAAGCTGGCTGGAAGTTGTATTAACCAGGTTCTCAGCAGATTAATGATAATGCAAACTGAGCCGAGATAAACTCCATTGTATTATAAGCACCTGGAAAGGTACAGAGTTTCTGATTCATCTTTATGCTTTCCACAGTGTCCAGAGAAAGAAACTAAGAATTGTTTATTTATTTATTTAAAGATTGTATTTTTAAGTAATCTCTATCCCCAATGTGGGGCTTGAAGTCACAGCCCCGAGATCAAGAGTCACATGCTGCACCCACTGAGCCAGCCAGACACCCCAAGAATTATTTTTACTGTTGAGTGCTTGCTCTACTACTAGGAACTCTACTAAAATTTAGACGTTTTTCTCATTTAATTATTGCAGCAGCTTATGAGGTAGTATCGCTCCTAATTTATAGATCAGGAAACAGGCTTACAAGAGAATGTTTTAAACTAATTTTTTTAACTTTTTATTTATTTTAACAGAGAGTGTGTAAGCAGGGGGTGGGCAGAGAGAATCCCAAGCAGGCTCTGCAGTGTCAGCACATAGCTAGATATGGGACTTGATCCCACGAACCGTGAGACCAGATAAAAAAAAAAAATTAGATAAAAATTAAAAACATAAAAGATCAGATTAAAAAAAATAAAAAAAATGAGCCAAAGTCAAGAACTGGACGCTTAACTGACTGAGCCACCCTGGTGTTCCTTAAATTAATTTTTATGTGATTTCAGAGCTTGTAATTTTTCTTGCCACAGTATGCTGCTTAGCAAAGATGTTATTCATAGCGTGTGCTCAATGAATATTAACTGAGTGAAATATTTGTAAAATGTTTAAAAAAATTTTTAAGTACATTGTTTTATCTTTATGATAGTATTTTCAGAAGAGGGGAATGGCCAGTCTTGATAGGCCAAGTGAATGTCTTACTAATAGGACGTTGTCAAGGCAAGGTAACATGTTTTTGGTGATTGTGTTCCAAAATTAAAAATTCAATCAGGGAGGCGGATCAGAAGTTGGGGATAAGGAGGGTAGAAACCAGAAAGACCTCTTTTCATTGTATACTCTTGTACAGTTTGACATTTTTACTGTGCGTGTACTACTAAGAAGAAAAAAAACTAGGTAAAAAGAATTGAACAGTTTGCTTAGGCAAATAAAAGCTTAGTTAATACTCAACTTTCACAATTCTGTACCTGCTTTTCTCTTTTTTAAAGCTGTATATACATGATAACATGGATGAACCTTGAGATACTATGCTAGGTTACATAAACTATATGTAGAAGGCAAGTCTCATTATTCCACTTACATGAAATGCCTAGAGCAGTCAGATTCATAGGGTAGAGTGTTCTGCGTGGGAGAGTTATTGTTTTATGGGCACACAGTTTTTGGGAAGATGGAAAAGTTCTGGAGATGTATGGTGGTGATGGTTGTGTAACGGTGTGAATGTACTTAATACCACTGAACTGTACACTCAGAGATGGTTAAAATGTTTAATTTTGTTTATGTTTATTTTTCCATAATAAAACAAAATATGGCTGATAATTCATTTGTTTGTCATTCAGCAGACATGTACCTAGACAATGGGGATACAGAAAGGAATTTAATTTGGTACTTGCCCTGAAGAAGCTATTTAGTACTAATAATATGACACAACTAGTGGTTTTCAAGGAAAGAGAGGTATTTTTTTTTTTTGCTTCTTTGGTAAATTTTTTATTTTTTTCTTTTTTATTAAATTTTTAAAATTTATTTTTTTCTTTTTATTTTTTTACATTTATTTATTTTTGATACAGAGAGACAAGGCACAAGAAGGGGGAGGGGCAGAGAGAGAAGGAGACACAGAATCCGAAGCAGGCTCCAGGCTCTGAGCTGTCAGCACGGAGCCCAACACGGGGCTTGAACTCACAAACCGCGAGATCATGACCTGAGCCGAAGTCAGACGCCCAACCTACTGAGCCATTCAAGCGCCCCATTAAAAAAATTTTTTTTTGAATGTTTATTTATTTTTGAGAGGGAGAGACAGAGCGTGAGCAGGGGAGGAGCAGAGAGAGAGGGAGACACAGAATCTGAAGCAGGCTCCAGGCTCCACACTGTCAGCACAGAGCCTGGTGTGGAGCTCAAACTCACGAACTGTGAGATCATGACCTGAGCCAAAGTTGGACGCTCAACCGACTGAGCCACCCAGGTGCCCTTTGGGTAATTTTCTTTTAATGTTTATTTAAGAGAGAGTGTGTGTGCACGATCAAGCCTGGAAGGGGTAGAGAGAGGGGGAGAGAGAATTCGAGCAGACTCTGTGCTGTCAGTGCAGAGCCCAGTACGAGGTTCAATCCTACAAACTGTGAGATCATGACCTGAGCTGAAATCAAGAATTGGATGCTCAAGGGGTGCCTGGGTGGCTCCGTTGGTTGGGTGTTCGACTTCGGCTCAGGTCATGATGCGGTTTGTGAGTTCGAGCCCCGCGTAGGGCTCTGTGCTGACATCTCAGAGCCTGGAGCCTGCTTCAGAGTCTGTGTCTCCCGGGCTCTCGGCTCCTCCCTTGCTCATACTTTGTGTCTCTCTGTCTCTCAAAAATAAATGTTTATTAAAAAAAAAAAAAGAATGGATGCTCGTGGCCCCTGGGTGGTTCAGTCAGTTAAGCATCTGACTTCGGCTCAGGTCATGATCTCACAGTTCGTGAGTTTGAGCTCCGCATCTGGTTCTGTGCCGACAGCTTAGAGCTGACCCTCCCCTGCTCTCTGACCCTCCCCTGCTCTCTTGTGCATGCTTGCGCGTGCGCTCTCTCTCTCTCTCAAGAATAGATAAACGTTAAAAAAAAAAAAAGAGTTGGACGCTCAACTGCCTGAATCACCCAGGAGCCTCTCGAGGAAATAGAGGTTTAAGTTTTCAGGAAGTGGTAGCTTGTAAAAGTTTTGCATTGTGATAAAAAGATGGGAAAATAGCTCTTAGGAATTCCCTGGCAGTTTTATCTGCTGGTTGGTCCGGAGGATTCAGGTGAGAATGTTATGTTGCCCCAAGGTACTTCTGTGTAGCCTGAAAGCTTGATTTTAAAAACTACCAATCTGGGTAGAAACTGTCAGGTGTAGGGATGACATATTGATCCCTCTCTCTCTTGTAAATTGAGAACCTTGGCACAGAATAGTGGTGTCATTTAGGCAGCCAGCTCTTTCAGTCTGGAATCAAGTTTAGGCTTGGGTTTGTTGCCAGAGTTACTGCTTCTTTAAGAGGTTCTGAAGATGTATAATGGTCTTACCTTCCTAGTCTACCATAAAGACAAATTCTGAATTCTTGGGAGAAGAGACACAGTCATTGTTTAATGACCACATGACTACCGATATTAGCTGGTTGAAGTCTGGTCTTTTAACTCTGATTTTGACATTGGCCTGATTGATAATATTTATATGTTGAGTGCTTAACATGTGCTACGTACGTACTTTTTCAGGTACTTTACACATACATCAGTTCATTCAATTTTTGTAACAGCTCTTTGTAACAGGAACCCATTTTACTGATGAGGAAACAGATAATGGGATTTAATAAAGTAACTTACCACAGGTGTCAAAATTACTGGCTGGTGGTGCTGGGGAATCAAAGGTAGTCAGCCTTTAAACATGTGTTTTTTTCTTGTTTATTGGGCCAGTGCTTTGGAAATTGCTTTGGGATGTTGATTACTAATTGTATTTGTCTTACTATAAGTTATTAGGTACAAGGATTAAAAAATGACAGTTTTTACCATTTGAGACCCCTATGGTTTTGAGAATTACTGCTCATTAAGGGTTTATTCTTGTATGGCCATTTGTACTAAACATGTACTTAACTAATAAGCAAAGGATGTAGGGACATCTTTGTGGCTCAGTTGGTTAAGTGTCTGACTCTTGATTTTGGCTCAGGTCATGATCTCACTGTTTGTGAGATCAAGCCCCATGTTGAACTCTGTGCTGACTGCATGGAGCTTGCTTGAAATTCATTCTCTTGCTCTCAAAGTAAATAAATAAACTTAAAAGAAAAAGAAAAAATAAGCAAATGATGTAGAACCAGAGTTGGCACACTTTTTCTCTAACAGTTCTGAAAATACTTTAGGCTTTGGAGGCCAAGAGGCAAAACTGAGGCTATTAATGTGAGTACTTAAATAACAGAGAAAGCAAATGTTCTCTAAATATTTTTATTTTATTAAAAAATTTTTTTTAATGTTTTTATTTATTTTTGAGACAGAGACAGAGCATGAGCAGGGGAGGGGGAGAGAGAGAGGGAGACACAGAATCCGAAGCAGGCTCCAGGCTCTGAGCTGTCAGCACAGAGCCCGACGCGGGGCTCGAACTCACAGACCGTGAGATCATGACCTGAGCCGAAGTTGGACACTCAACCGACTGAGCCACCCAGGCGCCCCCCAAAATTTTTTTTTAATGTTTGTTTATTTATGAGAGAGAGTGGGAGGGGGTGCGCAGAGAGAGGGAGTCAGAGGATCTGAAGCATATTTCTTTCATACTGACAGCAGAGAGCCTGCCGGGGGGCTTGAACTCATGAACCGTGAGATCATGACCTGAGCTGAAGGTGGATGCTTAACCGACTGGTCCACGTGGGCACCGCTATTTTATCTTTTTTAAAAATGTTTATTTATTTGGAGAGAGAGAGCATGTGTGAGAGTGTGAGAGGGGCACAGAGAGGGGAAGAACTCCAAGCAGTCTCCACAGGCAGTGCAGAGCCTTACCCTGGGGCGCGTTCTCATGAAGTGTGAGATCATGACCTGAGCTGAAATCAAGAGTTGAATGCTTAACTGACTGAGCTACCCAGGTGCTTCCTTTTTTTAAGTATCTCTGTACCCAGTATGGGGCTTGAACTCACGACCCTGAGATCAAGAGTTGCATGCTCTATCAACTGAGCCAGCCAAGCGCCCTGAGAAAACAAATATTTCATTGGCAGAATTCAAAGTATAATAGTTGAGTACAGTTTTTGTAAGGCAGCTGTGTTACAAGAGTGGAATTCACTTTGGGGGATACCATTTCGTGTCACTGGGGTTCAAAGTTAGCTTTACCTATCGACATGGATGGCAAGTGTTCATTTGTTCATACAGAAATCTGTAGTGAAGATTTCACATATGTGTCTTTGAAAATGTGTTTACACAGACAGGTACTGCCAAATATTAATATTAATCCATGAGTATATGATTTTTTTGAGCATATGGTTTATTTGGGCACATTCATCATTTGGAAGGCAATTACAGAATTCTGTTAGATTCATTTCTTGATATTTGCCTTTTTGTATGCCATTAACACTGCAAAGTATTCATTTCCAGTGGAAGATTAGATGGAAGCTGCTGCTGCTTTTTTTTTAAAATAGGCTCCGTGCCCAGCATGGAGCCCAATGTGGGGCTTGAACTCAAGATCCTGATATCAAGGGTCAGATGCTTAACCCACTGAGCCCACTTCTTTTTTTTTTTTAAGATTTTATTAAAAATTTTTTTAATGTTTATTTTTGAGAGAGAGACAGCATGCAAGCAGAGGAGGGGCAGAGAGAGAGGGAGACACAGAGTGAATCCGAAGCAGGCTCCGAGCCATCAGCACAGAGCCTCAAGTGGGGCCCGAACTCATGAGACATGAGATCATGACCTGAGCTGAAGTTGGATGCTCAACCGACTAAGCCACCCAGGTGCCCCTTTAAAGATTTTTTAAAATAATCACACCCAACGTGGGGCTCAAACTCACAATCCTGAGAACAGGAGCCACAGGCTCCGCTGGCTGAGTCAGCCAGGCACCCCCAGATGGAAACTTTTCAGTTTCACAGAGAGATTTTCAAAGATGGAGGTTTACTTTGCACTTTAATTAAGATTGGAAATATGCTGGAAGTGTAGTTTGAGTTAAAATATGTCTGCTTCAGATTTTTGTGGGAACAGAGAGATCTCATTGCTTGTGTTAACTTTTGACAGTACAGGAAGTGAATGAAATAATTTGACATTACTTGAAGTTAAAACAGTGTTTACTTAAAAAAATTTTTTTAAGTAAAAAATAAAATTTTTTTAAGTAAAATAAAAAATTTAAGTTTATTTTTGAGAGAGAGAGAGAGAGAGAGAGTGTATGTGTGTGTGTGTGCACATAATAGAGGGAGAAGCAGAGAGGGAGACACAGAATCTGAAGCAGGCTCTAGGCTCTGAGCTGTCAGCACAGAGCCTGGTGGCGGGCTCGAACTCACCAACTGTGAGATCATGAGCTGAAGTCGGACGCTCAGCCGACTGAGTCATCCAGGCGCCCCATGTTTACTTTTGTTCAAATTAATTTGCCATAGTAATCATTCCCATAAAAATGCTACTTTGCCTTATAACTTTTTATTGAATTCATTAAGAAACATTAGCAAGTCTGCAACAAAAGTTAATTTTCAAAGCTTTTCAGTATTCAATAATAATGTTGAAGGGTGGTTTTTTAAGAAAAAATTCAGATTAAAAAAAACTACAACTAGGGGTGCCTGGGTGGCTCAGTTGGTTGAATGTCCAACTCTTCATTTCTGCTCAGGTCATGATCTCACGCTCTTGAGATGCAGTCCCACATCCTGCTCTGCTCTGGGTATGGAAACTGCTTGAGATTCTCTCTTCCTCTCCCTCTGCTCCTCCCCCGCACATGCTTTCTCTCTCTCAAAAAAAAAAAAAAAAAAAAAAAAAAAAATCACAGTAAAATTTTACTGCTGCTAAGCCATTGAACTGCTGTTGGTAGTGCAAATCAGGATCCACCTTCTATTTCTGACAAAAACTCACAAAACTGACAACGGTTAAATCTACAAAAGTGAATTGAGAGTTAATGGAGGTTACTCTTGACAATACTGGCTCAACATGTAATGAAAAGTTTTTTGCAGAGTACCTGCTGGTGAATAGTACAGTGAATAACCATATGCTTGAAATACCTTACATTTTCACAAGCTCTGTAAATTTATCCAATTATGCCCTTCTCTAGACATATTTTTACTATGGTCATTTGTGACACATCTTAGCAGATTCAAATTCAGGTTGTATTAGTGTTCTTTCAGTGTCTTTGAAAGGTTCTTACCTGTAGTTGTTCCCCATAGACTATTCATAGAGGCTAACTCTTCAGTTAGTTCACACTGGGCATTGACCTTCTCCAGTAAAAAGCTAAGCAGTGTCAATAATTGTTGAATCAAGAACCAAGGAACACCACTGAAATCACTCCTCCACCCCCCCCCCCCCCACCTTTAGCAAATGTTCTATTGTTGAGTAGTTCAGATTTGCAGAAAATCTTGAGAAAATAGTACAAAAGGTGTCCATATACCCGTACCCCTATTAACAGAGTAGTATGGTACACTGGTCCCAACTAACAAACCAGTGTTGATGCATTCTTGCTAACTGAAGTCCATACTTTGTTCACATTTTCTTAGTTTGTACCTAATAACCCTTTTCTGTTCCAGGATCACATCTAGGATATATATTTAGTTGTCATGTCTCCTTGGCTGGTACACCTTTTCAGACTTTTATTATTTTTGGTGACTTTGACTGTTTTGAGGAGTTAGATACTTTGTAGAATGTCCCTTGGTTGGCATGTTTCTCATGATTAGACTGGTGTTAATGGGTTTTGGTGATAAAAGACCACAGAGATGAGGTATCATTTTCATCACGTCATATATATAAGGAGTACATGCTATCAACATGATTTATTGATTTGTTTTTTATTTTATTTAAATTTTTGTTAAAAAATTTTTTCATATTTCTTCATTTTTGAGAGAGAGACAGAGTGTGAGCAGGGGAGGGGCAGAGAGAGAGAGGGAAACAGAATCTGGAGTGGGCTCCAGGTTCCAGGCTGTCAGCACAGAGCCCAGCGTGGAACTCGAACCCACAAACGATGAGATCATGACCTGCACAATGAGATCATGACCTGAGCTGAATGAAGTCAGTCACTCAACTGACTGAGCCACCCAGGCGCCCCTGTTTTTTTTTTGTTTGTTTGTTTAATTAAGAAAGGTTTTTTGGGGGAGAGAGTGCGTGCACAGGAGGGTCAGAAGGAGAGGTGAGAGAGAGTCCCAAGCAGGAGGTGCATTGTCAGTGTGGAGCCCATCCTGAAGCTCGAACCGATAAACCCTGAGATCATGACCTGAGCTGAAATCAAGTTGCATGCTCAATCGGCTGAGCTACCCAGGTGCCCCCATACTGTAATTTTGGAAGGAAATCACTTAGCTCACCCCACTCCACTTAAGGAATGGAGGAGAGCTATGTTCCACCTTCTGGAGGGTGAAATATATACGTAAATTATTTGGAATTCTGCACGAATGATTGGTTTATTTTCATCCATTTATTTAAATCCATATAGACTCATGGATATTGTATTCTTTGAGTTATCCACGACTACATTTTGATCAATTTTTTTTCTGATTTGACTTGAAAACTCATTTGGGCAGGAATGTCCTTTTGACATACACATTATGGTGTATTCTGTTTGTTATGCAGTCCTTCCTTTCTGGCACTACAAGATATTCCAGGCTTATCTATTGTATTCCTTGCCTCAGCCCTAGAGTCCATCACTTCTCCAAGAAGCCTTTGTTTCTTTTATTGGAGAATGTTATTAGAAATCAAGGTCTGGGGGGCACCTGGGTGGTTCAGTCAGCTGGGCGTCTGACTCTTGATTTCGACTCAGGTCGTGATCTCATGGTTTGTGGAATTGAGTCCCACATCAGGCTTTGCGTTGATGGTGTGGAGCCTGCTTGGAATTCTCTCTTTCCTCTCTCCCTCTCTCTTTCTCTCCTCCCCCTGCTGGTGCTCTCTCTCTCTTTAAATAAATGTTAAAAAAAGTCAAGGTCTGGGTGCTAGGTGTATTCATTGCTACTGGGATGTTATTGCTCATAGGTCTTTTCAGCTGACAAAGAAAGGAAAGGTATGTATGTATATGTAATAGGAAATGTGTGTATAATACATTTTGTATACATAGAGAAGTATCTAAATATTTCTGATGTTTCTGTGCGTATTCATTTGTATCTGTCTAAACAGGAGTTTATATTGGTATCTCCACTTCTAATAATTTTAGTTTTAAAGATGTTATTTTTTTTAATGTTTTTTTCTTTTTTTTAATGTTTATTTATTTTTGAGACAGAAAGAGCGTGAGTGGGGGAGGGGCAGAGAGAGAGGGAGACACAGAATCCGAAACAGGCTCCAGGCTCTGAGCTGTCAGCACAGAGCCCGATGCGGGGCTCGAACCCACAAACCGTGAGATCATGACCTGAGCTGAAGTCAGACGCTTAACTGACTGAGCCACCCAGGCGCCCTTAAAGATTTTATTTTTAAGTAATCTCTACACCCAACCTGGGGCTCAAACTCAACAACCCCAAGATCAAGAGTTGTGTGTGGTACTAACTGAGCCAGCCAGGCGCCCCTTGATAGCTCCACTTCTAAGCCAGTACCTTTGGATCATTCTAGCATTTCCCTCCTTTCTTGTCTGTGACGTCCGATTCCCAACAGTGAGAAATTTGGTTCTCGCCATTTGCCATCCATTTATTTATTATAATTCCACTATACATGTGTAATTGTTTAAGAATCGTTACCCCATACCCCCATGGGAAACAACTTTAACAACTAGAATACAGTGGTTATGTGCAGTTCCTTTTGCTGTTAGTTTTCCCTGTTCTACTCCTTTCATAGTTACTTAGGTCAGCTCCTTTTCCCTCCACTTGCTTTATTTTTTAATTGACTACTAATGTTGCTCCCATTGTCCTCAACCCTTACAGTCAAAAGGCTAATAGTCTTAAATGAGTTCATTTTCTTTTTTTTTTTTTTTTATTTTTTTTGATTTATATCCAAATTAGTTAGCATATAGTGCAACAATGATTTCAGGAGTAGATTCCTTAATGCCCCTTACCCATTTAGCCCATCCCTCCTCCCACACCCCCTCCAGTAACCCTCTGTTTGTTCTCCATATTTATGAGTCTTATGCTTTGTCCCCCTCCCTGTTTTTATATATTTTTGTTTCTCTTCCCTTATGTTCATCTGTTTTGTCTCTTAAAGTCCTCATATGAGTGAAGTCATAGGATATTTGTCTTTCTCTGACTAATTTCACATAGCATAATACCCTCTAGTTCCGTCCATGTAGTTGCAAATGGCAAGATTTCATTCTTTTTGATTGCCGAGTAATGCTCCATTGTGTGTATATATACTCTCCACATCTTCTTTATCCATTCATCCATCGATGGACATTTGGGCTCTTTCCATACTTTGGCTATTGTTGACAGTGTTGCTGTAAACATTGAGGTGCATGTGTCCCTTCGAAACAGCACACCTGTATCCCTTGCATAAATACCTAGTAGTGCAATTGCTGGGTCGTAGGGTAGTTCTATTTTTAATTTTTTGAGGAACCTCCATACTGTTTTCCAGAGTGGCTGCGCCAGTTTGCATTCTCAATGAGTTCATTTTCTGTGAACACATTTCTTTGGCTGCTGCCGCAAACATGATTTGATCAACCCACTAAATAAATGGCTTTCCTTGTTAAGCTGACAAATGAACCACTCAGAAACTTACTTTGGTTGTAGCTTCATTTTTATTTTTTGTTTTTGTGAAGGTTTTCTGTTGTGATGAGATACTCTGTTTAAATTTTTTTTTTTTTATGTTTGTTTTTGAGAGAGGGAGAGAGAGAAACATGAGTTGGGGAGGGGCACAGAGCGACAGACATAGAATCCGAAGTGAGCTTCAGGCTCTGAGTTGTCAGCACAGAGCCCAACACGAGGCTTGGGCCCATGAGCCGCAAGATCATGACCTGAGCTGAAGCTGAATGCTTAACTGAGCCACCCAGGTGCCGCAAATTTTCTAATCTTCCTAGCAAAATTCTGTGAAATGGGATTATTGTGATGAGTTCTTAGTTTGGTAATGTTGATGGATATTGTTTTCTTGGTACAGCCATGGTGCTTTTTCATAATAGACAGTGTTTTGCCATATAAGTTGTTAAAATAACCCACACTTCACACTTGCCCTTAAATGGGTAACATTCAAAGTCCACTTTTGTCATCGTTTTTTTTTTAATGTTTGTTTTGGGGAGAGAGAGCGCATGTGTGTGCACGCACACACGTACGTGTGGGAGGGGTAGGGGCAGAGAGAGAGAGGGAGACAGAGGTTCTGAAGCAGGCTCTGCACTAACAGCGCAGAGCCCGATGTGGGGCTTGAACTCATGAACCATGAGATCATGACCTGAGCTGAAGTCGGATGCTTAACCAACTGAGCCACCCAGGTGCCCTGGCCTCTTGTTTCAACATCTGGATATACACTGGTAATTTAAAAATAATAATAAAATGTGATATGACAGAATGCATGGTACTTTTGAACTACTCTTGGGCCATAACCACTTCATTGAAATTTGTAGTAGTGCGAAGTGGTAAGACCACTATGTGCAGTCTCTCTTGCAACTACTCAACTCTGCTGTTGTGTGAAAGCAGCTATCTGTAAACGAAGGAATGTGGCTCTGTTCCAATAAAACTATTCATAGATGCTTAAGTTACAATTTCATAGAATTTTCACACATCCTGAAATACTCTTGATTTTTTTCAACCATTAAAAAATGTAGAAATCATTCTTAGCTCGTGGGTGGTAAAAAAAAAAAAAAAAAAGTTGGGCTAGATTTGGTCTGAGTGCATCATTTGCTGACCCCTTAATGTAGAAGCCTCTGCATACATGACCCATTTGGAAGTATCTCTCTTTCCAGAGCCATATGTAGTAATGTCACCAGCCTTGGATTCATTCTCCATTCTGATTGATGCCATGGAAGGAACTTAAAGCAGACATTGCACAGTTTTCTGTGCTAAAACACTAAAGGTTTATTTGTCAGCTATCATAATCTCCTCAATCCCTACTATTTTTTTCAAGGGGAAGTAGCTAATGTTAAATATTGTTCTTTGGTGGATACTTTGGGTAAACTCGAATAGAAGACACTGTGCTCTTTTGTTCACTTTTATTGGCATCCTCATGCTGTTTTAGTCTTTATTTATTTAAAAAAAAATTTTTTTTTTCAACGTTTATTTATTTTTGGGACAGAGAGAGACAGAGCATGAACGGGGGAGGGGCAGAGAGAGAGGGAGACACAGAATCAGAAACAGGCTCCAGGCTCTGAGCCATCAGCCCAGAGCCCGACGCGGGGCTCGAACTCCCGGACCGCGAGATCGTGACCTGGCTGAAGTCGGACGCTTAACCGACTGTGCCACCCAGGCGCCCCTGTTTTAGTCTTTAAGGTAGTACACATGCAAGTAATACTTGGTGGTTTAAAAGAGACTAGCTCTGAACTCCGGTTCATAGGAGCATGCAAGGTCATCCTTGTGTTTTCTTTATGTTCTTAATCTCAGTAAAAGATTACTGTGGGTGCCTGAGGTGAGATAAGAAAAAAAAAATTAAGTCTTCAACCATAGCGGGGTACAAATTCTACGGTCCTAAGAATATTAAGTGTTTATCCTTTGGTCGGGTTTAGGAACTGTGTTGTAACTCAAGGTCTGGTAATATCTGGAACACGGGAGTCTTCCGAGATACCCTCTAGTCTAAGCCACTCCTGTCCTTTACCTGGATTATTATAGGCAATATCTCCCAATTTCTTCTGACCTTGCTACACTCAGCAGCCAAAATGATCCTTTTAAAACATAATTCTCAGCATGTTAACTCTTCCACTGAAAACACTCCAGTGGCTGCCCACATTATCCAGAAGAAAACCAAAGTCCTTAAAATGGCTTGCAAGGCCCTACCTGTTCACCCATGTCTCTGTGCCCCCAACTTCCTCCTAGAATGTAAGCTCCAGAAATGAAGAGATTTTTAGACTGTTGAAACACCATTGCCTAGGAAAGTGCCTGGCAATGTGGTAGGTACTTAATAAGTTTTTGTTTGGTAAGTGGAAAATTAGAAGGGAAATTGTGTAGAAGGGGAAAAGCTATATTGTTGGCAGTGTCAGAGTGTCCCAGCTAATAGTCTACTGGTATTTGACCAAGGGAGGTTTAGAGACAAGCTGCAAAGTATGACTATGTCCAGATGACACAGGACGAGTTGGGGAGGGCACATAAAAACTGGTGGCAGGGGTGACTCAGGGCTTCATGTGTCTCCTCACTGTCACAGAATAACTAAGGGCTAGGTCCTTAGATTTGCTTCTCCACCCATTGCAACAGTGGAAGATTGAAGACTTGCTGGGGTGATAAAATTCTTTCCAGTGTCCCAAGAGGAGGTTGATTAATAGGAAAGAAACACGATGGGGTAGTAAAATGGAAGGAAGGGGAAGTGTGTGTGTGTGTGTGTGTGTGTGAGAGAGAGAGAGAGAGAGAGAGCGAGCGAGCGAGCGAGCGTGAGCGAACTATTTGGTTAGAATCATAAGGATGGGTATATTGGATCAGTCTGTTTCTTTAATTCAGTGCATTACAGATTAAGCGGTTCTCAATCCTGGAGCAGTCATTGGGATTTCCCTGCAGCTGACTGATATGAGCATCTGTGCCTTTGCAGTTAAAAACAAGGAAATTTTGGTTGATGTAACCTAGGAATACGTTCTAAGAATAAGCCGCAAGAATATATGGAAAAATATTTTGCAAGAAAGTTTTTTAAAGTGCTGTGTTTTTACCATTTATCAACTAAGATGTAATCGCTGTCATTATTTTGGTAAAGTGTCTGATGGAATACTAATTTTGTCTTAATAAAATTGTCTTATCCTGTTTTAAGAGTAGGTTTTTATGGCCACTTCCTAATGTTAATTACGCGTTTACTTTTGGCATCGGTCAAGATTTTATTGCTTGGGTTTTCAGTTTACTAAGCAAATACATATCATTGTTAGGTATATAGAGTTTGCAGCCCTTTGAGGAAAGTTGACATTGGTGGATACAATGAGAAGAATCTAAGTGGAGACACACCTAGGGTAACAGCAAGAGGCAGTACCTAACTCAGCCTGAGTGCACCAGGGGCAGCTTGCTGGGGGAGGAGACCCCTGTAGGAATGAGTAGGAGTTTGGTTGGTGGGAGGGGAGGAGGCATTCTAGGCTGAGGGTTCCACATGTACCAAGAGACCATAGCTTAAGGAAATACATTCCTTTCTTTCCTGGCTAATTGGGCAAGGATTCTGCTATGTGCAAACCACAGATTTCAGAGAAAGTTAAGGTGGGTGTCCTTAATTGAGTGAATGCTGAACAAGTGAAAAAAGAGATTGTTAAGACTGCATCTTTAGATTATTTGAATTTTGAGTGCTTCCTACTGTATAGCAATGTGAACAAATGATAAAGCTTTAATAATGTAGGAGTAAGGACATTACATACTTGCTGATCTTGGAACTTTGTTTTCCTATTTGTTTTGGATAACACTACATAGCTTTGATATATGGCCCTGTTAGTAATGTTTAGATAGGGGAATATTTAAACCACTGGATCAGAAGGGTTCTCTTGTGCTTTGAGGGATGAGGATGGGGAGTTGTTTTAACTTGAAATGTATCTGTTAAATTCACTTTGGCATACCTCAGTTAAATTTTTTTGTTTCAAGTAATCTAAATCTTCTGAAGTAATTCTCCAGGTTAAATTATGGAGTTTGCCAGTCAGTCTTTCATAATGCAAATTGTAGCACCTGAAACACTGCCAGTGAGAGTATCAGGATACAAGAGGAAGGTTTTAGCTTTCCATTCTGCAGCCTTACTCCAGGGGTTGGATGCATGAAAACGTGTGTGAGACAGAAGACCCCTGGGCCAGCATTCTTTGAGAAAGAAACCTGTGTCCACTGGGAGCGAAGTTGAGGGTTGAAGTAGAGGTTTTGTTGGGCGCCTGGGTGGCTCAGTTGGGTAAGCGTCTGTTCAGCTCAAGTCAGGATCTTACAGTCCGTGAGTTCGAGCCCCGTGTCAGGCTCTGTGCCCCCCTGCTCATGCTCTGTCTTTCTCTGTCTCAAAAATAAATTTAAAAAATTTTAAAAAGTTAAAAAAAAAAGTAGAGGTTTTGTTTAGAGATTTCTAGCATCTGTATTTCAGGATACAATCTGCAAGGTTTGTTTGGGTAAGTGTCTTATCACTGCTTGTTTCTTCTCGTTCCAGAATAGTATCCTGACTTTGTAAATTGGAGAAGCCAGTGACACTGCCAGTGTTCTTTTCAGGTAGTGTCTTTGGGATCCGGTGCAAGTCGAATCATTGTTTAAATAAGGTAAATGCATGGTGGTAAAAGGAACTAATAATTACTTCATTGGCTTATAAAACCAGTCTTGTGTTAAGAGGTAAGGAATCGAGAAGATTCCTTACTGGAAGTCCTGGGTTCTTGTTAAGCAGTGCTTATTTTTCAGCTTAATAAACTGAAACAAGATGATAAAGTAGTTCTGCTCTCCTCTCTGATTCTATTCTAAGTTGTAGAATTGGCACTTACCTTTTTTATTTTAACTAACTTTTGAGTCCTTTAATAACGCATGTTTATTCATTAGGAAATACTGAAAAAAATCATCCATAAACTTGACGTATGTATAATCATTGTTAATATTTTGGTGAATAGTCTCCTTCCATGCATGTGTTATTTGGATGTGTGTGTGTTTAACAAAACTGGGGCTGGACTTTTTTTGTCTCACCTGGTTCTTGTTAACAAGAGCAAGTCTTTCCCTGTTTGCATTTTTAAGTGACTCATGGCATTTCATCATCATGGATGTGCCATATAATTTAAAATTACCTAACTAGTTCCTTTTTGGTAGACATTTAGGCTTTTCTCGCATTTTTCTCTGTCTTGGATAACTGTGTAATAGACATGAATAAATTCATGAATGCATTTGATTTCCTTAACTTTAGAAAGCATTTTATATGTTGTACTTTTTTCTTTTTATTAACGTACAGAAACCCTTTCTAGTCCCTAAGGCAATCACTTCCAACTCTACCATTTCTTTTGATATTGCCTTTAAGTAATAAGCTTATTTTGCTACTTACTGATTTTCTAGTTTTTGGTATTATGTGTTACCTCCCCACCTTGGATAGTAGTGGTTTGTAGTACAATCCTAATTGGCTGGTATTCACTGTTTACAGTATTATGGTTGTGTATAACTTATTCACAGCCAAGTCATGTTACATGCTATGGTTAATTTTCCTGTTCTGCATAACTTTTCATTTTCTTAAAAAAAATTTTTTTAAATTTTATTCATTTTTGAGAGGGAGAGATAGAGTGCAAGTGGGGGAGGGGCAGAGAGAGAGGGAGACACAGAATTGGGAGCAGGCTCCAGGCTCTGAGCTGCCAGAACTCATGAACCATGAGATTGTGACCTGAGCTGAAGTCAGGCACTTAACTGACGGAGCCACCCAGGCGCCCCTTGCATGACTTTTTATTTTCTCTGTTGCTAATAAAGATCTTTTTTTTTGGTCTGTTTCGCTTAATTTCTATTTTTCCTCAGTTATTCCTCTTTAAACTCTACCCAGAAGTGTAAATCTTCCTTGATACTTTAAATGTTTTAGCTATATGACAAATTTTATCTTCCTGGAGATACCTTCTAATCTGCTCCATTCTGGATATTCTCAAGGTAGCTGCCCAGCCGTCATACTTGCTGTCTCAGCATCATCATCCTCATGATTTTTCCTGTGTCTCTTGTGCTAGATCCCATTATCTTTTCTCACATCCTTTCCTTCTTGATCGAATCTCTTGTTTTGGAGAAGTGCCATTCTCCGTTGGCTTTCTGAGAAAAGGGTACACAAGAGGTGAATTGTTTAGACATACATGTCTAAAAATGCCTTTATTCTGCCTTAATATTGATTATTAGTTTGGCTGGGTTTAGAGTTCTAGTTGGGACATAATATTCCTTCAGGTTTTTTTTTTTTTTTTTTTAATTTTTTTTTTTTTTTTCAACGTTTATTTATTTTTGGGACAGAGAGAGACAGAGCATGAACGGGGGAGGGGCAGAGAGAGAGGGAGACACAGAATCAGAAACAGGCTCCAGGCTCTGAGCCATCAGCCCAGAGCCCGACGCGGGGCTCGAACTCACGGACCGCGAGATCGTGACCTGGCTGAAGTCGGACGCTTAACCGACTGCGCCACCCAGGCACCCCCCTTCAGGTTTTTAAGATCCTGTTCTGTTGCCTGTTGGCTTTCACTGTTGATGAGATGTAAGTTACCTTTGACCCCTGAAACTTCAGAACTTCGCTTTCTGAAATCTTATGACGATGTTCTTGGTGTGGCTGTTTTCATCTAATGTGCTGGTCTCTTAATGGACTGAAACTTAAAAGTCCCCCAGTTCCAGGAAATTTTCATTCATGTTGTTGACTTTTCTCCCCTTTATTTTTGCTACTGTTTTGTGGAATTATTATTAATTGGATGTTGTATCTTTTGGATTGATCCTGTAAATTATCTTTTTTTCTGCTATTTCCATCTCTTTATTTTCTGGGTTGCATTTTCTAACCTTTGTTGTTTTTATCATTTATGTTCGTGTATATATATATATATATTTTTTTTTTTTCCCCCCACATTCATCAGCTTTTTTCTTGTTGAGAGAGAGAGTGCACAAGCGGGGGAGGGGGCAGTGAGGGAGGGAGAGAGGGAATGAGAGAAAGAGAGGGAGAATGAAAATCTTAAGCAGGCTCCATGCTCAGCACGTGGCCCCACATGGGGCTCCATTCCATGACCCTGGGATCCTGACCTGAGCTGAAATCAAGAGTCAGACACTCAATAGACTGAGCCACCCACCCAGATGCCCCTTATCAACTGTTTAAAAAAGTAATCTCTGTCCAGCATGGGGCTTGAACTCACGACCTCAAGATCAAGAGTTGCTGTACTGACAGAGCCCACCAAACACCCCCATATTCATCAATATCTTTATTTACTCAGTTCTTCATATAACTCTAAACAACTGCAGTCCCTACAAAAATATAGTTATGCCCTTCATACATATGCAGAAGCTTGTGTCTTCAAGACAAGCTGCAAATCATTTTTTTTTTGTTTGTTTTGTTTTTAAATTTTGAGAGGGTTGAGGAGGGGCAGAGAGAGAGAATCTGGAGAAGCAGGGCTTGATCTCACAAACCGTGAGATCAAGACCTGAACCAAATCCAGACTCAGACACTTAACCAGACTGAGTCCCCCAGGCAGTAGTTAGTTCTTAAATTGTCCCATGTGAGTCAGAAATTCCAGCTGCAGTAAACTACAAACCTTCCTTCCCACCTCTTATGAAGGCTTTTCAATTTACTGACATCATGGATGATGATATTTATTTTATAGTGGTAAGAACATTTAAGATGAGATCTATCCTCTTAACAAATTTTTAAGCGTACGGTACATTATTGCTGACTGTAGATACAGTGTTGTACAACAGATTTCTAAAGCTTATTTATCTTACGTAACTGAAACTTGATGTGCTTGATTAGTACCTGCCTATTTCCCTCTCCCCACAGCGCTCTGACAACAGCCATTCCACTCTGAATCAGTGAGTTTGTCTGTTTTAGATAACTCATATAAATGGAATCAGGCAGTATTTGTCTTTTTGCGACTGGCTTATTTTACTTAGCGTACGTCCTCAAGGTTGGTGCATGTTGGCACACGTTGCAGAATTCTTTTTTTTTAAGGCTGAATAGTATTCCATTGTATGTATATACCATGTTTTCTTTATCCATTCATCTGTTGTTGATGGACATTTAGATTCTTTCCCATCTAGGCTATTGTGAATAGAGCTTCAGTGAATGGGAGTGCTGACATCTCTTTGAGGTCTAGATTTTGCTGCTTCTGGATAAATACCCAGAAGTGGGATTGCTGAACATGTGTTCTTACATGTTTAGTTTTCAAGAGCTCCCTTTTGTTCTCTGCAGCAGAGAAGTGAAATAGTTCAGTATTTAAGATTGTGGATCATTTCCTCGTGTAAAATGTGGGTAATAATAGTGTGTACCTCATAGCAGTGTTGTAAGCTCAGTGAATTAATGTATGTGAAGCATTTAGAGAAGTGCCTGGTTATTTATTTATTTTTTTTTTTATTACTATATTCCTGTCCGCTTATGATGGATAGAATATCTTTTATCTCTGAGAAAATTAATAAATAGGCTTACATAGGCTTATCGAATAGACACTAATATTTTCTTTTTTTTCAATTAAAAAAAATGTTTTTTTTAATGTTTATTTATTTTTGAGAGAGACAGAATGCGAGTGGGTTGGGGCAGAGAGAGAGGGAGGCACAGAATCTGAAGCACGTTCCAGGCTCTGAGCTGTCAGCACAGAGCCCGATGTGGGGCTCGAACTCACAGACTGTGAGATCATGACCTGAGCTGAAGTTGGACACTTAACGGACTGAGCCACCCAGGTGCCCCTTAAAAATTTTTTTTTAATGTTTATATTTATTTTTGAGACAGAGCAAGACAGACCATTGAGCGGGGGAGGGGCAGAGAGAGAGGGAGACACAGAATCTGAAGCAGGCTCCAGGCTCCGAGCTGTCAGCACAGAGCCCGATGCGGGGCTCGAACTCTCAACCATGAGATCATGAGCTGAGCCGAAGTAAGACGCTCATCCGATTGAGCCACCCAGGCGCCACTGACACTAATATTTTCTAATGGCTTTTTTACCTGTCTTTAATATATCAGGAGTTTTATTATTGTTTATGTTAAGAAGAAGGAATCTAACTTTTTGTGCCAAATTGTTATAAGTTGTCCTGACTACTGATTTATCCTTTTTATCTAGTGATTTGAAAAGCCACCTTTGTAAAGGGTGTCTGACAGGGTATATTTCTAAAATTTTTTTTTTTTTTTAACATTTATTTGTGAGAGACAGAGTATGAGCAGGGGAGGGGGAGAGAGAGAGGGAGATACAGAAAGCAAGGCAGTCTCCAGGCTCTGAGCTGTTTTGTTAGCACAGAACCCGACGCAGGGCTTGAACCCACGAACCGCGAGACCTGAGCTGAAGTCGGACACTTAACCAACTGAGTTACCCAGGTGTCCCTGACAGGGAGGGTATATTTCTAAACTTTTTTTTTTTTTTTTTAAGTTTTTTGTTTGTTTGTTTATTTATTTTGAGGGAGAGCGCGCGCACACACATACAAGCAGAGGAGGGGCAGAGAGGAGGAGAGACACAAACCCAAGCAGGCTCTGCACCATCAGTGTGGAGCCCAATGTGGGGCTTGAACTCACGAACTGTGAGATCATGACCTGAGCCGAGATCAAGAGTTAGATGCTTAACTGACTGCGCCAGCCAGGCACCCTGAAACTTTGTATTTTGTTCCATTTATTTCTCTAATCTTGCACTGATACTCAGTGTTTTTATTAGTGTAGCCTTATTTCATCTTTTAGTTAGTGGTACAAGCCCTTCTTTCTTCTCCACCCTCAGCAAACAAAGTATAATTATTTCCATATTTCATATTTTTATCCATACAGAAATATGGCAGTTCTTCAAGAGACTTAAGTATTGATAATTAGAAAATAAAGACTAGAAGGGAATGTACATAGGAAGCCAGTTGCACAGTGTTTCAAATAAGCATACTGGATTTTAACCTTCTTTGTCTTTGAAGGCTGCTTTGGAATTTTTTGATTCATTCAGTCAGTATCCCCTTGAGTCCTTATTACTGTGCCTGCTTTCTGTGCTGGGGATACCAGCAGTGAGCAATGGAAGGCAGACAGGACTTGTGTTCTTGGGGGGCTTACTTTCTAGTTTGGGGAGGCAGATAAGATAATTTCAGATTTTCCTAAGTATCAGGAATGAAATAAATAGGACAGCCAGATAAATTGGGGGTGGGGGAGCAGTGAGGTTTCATTTAGATAATATACTAAAGGAAGGCCTTTTCAAGTAGCTGAGATCAGCAGGATGGGAAAGAAGCCAGCCATGCTGGGGACTGCAGAAGAGTTCATTTGAAGACAATGGCAAGTGGAAAGGTGCTGGGACTGTAAATGCCTGCCTTGTTCAAGGAACAGAAAGAAGGCCATTGTGCATGGGAGAGAGTGGTTTGAGATGGTGTTGGACAAGTAGGCAAGGGCCACATCACTTAGTATTTTGAAACTATGGCAAGCCTGATCTTTCATACCTAAATGATGAATTCAGTTTTGTTCCTTTATTAAAAAACTAAATACAAGATGTTCAAGGAAATAAATAGACCTATTTCTATAGGTAGTTTATATGCTGTTCCTAAAGGAAATCCCAGAGAGAGGAGCTGTATTGATCACATAATATGCGAACCAAGTTCTGGTTGGGAGTTTGGATCTAACTGGGGTTGGGGTAGTTGTGTTGTCTTTAAATTTAGATAGCTTCGAATGGTGCCTTAATTCATTTAAAATTTTTTTTTTTTTCAACGTTTATTTATTTTTGGGACAGAGAGAGACAGAGCATGAACGGGGGAGGGGCAGAGAGAGAGGGAGACACAGAATCGGAAACAGGCTCCAGGCTCTGAGCCATCAGCCCAGAGCCCGACGCGGGGCTCGAACTCCCAGACCGCGAGACCGTGACCCGGCTGAAGTCGGGCGCCTAACCGACTGCGCCACCCAGGCGCCCCGGTGCCTTAATTCATTTTAATGGAAGCAGTGGGTTGGGTTCTTCTTGGTTCCTTTTGTAGACTCAGGTGACTGATAAAATCCAAAATGAAATCATTTTTGGTTTCTTACGTAGAGTTTTATGTGTATTTAAGACAGTTCTCTCTCCCTCTCTTTTTTTAAGTTTATTTATTTTGAGAGAGACAGTACAACTAGGCGAGAGGCAGCAAGGGAGGAGAGAGAGATATCCCAAGCAGGCTCCTCACTGCCAGCACAGAGCCCGATGTGGGTCTCAAACCCACAAAGCCATGAGATCATGACCTGAGCTGAAACCAAGAGTTGGACACTTAACTGACTGAGCCACCCAGACACCCCAAGACATTTCTTTTTTCCGCAACTTACCTGGTGAAGGGCAGATGTAAATGGAAAGTTATCAGGTGGTTCTATCAACAGGAAGATCTTACTGGATAGAGACTGTAAACTGCAGAAATAAATATGAATTTAAAAGTGACTTAAAATAGGGGTGCCTGGGTGGTTCAGTCAGTAGAGCATGCGTGTAACTCTTGACCTTGGTATTGTTAGTTTGAGCCCCACATTGGGCATAGAGTTTACTTAAAAATAAAAGTGAAAATAATATTCGATCAGGTTTAAAACTTGAGCATTTGAAAATAGGTGATCTTTTGTTGTCCTTTAGGACGGCACTGTTGAAGAGGAAGTCCAGTATGGGCCATATGTAATTTTGGATTTTCTCGCAGCCATGAAAACAAACAACAAAAAAAGCAAGCAAATGAAATTAATGGTATATTTTACGTAATATACCCAACACATTCTCATTTCAATATGCAATGTAAAAAATAGCTAGTGAGGTAGTTATATTTTGATTTTTTGTACTAAGTCTTTGAAATACTATATTCTATACCTGTGGCTCATGTCAGTCCGGATCAGGGACATTTCAAGGGCATAGTAGCCATAGATGCATTGGACAGTGCAGTCCTGAGGGCTCATATGTCTGAAGGAACAGAAAAATTAATATGATTTACTTATTGAATGACATACTCCCATCTTCCAAATACAGTTTAAAGCAATGAAAGATTAACATGAAATGAAATAAACTTGAACACATGTATTTTTTTCCCTCTAAACCACTGTGTGATAAACTTGTTTGGAGAAGATGATTTGATCCTAAAAAGACCAGTGTTTATAAAAGATACCAAACGGCTTCTCCTAAGAGAGTTATAAACGAGCTTGATATAGAACTTGTAAACAGTGGCTGTGCATCAGGGGTGGGATGATAACTTGATGAAGGGAGACCACAGTCCTTCCACTCCTTGGAATCTGCAGTGCCCATATGCCAGTGGTTCTGAATCCCTTTCCAGGTTTCCTCTATAAGAATCTTCCGTGGGTAGCTCATGGTTTGTGGGTTCGAGTCTGCATTGAGCTCTGTGCTGAGGGCATGGAGCCTGCTTGGGATTCTGTCTCCCCCTCTCACTGCCCCTCCCTGCTTGCTCTCTCTCTAAAAAGTAAATAACCATAAAAAAAAAACTTTAGATTTGATAAATGGACTTCTCTTAAAGCTCTAGAGGTGATTGCAGTATGCACTATTGGTTAAGCCCAAGCTATTAATAGTAATAACTTCATTTTCTTTTAAATGTTTACTTTTGAGAGAGAGAGAGTGTGCGTGCATGCAGGGAAGGGGCAGAGAGACAGAGGGAGAGAGAGAATCCCAGGCAGGCTTCACGCTAGTGCAGAGCCTGAAGTGGGGCTCGATCTCACAACTGTGAGGTCACGACCTGAGCCAAAATCAAGAGTCAGATGCTTAACTGACTGAGCCACCCAGGTGCCCCATAATAATTTCATTTTAAAAAATAATTCAGTGTCGGGCACCTGGGTGACTGAGTTGGTTCAACACCCAATTCTTGATTTCGGCTCAGGTCATGATCTCACACTTCCTGAGATTGAGCCCTGTGTTGGGCTCTGTGCTGGTGGTGCAGAGTCTGCTTGGGATTCTCTCCTCTCTCTGCCCCTCCTCCTGCTCATGGGCTCGCTCGCGCGCGCTCTCTCTCTCTCTCTCTCTCAAAATAAATAAGCGTTAAAAAAAAACACAGTTAAGTGTCATGATTGGCTGTTTAATTCAGCTTTTAAAAAGGTTTACCATAATGAGAACTAGAAGGAGGCCATAGGTCATTAGTTAACAGGCTATAGTGCCTTTATTAAGTTAGAAAAGCTGAGATTTCCTCTAAAAAATGAGAAGATATTCCCCAGTGGTAACATATACTCATTTAAAAGTGGAACTAAAATTGCCGTTACCCTCCCCTAGGGATATAGGAGAACAGCCTCTGGGGTGAATTGAAGATTATTTAAGCTACTGACTATGCATATACTGTCCATTCTGTTTTTCTAATGATGAAAGATTAATTGCATAGAAGATCCTGATTAGTAGACACCCATTGGACTTAAGCAAATTCTCAAGAGAAAATACCACAAGTTGCCTACACTGGGGGATATTGTGGTGAACAAGTTCCAAATGAATGGCCCCTCAGCTTGCTGTTGATTTTCTCTGCTAACATCTAGCAGCAAAGGGATTTTTCTCCAAAGGTCATGACCTTAGAATATGACCTTTTCTTTCTTCTTTATACCTCTCAGTGCAATACATGCTGATTTAGCTAGAAAAGGTATAAAGCACTTTATTGTTCTGTGTAGGAAGATATCTGATTACTTACTACTAATAACAAGAAAATAGAATTCAGTGGTGAAATCTGTTTGCTGTCAGAGAAAGTTCCTCAGTATCTCCCTCTCACCACTCTGGGGTTGTAGCTGAACAGAGCTTGTGGTGTGAACTTATCTGCTATGTGCCAGGCAGTTTATGTGCACTTACTTAGTTCCCATGGTGGTTTTGTGAGTGGTAGGTCATTTTTGGAAGATTGGGGAAATATCTTACCCAGCTAATGAATAGAGCAGCCAGGACTGGAGCCTAGTTCTTTTTTGGTGCCAAAGCCACAGAACCTGGTCCTGTATTAGAAAGTGGCTCTCAGGGGTGCTGTCCATTTGAGACAGGGCATTTGAGATTGATAATTTACTTCAGATTCTCTCCCTTACATCCACCTTTATGTGCATCTTGAAGCAAGCTTAGATTGTGGAAAACACTGAACGAAACCTAGATTCTAGTGCTAGCTTGGTTGCTTGCTGTGTGTTGGGGTTCCCTTGCCATTGAACAGGAATTTCCCAGTCATCTTCTACTTTGGTCTTCATAACCATGAGAGAGGGATACCAGATCCCCCTGCTTTTTTTTGTTTGTTTAAAAAAGTTTTTGTTTGAAGATAGGTTTAGACCATTGCGTGGATGGTACAAAATCCTTGTATGAGTTTGCTCAGGCTGCTGAGAGAAAGTACAAACTAGGCGACTTCCTAGAGCAGTTTATTGCCCTGCAGATCTGGAGGCTCGAAGGTAAAACATCAGGGTGTTGGCAGGGTTGCTTCCTTGGCATGGAGATTGCTCTCTTTTTCCTGTGTTTCTTCACATTGTCTTTCCTCTGCATATCCCTGTGTCCAGATTTCCTCTTTTTATAAGGACACCAGTCCTATACCTCAATGGAGGTCCTGTCTCCAAATGAGGTCCCATTCTGAGGTACTTGGGGTTAGGACTTCAACATATAAATTTTGGGGGTGAGGGTAAACAATTCAACCCATAATAGTTCCTATATTCCCCTTACCCAGTTCCCCCCTTATTTTTTTTATTTTTTTAATTTTCTTTTCAGTGTTTATTTTTATTTAAAAAAAAATTTTTTTTAAAGTTTTATTTATTTTTGAGACGGGGAGACAGAGCATGAACAGGGGAGGGTCAGAGAGAGGGAGACACAGAATCTGAAACAGGCTCCAGGCTCTGAGCCGTCAGCACAGAGCCCGACGCGGGGCTTGAACTCACGGACTGTGAGATCGTGACCTGAGCCGAAGTCGGCCACTTAACCCACTGAGCCACCCAGGCGCCCCTCAGTGTTTATTTTTGAGAGAGAGTGTGTATGCATGCATGCGCACAAGCAAGCGGGGGAGGGGCAGAGAGCAAGGGAGACAGAATCCGAAGCAGGCTCCAGGCTCCGAGCTGTTAGCACAGAGCCCGACGTGGGGTTCAAACTCATGAACTGTGAGATTGTGACCCAAGCTGAAGTCGGGGCGCTCAACCGACTGAGCCACCTAGGCACCCCCCAATTTCCCCTCATTAACACCTTACACCAGTATGGTACATTTAGCACAATTAATGAACCAATAATGATACATTATTATGAATTAAAGTGTTACCCCTGTTTTTAACAACTGAGAAAACTTCAGTTCAAAGAGAAGATGTGACTGGCAAAAGATAGCACAGCTAGTGACATTGTTTCTGACTTTACACTGGTGCCTGCAAAAGAAAACTCCCAAAGTCACATTGTGAATCTGAAGAGATAGTGAAAAATACTTTCTTAAAAAATGTTTACTGGGGCGCCTGGGTGGCGCAGTCGGTTAAGCGTCCGACTTCAGCCAGGTCACGATCTCGCGGTCCGTGAGTTCGAGCCCCGCGTCGGGCTCTGTGCTGGCAACTCAGAGCCTGGAGCCTGCTTCCGATTCTGTGTCTCCCTCTCTCTGACCCTCCCCCGTTCATGCTCTATCTCTCTCTGTCCCAAAAATAAATAAACGTTGAAAAAAAAAAAAAAAATTTAAAAAAAAAAATGTTTACTTATTTTTGAGAGAGAGACACTCTAAGCATGAGCTGGGGAGGGGCGGAGAGAGAGAGGAGGACAGAGGATCCAAGGTGGGTTCTGCACTGACAGAGAACCTGATGAGGCTCAAACTCATGACCTGTGAGATCATGAGCTGAGCTGAAGTCGGACACTTAACCTACTAAGCCACCCAGGCACCCCTACTTTTTTTTAAAGCTGCTGTAGTTTTTATTTAATTTACTACTATTTTTTATTTTAGAGGGAGAGAGAGCGTGAGCAAGGGAGAGGGGCAAAGGATGAGGGAGAAAGAGAATCCCGAGTAGGTTCCATGCTCCGCGCAGAGCCCAATGCAGCGCTTGATCCCACGACCCTGGGATCATCACCTGAGCTGAAATCAAGAGTTGGATGCTTAACCTACTGACACCCAGGTGCCCCCCAAAATACTTTTCTATGCATAATTACAGCACGACAGGGAACTTCTCTCTCTTGCTTGCTGCATCTTGCATAATGTATAACAGAAGAATTAGCATTCAATAAATTCTCATAGAGTGAACAGAATGCTCCTGGTTCTTGCTGGACAGTGGTATTTTTGGGGAATATACACATACCAATCTTAACCAAAGTAACTGTAGGCATACCTACCTTTTACTGTACTTCACTTTATTGCACTTGGTAGACACTTTGTGTTTTGTTTTCTTTTTGTTTTTACAAATTGAATGCTTGTGGCAATTCTGCATCAAGCTAGTCTGTTGGCACGTGTCTCCAACAGTTCTTGCTCACTTCATGTCTGTGTCTCATTTTGGTGATTCTTGCAGTATTCCAGATGTTTTTTATTATATTTGTTATGGTGATCTATGATTAGGGATTACAACTTATGGAAATTCAGATGATGGTTAGCATTTTTTAGCAGTAAAGTATTTTTTAATTACGGTGTGTACATTTTTTTAGACACAATGCTATTGCACATTTAATAGACTACAGTATAGTGTAGACCTAAATTTTAAAGCAAAACACTTGACTCACTTTATTACTGTGGTCTGGAACCAAACCTGCAGTATCTCCCGTTGTATGCCTGTGTATAGAGATTGTGAATCTTGCTTTAATGAGAAAGCAAGACTAAGTTTTAAATTATGAAATAATGGTGTATTTACCTTTCTGTTAAGCATCTCTTAATGCAGTGTCCTATTTTGTTTGTAAAGCCCAACCTGATACTTATCCTGAAGCCTTAGAAGTTGTATGTCTAGTATTATCCACGTTTCACAAAAGAATAAACTGAAATCTATAGAGATTATTACTTTCTTTTTTTTTTTTTTTTTCAACGTTTATTTATTTTTGGGACAGAGAGAGACAGAGCATGAATGGGGGAGGGGCAGAGAGAGAGGGAGACACAGAATCAGAAACAGGCTCCAGGCTCTGAGCCATCAGCCCAGAGCCCGACGCAGGGCTCGAACTCACGGACTGTGAGATCGTGACCTGGCTGAAGTCGGACGCTTAACCAACTGCACCACCCAGGCGCCCCGAGATTATTACTTTCTTAAAGTTCTCCAGAACGCCTCTCTTATCCATGTCACTTCCTTTTGCTATGACATTATTAGATAAACCTTACGCTGTACTTACCACACAGGATGCTGGCAAATAAAGTTATCACTTACACACTTGTTATTCCTTCAGAATACCTTTAAGAGGCATACTTATGCTTTATAAGCATATATGCTTATATAAGCATATATATGTGTGTATATATATATGCCTTATATATACTTAAAACTAATTGGTGTGTAAAATTTCTTATAGGCGTTTTATTTTACTAGCTTTTTTTCAAGCTGGTGACTTGGGACCTAAGTTCATTGTTTGTGTGCATTTTTCAGAATTTTCAGGCACTGATTATGTTGCCTTCTGTGAATGAATATCCCACTAGTTAAGACTTTCATATGTTTTTGGGGCGCCTGGGTGGCGCAGTCGGTTAAGCGTCCGACTTCAGCCAGGTCACGATCTCGCGGTCCGTGAGTTCGAGCCCCGCGTCGGGCTCTGGGCTGATGGCTCAGAGCCTGGAGCCTGTTTCCGATTCTGTGTCTCCCTTTCTGTCTGCCCCTCCCCCGTTCATGCTCTGTCTCTCTCTGTCCCCCAAAAAATAAATAAACGTTGAAAAAAAAAAAAAAGACTTTCATATGTTTTAATTTCTGATTAAAGGAGAAATAGCAGTTTGATTAAAAGAGTGAATAAAGGTGTTTCCTAGCAAAGATTTATCACTGTGGTCTTAAATTAATATTTTCGGGGCGCCTGGGTGGCTCAGTCGGTTAAGCGTCCGACTTCAGCTCAGGTCATGATCTCACAGTTCGTGAGTTCGAGCCCCGCGTTGGGCTCTGTGCTGACAGCTCGGAGCCTGGAGCTTGCTTCAGATTCTGTGTCTCCCTCTCTCTGCTCCTCCCCCACTCATGCTCTGTCTGTCTCTCCTTCAAAAATAAATAAAAACATTAAAAAAAAATTAAAAAAAAAAAATATTTTCTCCAATGTCCTAGCAGGCAAGCAAGCAAGCTTTATGAAACTCTGATTCCTGTATGGAAATCAGGTCTGAAATAATTAGTGCCTCTTTGCCTGCTGTATTCTGTGCAATAGGGAAAAATACGTATCATTGAATTTTTCCTACCTTTCCAAGTTATTCAGAAGTAATATCGTCCTGTTCCTTTAAAAAGTGAAAGATGGAAGGGGTGGAGCTTGCCATGTCATTGAGACAAGAAATGAATTCAGTCACTGAAGAAGAAAAAGGAAATGTGACCTCTTGCTGGCTCTGTGATGGGAAGAAGCTAGCAGCAGTGTCCCTCACCCTGACAGGATTCTGTAGCAGAGCCCAGACTCGTTCTGGGAGCTCATCTTTACCAAGTGAGGTTGGTGCTGCCTGAATTTGGTATAGGTGGCTTCTCCCCGATGTAAGTGATAAGTTTTTAAGTACAGTTAGAAGGTAAGTGGTTTCAGGGGTGCCTGGGTGGCTCAGTTGGCTAAGCGTCTGACTTCGGCTCAGGTTGTGATCTCACGGAGTGTGAGTTCAAGCCTTGTTATGGGCTCTGTGCTGACAGCTCAGAGCCTGGAGCCTGCTTTGGATTCTGTGTCTCGGTCTGTCTCTCTCTGCCCCTCCTCGACTCATGCTCTGCCTCTCAAAAATAAATAAAAACATTAAAAAAAAAAAAGTAAGTGGTTTCAGGCAGATTGGCTAGTTTTTATAAAGGAGTAGAATATGATGTGAATCTTAAATGATTTCTCCTACAGTAAATCTCAGAGTTGATAGGGGATGGAAGGATGAGTTTTTTTTTTTTAATGTTTTTATTTATTTTTGAGAAGAGAGAGAGCATGAACAGGGGAGGGGTAGAGAGAAAGAGGGAGATACAGAATCCAAACCACACTCCAGGCTCTGAGCTGTCAGCACAGAGCCCAATGTGGGGCTTGAACTCAACAAGTCTTGATATCATGACCTGAGCTGAAGTCGGATGCTTAACCAGCTGAGCCACCCAGGCACCCGGATGAGATTCTTTTTTTTTTTTTAATTTTTTTTAACGTTTATTTATTTTTGAGAGAGAGAGCATGAACAGGGGAGGGGCAGAGAGAGAGGGAGACACAGAATCTGAAACAGGCTCCAGGCTCTGAGCTGGCAGCACAGAGCCCGACGCGGGGCTCGAACTCACGGACCACGAGATCATGACCTGAGCCGAAGTCGGCCGCTTAACCAACTGAGCCACCCAGGCGCCCCGAGAAAAGTTTAAAAAGAGTTTAAAAGCTGAAAGTTTAAGCTATTCCATTTAATTCCAGGTTTGTTTGTTTGTTTTTAGTTTATTTACTTATTTTGAAGGAGAGACAGTGGAGGGGCAGAGAGAGAATCCCAAGCATGCTCTGTGCTCTTAGCACAGAGCCTTATGCAGGTCTTGATCTCATGACCCTGAGATCATTACCTACGCTGAAATCAAGAGTTGGAAGCTTAACTGGCTGAGCCACCAAGGGGCCCCTAATTCCAGTTGTAAGATATACCTGAAGTAAGGATGAGGGATGTCCTCCTAAGTTTGTGTAGATTTTCAAGCTTTTTGACAGTAGGAAACTGTTCCAAATCATCATTTTATTGAAAAAACAGTCACAGAGAGGTAAAAATACTTGCCCCATGTAAGGGTTTCTGAGTTTATTAGCATTAATTTGGTTTTGATAAATTTCCCTCATTTAAGGTGCTTGTGTACTTGCTTGGTGCCAGTTATTTATTTTTTTTTTCCAGCCTTTCATTGCTCACCAGTGTCAGTGAAAAAGATCAGTTCTGCCCTCCCCTGGGATATTTTGTGGAGAGGAGAAGGAAGAAAGCAGTTTATAGCTCAACAGAAGACTAGAGCAAATCTCTTGTATGTTAGCTGACTGGTGCTTGGGCTTAGAAGGAGGGAAGTTAAGACTTTTTCTCGGGTAGGATGGGCTCCCTGCTGGATACACCCACAGAATCTGTAACAGATCATCTGGTGGCTTTTGGAGATGAGTTTTGTTCCAACAGGTCAGGGCAGCCCAAAGCATCCAAAGTAAATAGTAATAACTTTTAGAAAGGAATTCCCTATTTCCCTCAAGTGTGAAGTGACAGCTAAAAGTCACTTTTTTCTTTATTTGCTGTTCAGCTTGGTATGGATTTTTTTCTTTATTTAAAAAAACATTTTTTTTAACGTTTATTTATTTTTGAGACAGAGAGAGATAGAGCATGAATGGGGGAGGGTCAGAGAGAGAGGGAGACACAGAATCCGAAACAGGCTCCAGGCTCTGAGCGGTCAGCACAGAGCCCGACGCGGGGCTTGAACTCTTGGACTGCGAGATCATGACCTGAGCTGAAGTCGGCCGCTTAACCGACTGAGCCACCTAGGTGCCCCATGGATTTTTTTCTTTAAAAGAAATTTTTTTTTTTTTTTTTTTTTTTATTCTCAAGTTTGTTAACATACAGTGCAGTCTTGGGTGTGGATTTTCTAAGAGACAAATACCTTGGAGTTCTCATTTGCCATCCAAAGAAACACTAGGGATAGGAAAGAAAGAACAGAGATTGAGTTTTTGAGCACTTGGAATTGAACTCTTGTGGATAAAAGCTGGCCTAGTATTTCTAGTATGTGTAGTTTTATGCTAGGCTGGCCATTCCTTAATTGCTCTACTTTTAAATTACTTCATAGCTCACCCTCAGAGAAACTTCTTAATGCTCACTTAGACATATTGTCCGTGTGTCTATGGATAACTGACATGTTAGTTTTTTATGTAGTGAAAACAGTACACACAGTTGGGCCTTTTGTTTCTGCAGTTAACCCTGACATAAGAACCGGGGGCCAGATACAGTTTCTCCAAGGGTGTGGGCTTTGCTGGCTGGCTTTTATCCCTTCAGTTTCTGGGTACAGACTGCATGATTTCTGTGAAGGTTGCCAAGCTGGTTCCTCCTACTGTTAGGACAGTTGGGAATTTGTTTTGTAAACAGGTCCATTGTTAGCATAAATATATATGCTTTCATTAATAAAAGTTATTTTTAGGGAAGTTGATAATAAGGCTGACATAAGAAGGCACATCGGGGAAAAAAAATGACAAAGTTGTATTTTCCTAAATACCAAACAGTTGTAGTGAAGTCACCATTTTTACAGTGGATTTTGGACTCTGTAGAATTAGAAACCTTGGGTTGGGTTTTTTTGGGGGGTTGCTAATCAAACATACAGTTTGTTAATATGTATTTTCTACTTTCTCATCGTGATCTTCTCAGCTGTTATGAAGTATTCACACTTCTAAAAACAAGTTGATGAAACAGCACACAATGGGAACGGTATTTTGGACTACTCATGTCCTGGAATTAGGAGATAGTTTAGGGTTGCACTTGGAATTTGCTTTAGATGTGTTCGAACTTAAATCAGAGTGATTGTTATTTGCTGATAAATGATTCTTCTTTTAGACTTATTTGTAGAGCACACAAGGAGAAGCATGTAGAGGTGAGCGATTTGGGTGTCTTCATTGCATATCTGGGTTTTGATTTTTTTTTTTTTTTTTTTTAAGATTTTATTTTTAAGCGGTCTCTGCACTTAACGCGTGGCTCAAATTTACAACCCCAAGATCAAGAGTCACATGCTGTACTGACTGAACCAGCCAGGCATCCCAGGTTTGTTTTTTTTATTGAGGTATAATTGACATACTAATTTCAAGTCTACAACAGGGGTGTCTGGGTGGCTCGGTCGGTTAAGCGGCCGACTTCAGCTCAGGTCATGATCTCACGGTTCGTGGGTTTGAGCCCCGAGTCGGGCTCCGTGCTGACCACTCAGAGCCTGGAGCCTGTTTCAGATTCTGTGTCTCCCTCTCTCTCTGCCCCTCCCCTGTTCATGCTCTGTCTCTCTCTGTCTCAAAAATAAATAAATGTTTTAAAAGAAAATTAAAAAAAAAAGTTTAATTTCAAGTGTACAACATAATGGTTTAATATTTATATTTGTAATTTTTTTAATGTAAGGAGTCTCTCGTTTTTCGTTCTTTTGTTTTTTGTTTTCTGTTTTTATTTCAAGGGAAAAGATACAGGAAAATAGCTGCAGAGACTGGCTACATTCACCCAAATTTATTAGCGTTTTGACCATAAGTAGAGCCTACCTGCAGAGAGTTGATGGTTTTTGAAGCTGGGTGGTGGGCACACTTGGGTTCCTTACACTGTTCTATTTTTGAGTATGAATCAACACTTCCATAATAAAAACATTTTAAAGAAATAGAACTCAGTTGACTGTAAAGCAAGCCTTTCCTAACCCTCTCTAAAGTCCTAAAAGAATAAAACAATTCCAATGTGATAAGACTTTCTCAAATGGACTTCGAGTAATTACAGTGCAGCTTTATTTATTTAGGGTCATGGAAGTTACTATTTTAGATTTTTTAAAATATCTCAGAAGAAGGTAGATAGGTGTTTGATTCCACATTAAAGATGAAAGAATCAACCCATTAACTCCAGAATGTCAACAACTTTTATGTTTAGAATAATGGGGTGAAGTCATCTGTAAAATGACCAGCTAAGAGAATTCTATGTAAAGTAAGAAGCTGTCATTCTATGTCCCTCATTTTGTGTCTCTCCCTTCTGCCCCCTTCCTCTTAAATCTTCCTTCCTGCTCTGCAGAGGTAACAGCTGTTAACAGTTTGCTGCATGTGCTTAAGTAGGTATATCTTATATGTACATCTGCACCCACATATTACACATTTTTAAAGAAGTTCTACCAAATTCCATAGAATTCAGTATTTAAAGTTTAAGAATTTCAGCACTATGGGGCGCCTGGATGGCGCAGTCGGTTAAGCGTCCGACTTCAGCCAGGTCACGATCTCGTGGTCCGTGAGTTCGAGCCCCGAGTCAGGCTCTGGGCTGATGGCTCAGAGCCTGGAGCCTGTTTCCGATTCCGTGTCTCCCTCTCTCTCTGCCCCTCCCCCGTTCATGCTCTGTCTCTCTCTGTCCCAAAAATAAATAAACGTTGAAAAAAAAAAAAAAAAGAATTTCAGCACTAAACTTCAGAATATATTAAAAAATTTTTTTTAATGTTTGTTTATTTTTGAGAGAGACAGTGCAAGTGTGGGATGGGCAGAGAGAGAGGGAGATGGAATCTGAAGCAGGCTCCAGGCTCTGAGCTGTCAGCACAGGGCCCGACGCAGAGCTCCAACCCACAAACTGTGAGATTATGACCTGAGCCAAGTCAGATTCTTTTTTTAATTTTTTTTTTTTTTTCTCAACGTTTTTATTTATTTTTGGGACAGAGAGAGACAGAGCATGAACGGGGGAGGGGCAGAGAGAGAGGGAGACACAGAATCGGAAACAGGCTCCAGGCTCTGAGCCATCAGCCCAGAGCCCGATGCGGGGCTCGAACCCACGGACCGCGAGATCGTGACCTGGCTGAAGTCGGACGCTTAACCGACTGCGCCACCCAGGTGCCCCTGAGCCAAGTCAGATTCTTAACTGAGCCACCCAGGCGCCCCCAGAATAATTTTGATTTTATAACCTAGGCAAGGTCAAGTCTTTTATTATTTCTTTAGGTTGTTTAAGCAATAAAATTGCCATTCTCCCCAAAGGTCCTTTCCCACCTTTAGGAAGGTACTTAATGCATGTGTGATTATTCTTCTCTATAAGTTTTAGAATCTCAGAATTGAAATTAGTATTACATTTATTAGCTTACTTAATAATTTAAGAGAGCCAGTTAATAGAGTTGATTATTAAATCTGTAAATATAATACTAATTTCAGTTCTGAATGGAAATCAGATCAGAGACCCCCTTCATTGTCATTCTCCCCAAAGGCCCCTCCCCCACCTGAGTTCAGTTTCTTCAGGGATGTGGGTGGGGTGTGAAGCCTTAGCAAAGTGTTACCCTAGAGATACCCCCAGCTGCTCTTGATTCTGTTTCTGTCTCTCACTCAGGAGAGGGATAATCTCCAGAGAAAAGCATAAAATAGTAAACATGTGTAATATTTCACCTGAGCCCGCTTTCCTAGCCAGAAGTATCCAGAGGCATACAAAGCACAAGTCAGGCCATTGCTTTGTTCACAACTTTTTATGAATGGTAAATTTCTTTCTTGGTAGTTTTCCGTCTATCTTTTCTTTATCTTAGTCATTTTGTGTCTTGTTGACCAAGAATTTCTACTTCTTGCACTAGGGACTATTAAAAGCATGGCTTTTTTTTTTTTTTTTTTTTTTTTAATTTATTTATTGTATTGAGAGAGAGAGCGAGCACACGCATGAGCGGTGGAGGGGGAGAGAATCCCAAGCAGGCTCTGTGCTGTCAGAGCAGAGCCCATTGTGGGATGGGACATGATCCCGGGAACCTTGAGATTATGACCTGAGCTGAGATCAAGAGTCAGATGCTTAACTGAATGAGCCACCCAGGCGCTCCCAAAGCATGGCTGTCTTGACTGGACTTGGTGGCATTGAAGTTTTACTCTGACCTGGCACTAATAAATAGAGTTTGAGTATCTCCCTAACACGGAGGTCAGTTTGGCTTTCTGTACCTTGGAGTAAGATGTAGAAGGGACAAGAAAGAGTGATCTCAACTTCCCATTGAGCAGGAGTGGTTAGCCTATGGTATATACTTAATTCTATTCCTGGATTGTATTATTTATATTTGATAAACTGCTACTTTGGTGGAGAGCTTGGAGAATGAAGAGGAAGTTTGAAATGTGAAGTGTCCAGTCTTGTGGCTAATGACTTTGCAAAGTGCTGAAGATACAACTGGAGAGCAAATCAGACGTGATCTCTGACCAGCTCATTTTGTAGCCTCCTGGTTTTGGTATCCCAGGTTGTGAAACTAATTTGGTTAGCAACCTTACGGTCCTCAAATGTAGTGCCATCTGATTCGGAAAAGTGTGCTGTCTTCTGGCAGAGCAGAGACTCAGTCTTGGGGTGTATGCAAAGGACAGCCAGTCCAGGCCCATGTGGATTCTGTCCTCAGGAACTTTCTTCATCCTTTTCAGGTTATGTTAGAGATCCATAAACAGTGGAAACTAATTTTCCCTTCCCAAGTAAGGGCCATTTTTTAATCCTAGGTATATTCATGTTTCTTGTTATCAGTCTCTTGTCACATGAAGCTCTTTGTTCTCTACACCTGGCTGTAGCTCTCTGATTTAGGCTCTTTAAAATCACTGATGGCAGAAACATTCCTGCTGTCTTTGGCAAGAGACGACTTTTTGTGCTGGAAGTTCTGAGACTTGTTTTAAGTAGAGCCTGTTTCCATTTTTTTGGAATGTTAGAGCTGGAGATAGGGGTGGGGGAAGAGAGCTGTTTTGTGCTTTAAACATTTCAGCTTTGCTGGTATAAGAATTAAGTTCTTTCAGAGATCATTATGCTTCAGAGATTTAAAAAGTTTTTTTCAAGTTTATTTTGAGAGAGTGAGCAAGAGTGAGTGGGGGAGAGGCACAGAGAGAGGGAGTGTGAGAGGATCCAAGCAGGCTGTGCACTATCAGTGCTGAGCCCAATGCTGGGCTTGAACTCAGGAACCTCAAGATCATGACCTGAGCCAAAACCAAGAGTGGGACACCTAACCGACTGAGTCACTCAGGCTCCCCCAGAGATTCTTACTTTAACTTGATCAGATTCACAGGAGACTGATGGGTACAATATACAAATGGAGTAGCTAACCTTTAAGGTAATGGTGAGTCACCATATTAAAAACTTCATGTTGGGGCACTGTCAGCGTAGAGCCTGCTTGGGATATTCTCCTCCCCCCCACCCCCCCCCCACCCCCTTTCTGCTTGCGTGCTCTTTCTCTCTCAAAATAAACTTTAAAAAAGAAAAAAAAAAATCATGTTTGAATTTTGGACCTATTTAGCTTTGGAACTTTGAGGGTGAGATACCTAACCCCTTAAGTCCTTTTTTTTCTTGTCTGTGAAACAGGACAAAGCATAGTATTTAATGAGGTTTGTGTGTATAAAATGAGCTAATGCTGAAGGTTTGTAGCTCCTTGTCTGGCATATCTTGGTAAATATTAGCAGTTGTTATTGAGGTTCTCAATTACAAAAAAACAATTTTATTTTTTTTTTTTAACGCAGGGCTTGAATTCATGCCCCTGATGTCAAGACCTGAGCTGAGATCAAGAATCAAACACTCAACAGACTGAGCCACCCAGGCACCCCCTAGCAGTTGTTATTGATAAATCAAAGTGCCAGGAATCCGTTTCCATTAGATACATATCTAGCAAGAAAGCCAGTTAGCAGGACAGTCTTTTATGATAGGCAGGTACATTCAGAGGCCAAACTGATTTAGAAGGATGTTTGATGAATGTATTCTTGGTATAGATTCTAGATGTGTCTCCACCTCTGCAAGCTAGCTCTGCGCCCAACACAGGACTTGAACTCATTCTAGATCTAGAGCAGGAGGAAGTAGATATTCTTTATTTTACCCCCAAGTAAACTCTATGCCCACTGTGGAGCTTGAACTCAAAACGGTGACTGAGATCAAGAGTTGTATGCTCTAATGACTTGAGTCAGCCAGGTGCCCCAGAAGCTAGATGTTCTTAAGAAGTAAGCCCATCAAATCATCATAGCTGAATTGCCCTACTTGAGGAAATGATGTATCCTAACTCTTCAGGATAGTCCCAATTTAAAATCCTTTTCCCCATTGTCATCATAAGTATGTGTCCTATAAACTTTACATTGCTGGGGACAAACAACCCCCACCCTAGCCTGTCTTAGCCAGAAACAAAGCAGAAACTTCCATTGGGTTATTTGCTAATTTTCAGGTTTGAACTCTATGGTCCTGTACTTTTAGGTTTCTTTAGATGATTGTTATGGGTCATTAAATTCTAGCTTTCTCTTTCTCTGAACTTCAAGAAGATGCAAATTCTTAATGCTTGTTTCCTCCTTTCTGTATTTATTTGTGACTAAAACTTGTGTGTTTTATAAAGTTAGATCATAGATGTTATGCATTTCAATATTTCAGTGTATCATATGGTATTTGCATTTTAAATTAGAGACTTACCTAAAGAACTCTAAGCTTTATGCTAAGATTCTTGCGTTTCTTTTTGGAGGGTTAGTTTTGGGGAAGATTTCCATAGGTGACCATTCTTATCCATTGTTTTGACCATTAGTTGCCTCTTAGAGGGTGATATTTATTGATCCTTCCTGAAATTCTCTTGGTTTAGAGCTTACTTGGGTCCTGTAACCCAAATTAAACATTAAAATAAATGTTCCTTTGTAACACTGCTGCTTTCTTGAATTAACACTTGGCTTTTCTGTCATGGGTCCTTGGAGTAAGCATTAGTAATGAAAGTTTCATGATGTTAACACATCTGAGTAACTTAGGAAGATAAGACAAAGGCACCTCTATATGCTTCATAGCTGCAAGGAAGCTGCTGGTGCTAGAAGAGGTTGGTGTTTATCAGGAGAATACCTAGGATTTTGGTCTTAAATTGGTTGTAATGTGTATATTGAAATGAGAGTTAGTACCATGCGAAATGTTGTGAATATGCTCAAGGTATGTGAGATCTCTTGAAGAAATCGAATGTCCTGTGAGATAGTAAATGTGATATGGGAATGAGAAAAGAAAAAAAAATAATATAGTCTGCCCAGCAAAGCCCTCTATAGACATTAGATTAGAGCAGTGGAGCCATTCAGAATAGTTTAGGTGCAGCTATCCAGAGATCAGACTGTTCGTCATAGGCACTTGTCCCTTGCCCAGCTCCCGTTTCCCTATCTTTCCATGGGTTTAGAAAGCTTTAAAGGACTTAGGTTTGAATTGATTTCACATATTAGGGAGGATTTAGGTCTGCCTCATGTTACCATTCTGTTTTTAGGTTATTGTATGTTTGCCTTTAGTTTTTATTTGCTTGACTAATAAAATCCTTTCTTTAAACTTTTTTTTTTTTTTTAATGTTTTTATTTTTTGAGAGGCGGAGACAGAGTGTGAGTAGGGGGAGGAGCAGAAAGAGGGAGACACAGAATCCGAAGCAGCCTCCAGGCGACACGGGGCCTGAACTTACAAACGCAAGATCATGACCTAAGCTGAAGTTGGATGCTCAGCCTGCTGAGCCACCCAGGCGCCCCTAAATGCTCTTTCTTTAAAAATAAAGTCTGAGGGGCGCCTGGGTGGCTTGGTCGGTTAAGCGTCCGACTTCGGCTCAGGTCATGATCTCACGGTCCATGAGTTCGAGCCCCGCGTCGGGCTCTGTGCTGACAGCTCAGAGCCTGGAGCCTGTTTCAGATTCTGTGTCTCCCTCTCTCTCTGCCCCTCCCCTGTTCATGCTCTGTCTCTCTCTGTCTCAAAAAAATAAATAAACGTTAAAAAAAATTATTAAAAATAAAGTCTGAGAAGACCTTTTAAAATATGAACCGAATTATTTATGGAGTGAAGGATAGTTGTTTGGTTCATGTGTAGCTTGGTTGTTTGGCATGCAAAGGTTGGAACCCCGTGTGGCCTATTGAAGTTCTGTCTGGCACTACTTAGTTTTAGGAACCCAATCTCCTGCCTCCTTTCAGTAGGCTACCTGCAGGGTTCCAGCCATGGGGTAAATACTCCCATAATGTTTATTCTGGTGAATTCAGCAGATGCCTACAACTTGGCCAAGGTAATGCTGGCATAATCACTTAGGGACACTGAGAAGAAACTTAATCTGAGGTGAGAAGGGAAAAGGAATAATTTAATTCATCCTTTGAGAGTTTTTGATCTAGAGAAGTTTTGGCTTTGTCTGTCAATGTTACTTCTTCTTTGAGTTGAATAATAAGATATGTTTTTAATGATATAAAAGTCATATAATTATATATCTTAATGCCTTCATTTTAAGTACAATGCATCTGTTCTCCCAAGGCCTGTTTATCTGCTTGGTAATTAGAGGAGGGAGTGGTTTGGGTGGGGAAGGCTTGGGGGACTGTGCTCTCAAGTGGCTCTGCGGGAACAGTTTGAAAGTGAACCCTTGCTCCAAGTGACTGAATTGTATCTGAAATAATTTCGAAAAGGCTGTTTGGCTCTTGGGTTTTAAAGACAAGGTAGGAAAAAAGAGAACAGTAGTCGGATAAACACACAAGATGGAGGAGGAAGACATCTTGCAGCTGCAGAAGGGTGTGTGAGAGAAGACATTGGGACGTGCTCCAAATCTACATGTGCTTGGTATGGCTTTCCAGAAAGAGACATTTTCAGATGCATTAATAGTATCTAAAGAGTTCTGTAGTAGGCCACATTTGGAGAATTCCTTTAAGTTCTGAGTTTCCAATGAAGGAAGACAAACAGGTACCACATTGTCTAAAGACTATTGGAAAGTTGAGGATATTTGGGTCTTACCAGGCCCTTAACTATAGGAGCTTAGGAGCCAGGTCCTGTGCTTCTGCATCCTTAACATGCCAGGCACATAGTGGATAGTAAGTATTGATTGCTACTTGTTCCGTTGGTGGATTCTACTATAATGCTGGTGGAGGAACAGCACTCCCTTACCTTCATTGTGAGAAGAAGTTTTTACCCAGATTGTGTTTGAGGGGGTATGTTTTTGCCTGAGGCACGTTTCATAGCCATGAGCTGCCATATTAAGCCATAGTTCTTCTGTAAGGACTAGACTCTTCTATAGTATTTGAAATGAAACAAGCCTCTCCAGGAAGAGTGGGGTTTGTTGAAGAAGCAAAACTTCCCTTTGGGGAAATTTTAGTTTGAACAGAAATCAAATGCTAGGAATTTGTAACATGTAAAAAGGTGCCAGATTGATTTCCAAGGTGATGTTTGTCCCATTTCCCAATATATTTGTAGAACATGAACAAGGAAGAAATGGTAGAAACAGGAAAAGGTGTGTGTAATCACGTAAAGTCTGAAAGTCTTCAAAATAGAATTGAGAGTTGTTTTGAATGAACTTTGCTGATCAGATCAAATGGCTTTACTTACGTTTGTCCCTACCTTATACTAAAAAGGATTTATTTATATATGTATTTATGGATATCCAGAGAAAAAACTTCATGTCTTTTGGACACTTCCTTTCCCTTTTTCTTCCTGTAATTTGCTGTTTGTTATTCTTCAGGTGACCACTTAAATGCCAGCTTTTCACCATCTTATCTTCATCATCTTATCTAAATAAAATAAGTCAGTACTACTCTGCATAAGCTTACTAACATTATGTGGTCTTTGTCTTTTAGTAACTACCAGAATTTGTAATTACATCTTTGCTTGCTTCCTTATTTGCTGTCTTTTAGCACCTCTAGACTTTGGGATCCATGAAGGCCAGAATCAATTCTGCTTTAATTTTAATTTAACTGTTTATCCTCTATTTAGCATCCTCTCAAATGAGTTAAGTGATTCATTGGTTTATCTCCAGCTGTGGTTTCATTTTATCCAGAGTCACTCCACTTATTTCTCAGAGTATAATGATGTTTTTAAAACCAGTTTCAATTCACGTTTAAAAAGTTCCAGGAGGAGGAGTAAGGGTGGTATCACAGTACTGTGACTCTTAAGCATACTTGTCAATTCTAGTAAGTTTATATTTAGAAATGTTAGGTTTGGCTTTATCTGCATTTAGATGACAAGTTTTTCTTCCTCTTAATGAAAATAAGCTTTGTAATTTTCTAATTTCTGGGGGTGAAATGAGTATTTCAACACTAGCTTGCTGATCCTTTTTTTTCTTTTTTCTTTTTTTTATTGTCCACCTGTTGTGGACAATACCAGTGATCTAAAAGGATTTTTCATTCTGACTTCAGCTAAAATTGAAGATTGGGCAGAGATATCACGAGGCAGAAATAGCCCTAAATTTGTGACAGAAAAAAAGCCATTCAGCAACACTATACCTAAAATTTGCTGAAGGCCAACCAGAAAAACAAAATGCATTTTCCGTATTCAGTTCCTTTAAGTTGCTCAGTTACACCTCCACCTCTTCATCCCTGAATAGCTACTTAGTCCTCTACCCTGGCTTTGTACAGTGACACTTCTGCCAAAAATCGGCTTCAAATGGAAATCTCTTTGACCTTGCTGGAGCACACAACAGTTCAGTCCCTTTGGCAGGGCCTAGACTCTAGGTCTTTGGTTCCCTCATTTAGCAATATCTTACTATCGTTTGTGTCTCTGGCTTCCTAGTGGTTTTCCGTCCTCCAAATCAGGTCTCTTTCCTATGGGTATAGTTATTTCCCCTATGATCTAGTGCGATAGCAGCTTCCTGGACTTGCTTGCCTTTCTACAAACTCTTAAAATTTGTATCTAAAACTGAAGTGTAATAATTAGAGGCTGGGGCGAACTTGAACTTGAATTCACATATTATGAGATCACGACCTGAACCGGAATCAAGAGTCCACCCCTTAACAGACTGAGCCACCTGAGGAGATGGCTTTTGAGCTGATATCCGAATAACAAAATCTGAGAGGTAGGGGAGGGTGAAATGTTTGTTGATTATCATTTTCCCTTTACAAACCAGGGTCAGCATCATAAAAGAATCTACAGCAAAACTGTGAAGCAGTGAGGTGTGATAGAATAAGCCCTAGAATTTTGGCCTGGTTTGGCTATTAACCAGCTTTGTGGTTTTTGGCCGATCCCTTGTTCTTCCTGATACACACATGCTGTAGCCCTTCAACTTTTTGCTCCTTGGAAGTCGCCACAGTTGTAGTCATAGGGTATAAAGGAGAATAAGTGAGATGGCTTGATAGAGTGCGAGTGTGCCTTGCTGACCAAACTCAGCGGGCTTGGCGCAATTCTGGGGCTCTCCATTCATTCATTCATTCCTGCGGGGGAGGAAAAACAAGGAAAAAGACAGTTTTGTTTTTTCATGGGCAAATGACCCCCAAAAAAGGTTGCCTCTTGATGCTGAAGAAGAGCTAAAAGAAAGTGACAGTTCTTCACTTTATAAATTACCTCAGGACTGTGTTTTATGGATTATATTTATATTTTAGGATTAATATCCTCTATTTTACGGGATGTAGTACCATGGTATTAGAGTATTTGAGAATACTCTTGCATTTTTTTTTAATTCAAGTATAATTAACATACAGTGTTACATTAGTTTCAGGTATACAATATAGTGATCTAACAGTTCTGTACATTACTCAGTGCTCTTCCTGTCACCTGTTTTACCCATTCCCCTTCTCTCCAGCCTTCACTTGGGTAATCATCAGTTCTCTATGCTTAAGAGTCTGTTTTTTTGTTTATGTCTTTTTTCCTCTTTCTCTTTTTTTAAATTAAATTAAATTTGTTTTTCAAAGTTTATTTTTGAGACAGCACGCACAAGCAGGGGGAGGGACAGAGAAATGGGGAGACCGAGGATCCAAAGCAGGCTCTGCGCTGACAGCAGAGGGCTCGAAAACAAGAACCGTGAGATCATCATGACTGAGCTAAAATCAGACTCTTAACCAACTGAGCCACCCAGGCACCCCTATTTGTTTAGTTTCTTAAATTCCATATAGGAGTGAAATCATACGGTAGTTGTCTTTCTCTGACTTCATGTAGCATTATACCCACTAGATCCATCCATGTTGTTGCAAATGGCAAGAATTCACTCATTTTTATGGCTGAGTAATATTCCATTCCACCACAGCTTCTTTATATTTTCACCTGTTGATGGACACTTGAGCTGCTTCCGTATTTTGGCTATTGTAAATAATGCTGCAATAAATATAGGGATGCATCTGTCTTTTCGAATTAGTGTTTTCATATTCTTTGGGTAAATACCCAGTAGTAGAATTACTGGATCATAAGGTAGTTCTGTTTCTAAGTTTTAACTATTTTCCACAATGGCCACACCAGTTTGCATCTCCACCAGTAGCTCACAGGGGTTCCTTTTTCTCCACGTCCTCACCAACATTTGTCGTTTCTTGTGTTTTTGATTTTAGCCATTCTGATAGGCATGAGGTGATACCTCGTTGTGGTTTTGATTTGCATTTCCCTGATGATGAGTAATGTCAAGCATCTTTTTATGTGTCTGTTGGCTGTTTATGTATGTCCTCTTTGAAGAGAAATGTCTGTGTGTTCTGCCCATTTTTTAATTGGATTATTTGTTGTTTTTGGTATTGAGTTGTATGAGTTGTTTATGTATTTTGGGTACTAACCCCTTACCGTATGTATCATTTAAGTATATCTTCTCCTGTTCAGTAGGTTGTCTTTTTGTTTTACTGATTGTTTCCCCCACTGTGCAGAAGCTTTATTTAAAACACATTTATTTGGGGCGCCTGGGTGGCGCAGTCGGTTAAGCGTCCGACTTCAGCCAGGTCACGATCTCACGGTCCGTGAGTTCGAGCCCCGCGTCAGGCTCTGGGCTGATGGCTCAGAGCCTGGAGCCTGTTTCCGATTCTGTGTCTCCCTCTCTCTCTGCCCCTCCCCCGTTCATGCTCTGTCTCTCTCTGTCCCAAAAATAAATAAACGTTGAAAAAAAAAATAATAAAATAAAACACATTTATTTTTATTTTTAATTTAGAGAGAGAGAGTGTGGAGCAGGGGAGAGGGGAAGAGGGAGAGAGAGGCTCCCAACCAGGCTCCAAGCCCAGCACAGAGCCTGACATGGGGCTTGATCCTGCAAGCCTGAGATCATGACCTGAGCCAAAATTAAGAGTTAGACACTCAACCGACTGAGCCACCCAGGCACCCCATTGTGCAGAAGCTTTTTATTTTGACGTAGTCCCAATAGTTTATTTTTACTTTTGTTTCCCCTGCCTCATGAGATCTATATAGGAAAATGTTGCTATAGCCAACGTCAGAGAAATTACTGCCTGTGCTCTCTTCTAGGATTTTTATGGTTTCAAGTCTCACATTTATTAGGTCCTTTATTCATTTTCAGTTTGTTTTTGTGTATGGTATAAGAAAGTCATTCAATTTCATTCGTTTGCATGTAGCTGTTCAGTTTTCCCAACACCATTTTGTGTTGTTCTTGCACACTTTTTAAGCCTCTTTCTTGGAATGAAATATTAAGGATTTGCCCCATGGCTTTAAGGCCTAGGGAGTAGAGAAATGGTCAGATGTTGCCATACACTCAGTAACAAGACATCATTGCATAGAGTTTCTTTTCTTAGAATTGGGAAACCCAGGGGGTTCCTGGGTGGCTATTGGTTAAGGGTCTGACTTCGGCTCAGGTCATGATCTCACAGCTCATGAATTCAAGCCCTGCATCGGGCTCTGCTGTACTGACAGCACAGAATCTGGGCCTGCTTCACATTCTGTGTCTCTTGCTGTCTGTCTGCCCCTCCCTCTCCCTCTTTCCCTCAAAAATGAACATTAAAAATTTAAAAAAAAGAATTGGGAAACCTGTCCCAGGTCTTCTCAATACTTTTAACAGCTGACTTAGTCTGAAAAACTTGTCTGCTTATTGAAAAAAAAGACTATGTGTACCAAATCATTGGTAGCTCCTCTCACTTTGTTAAGTGGTTTATTGTGTTTCCAAGTCAGAGCTACAGGTCAGATTTTCCATTTGCTGCTGTGGCTTGGTTTGTTTGGGATTGTGCTGCTTAGAAATCCTTCCCTAAAAAAAAATAAAAAATAAAAAATAAATTGTTTTTAAAGTAAGCTCCATGTCCAGCATGGGGCCCAGTCTCACAACGCTGAGATCAAGAGTTGCATGCTCTATCAACTGAGCCAGCCAGGCACCCCTCCCCCCCAAATTTTATTTATTTTTTAAGTAGGCTTCATGCCCAGGGCAGAGCCCAACATGGGGCTTGAACTCGTGACCCTGAGAGTGAAGACCTGAGCTGAAATCAAGAGTCAGTTGCTTAACCGACTGTGCCATCCACCTGGCCCTAAAAAAATCTTTTTAAATGAAGTGTGAATACCGTAGAAATTCCTCTTGATAAACGGGCAGTGTTTTTAATCAGTCATTTCATTTGTTTAAAAAAACACAATTGTTTCTAAGTGTCCAGAGAAATTCAAGTTTGCAAAGGTATTCCCTCATTTCTTTGCATCTGTTTTCTACTTTAGGTGTAATTGAAAAGTGACCCTCTCTTCAGAGATGTCAAAAACAAACAAATCCAAGTCTGGATCTCGCTCTTCTCGCTCAAGATCTGCATCAAGATCTCGTTCTCGTTCATTTTCGAAGTCTCGGTCCAGAAGTCGATCTGTTTCTCGTTCAAGGAAGCGCAGGCTGAGGTAAGGGGATGTGATTGTATATCGGGATAACCATTATATCGGTCAGTGAGGGTCTCTGAAGATGTTTTGCTAGACTCTGTGAGTGTCAAATGGAGTGGGGGGTTGGCTTCAAGTAGAGGGTTGGGCTGTCAGATATTACAGATTTGTTCAAACGCTGCAAATCCAAATCACCTTTGGTTGCCATACTGTTTGCCTAATTCCTTTTCTCCTCTGCCAGCATGTACTGTTTCTCATCTACTTTGGAAGAAAGAGCATTTTGTTTTATTTGAGCTGCTTGCTTCAAATCTCTACACGTGATTGATTTCTTCCTGAGGTATTTTTGCAGGCTTTGGACAAAAGATTGTATGCATCATCACCAAAGAAAAGATAGCTAAGGGGATTAATACTATGAGCAACTTTGTGAGGCAAGAAGCCTCATTAATTCAATAATGTAATTAAACCACAAAAACTTAACAGGAGTCATTTGTGTACATCTGATGTGCCAGTCACTAACAAGCTGTGTCTATTTAGTAAAACACAGCAAAACCATCTAAAAATCACTCTGGTAGATATCTCTGTGCCTAAGTGTACAAATAATTCTTTTGAATTTATTGCCAGTATTCTTTAATTCTGTCAGGTTTCACATCTTTCAGTGGGTCTCCCGGTTTCAGTTATGTCTTAGAAAAACCTCCATCTCGTCTCCTCTTTTCATGTATTGTGAGTTGGGTTTTTCATTCTTTACAACTTGTAATTTTCTCTTGTGAACAGACAAGAACTTTTTTGTAGATACAAGTTTCTATCCATGAATATTGATGTATTTAAATACCAAAGGGGAATATTTGCACAGCTTCGTTCTTGTTATCAGAATCGCACCAGGCAAGGAAGTAGTTTCTCAGCTTCACCACTTGGACCCCCTCCCCCTGCCCTGCACTCCTTATTTCACATAAGTTTCTAGAATTCTTTTGTTAAATGAATTGATTACAAAATTTAAAATAAACCTCAGGAAAAGTAGTTATTAAGTTGTGTTCTTTACTTCTGTAGTCCTGTGAAACACTTCTAAAATGTCTTAAGGAATTGGTGGGATTCTTTTTTTCCTCCCAACATCTTAAATGGAATCTGTGAGAGGCCTGCCTGAAAAAATTAATTTCAGACCAGAGGGTGAATAAAAAGTTGGTGTGCATAAATATTAATGATTCTTTTAAAAAATATATTTTTTTAGTGCTTATTTATTTTTGAGAGAGAGAGTGCGCTAGTGGGGTAGGGGCAGAGAGAGAGGGAGACAGAGAATCTGATGCAGGCTCCAGGCTCTGAGCTGTCAATACAGAGCCAGATACGGGACTCGAACTCACAAACTGTGAGATCATGACCCAAGCTGAAGTTGGAGACTTAACCGACTGAGCCACCCAGGTACCGCTATTAATGATTCTGCTATAAGTTAGAATATACGGAGTCTCTTCCTCAAACAGAAGAAACACTAGATTTTTTTTTTTTTTTTTTTAAGATAATATTACACTTTGTGATAAGGAGTCCTAGTCTCTCACCCTCTCTTCCGTGTTTTTTGGGCATGCATTTTTAGGTCAAACTTTGTTCAAGCCCTAGGCTAGAGACTGTTGCTTAATTGTGTCAGAGTCGATATAAATAAATTTCTACCTTTCACCAGCCCCGAAAAAAAGAAGAGGGAAACCCACCAAAATATATTTATATCTACCTTAGGAAGTTGCTGTCAAGGCATGGGACTGAGCAGAGACTCTTAGTAACCTACTCCTGCTTTGCCCCCAGAGTCTTTTGATTAGTGCCATTTCAACTTCACTTTAGCTCAGTTTGTTCTGAAGAGAGTAACACTTTAAAACTTAATCTAGTAGATGGAAATTAAGTAATTGCCTCAAAAACAAGGGCTCTACAACCAAAACTGAATGACAAAATTGAACGCACACAAACCAAATTGAAAAATGCTAACCAGCTCTGAAGTATTTGTGGTAGCTGGGATTCTGGGCAGATCTGTCTGGACAGATCTCTTCGTATTCTACAGATTATTTGGCATGGTCACTGACTTGGCAAATGAGGAAAAATATCTCGGGCAGTATGTGCTGGGGTAGGGCTAGAGCCACTTTATGTGCTATCTTGTACCGAGAAGATTGTTATTTTGGAGGAATTTCTCCACTGGAAAACATGTTTTTATACTCGATTCTAGTCTGACATCTCTGTTTTTTAGAAACAGATAAATTTGCCACTGGATGTTCACTTTTTATTTCTGGCTTATCTGTTCCATGATTTTTTTTCCTTTTTTTTCCCTCTCCTACAAGGAAAGTATACTATCCAGAGAGTTTGAGAAACCATGCCTTTAAATTAACTTAACTGCTGAGTTCTACAGAATTGGAGAAAATTGATTGTTTCCTTGTATTTCACAGACTGTATCCTTTTAAGTGACTTCTTGTAAATAACTTCATTTGCAATCTGCAGAGACTCATGTTCTTGCATCTGTGCAATGACTGCGGGGTTTGGATGCGGTATGCCACAGGGCCCGCACTAGTAGTTGGTGACAGAAGCAGCAGTAGCCTCTGAGGATGGGACATGAATTAAACCCTCCTTAGTGCTGGTGGTGCATCACCTCCCTCAAGTATAGCCATTTAATCGGGTCATACACACTTTCATAGCCTGCATCCGCCTCTTCCTTCTTTTCTTATATTGTTACTGTTTTCGAATGAAAAGTATGGAAGGTAAGTTTTTTTTTTCATTGTACTTAAATAGTAACTGTTAACAACCAGCCATAAGATACGTTTTTGCCAGTCACAGTTGTTCTTGGGGTGAATAAAGAACACCGTGGGAAGACCAATCCCACTCTTATCTTCTATAGATTAATATAAATTTCTTTTCAAAAACACCATTTGTTTAGTTAATATCTGTCATATTTGCTAAATGGAGTTATTTATAAAACAAGCAAATAAAATCTGTTTTTGGTTAGGCCAAATATGAAAAATTCTGTTGATTAACTGAAGGTTTTTATTCTACTGTATGTAAAGAAAGTATTTTTGCGAAGACTTTTTTCTAGTAATTTTAGATATTTTCACGTTAATGATGTATATCATAATTGACAAGGCACATTCGGTGTCCAAGAACCCCAGCAGATTTTTATACCAACAGATAACTTTGGCTTTTGGATCAAAACAGCTCCCTGTCATTGACAAACTTAGCATTCATAAACATGTAATTTTTACAAAATCAGGTTACTGTTAAATCCCTGTGGTTCTGGAAATGCCCCTTTGCCCAATTAGAGTCCCAGATTGTTGGATGAAGAGCACAACACTTGGCTTTAGGTTCACTTGAAAGACGTGTGGGTGGTGGTGCCGGAAGAGGGGTTGGTTTTGTCATTTTCTTTACTGAACCTCCTGTGTACTTGGGTGTTTATGGTCAGATGGTGCCCTCTTGTGGCACCTAGGTAGGATCGTGTGATTCAACAACAGAAAGTCATCCACCTAAGAAATGAAACCATTTCCAGGTCCCCAGTAAATATTTTTTTTTAAGTTTATTTTTGAGAGAGACAGTGTGAATGGGGAGAGGGGCAGAGAGAGAGGGAGACACAGAATCTGAAACAGGCTCCAGGCTCTGACCTGTCAGCACAGAACCCGATGTGGGGCTTGAACCCACAAACTGTGAGATCACAATCTGAGCTGAAGTTGGGCTCTTAAACCGACTGAGCCACCCAGGTGCCCCCAGGTCCCCAGTAAGAAAAACAGTATTTTTGTATCTTTTGCTGACCTGATTTCAGTGAATTGTTTTAAGCTCTGAGCAGTAGCATCTCCAAGTTCCTGTTTAAGTGTTCTTTGGTTGGGACTGTGTGTTTACAACCCAAGGTTTTAGTGGAATCTAAGGAAGTAGTCCTGCATAGACGGAGAGGGCTGAATGGGATGAGGAATAGAGTGTTATACCATGATAGGGGGTGAGGACCTACATTTAGTCTGTACCTTTGTCTGCAGATTCGAGCTTGCATTCTTCCTGGCTTCCAATGGTTTAGGGACCTGTAGAATCCCATGTGAAATTCTCAGCAACGTGTATACTATATTAAAATGATTTTGTTTAGTGTACTACATTAAGAACATTATTCTTTTAAGCATTGTAGAAACATTTCTATTTAAAAAGGGCTACAATATTAATGAAGCAATCTCAATGTGTAATTGTTAAAACGATTCATATCTGTGTATTTGTACTTCATATGGGTCAGCAGTGGGATCAGATATTTAAATTGTGCCCTTTCTTTGAAAATAAAATATTTAAGAACAGGATCTCAAACCGTTAGCTCTTTGTTGGCAGGGATGTCTTAAATAAAAGGGCTTGTGTCAAAAATTCAAATGTTTCCCTCCTCCCCCTTTTCAGTTCTAGGTCTCGTTCCAGATCATATTCTCCAGCTCATAACAGAGAGAGAAATCACCCAAGAGTATATCAGAATCGGGATTTCCGAGGTCACAACAGAGGCTATAGAAGGCCCTATTATTTCCGTGGGCGCAACAGAGGCTTTTATCCGTGGGGCCAGTATAACCGAGGAGGCTATGGAAACTACCGCTCGAATTGGCAGAATTACCGGCAAGCATACAGTCCTCGTCGGGGCCGTTCCCGATCCCGGTCCCCAAAGAGAAGGTCCCCTTCACCGAGGTCCAGGAGCCATTCTAGAAACTCCGATAAGTCTTCCTCTGACAGGTCAAGGCGCTCCTCATCGTCTCGTTCTTCCTCCAACCACAGCCGAGTTGAATCTTCTAAGCGCAAGTCTGCAAAGGAGAAAAAGTCCTCTTCCAAGGATAGCCGGCCGTCTCAGGCTGCTGGGGATAACCAAGGAGATGAGGCCAAGGAGCAGACGTTCTCTGGAGGCACCTCTCAAGACACAAAAGCATCTGACAGCTCGAAACCGTGGCCAGATGCCACCACATACACTGCTGGTTCTGCGTCACGGGCCTCTGCAGTTTCTGAGTTGAGTCCCCGGGAGCGAAGCCCTGCTCTCAAAAGCCCGCTCCAGTCTGTGGTGGTGAGGCGGCGCTCACCCCGTCCTAGCCCTGTGCCAAAACCTAGCCCTCCACTTTCCAGCACGTCCCAGATGGGCTCAACTCTGCAGAGTGGTGCTGGGTACCAGGCCGGGACACACCAAGGTCCATTTGATCATGGCTCTGGGTCCTTGAGTCCATCCAAAAAGAGCCCTGTGGGTAAGAGTCCACCGGCCACTGGCTCCACGTATGGCTCGTCTCAAAAGGAGGAGGCTGCTGCTCCAGGAGGAGCAGCCTATACAAAGAGGCAAGTGTCTCGTTTCCTCTCCTGGTTGTGTTTTTATCTCGCCAGCTGGCAGTTTAATTGTAATGTGATTTAGGTTAGAGCTCTGATTAATGGTAATAAGGTAATCCCCGTTTCCTAAACTTTGCAGTAGCAACCTTGAAAAGCATCACCCAAGGAAACCTTTAGCTTAACTCTAGCTTTCCTGCCTCCCTGAATTTGTATTGTAGCATAAAGTTTCTTTAGACTGCTCTGCAATGATGTTTTCACATTTAAAATTTGCCTTGGATTCTACCAACGTAAGCCAGAGAACAGAGTTTTGTGGGTCAGCTATCAAAAAATTATAGTCTTTGCCAAAATGAGCGGGCCATTGGAGATGTTAGACCCTGTAGGACCCACCATCTACTGTGATCAGTCTGCATCAGTCCATGATGATGAAGAGCTACACCTTGTACCCTCACACCCTCCAGTTGAGGAGACTGGGCAAAATGGGAAAGCCCGAGGCTTAGTCCAGGAAGCCCTTGTTTTAAAATCACAAGGTGGGTGTGTGTCCCAGTAGAAGCTAACAGGTTGCGTGTGTTAGGAGAGGACGTGACTGTGCTTCTGCTGTGGGGGACATGGTGAGTTGGAACCTGAATCTTTGTGTGGTTGGATGGATTGGGATGGCAGAGACGGAACAGGGAAGTTGCATTGGGACCAGGTTGTCAAGAGGTACTTAACCGGGCAGGTGGTTCCCCCCTCCTTTTCTCTCTCTCTCTGTCTCATTAGCATATTCTTTGGTGCCCCTGCTGTCCTTTGATTCTTCTTTGCCATATTAACTCAACTATAACTTGATTAGACTTCCTTCATTAATGGTACAAATGAGATGTTCAGCCTCTGTACTTTCCAGCCTTCAGTGAGTCTGCTTTAAAGTGTAAGTGTGGTTCCTTGCCAGGACTGGGAGTCTCATTAGGAGACTCAAGGATGAGCTCTGCTTTTCCATAAGAACGAGTAGGATGGTTTTTGCCCTCTTCCCCCAATTAACTTGTATTTTGTTTTTTATTTGTGTTCGCAGTATATTTCATATTTAGATCTTCTAGGTGACTTGAAGCAAACATGAAGTCTCTTTTGAGACTTGTATTTCCAAATGTGAGTTGTATAAAAAGCAAAACAGTCCAAGGTTGAACATTCTATGTTAACTTTGCTGAAAGCAGATTTTAAGTGACTGAGTGAAGGTTGGATAAGACCTTAATTTTTTTTTTCCTAGACCACTTACAGGTAAGTAGGTTTTTGTTTTTTAGTATCCTAAAAAATTACCTTTGCTGTTTTCTTTTTGGTTGCTCTTGTAAGATACAACTCCATGGGCCATGTATTTTTCTCTTAAATGGCATCCAAGTTCATAGATCTGTGAAGGGCCACTTTTTAGAAATTACTAGAAAGTAACCAAGTAGAAAGTCCTTTGGTAACACTGGAATCTACAAGACATGTTTGTTCAGAGAATTAAAAAAAAAAAAAAAAAAAAAAAAGTGCTGTTTTAGATCAGGTTGCTTAAAGAAGCCTCTTTTGTGTCTCCCTTGTGTTTTATAACTAGGTACCTAGAAGAGCAGAAGACCGAGAACGGGAAAGATAAGGAACAGAAACAAACAAACACTGATAAAGAGAAAATGAAAGAAAAAGGGAGCTTCTCTGACACGGGCTTGGGTGATGCGAAAATGAAATCTGATCCATTTGCTCCCAAAACTGATGCTGAAAAGTCTTTTCGGGGTAGCCAGTCTCCCAAAAGGTATAAGCTTCGAGATGACTTTGAGAAGAAGATGGCTGACTTCCATAAGGAGGACATGGATGGTCAAGATAAAGACAAAGCGAAGGGAAGGAAGGAATCAGAGTTTGATGATGAACCCAAATTTATGTCGAAAGTTATAGCAGGTGCAAACAAAAACCAGGAGGAGGAGAAGTCCGGCAAATGGGAGGGCCTGGTGTATGCGCCTCCAGGAAAGGAAAAGCAGAGGAAAACCGAGGAGCTGGAGGAGGAATCTTTCTCAGAGAGATCCAAAAAGGAGGATCGGGGAGGGCCCAAGAGAACCGAAAGTGGGCACCGGGGGTTTGTGCCTGAAAAGAATTTCCGAGTGACCGCTTACAAAGCAGTCCAGGAGAAAAGCTCTTCACCTCCCCCGAGAAAGACCTCTGAGAGCCGAGAGAAGCTAGGAGCCAAAGGAGACTTTTCCTCAGGGAAGTCTTCCTTTTCTATTACTCGAGAGGCCCAGGTCAATGTCCGGATGGACTCTTTTGATGAGGACCTTGCCAGGTGAGGTGTGGTCCTTGAACCTCAGGGCTTTAGTGGTCTAAGGGGCATCTCCTTATCCCTCTCTCTAAGGATGTTCTGGAACCAGGACAGGCCCCTCCTGTATTTCCTGTGCTATCCAAGTTTCATAGCTGATACGTCAACCTGTGTTAAGTGGAGAAGTGTGTGTCACTAAGGAGTTATGTGTTGGGGGCAGTATCACAGGGGTGGTGAAGCATCTTTGCAGTCTTCAGTGACTGGCTTTCTGGGTGTTGGGTCCCCTCTTGACCTCTGTCCATTACCCTACCCCATATCCCCTGTCATCCCATTTTTTCCCCTTAAATGTGCTTAAGGTGATTTTGCCTGTGGAGCCATCCAGAATCCATTTTTCCGCGCTGGTTACCAGAGTCAGTTATTACTACAGACCTCCATCACATAACATAGCAATTTTAAAGTTGGGGCTTGGGTGGAAGAAGGGTGTGTTGGCAGAACTTTAGGGAAGAACGGTAAGGCCCAGACTGACTGTGTTTTATACCTGGTGTGAGAACCGCACAGCCAGTTGGAAGTCTGCCTGAGCAGCATTCCAGGCACCTCCCACATCACTGTGTCACTTCACTGAGTGGCCCTGGCTGGGCAAGCTAGTTGATCTTTTAAATACTTTTCAATTTGTTGTGTGTGTTAAAACCAGCAGCGACTCCAAAAACAGAGTTACTGATGTTCAGTACTTTACCCTGACCATTTGTTCCTGTCAAAGACTCCCAGTGAAAAAAGGGAAGAGAGATTTTGGATGCCCTTTTCCCTAGTTATGGTCCATTGAAATTACTTTGAACTTGGGTAGGAAGCAAAAAGGAACTTTGTGGGTAAATTTAAAACTACTGAGGAAAAAAAAGCATTGTATTTTTAGGGTTTGAGTGTTTTGACTTCCTGTATATCTTGTTACACGGGGCCTCCCTATGTTTCTTTTTCAGACCCAGTGGCTTATTGGCTCAGGAACGCAAGCTCTGTCGGGATCTAGTCCATAGCAACAAAAAGGAACAGGAATTTCGTTCCATTTTCCAGCACATACAGTCAGCTCAGTCTCAGCGGAGCCCCTCTGAACTGTTTGCCCAGCATATAGTGACCATTGTTCACCATGTTAAAGGTAAGTGCAGACCCCAGCTTGCTTGAGCCTCCCTTTCTGCGTGCTTAGCTTCCTCTCCTATAAGCAGAAGGATGAGTGGGTGACTAAGGGAGCCTTTTGGGGCCCTTTATCTCATCAAAAGGGCCTTTGAAGCTAGGGACTGGCTTGAAGGAAATTCCTTCCGAGGAGGAGTTTGCATTTTGTAATTACAGACTTGAACATTTCGAAATTATAGTAACCTGTGCTCATGAGAATAGGTAAAATACTTCACGTAAGGTTTAAAATGCTGGCAGAAGGAAGTATGAAAAGTGGCTTTTCCAGCACCTCTGTCTTTTCCTTTCTAGCAGATGAAAGCCTGTAGAGATCTCTCAGAGACTTTGTGGTGTGAATTTCTTCCCCACATTATTCTACCATTTCCTGGGCAGATTGAGGTGGGCAGGTTGGGAATGGCTGAGAGAAGTGATACAGAAGCTAGGTTGGGCCAGTTACAGGTTCTACCTGAAATCTAAACTCCAGTGGGAGTCGGTGCGGTGATTCACAGAGAAGTGAGCTCTCGGTTTCCTTGTATCCATGTCCTAAGACAAGGGACTTATATAGTGGAAACCCATTGGCCAACATTGGATCGTGTCTGAACCAGCCGTTTTTCCTTCCTCTTTTCAGCGTGTTTGTTACGTGTATTTGACGACTTGAGTCACATGTCTGGCTACAGGTTCATGCAGAAGAGTTGAATATTCTGCCTTTGGTAGCATAACGTGTTCTTTGAATTCCCACAGAGCATCACTTTGGGTCCTCAGGAATGACATTGCATGAGCGCTTTACTAAATACCTAAAGAGAGGAACTGAGCAGGAGGCGGCTAAAAACAAGAAAAGCCCAGAGATACACAGGTGAGGACTTCAGCCTTACACTGGAGGTGGCCATAAAAGATTGCTCATCAGATAATAAACTCCTCTTGTTTTTATCAACATTAGGTGCATTAGCAGCAGGGTTTAGGGTAAATACTCTCCAGACTCTAGCAGTGGGCGTTTGTTGTTTGAGTGGAAAGGACATGCCTTAATGACTATGGTTGCTCACTTTGGGCCTGAGGAAGACCGGCCTTTTGATATAGATGAATCCTTGTATTGTTGGGAGCTGACAAATAGTAACCTGTGACCACTGCGAACTTCTATAGGCAGAGTAAATGCTAAGTTTCTGTAAGCAACCCCTGTGTTCCATATATCAGTTCTTTTGGAAGAATTTGCAGTGGGTGGGAGAGCTTGCAGAATTATATCAAAGGGTTTAAAGCCCAGCAGTTTTAGAGTATCACATTCAATTGTGGCAGTATATTCAGCAGTTACAGGCTTTGTCTAGAAACAAACTTGGCCGTATCTTTAATTTCTTAATAGTCCGCTCTTGAGCCTGTTGCGGTAGGTAGAAGAATGCTGTTTCTACAACAGTCTTCGGGTTTTAGGGCCTTTGGGGTGTGTGTACGTGCCAGGCCGTTGTTTTCTCATCTAGACCGAATCTCATAGGTAAATAATGGGCTATTCTATTCTTATTCCCAAGATGAAAACTGCTCTTTGAGGTTAGCAGGGCATGGATAGTCTTGATGTGAATTTGAGATAAAAGGTGTGGGTGTAGGTGAGTCTTTCTTCCTGGCTGTAACAGTATTGGGAAGGAATGAGAAGTTTCTTCAGTTTGAGTTTGAGAGGTTGGTGCGTATGTCGTGTGTACGCGCCTGTGTGCTCACGGACACACCTATGGGAGAGTATAAACATATAAGCAAAGAATGTAAATAATGTATGTGTCTAAGTTAGGAAACATAATGAAAAAGAATGCCTATGATTCTGTTGCCCAACTTATGAACTAAAATGTTACCACTACTGTATTCACACTGTGGGATATTAAACCTTTTTTCTGTTTTCAATTTTTAGGAGGATAGACATTTCTCCCAGTACATTCAGAAAACATGGTTTGGCTCATGACGAAATGAAAAGCCCACGGGAACCTGGCTACAAGGTGAACTGTTGCTTTGATCGTAATTCCAACAAAATGAGTGCGTTGGGCATGAACTTGACAGAAATGTGTTTGTTTAAATTACTCTCTACTTAAGTTTGTGTTTTTCTTTTAAGGATGGGCATAATTCTAAAAATGAACTACAAAGGGTTAATTTTTATTAAATGTATCAACAACCTTTGTGAAGTGGTTAGAATATGGTAAATGACCCCAAAGTCTATTGAGGTGAGCTTGAGAAAAAAAAGAGAGGAGTTTTGGAACAAGTGCCCATGATGAGAGAAGAAACTTTTTGTGATATTTTTCTGCTTGTAAGTATTATCAAATCAACTATATTACATGCACTATTTCCAACCATGATTTCAAAAAGACATGCATGTCAGAGGAGAGTGAAATATTCATATCTTAACATGGTAGACTGTTTTAAACAGCTAGTCCAGTTTTTTTTTTCTAACATTGTACCATATTTATCATCTGTCGGTTACTGTTACTTTGAAAGCTAAACATTATTTTGATAGCCCAGCTACATTTGCAATGATGTGCACGCAAACATAGTTATTAAGAAGTTAAAGCTTGTATGCAGTCTTTTTACTGTGAAATAATAGGTTTGGGTTTTTTTTTAAGTCTTAGTGTTTATTGACCTTCATTCACATATGCAGTTAAAATTTAAAATTAAAGATTTCCATTGCTGCTGAAACCTTTTCTAAAGATATTAATCTTCAAGTCTTCTGGACAGAATTGTCTTGGTAGTTGAATGTGATGAGAAGCACTCTGGCACAGTGTCTTCTCTCCCACCCCCTTTTCTTTTTCTCCATTTGTCGCCTCCCCCACCCCCCAGTACTCCCCTAGCTCGGCACTAACCATGTGAAATGCAAGGCTTTGAAACAGAAGAGAGCTGGTCCTCAAGGCCTCACAGAGCTGACCCCATAGAGGTGCTGGGGGTGCACGGCCTCAGGGAGCAGCGTCTGCCTTTGTTTTGTTGTTTTGTTCTGTTTTTGTCTTTGGAGGGTGCAGAGGCCCCATTCCCTCTCAAAACCAACATGATAAAAATAAACCTTAAACTTATTCCGGCAAAAAGCTTAGTAGTTTGTGTAAGTGCAATGTTAATACAGAGTCAGCTGCCCATTCCTTCCTCTTTTAGAGAAGTTTTACTTCCCATGAGGCAAATCCTGGTGCTTAATGATCCTGAATCCACCTTGCCCTCTGCTCTGAGTGTCCCAAGAGCTGTCGAAAGCCTTTGCCCTGGTTTGGGACGCACAGTGCTACTGCTGTCCATCTGCGGTGCATGTGCCCTGAGGCTTCGACTTCCTAGGAAGTCAGCAAAAACGGGGTTTTGCTTTCTTTTTCTGCTGCTGCTTTTTTCTTTTTTAAAATAAATTTCGACCTGGTATTGTCACTTCATGAATTTTCCATTATGGTTTTTGATGTTCCCTCTCTAAAGCTGTTTCTCATTGTAACTAAGCATTTTGGAAGGCTGCTGAAGTGTCCCATGCTCTGTTGCTGGGCTGCATGCTCAGAGCCAGTTCCAAGGAGAGCATAAACCCATGGTGGCTGCCACAGCATAGGTAGGGAAGGACAACACGACACAGGCATTTCCACTCTTGGTGGTGACTATAGGCCTGAGCCAGCCTAACCAGCCACCCTCTAAAGCGGAATTTGGCCTTCTCAGCTTGTAGGTTAGCCAGAGTCATTACTGGGCCACAGGGGAAGCAAACAAGGCGAGATCGATGTTTAGCATTTTCGGAAGGTAGACATCATTATTTCAGAGAACTGGTTTGGGTTCTGTGAGGGACCCTCAGGAAGGGACTTCTGTGGGACGTCCTGTATCCCTCCCAAGCTTGGGTGCAGTGCCTCACACTCCCAGTGCTTCCTCTGTACCACTCCATTGGAGTGGAAACCACAGTTTGTGGGGTGGTTGAGTTGGCAGCCCTGAATCCCAAAAACCTTCATTTTGATTTCTCTCTTGGCAGACTGAGGGAAAATACAAAGATGATCCTGTTGATCTCCGCCTTGATATTGAACGTCGTAAAAAACATAAGGAGAGAGATCTTAAACGAGGTAAATCAAGAGAATCAGTGGATTCCCGAGACTCAAGCCACTCGAGGGAAAGATCAGCTGAGAAAACAGAGAAAACTCATAAAGGATCAAAGAAGCAGAAGTACGTAAGCCCCTGTTCCCTCATTCAGACTCCTGAGTGGGGTCTCTTGTCTGCTCCTTCTGGGCTCTATACCAGAGTTTCATTTAGGGTTAGGGATGATAGCAGTTTGTTCTTTGATATCCTGTAACTGTCAGGTAAGGTCCCTGGCTTGAAAACAACTTCTGCATCAAAGTAGGGGTATGATCCTTGTCCAGAGAAGGCCTCCTGGGAGATGGGTGTTTAGTTTGGCTCTAGGGATGGAGTGGAAAATCATTTGGGAATTCCTTTTGGGTTATTTTAGACATTTTCTTTGATACATTCTTTTTCATCACAAATTTTAATGGGGAGGTTATGTTTTAGAAATGGCTCAAAGTTGTTGGCTCATAGTAACACTTTTGTCAAAGACATAGGGTGAAACTAAATAATAGGACAAGGTTGTTGATTTTTTTTTTTTTTAAGAACATTACCTCCCCCCCCCATTAATGTTTCTTTATTTTGAGAGAGAGAGAGAATATGAATCCCAAGCAGGCTCAATGCTGTCAGCACAGAGCATGATGAGGGGGTTCTTGGGGCTCTGTCTCACGAAGCATGAAATCATGACCTGAGCCAAAATCAAGAATTGAATACTTGAGTGAGCCACCCAGGCGCCCCAAGATTGTTGATCTTAAATGCCCTTTAAGATCTAGTTTGACAGACACTTCCAAGTAAGGTGTTCCAAATATTCTTTAAACAAAGGTAGCATTGTTGAACTTCATAGGGCAGCATTCATGCCAAGGTCCTGTCATTTCTGTTTACATCTGTGAAAGTTCCATGACTTTTCAGTCATGTTTCATTAAACATAGAATTGAAGCCCCACACATTCCCATATGAAGCAACACCACTTTTGCTGTTTCTGAACTTCGGCCAGCAGGCGTTTTCATTATCCATTTTCTGATAACAATCCTTTGAGATAAGTTGCACGGTTGGTATGGTACCCACTTTGCCCATTTGAAAGATAAGCTGAGCTTATAATGATTTTTCTGAAATGACATAATTATCAGCTGACATCAAAACTCAGATCTTCTGTTCCACTTTTGCTTCCTTCCACTGTGTTACTTGTGCATCAGGAGCCCTGGCACTTGCCAGGGCTGCCCCCTGACAAAGGGACCTGATAATCCTCAACAGGGAGTGGATGTGGTGGTCCAGTAGTCCTCAGCACTGCTTCTGGTGGAAAGGAGGCAAAACCCCTCAAACATTTCAGGGTTGGGTTTGGATTATTGATCCTGATTCCTTTCCCTGGAACACGTACCTCTTCCCCTGACTTGCTGTGTGATGTTGAAACCCTAGTGTTTTGTGATTGGGGCAAGAAGAAAGATGTTTAATCTCGTTAAATATCACTCTTCAGGGGCTCCTGGGTGACTCAGTCGTTTGGGCATCCGACTTTGGCTCAGGTCGTGATCTCACAGTCCGTGAGTTCGAGCCCAGTGTTGGGCTCTGTGCTGACGGCTCGGAGCCTGGAGCCTGCTTCGGATTCTGTGTCTCCCTCTCTCTCTGCCCCTCCCCTCTCATGCTCTGTCTCTGTCTCAAAAATAAATTAAAAAAATTTTTTTTAAAGAAATTAAAAATCTATATATATATGTATCACATCACTCTTCAGTTTACAAAAACGGTTTCTCGAGTGACTGAAGAAGAACTTAACCCAAGATCACACAAGTAATAAAAGTGATGCTGGGACTCTAGTCTGAGGCCTTTTGGGATCTTGTTTTTAAAACCTCTTAGAAAAATCCTGTGATGATAACTTAGATTTCCCCTATTTATGAGTAAATGCTAGAAAGAGGCACTAGGATTTAAATATTTAAGATCTTGAGCTTCTCAAATGTCGAATGTGGTGGGAGGGGGAGCAGGGTGCTTTGTTTGAGAAATGGAGGAGGACATGGGAAGGGAGGATAGCAGTAGGTTATTGGCGCTTGGCTGGCCTTTACCTCTAAGTGTCCTCTACTCCTGGGAGCCTGGCCTTTCTGCCATCTTAAAGGCAGCCAGTAACCCCCACTAGCACATGGCAGGGCTGGCACCAACTTCTCCATAGACAGTGACTCATTGTAGTAAGCTAATTTGCCCTGGTCTGTAATTTCTCTCAGATGAAGGGAAGGGAGGGAAGTAACTCTGGGAAGAGTTTTGCCGGATCCTGCGCTTTAATAACTCAACCTGTTTGAGCTCAGTGAGAGGTGGTATGTGGGATAGTGGTATAATTAGAGCTAGGTTTGAACCCCAGTTCTGCTCAGCTCTGTCACCCTGAATCTCTTGTCTATAAAGTGGGAGAAATAATACTGAATAATCACAGCCGCCATTCACTACTCACCTGCTATGTCATTGTGAAGTGTTGAAGCATATTGTTTGTTCAGTCTCTAGAACAGGCCTAAATTAGGCCAGTAGTGTTCTTCCTATGAGAAATAAAAGTAATGTAAAGCACTAAACACATGGTAATATATTAAGCCTCTGTCCCAGTCCCAGATACATCATGGCTTACAATGCAGTGTTCTCTCCTCTGCCTTTCTAGTTCATGCAAATGTATTATACGGGGCCATGGGCTGTGTTCTGTTCCTTCTCTGTGTATGTCCCATGTTCATCACAGGCTGACACATAGACCTGTCACTGAACATGACCCACAGAACTGAGAGGAGGCCTCCTAGGTACCCTGGGTGGGTAAGTTGGGGGTGAGTTGGGTGTTTTGAGGTTACTCAGTGTCTTCAGTGTTTTCATCACAGATATGTTCCTGATTGCCCTGTGCTTCTTACCAGTGAGTCCCCAGCCAAGGGCTGTACCCTGGAGCTTGGTGATTTAAATCCCTGGCTCTTCTGTTTTCGTAGGAAGCACCGGAGAGCGCGAGACCGGTCCAGGTCATCCTCCTCTTCCTCCCAGTCATCCCACTCCTACAAAGCGGAAGAATACACTGAAGAGACGGAGGAGAGGGAAGAGAGCACCACAGGCTTTGACAAGTCCAGACTGGGGACCAAAGACTTCGTGGGTCCAAGTGAAAGAGGAGGCAGAGCTCGAGGGACCTTTGTAAGATCCTGCCCCCTCTCCCTTTCTCTGAGCCCCTATTCCTCCCAATTGTTTGTTTATCCAAATACTAGTTTTATTGTCCTTGATACAAGGAATTCAGTCTATAGATCCCAGAATCTGTGGTTCCCCTCTTCCTTAAGCTTTTTCTTTTTACTTATATTTCTTACCTGGAAAGCCTCTTGGGGCTTCTGGCCTCATTATTTCCCCCACTTACCTTGACTCCCTGCTATGTCTATAGGGAGGGCCTTGTGCCATGTGGTCCTCTCTGTATGGGCTCCAGACTTGAGCTAGAGACCATTTGACCAGCAGATTGACCAGAGGACTGCTGTCTGTTCTGCACTAGAACAGGATTTGAACAGAAGGCAGGGAGTTGTTTTTCTCCATTCCTGACAGAGTCCTTTGTTCCTTTTCCCTACTTATGCCACAGCAATTTCGAGCCAGAGGGAGAGGCTGGGGCAGAGGCAACTACTCTGGTAACAACAACAATAACAGCAACAACGATTTTCAAAAGAGAACCCGGGAGGAGGAGTGGGACCCCGAGTACACACCCAAAAGCAAGAAGTATTACTTGGTAGGTGTCTGGGATAAGCGGGAAGGGCCGGAGCAGTGCCTTGGGCACACGCAGTAGCTGATACTAAGGCTTTAATTGATCTGTCCAGAACTGTGATTAAATACGTGTGCAGGCATATTGCGGGGGGGGGGGGGGGGGGGGGGGGTGGATTTGTACTTGAGGGACAGCACAGTGCCGGCAAAGATGAGTGTTCTCTTGAGAGCTGGTCCTGGCCTCAGAAGTGTTTTATCGTCTAAGAGGTTTATGGATTCTAGGATAAACAAGAAGGCTTGCTCTGGCCTTTTTAGTCTGTGAGCTTTTTTTTTTTTTTTTTTTTTAAGTTTATTTATTTTGAGAGAGAGTGTACAGGGAAGGGGCAGAGAGAGAAAGAATCACAAGCAGGCTCCGCACTGCCAGCACAGAGCCCGACACGGAGCTCAAACTCACGAACTGTGAGATCATGACCTGAGCCAAAGTTCAGAGTCAGACACTTAACCAGCTGAGCCACCCAGGTGCCTCATAGGTCTGTGAGCTTTTTAATTGCTAACCCAACCTCAGCCTCCCTCCAGCCTTTATTCAGGGATGGAGTCATAACCCTCTCCCAAGTCTGCAGTTCCACTCTCACTCCCTCGTGCAAGATAGATAGAAAAGACAGCACAGGGTTTCTGTGAGGGAGGGGATCTGTCTCCAGAATGAAATGACACTGGGCTCCTCTCATCTCAGCTTCTGGTCACTCCGAAGTAGCAGGCATTTCCCAGCCTCTCCCTGTCTCCCTCATATTGGGGCTCTTCTAGGCTGGATTACCTTGCCAGTGAGTAAGTTCTCTCCGCCTTGCTATATATCACTAGCAGGCCTAGGTCCCAGCACGTGACTCTGAGTGTTGTAACCAAAGTAAACTTGCAGCCAAGGCTTCATCACCCACAAGAAGGGCTGATGTTGGTGTGTATTGTCAGTTGCACAGTTAGGAAACAGGTTTTGTAGATGGTTGTGTACAGCCAACTTCACTTTTCTGGGGCTGCTAGAAGCTGAGTTGAGACTCCTAGAGGACCCTTGGACCCTCCAGGGAGGAGTTGGTGTGGCCTAGGATCAGTGCTGGAGTGGCACTGCTATGGGAGAAGGATTAAAGTCCATCTAGAGCCTTTCTCCCTGTCTCCCATCTGCCTTCTGAAGGAGCATTGCTGGCTTCATGCATTTAGGCTGTTGAACAGGCAGCCCTGGTAAGAAGCAGCTGGCCCTTAGCTGAGTTGACCCCTGGAGCCTGAGGTCCTGCTTGTGATGGTTTAGAGTTTTTGGAGCCTCCTTCTCTCATGAGATCATCAGAACAGGATTGAGATGCAGAACAGGATTGAGATTTTTTCTGCTCAGCCACACTGCCTCTTTGCATGAAATTAAAGGGGGGATAGAAGATGGGAGGCTGGGTTCTGGTCCTGCCTTTGCCACTTACAGGTCTGACACTGTGACCAAGTCATTTGCCTTTGTTCTCACTTCCTGTTCCAGGCTTGTTGGGGTGGGGGGGGGTGGGGCGGGCGGGAAAAGCTGACATCCCAGCGAGGTATTGTCACTTCCTCTGGTAGCTGCCTGATGTCCCACATCAGACATAGCTTCATGTTTTGGTGTGATTGGCTTTCTCAGACCTGTCCTTTGAGAGATGGTGTATTAAGTAACATCGAGTCACCTAAAGTTGCTAAGCCTTTTTCCTTCCTCTTTTGCATGGTGGAGGGTGATAATGATAGGAGGGTAGAAGTGAGGATTAAATGAGGTCATGGGTGTGAAGGTCTTTCAGTGCTCAGTGAGGGTTTTATCATCATTATTATAATGCCCCCAAGCCACTGCCTTAGAATTCCTAAGGCACACAACAGGAAGATCATCTTGGATCTGAATCAGTAGCATTTTTGGACTAGGGCACAGGGATGAGGACACAAAAGGAACAAATGGTGGGGTGGGGCAAAAGGTTGGTTTGAGAGTCACATTTGGATGAGAAGAGGGCTCTGGCCATGATTGTTCGCTCCAGTACTGATGGCAGTTTTCCTTCCTCTCAGCATGATGACCGTGAAGGCGAAGGCAGTGACAAGTGGGTGAGCCGGGGTCGGGGCCGAGGAGCCTTCCCCCGGGGTCGAGGCCGGTTCATGTTCCGGAAATCCAGCACCAGCCCCAAATGGGCCCATGACAAGTTCAGTGGGGAGGAAGGGGAGATTGAAGACGACGAGAGTGGGACAGAGAACCGAGAAGAGAAGGACAATTTACAGCCCACAACTGAGTAGGGGCCACTCTGATGGGAGCCCCTGCCCAGGGGAGAGAGGGCGCTGGGAAGATGGCTGGTGAGGAGCGAAACAGAGAAGCCTCAAGATTGCGAAAATCCCACCCCCCTCACCCCCCAGCCACGCAGAATCCTATCACCGCCGAAAGCATCCCTGGCGCCAAGTCCCACTGGACAGGCGGCCGGCTGAGGGGCCTGGGGGTTGGGCCCAGCTCTGGAGCAGAACACAACACATTGGGCTTTAGCTGTGTTTCTCATTTGTTGTTGGTGTGCGGGGTGGGGGCTGGGGTAGGGAGGGGAGAGCGATACCTGGATTTTGGTTTGTTCCCTATTAGAAACCAACAGTTTTGTTCTTAATTTCATTTGGAGCTAAGAGGACTAATTTGATTTTCAATCTCTTCTCCCTTATCCTGATTTTAAAAGCCCTTCTTCTTCCTTTTTTTTTTTTTTTTTTTTTTTTTTTTTAGGCATATGTAGTAACCATAGCAGAAAGATTTAATTTGGGCAACTTTGATTCTTCAAAGAGAAAACAAAGCATGTGAATAAACTTTGAAGTGTTCACCTCAGTTTGGGACCAAACTGCTTGGATCTTTGTAAAAATTGGTTTTGTATGTCGAGGAGGAGTTCAAGGCCTTTCTGACCACCTTGTGTTCCCCTTTTCTGCACAGCCATGTATCCGATGGTGTGCTGCTAACCATACCCCACGTCCCCCCCACACCCCAATATTTTCTGATTTCTTCTGGGCTGGGCATCCCATTCTCCACCAGCAGCTCCAGTATCCCAAACTTTGTAGTCCTGCTGATCCTCTCAGCAACAGGGGTGGAAACTGGACGGCAGTTTCTGGTCTGTTTTCTAAGAAACTTCTGAATTCTATTATCTTTACAAATATAAGATGAGAAAATAATTTTTTCAATATTTTTTATTAATCTTTTTATAAAATGAAAAGAAACTCCTATGATCGATTAAGGAAGGTGGTTATGGCTGGGTGGTTTGTGGGGGTTTGTTTTTTCTTTTCCTTTTTTTTTTTTTTTTTTTAAACCTTAAGCTTTAAGTTGAAACATTCTTGGATGTTTGGGGGGAAAACATCCTCTTAAAATGGGTCCTTGTGCTTGCCTTCTGGGGAGGCGGTCCTGAGCAGGTGAATCATATGGCATTTATGCATATGTTATATGCGGACTGCACCCACCTCTTCCCCCCACCCCCAACCTTTGCCTCTTGGGTTGTTGTGCTTCTTTCCCCTTACTTTGCTACATTTCTATAGTTAAGTTGGTTTTACTTGAATGATTCATGTTTAGGGGGAAAAAATGAAAACACCCTTCAAATTTGTTTCAACTCCTCCTGCAAATAAATAAATAAATGAAGAAGGCAGATGTAAATGGACTCTGGTCATTGTCACCCTTAGTGTGGGGGGGGGGAGGGGGGGGAGGGTACCTGCCACAGCAGCTTCAGGGCAGCTGAAAAGACAAATGTCTGTGAGGGCTGGGCCCAGACTGTTGCTCAGTCTCTTCATCAGCTCCGTGCCCAGTTGTTCTGGGAGGAGACTGCCACCCTTTGCTGGCTAGTAACTCGTCACCCCAGTGGTTTTGCATCATCCTGTAACTTGGACACCCCAAGAGAACTAGGTTTTTTCCCTGTGTTACGGGCAAGGACTTTGGCTTCCAAAGTGGTGGGGTAAAGGTCACGGGTCGTGGACAACAGGTTCAGCCTTCCGTGTTCACCACTGAGCAGAAAGATTACTTGAAAGCCCAGCCTGGATGGGATTGGCACCAGATGGACCCTAAACTTCAGCCCTTACTAGCTCTGAGCTTGGCTCTGAGCAGGAGCCACGGAAGCTCTTCAAGTTCCTTTTTTCTCGCCCTTTTCCCAAGGAGAATCTGGGAGGTGTTTTATGAAACCAAAGAAGCCAGGTGGCGGGAAGCTGGGATCTCTGCCCTCCTCCTTTGACCTGGGGTGGGGCTGTGGGGGTAACGTGCCTTCCAGGGACAGCAGAGATTTGGAGTACACTAGAAATAGCTTTGTGTGCGCTAGACAGCCACCTCCTCCACCCAGGGCCTGCCTCAGAGCAGTTGCAGCCTGCTGGGGGCCCCACCCTGGTATGCGCCTCTCCCGCCTCTTCCCCGGCTGCTCAAAGCTTGCCAGCGGGGAGAAGATAGGCCAGGGAAGGCTCTTTGCGAACGGTGGGTGGGAGCCTCAGGGCCTACGGCTGCCAGGGGGAGGAGAGGCGGCTAGACTGTAATTTAAGTGACTAGGTTGGGATAAACACGTGGGGGAGCTGTGGCCCCAGCACTGGCCAGGGACCCTGTAGTCCTCCTCATCCCTGGGTTGGGGGCCGAACCTGCTGAACCGGGCCGCCCCCTCTCCCACACCCACTCCCAGAATCCGGGGCCCGACCTATCGGCTAGCGTCTCCGCCTCCTTCGCTTCACAACCTCGCAGCTCGTCCCACCCATCCTACCTGGGCCCAGTACTCGGCTGCCTGCGGGACAGTACTGTCCTTCCAGCGCCCGGCTCTGGAGCGCGACCCTGAAGCTATGGGTATGTGCAGAGGGTTTGGGGTGGCGGAAATGGCTCACACCACCGCCCCGCTCTCCCGTTGTCCTCCACGCGGAGCCCGGGATTCTCGCCTAAGCCAGTGTGCCCGGACCGGTCCCTTCTGAGACGCGCCCCCGCCCGGTCCTCCGCCCGCAGAGGTGCTGGTCCTGGCCGGATACCGCGCGCAGAAGGAGGACGAACTGAATCTGGCCCCCGGGGACGTGGTCCGGCAGGTGTGCGAGGGGTCCGCACGGGGCTGGCTGCGCGGAGAGCTACGGGGTCGTTGTGGCCTCTTCCCCGAGAGGTCGGTGCAGGTGAGGCCGGGCCGCAGGTCGGGTGGAGGAGGGTCTCAGTGCGCGCCCTCAGGAACTGAGAGCCCCCACGTCCCCATGCCCTCATCTCCAGGAGATCCCCGAGGCTCTGCGCGGCGCCGGGGAGGCGCCGAGCCCGCGCTGTGCGCGCCGCCGAGGTGAGCGCCAGGCCGGGTGGGCGGGCGCGCGGAGCCTGCGCGGCTCCGGCCACCCCTAGCGGGACGTGACGGGCGCGGCTCTGGGCGGGGTCAATCGGCACTCTGTGGTCTGTGATTGGTTCTTGGGTACAATGCTCCGCCTCAGGGCGGGGCCTGGAGCTTCTGCTAGGGCGCTCCCGGCCCGCCCCTCTCTCAGCACAGTGGACTGGGGCTCACAGATCAGCGGCCCCTCTCTCTGGTCCGATCTGAGGTCGCCCCGCCAAATCTCGGGGCCCCCAAAGATGGTGCAAGGTGAACTTCAACTACAGCCCGGAGCAGGCGGACGAGCTGAAGTTGCAAGCTGGGGAGATTGTGGAAGTGATAAAGGAGGTGAGGGGACGAGGTGATGATGAGAGGCTTTGGACCGAGGTGCTGGAGGGCTGGAGGTGCTTGAGGTGCTGGAGCGCTTGCGTCCCCAGGGAGATGTGTGAAGTGAGGGTGTGGGCGATGGGGATGGTGAGGGGCGCCGAAACGGGAAAGTGAGGGAGCAAAGGAGGAGGTGGGCATTGGGCAGAATCGGGGCAGAAAAAATGGTGGAAGAATTCTCGAAAGACCCCGGGGCAGAACCAGATGGCCCTGCGTCCTCCTCCTCCCCAGATTGAGGACGGCTGGTGGCTGGGGAAGAAGAACGGGCAGCTGGGAGCCTTCCCATCCAACTTTGTGGAGTTGCTGGACAGTGGGCCCCCAAGTGAGACCTGCACCCTGTGACCCCGAGAACCCTTGTGACCAGACTCTGGAATCTCCAGTGACCCTCCCGGTGGCCCTGGCCTGTGATCCACACATCCTGACCCTGTGACCCCTTTGACCTCTCCCACGATCTAAACTGAATTAGCAAGCCCCCTAACTTCACTGTCCCCACCAGGCCTCGGGAACCCAGACATGCCTTCAGTCAGCCCCAGTCCCCAGCGGCCTCCCAAGGTAAACTGGGTGCGGTGGGCACAGGAGTGGTGAGTGCCTCTTGGGGAGGTGGAGGCTCAGCTTCTTCCACCCTCCCCCTCCCCCATTAGCTGAGCAGCCTGACCTATGACAGCCCTCCAGACTACCTGCAGACAGGTGAGCACCCAGCCAAAGGTTTCCTGGAAACCCCCTCCTGAGAGCCACCCTGACTTGGGAGAGGGGAACCCCCAACTAGGCTGATGGGGGAGGGAGCGGCTGACTGATCCGGGGAGAGGAGTTGGCTTCAGTGGCCTGACCTCCCCTCAGTCTCCCGCCCTGAGATCTATAGGGTGCTGTTCGACTACCAGCCTGAGGCCCCAGATGAGTTGGCGCTGCGGAGAGGAGACGAGGTGAAAGTACTGAGGAAGGTATGAAAGGCGCAGGGCAGGGGAGGCGGCCCGGAAGGGTGCGTGGAGAAGCGGAGGCCCCCTGGAAGGAAGGAGCTTGGATATCTGGCTCACTTCCCCATGGCCTCTCGCTCTCCCAGACCACAGAGGATAAGGGCTGGTGGGAAGGAGAGTCTCAAGGCAGAAGAGGAGTCTTTCCAGACAACTTTGTGCTCCCCCCACCCCCAGTGAGTATGGAGCCAGACACTCAGGTAGGGGGGTGGGGCGTGCTGCTCTGGACAAAGTTGGGGGTCGTGGTGTTTAATGGGCATTTAGTTCACCCCTAAATGAGGGGACCCTTCTTCAGATTCTGATAATTTTCTTCTTCACAGATCAAGAAGCTGATCCCACGGAAAGTGGCATCTCGGGAGTCAGGTGGGTGCCCAGGAAATCTGGGAGTTTTGTGTGGGGGGTGGATTTTGTTGTCGGCGGGGGTGGGGGGGGGCTCACCAGTTTAGTTGCCCATCCGTAAACACCCATAGCTCTCCAGTGGTTCACTGTTATAGCCCCTTAGGAGCTACCTCTATGTGGGTTAAGGACCTGGTAGGAATGTGTGCAGATCAGTGTGTAGGAATCAGTGTATTACTGTGTTCATAATTTTTTGTGTGTCTTGAGAATGTGGCTATCAGCATGTTTAGATTCATTTCCTTTTGTTTTTAAATTTTTTTTTTAATGTTTATTTATTTTTGAGACAGAGAGAGACAGAGCATGAACGGGGGAGGGTCAGAGAGAGGGAGACACACAATCTGAAACAGGCTCCAGGCTCTGAGGTGTCAGCACAGAGCCTGATGTGGGGCTCGAACTCACGGACCGCGAGATCATGACCTGAGCCGAAGTCGGCCGCTTAACTGACTGAGCCGCCCAGGCGCCCCATAGATTCATTTCCTTTTTTAAGGAAAGGTATGGATCAATGCGTCTGCGTCTATGAGACCGTGTGTGTGTTCACACGTCATATAAACGTGTCAGTGAATAGTTCTGTTGGGGTATTTTATTTATCTTTTAATGTAATATTTCACGCAAAACGTACATATGTGCTTGAAACCTCAACAATGGACTCCCGTGAACATTCGCGATCTGTCACCAAACCCAAGAACTAGAATATTGCTAGTAGTTTGTGTGTTCCTTTTCTTTCCCATTCTGCTACCTACCCCAAAAAGGTAACCACTATCCCGAATTTTGTGTTTATAATTCCCTTGAGTTTTTAAGTTTCCTTACCTATGTATGCGCCTACATAATGTATTGCTTGATTAATTTTTGCTTCTTTTGAGCTTGATAAAAATGATATCTTGTTTATAGTCTTCTGGGAGTTGCTGTTTCCAATCACCATCATATTTCTAAGATTAATCCATGTTGTATGTAGATGTAAATTCACTAATTTTCCTCTGCTGTATAATATTCCTTGCAGGGAATTTACCACAGCTTCTGTATGTATCTGATCGCCTGATGTTAGACATTTTCATTATTTCTAGTTTTTGTTACAACAAATAGTTCTAACATTCCTGAGCCTCTGTCCTGGTGTGCACGTACAATAATTTCTCTAGGATATAATCCTAGGAGTGGCACTTCTAGATTATAGGGTTCGTGAATGTTCAGTTTTTATGACATAAAGTCGCTTTGGTTTTCAAAGTGTTGTACACTTTAATATTCCACCATCGGTGTATGAGCTGTATGAGATCCTGTTAATCCAAATCCTCTTTAACAGAGGTATTATCAGCTTTTACGTGTGTGTGTGTGTGTGTGTGTGTGAATCTAGTAGCTACAAAAGAGCATCTCCTTTTGGACTTAATTTGCATTTATTTCCCTGGTTAGTTATAATTAAAAAAAAAATTTTTTTTAACGTTTATTTATCTTGGAGAGAGAGAGAGACAGAGCATGAGAGGGGTAAGGGCGGAGAGTGAGGGAGACACAGAGTCCGAAGCAGGCTCCAGGCTCCGAGCTGTCAGCACAGAGCCCGACGCGAGGCTCCAACTCACAAGCTGTGAGATCATGACCTGAGCCGAAGTCGCTCAACCGACTGAGCCATCCAGATGCTCCTCCCTGGTTAGTTATAATTAGTTGGAGTTCTTTATATAAACTGAATACCAATCTTTTGTGGGTTATATGCCTTACAAATATTTTTTCTCATTGTGGTTTGTTGTCTCTTTTTGTATAATGGTGTTCTTTGATGAGCAGGAATTCTTAATTTTAATGCAAACATATCAATCTTTAATGGTTAGCAGGTTTTTCCTTGTCTAAGAAATCCTTCCTGCTCCAAATTCAGAAAAACAGTCATATATATATATATATATATATATATATATATATATATATATATATATGTTTTTTTAATGTTTGTTTATTTTTGAGAGAAAGAGCGTGAGTAGGGGAGGGGCAGAGAGAGAGGGAGACACAGAATCTGAAGCAGGCTCCAGGCTCTGAGCCTTCAGCACAGAGCCTGACACAGGGCTGGAACCCACGGACCGGACTGGGAGATCATGACGTGGGCTGACATAGGACACCCAACCGAGTCAGCCAGGCACCCCTTCTTCTTTTTAAGCTTATTTCTTCTTTTTAAGCTTATTTTATTTAGAGAGAGAGAGAAAACATGTGTGTGGGGGGGGGCAGAGAGCAAGGGAGAGAAACAATCCCCAGCAGGCTCTACACTGTTAGTGAAAAGCCTGATGTGGGTCTCGACCTTACGAACCGCCAGATCGCGACCTGAGTTGAAGTCCAAGGCTTAACCAACTGAGCCACCCAGGCACCCCTCATTTATATTTCTTTAAAACATTTGAAGTGTTGCTTTTTAAAGTGCCTTCATCTCTGTAGCTTTGATTTTTTTTTTTTTTTTTTGCATATTTTTATTTGTAAGAAATTTTCTTTTAATTTATTTTTTTAATTTACATCCAAGTTAGTTACCATATGGTGCAACAATGATTTCAGGAGTAGATTCCTTAATGCCTCTTACCCACTTAGACCATCCCCCCCTCCCACAACCCCTCCAGTAACCCTCTGTTTGTTCTCCATATTTATGAGTCTCTTATGCTTTGTCCCCATCCCTGTTTTTATATTATTTTTGCTTCCCTTCCCTTATGTTCATCTGTTTTGTATCTTAAAGTCCTCATATGAGTGAAGTCATATGATATTTGTCTATTTGTCTTCCTCTGACTCATTTGCTTAACATAATACCCTCCAGTTCCATCCACGTAGTTGCGAATGGCAAGATTTCATTCTTTTTGATTGCCGAGTAATACTCCATTGTGTATATATACCACATCTTCTTTATCCATTCATCATCCATCGATGGACATTTGGGCTGTTTCCATACTTTGGCTATTGTTGATAGTGCTGCTATAAACATTGGTGTGCATGTGCCCCTTCGAAACAGCATACCTGTATCCCTTGGATAAATACCTAGTAGCACAATTGCTGGGTTGTAGGGTAGTTCTATTTTTAATTTTTTTGAGGAAACTCCGTACTGTTTTCCAGAGTGGCTGCACCAGTTTGCATTCTCTGTGGCATTGATTTTTAATGAGTGACCCAATTAGAACTTCTTCCATATGGACAAGGAGCTATTTCAGCATCGTTTATTATTTTCCGCGTGTGATTTTTACCCAGCTTTTATAAAATTTCTTTCTTTTTTTTTTTTAATTTTTTTTTTCAACGTTTATTTTATTTTTGGGACAGAGAGAGACAGAGCATGAACGGGGGAGGGGCAGAGAGAGAGGGAGACACAGAATCGGAAACAGGCTCCAGGCTCTGAGCCATCAGCCCAGAGCCCGACGTGGGGCTCGAACTCACGGACGGCGAGATTGTGACCTGGCTGAAGTCGGACGCTTAACCGACTGCGCCACCCAGGCGCCCCTATAAAATTTATTTCTAAATACCACAGATATTTTCTTCTGCCTTTTATTTTATTTTTTTTTTCTTGTGCCTTCTAAAAAATTTTTCTGATATTCTTCTGTTTATTTTGGAATATAGAAATGCATTGATTTTTGTATATTGATTTTATAGCCAGCCACGGTGCTAAACTCTTATTATTTTTAATAGTTTATCTGAGGATTCCTAATAAGTTTTCTTTGAAGACAGTTATGTCATCTGTGACTAATGACAATTTTGCTCTATCTTTTCTACCCCTTATGTCTTCATTTTATTTTCCTATTTTCCTATAGTGGCTAGGGGCTCGATACATTATTGAATAGAAGTAGTCACATTGAGCATCATTACTATGTTCTGATTTCAAGTGGAATGTTTCCAAACTTCTCCTTTAACAACGATTCTATTTCTAGTTCATTTAGAATATTTATCAAGAGTATGTGTCGAGGGGCATCTGGGCAGCTCAGTCGGTTCAGCATCCAACTTTGACTCAGGTCACGATCTCGCAGTTTGTGAGTTCGAGCCCCGCGTTGGGCCCTGTGCTGACAGCTCGGAGCCTGGAGCCTGCTTCGGAGTCTGTGTCTCCCTCTCTCTCTGCTCCTCCCCCACTCACACTCTCTCTCAAAAATAAACATACAAAATCTTTTTAATTAAAAAAAACAAGTATGTGTTGAATTTTCTCAAATTGTTTATATGAGTCTTTTGAAATGATTCTCTGGGTTTTCTCCTTCATTTATTTATTTATTTATTTATTTATTTATTTATTTATTTTTAATGTTTTTTATTTTATTTTTGAGAGAGAGAGAGTGAGACACAGCGTGAGCGGGGGAGGGCCAGAGAGAGGGAGACACAGAATCAGAAGCAGGTTCCAGGCTCTGAGCTGTCGGCGGCGTGGAGCCTGACTCAGGGCTCAAACCCAGGAACTGCAAGATCATGACCTGAGCCAAAGTCAGCCGCTTAACCAACTGAGCCCACCCAGGCGCCCGGAGAGTATGACCTCATCTTAACTTGATTACATCTGCAAAGGTCCCTTTGCAACTGTTATTCAAATGGCTTGACCTTGGAACTTGGGAGGAAACCTTGCATTTTAGGAGCCTTGCACCATTAGCGGTCTAATCTCCTGGTCCCTGGGTACTGATGGCTGACCAAAAATCTGGCTAAATTCTTAAATCAGTTTTGGTGAGTTATATTTGTGATTATCCATTTTATCAGTTTTCTAGTTATTTGCATAAAGTCATTCATAATGTTCTTTTATAATCTGTATCTGCACTTAAAAGTCTTTTTTCATTTCTAGTAATTTTTTCCTTTTTTCTTGTTCAGTCTCATCAGAGACATGTTAATATATTCAAGTACTTAAAAAGACACCTTTTCTATCGTACCTTTTGTTTTCAAGGTTCATCCATTTTTCCGGTGTCTGCTATGCTTCATTCCTTTTAGTTGCCCGATAATATTCCCTCGTATGGATGTACCACAATTCATCCACGTGTTTGCTGGTGGACATTGAGGTTGTTTCTACTTTTGGGGGCATGAACATTTGTGTACAAGTTTTTGTGTTGACGTGTTTCCATTTCTCTTGGGTGTATGCCTAGGCAAATGATTTCTGGGTGCTGTGACCGCTCCGTATTTAGCGTTGGGAGGAACTGTCAGACTGTTTGCCAAAGCGCTAGTCCCGTTTTCTGTTCCTACCAGCAGGTGCGCGAGGGTTCTGCTTTTTCCACATCCTCCCCAGCACCTGTTCCTCTCCTTTTTATGATAATCATCCTAGTGTGTGTGACGTGGTTTCTCATTGTGGTTCTTCTGCTGCACCTCTCTGTGCCAGCTTAGATGTGGACTGTCTCTTCATATGTTTATTGACAATTTATATATCTTTCGGAGAAATGTCTATTTGGATCCTTTGCCCATTTTTAAATTGGGCTATTTGACTTGTAGAAGTTTTTTATTTTTTAATGTTTATTTTTTTATTTTGAGAGACAGGTGGGTAGGGGCAAAGAGAGAGAGAGAATCCCAAGCAGGCTCCATGCTGAGCATGGAGCCCAACCCAGGGCTTGATCTCACAACCATGAGATCACATTCTGAGCTAAAATCAAGAGTCAGACGCTTAACCAATGGAGCCACCCAGGTGCCCCGACCTGTAGGGTTTATATATATCTTGAGCAAATTCCCTTATCAGACACGTACTTTGCACATATTTTCTCCCATCCTGTCGGCTGTCTTTGTACTTTCTTAATGGTACCTTTTAATGCGCAAAAGTTTTACATCTTGATGAAGTCTCACTTCCCTATTTTTTTTTTCTTTGGTTGCTTGTGCGTTTGGTGTCATATCTCCGAAACCAGTGCCAAGTCTCAGGTTAAACCCCAAATCATGTGACCTCCCTTCTCTCATGGCCGTGAAAGCTGCCAACTCCTGCAGCCTGCCCTAGGCCACAGAGGGTCGGTGTGGATCATGCTGGCAGAGCAGGGACAGGTGCAGCCGTGGGCAAGGACGCCATCAAGCATAAATGCTTCTCGGATTATCTCATGCCTTTGGTCCATTTCCAGGGCATGGAAATGGTGGTTTTGTCCAGCTTTCTAGTTGCCTTTAGAGGTGAGGATTTGTCTGGCCCTTCATTCAGCCGTGGTCAGACCCCCTGTCATTATCCACTCCTTTACCTCTGCTTTCAGATTTTCTGCTCCTTGTCTCACTGTGCTTCCTGTTTAACTGGATCTCTCTGCTGTTTTGGCTGTGTTGAATCTGCTATTTAACCTGTAGTGCATTTGATTTATTTCAAGAACGCTGTTTTTCATCTCTAGCAGTTTCAGTTTTCTTTCCCCGCCCTCCCACATTTGCCTGTTTATTCCTGATGGTCCCTTCGTTTCGTGCTCATGTTGCACACAACTATGTTCTCTGACAATTCCTGTGTCTGCTGTGTGTTGTGTCTGCTGAGTCCCATTCTCAGGGGCCTCCTTTCTCGTGTGTTTTATGATTTTTGTGTGTGAGCTCATGACTCGATCCCAACCTGAGTGAGTTGTGTATGCCCCAGTAGGGGAAGATTTCTTCCAGAGAGGACTTGCCTCTACTCCCACCAGTAACTACAGGGCACCCACCAGTAGAGACCACTTCAGCCCTCTGGAAGAAAGGGCTCACTGCTGCGTAGCAACCAAGCTTGGGTTGTGTGGAGAGCCAAGGGAGACACCGTGGGGCATCTGCTCATCACAGGCCCAGGCTCAGTAGCCACAGTAGTGCTGCCCTCTCCCTACTTTTCTGGCCTCAGTTCCCTCCTTTTTTTTTTTTTTTAATTAGAAAAAAAATTTTTTTTAACGTTTATTTATTTGTGAGAGACAGAGAGAGAGCAAGTGCGGGGGAGGGGCAGAGAGAGAGAGGGAGACACAGAATCCGAAGCAGGCTCCAGGCTCTGAGCTGTCAGCACAGGGTCCAAGGTGGGGCTCTAACTCACGAACCGTGAGATCATGACCTGAGCCGGAGTCAGATACTCAACCAACTGAGCCACCCAGGCGCCCCTCAGTTCCCTCCTTTTTAATGGACCTCCCCCACCTCTTCGAGTTCCAACAGTGCCTCAAAATTGTATCTTAAGGAGGATATAATTGTTCTCCAGTGGGAGGGCCCTATCGAGCACCTGTCAGCCGAAGTACGAGCAGCTGAAGTCAAAGCTGACATTTACTGAGCTTTGACTATATGCCAAATACTCTTCTAAGCGCCTCATGTGAAGGAAGTCACCCAGACCTCACAACAACCCTACCAGATGTATACTGGGTGGATGAGGATGCCGGGGCACAGAGAGGTTAAGTGACTTACCCAAGTTTTCACACAGCTGGCAAGTAATGGAGGACGTCAAAGCCTGGTGCCTGGCAATAGGATCCACGCTCTAGCCCACTATGCACACCGTCAGGATTTGTGTGTGTGTCTGCGTGTGATACTGTGCGTGTGACTAAATGCCAGCATGTGTGCATGTGCCAGAGTGGCTGGTCGTGTGTCCACGAATATGAATGTCCCCGCGTGTGACTGTGTTCATGCCGATGTCATCTCAGTGTGGCCTTCTCCGACCACCCCATTTAAAATGGACATTCCTGGGGTGCCTGGGTGGCGCAGTCGGTTAAGCGTCCGACTTCAGCCAGGTCACGATCTCGCGGTCTGTGAGTTCGAGCCCCGCGTCAGGCTCTGGGCTGATGGCTCAGAGCCTGGAGCCTGTTTCCGATTCTGTGTCTCCCTCTCTCTCTGCCCCTCCCCCGTTCATGCTCTGTCTCTTTCTGTCCAAAAAAAAAAAAAAAAAAAATTAAAATGGACATTCCTGGGGTGCCTGGGTGGCTCAGTTAGCTAAGAACCTGACCCTTGGTTTCGGCTCAGGTCATGATCTCACGGTTCATGGGTTCAAGCCCCACATCGGACTCTGCACTGACAGTGCAGAGCCTGCTTGGGGTTCTCTCTCTCTCTCTCTCTCTGCCCCTCACATGCTCATGCTCTCACTCTCTCTCTCAAAATAAATAAATAAACTTAAAAGAGTACATAAAATTGACATTCCTCTGCTTATTCTTCCTCAGTAATCCCTGATAACTCCAACACATTGCATATTCGACTTTTGCTTATGTCTGCTTCCCCCGTAGAATCTGAGCTCATTTGTTTTCGTTTTTGTTTTTTTGGGTTTTTTTGACAGAGAGGGCACAAGTGAGTGAGGGCAGAAAGGGAGAGAGGGAGAGAGAGAGAGAATCCTACAAGGGGCAGAGAGAGAGAGAGAGAGAGAGAGAGAGAAGCAGGGCTCACCCAATGCGGGACTCGAACTCACGAAACATGAGATCATGACCCGAACCGGTCAGATGCTTAACCAACTGAGCCGCCCAGATGCCCGGACCTGAGCTCACTGATTGCTGTGGGAACATGCTGTGGACAGGGGGGCAGTGCAAGCCAGAGCGCAGGGTGGTGACTGTTGCCATAGTCTGGGTGAAGATGCCTGGGTCCGGAGCGCTTAGTGGCAGAGGTGGAGACGAGTGATTGAATTCAGGACGTTTTGAAGGTAGAGCAGTCGAGACGGACCGCTGGTTTGGATGTGCAGCATAAGGGAATGAAAGAGGTCAGCGATGACTCATCTTGTCATCTGAGCAAGTGGGCAAGTGCATGAGGGGGCGTCTGGAAGAGAGGCAGGTTTGGGGGATGACAAGTCAGAGTTCAGTTTTGGGTACACTAAGTGTATGATGCCACTTAGCTCCCCAGCTAGAAACAGAGAGGGCAGTTGGACAGTGTCTGCAGCTCAGGGGCTAGAGATGAAAATGTGGGAGTCGTTGGCCTGTTGTTGCTAATTGAATCCTTCAAACTGGGTGAGGTCTCTTAGGGAGTAAATGAGATAGAGAAGACCGAGAAGTTCTACAGAGGGAGGACTGGATCGGGGAAGGTTATTGCTGTGGTCTAGGAAAAAGATGAAGTCTGACCCAGGGAGACAGCCATGGGCACTGAGCAGGAGACAGGTCTTAGAGAAGTTTGGATAGGGGCGCCTGGCTGGCTCGGTCGGTAGAGCGTGCAACTCTTGATCTTGGGGTTGTGAGTTTGAGCCCCACGTTGGGCAAGAATTACTTTAAAAAAGAAAAGAAAAGGGGCGCCTGGGTGGCGCAGTCGGTTAAGCGTCCGACTTCAGCCAGGTCACAATCTCGCGGTCTGTGAGTTCGAGCCCCGCGTCGGGCTCTGGGCTGATGGCTCAGAGCCTGGAGCCTGTTTCCGATTCTGTGTCTCCCTCTCTCTCTGCTCCTCCCCCATTCATGCTCTGTCTCTCTCTGTCCCCCAAAAAAAAAATAAACGTTGAAAAAAAAAAATTAAAAAAAAAAAAAAAAAGAAAAGAACAGAAAAGAAGAGAAGAGAAAAGAATGGATTAAAAACGGGCAGGATATGAAAGCATGTTCCCTCCAAAGCCTTCCCTGACAACTGTCTTCTGCCAGGTGCCCCTTCAGGTTGCTCCCATGGTTCCCCGTGCCCATGCGGCACGAGGTCGGTAGGCTCCCCCAGAGTTCTGAGGAGGCAGAGTCAAATGTTCATCTCCTGTCCCTAGTCCCCTGTGCACAGGCCAGGGCCACCAACCGTTAGATGAATGGATAAGGGAGTGAATGGGTGCCACACTCCCTTCTTCCCTCCCAGCTCCTCTTAAGGAACCAAAAAAGATGATGCCCAAAGCAGCCCTGCCTACAGTCAAGAAGCTGGTGACAGCTCCCACTGGGCCCAGCAAACCCAAGTAAGGAGCAGGGTGGGGGTGGGGAGGGTACAAAGGAAAGGCTGCTCCCTGCCTCCCACCTTCTGGTCTGATGGTGATATGTTCCAGGCCATCTTGGATACCCAGTGGAGACAGTCAGAAGCGCCCCTCCCGAGACCCCGGTAGGTCTCGCGGCCCCCTCCAGCGGGGGTGGGCGAGGAATGGGGGACAGGGACAGGGTGGTTGTGCTGAAGGACAGAGATGGGGAAAGACCCAGAGTCGGGGGAGCTTGTACCCCTGAGGTTCTGCTCTTCTAGGCTCCAGCGGCAGCTTCCTCAGAAGGGGTCCAGGCCACCCTGGTAGAAAGGGATCGAAAACCCAGACTTCCCGGCAGCGCTCTGCCACCAGTCAGGTAAGAGGGCCTGAGACGCAGGAGAGTGAGACTGCTGGGCAGGGTCTGGTTCCCAGGGGTGTGGCGTACAAGAGGGAAGGATCCCAGGCCAAGGGGGACCTGACTCAAACTGTCAAGGTACCCAGCCCTCAACTGAGACCTGACCCGCATCACCACAGGAGGAAGAGCAGAGCAGCCTGGCAAAGGCCCCTCCTGTGAATAAAACCCCTACTCTGGACAAGACTCCCAGCCCAGAGAAGACTCTGTCTCCGGATAAGGCCCCCACTCCAGAGGAAACCCTGACTCCAGATAAGGTCCCCATCTCAGAGGAGGCCCGGATTCTGGAGTTCAAGGGCCCAGCCCCAGAGAACCCCACCCCAGAGGAGAGCCTGACTCTGGACAAGGCTCCCAGCCCACACAGCATGACTTCTGGGGATGAGGCCCCTGCCCCAGACGTCCCACCTGAGGATGAAGCCCCTGGCCCAAAGATGGCCCTGCCTGGGGATGAGACCCCCACCCTAGAAAAGGTCTTGACCCCTGAGCAGGTGCTCTCTGCAGAGGCCTCCACTAGAGACAACACTCAGCTCCATCACTTCTCTCCGGAGCAAGCCCTGCTGAAGTTCAAGTCTCTCGTGGCCAATGAGGTTCAATCCCAAGAGGTCCATATGCCAGAGGAGCCTGACCTCTGCATGAGGACATACCCTGTGGATCAGAGGGACAGCTCCCCGTTCCACTCTGAGTCCAAGCCAGGGTCCGTGCCTGCCGAGGAGGTACCTGGGCAGCATGAGGCTACCCAGAAGGAGGAGGCACCCCCCAAAAAGCAGGAGTCCCCCAAAGAGATAGCCCCTGTTCAAAAGAATCCTCATCCTATCAAGTCGACTCCAGACCCCCAAGAGACTCCCAGCCTACTTTCTCCGGTTCCACAAAATCTCACGGACAGCAAAAGTGACAGAGGCGATATAATGAGGCTACAGGACGAGGTGGAGTCTTTAAAAAGGTCGCTGGAGCGGATGTGGGTGCAGCTGGAGTAAGTGGGAAGGGGGAGGGCAGGGAAGGAGGCTGGGGCTCTAAGCCTGCCCAGCCCACCCCTTACCCTTGGTCTCTGTCCGCAGGAGGAAGCTGACGGACATCTGGGAGGAGCTGAAGAGCGAGAAGGAGAAGCGCCTGTTGCTGGAGGTGGGTGGGGTGCGGATCCCAAGGGGCTGGGGGCTGGCCCTCCCCTGCCCGCCTCTCCTGACGCCCTCTCCCGACTAGGTGCAGATGAAGCAGGGAACCCAGGAGTCCCGGACCCGGGGCTCCATCCACGTGCAGACGCAGACGCACTGAGGGTGGGCCCGGGAGGGGGACTACGGCGGGACCTGGGGGAAGTCAGGCCCCGGCCACCCACGTCCTCCCACACGACTTTGAGAAACACAAGAAAAGTAAACTGCGGTGTAAGCGCTCCCCTTGCCTGCCTGGTCCGTGCGGGGGCGGGGCCTGCGTGGCGGGGGCGGGACCGGCCTCGCGCTCCCGGCCCTCCGCATTCCTGGCGGTCTCTCCCGGGCACATCTGGCCAACATGTGGCTCCCATTACCGTTCCCAAGGCCTGCGCGCGGCTATTTTTATCCACCGGATGGCGGGGGTGGGTGGGGGGCGTCTCCTTCGGACGTCTGCCGGGTGCTGGAGAGACGGCCGGCCGGCCGGAGGGGCCCAGGCGGGGTGGGACTCTGCCCGTGGGCCCGGATTCCGGAATCCAGCTGTGCGCCAGAGGAGGGGCTGGGCGGGCCTGCTTTCGAGCCCTGACCCCTCCCAGTTGGCCCCACAGTCCGCTCCGAAGGACTCACTGGAACGCACCTCTGCTCAGACACGAAGTCCATAGCCCAGCTCAGGCACACACGGTTAACATTGGGGCGAATAGTGCCTTGGTGTCGGGGTCCCGGGGCCTGATGTGTGCGTGCGTGCGTGTTTGTGTGTGAGTGATTGCCATGATGCATGATCACAGAACATTTGTAGGGATGGGGGCAAAGCGTGCCCACGCCTTCGGCGGGAAGGAATGCATCTGTGAGGAAGGAATGCCAGTGATAACTTGTTCTTTGTGCGTGAGGCTGTGAGGTGGTGGAGTGTGTGTTTTTGTAGAGTCTGTGAACTGAATGCAAGCATGTGCGCTGAGGTGTTGGGTGGGTAGATGGAGGTGGTCAGCCTGGTGAAAGAGTCGAGGAGGGTCTCAACCCTGGGGCCCCCTGCACGGCAGGAGCCTGGGGGATCTTGGGGGCAGGAGTAACGGAGGGAGACTGACTCACTGAGAATGCAGTTTTCATTGGTCACTTCATCTCTTAACCGGTCCCCAGAGAGAGGCTGGGGATCCTGTGTCCTGTCGTCCCCCACGGGCTTTCTGGCAGGACTGGGCGTCCCGGAAGGTGGGGATCCATGCGCAACAGCACTGAGGAAGCTGTGGGGGGTGGGGCCTCCATAGCACCGCAGGCAGGGGCAGTTCCAACGTCCTGGGGCAGCTCTGAGTTCACGCCCCTGACCAGTACTCAGAGTGCCTCGCAGCGGGAGCGGGACGGGTCAGTAATAGTGCATACGACCCAGGGTGCCTGTGGCCGTGGAGTTGGGCCCCAGCGTGCCAGTACCCAGCAGGTCCGGCTGTCCCGTGCGCCAAATCTCCCTCAGGATCCGCTCGCGCTCCTCCAGGCGCTGCGCCCGCTCCAGCTCCTCCGCCGACGTGAAGACGTTGACGCTCAGGGGCCCGTCGGGTTCGGCGGACAGCTCTGGGCCTGGGAGCGTGTCGTCGGGGCCCAGCCTCGTCACCGTGTCCTCTTCGTCCTCATCGTCGTCCTCGGGCTCCAGGGTGCTGCTGCGGGGGTCCCGGCGCGGAGCAGGGGCCCGGGGCCGCGGGCGGGGCGCACAGGAGATGCTGATGACTAGTAGGCACAGCGTTAGCAGCAGGCCAAAGCAGACTCCCAGCACGAAGTAGAGGCCAAAGCTCTCGGGGTTAGCTGGGGGTCAGAGGGCAGAAGTCATGCAGGAGCCCTGGCTCCCCATTCCATTTAGGGGAGCTCCCCCCGCTTCGAAGTTTGGGGGCCAAGGACAGTACTCCTTATTTGAGAGAGTAGGTAGCCGCCCTCGGGCGGTGGCGGGGAGGGGGGGGGCGGGCAGGGAGGTGGGGAGGGAAGGGGTGGAGTGGGGCCTCAGAGGGGCAGGGAGGGGCCCATGCCCCCCGGGGCCCGCCCTCACCGCGGATGTGTGCGTAGGCCGCCAGGCTGTTGCTGAGCAACTCCATGTCCCTTCGGGGGGCGTCCATGCTGCGCTCCGGGGGTGGAAGGGCAGCCCCCCGGCCAGCCTGCGAGGTCAGCAAGGTCAGATCCCAATCCCCAGCCTAGAGCTGCCCTTACCCCGCTTCCTCCGGGCAGCTCCTCCCTGGAAGAGCAGCCCTAGGGCCCACCTTGGCGACAGCAGCTCCCTAACTTCGTTACAGACCTGGGCCCGGCCTGGGGGACCCTTTCCCAGGGCGCAGACGCCCCTCTAACTGGAGGGGTCAGGGGAGTGGGCCGCAGAAGACTCCGCCCCCTCGTCGGGTCTCCAAATGAGGCCCGGCTTCGACGTCCCGGCAGTGGGATGGAGGAGAGAGACGCGAGCGCCTTCCCCACTCCCAGGGCGGGCTCCCGGCAGAGGAAGCCGCCTCCCTCTCCCGTCCAGCCCGCCCCGCGGGGACCCACCGGCCCGGAGGCCCCGGCTCACTCACCGTCAGCGCCCCGCTTCCCCGCTGCCGACCCCGGCGCGTCCGGCCGCCGCATACACCCTGGACCCGGCCGCTGCCGCCCCGTCCGGTCCCGGCCGCCCCGCCTGCCCCTCTCGGCTCCCAGGCCGCGGCAGCGCGGGCCGGACACGGGCCGATGGACCAGCCGGCGGAAAGTTTCCTCCGAGGAAAGAGGCGGGGCGGGGCGGGGCGGGGGGAGGCGGGGAGGAAAAGGGCCGGGAGAGGAAGGGGAGAGGAGCGAGCGACTGGGAGGAGGGGGAGCGAGGCCCGCGGGGCCGCCGGCTCCCCCACAGGAAACCGCTGGGGAGGCCGGTGGCAGCGTCCCGCCCCCAAGCTACCAATAACAATAATAGTAGGATGAAGTTCTGCCTGGGTGCCAGGCAGTGCATGAGTGCCCTTTACGATATTCTAACAATCCTAGAACGTGAGTACCATTGTCACCACTTGGCAGATAAGTAAACTGAGTCACGGAGTGGTTGAATAATTTTACCAAACGGTCAGGATTTGAATCCACTGCTCTCTACCTCTAGAGCCCCGGGCTCTTAACCCCTCCTCTACACCTTGCTCTTCCTCCCAGGAGGCCCCCTCACCCAGGGAAGATTGCTCCTTTTCTCCAGTCCTCCCCCAGATTTTCAACTTACAACGGAGGGGGCTCTCATGCCCTCCTCCCAGGGCCCAGGCTGGGTGAGTGTGTCCAGCTGGCAGAGATCTTGTCACACAGGGTTAATGAATGTTGGAGTCCGGCTGGGAGCCAGGCGCAGGCCGGCCTTGCAAAGCCCAGCCTGGAACTTCTGGCCCCCTGTGCCCTTCACAAGAGCAGGAGGCAGCGAAGTGACGCGTTTCGCTCCCGGATAAACCTGCCGATGCGGGATGCGGGTGCATCCATGCCCGCCTGGGCGCAGGGCTCGAGGGTACCATGTGTTGTGTGATCCGTGTGTGCGGCCTGAGGCTTCTTCCTGCTCAGACTCTCAGCCCCCCATGCTGGGCCCCCCTTCCTGTGTTGGGGCTTGGGGTGAGGGGGAGGCCTTCTTGGCGGGAGCCTCAGAGAGGAGGAGGGAAGGAAGGGGGAGAGGAAATTGCAGACATAGCTGAAGGCTCTGCCTGAGGCCTGTGGGCCAGTGACCCCCCTCTCTGTCCAGGCTGGAGACCCCCCACTCCCAGTCCTGAGCGTGGGTTCAAGCAGAGGGCAGATCTAGATGGAGAAAGGGAAGACTGGCCCCCATGGGGGTGGGAAAGGACTCCTGGGTGTTTTGTGTATGTGCGCGGAGGCATTTCTGCCCATATCTGTATGTGTGCACGTCCATTTTCCTGTTGTCTCTGAGCATTTGTGTGGGTGTGGGTACGGCTGTGGATAAATCCATACAGCCACTCATCAGCAGATGCTAACTGAGGGTATCTGCCCAGGACCTCCTAGTAATGGGGGTTCGGCCATAAACAGAACACAAATGTCTGCCCTCGTGGAAACGACATTACAGACATTACATGATAAAGGTAGCCTGGGTGTTAAGGCTCAGAGGGTGGTGGAGAACACCTGGAGGGCACTGGAGGCGAGGCCTGAATCCTGCCACTTCGGGATCTTGGTGGGGGGGCGGGTGGGGAGTGTCCAGGTAGGAGTGGGGGCCAGCTCTGAGGCAGGAGTGTCTTGGGGTGCAGTGGAGGGTGCTTGGACTTTACCGTCAGTGTGGTGGGGAACCCTGAGAGTCTCAGGGGAGCGTCACGGGTCCTGATGTACTTTGGAGAGACCCCCGTGGGCGCTCAGTGTAGCATGGGCCATGACAGGGAGAGCAGTGAGCGACTGCGGCCATCTGATCAAACAGAGCCCTGGGGCTTGGCTCGGAAGTCCCCCTGGAGGAGGTGAGGGCATCACCTTCAAGCGGTCTTCGGTCTTCGGAAGGCTTTCAACAATTCCCGCCTTGGACGTGGACGTGAGGGAAAATGTGGGGGGACGGCTTGATGATGGGCCTGAACACCTGAGGGCGCTTCTGTGCGGAGCAGGTTTGGGGGCAGAGCTTCAGGCTAGATTGTTAGATACGCGATCTCCCCCACATACCCAGGGGAGGTGGCAGTTGGAGGAAGCCGCCAGGGGTCTGGGCGGGATGCGCAGTTGAGGGCCCTCAACACCTAAGATGGATTGGACACTCGGGGAACGGGTGGGATCACCTCTGGGGCCGGGAGGGAAGAGTAAGCCGCCGAAGCCTGAGCTCGGATGCTGCAACCTCGAGGGCTCTCCTGGAGGAGTCGGCGAGAGACGGGTGAGGTGGGAGGAGGAGTCGGCCGGGACGAGGACAAGGGCGGCCATGCCACACTGAACGGAGAGCGGAGAGGCGAGGGTGAGGCCAGAATCTAGCCACTGGCTGTGGTACCGGTGGGTTTCCACGGGTGCGGTGAGCTGCGGAATGCCTCCCACCTGAGCGAACAGTGGCGCGTGCTGCGGCGGTGCTTCCGCGACACCCCCTTGAGGATGCTGTGCCTCTGATTGTGCCTCCCTTTGCACCTGTGTCTTCGTGGGGCTCCACGTGCGTGCCCCCCCCCCCCCCCCGCCGGACCTATGAGGGCGGCATCGGATCGGGATACGCTCGTGTTAAGCCGTCAGCGTGCTATGCGGACCTCTGGGGATTGCTCCCTGCAGACACAGGTGTCTGTAGCTGGACTGGTGTGTGACTTGTGTGTTTGGAGTGGGTCAGGCATGACTCGGCCCTGGTGAAGCAGGCGGCCAGGCTGGAGCAGAGTGGGGGTTGAGCTGGTTCCTGGGCCCAGAGCTCCGCCTTCCCTAGGCGGGGGTTGCGTGTGGCCAGGCTCGGCTGGGTGGGAGAAGCAGCAGCCTGGCCCTGGAAAGGTTCAAAAGCGGCTGAGGGCTGCTCCGGGCGGCCCCGGGGGATGTGCCCAAAGGCCATCCATCCCCACAGCCCTCATGCCCTCCTGGCCACCTGCCTATCTGCTTTTCGGCCTGCCTTGCACTGCCCGCCAGCCTGGCCGCGGGTCTGCCCAGCCGCCTGCTTTCCTGTTGTGCTGCCCGGGTCTCTGTGCATGTATCACGGCCTGGCGTGCCTCCCGTCGGTCCACCTGCTGACTTTCCGCCCTGTCTGCCGGCCTCTGACCTGAGGCCTGCCCCCCTGCCCGCTTGCGGGCTGCTTCTCCGCTTTCCTGTCAGCCTGTGACACTTGAGATTTGTCACCTTGGGAGGCACAGAGAGTGATCCTAAGATGAAACACAGGAAAGACAGGTCTTTTTTTTTTCATGTTTATTTTGAGAGAGAAAGAGAGGGCACGTGTGTGCACACAGAAGGGGCAAAGAGAGGGGGAGAGAGAGAATCCCTTGCAGGCCTCTCACTGTTAGCACAGAGCCTGACACGGGGCTCGAGCTCCCGGATCTGTGAGATCATAACCTGAGCCGACTGAAATCGAGAGTCGGATGCTTAACTGACGGAGCCACTCAGGCGCCCCAAGACAGGTGTTGATGGGAGGTCAGGGGACTGAGAGAAACAGACCTGTGGGAGGGATCTCAGGGGGGCTGGCGTTTTCAAAGCCCCACGTGAGACACGACCCTGCCCCCTTCCCCAGTGGCCGAGCTGGGGATTGGCCTCAGCAGCTCTATTCCTGACACTGGGGCCTCCCCACTGAGGGGTTCAGGAGCTGATTAGGTCTCAGACGGAGGAGAGAAGGTGACCAACCGATGGCTTCCTCAAACCTGCCCAGCCCTCTGAACGCCCTTTAGCCCCTGGGACAGCTGCTGGGCAGAGGGCACAGTGGAGTTTGCACAATGAACAGTAACAGTTATGGGTACGAGTGCCCTCCTGGTAGCTGGTACTTGGCGAAGTGCTATGTGCACATTTCACCTTCAGATCCCCCGGTAACCCTGTGTAGTTTGTAGCATGACTCCCGTTGTACAGAGGAGGAAAGTGAGGCTCAGGTCAAGCACGTGTGTGTGGTCATGTGGCTGTCAGGGGTGGGGTCTGGACGTGAACTTTGGAGCCCAAGCTCCCAATCAGCCTTCCACGGGGCCGTTTTAGGTCACGGTTCTCCACCCAGTCAGACCCAAAGCCACCTTTTTACCATATTTTATGTTGCTGCTTTTATGCCCCTGAAATGAAACTTATGGCTAATATACCCACCTCCACATCTAATTAAAAATACAACGTAATATAAACGAAAGGTAATGATCTGTGTTTGTGACGGGGTCAATTGCCGGGCAGGTGACAGCTCTGAGGCACTGGGACATTGCGGTGGTGTCACGGCAACGGTGAAGGGCTCTTGGTAAAGTTCTGAACAAGACCGAGTACCGATTTCCTCCACTTTTACACAGGGGTTGCGTTCCCAGAAGATTCAGTATATGTTATGTGTCTGCCAGTCCTTTGTGTTTATGTATAAGAGGGAGTTAGATTCTTGGCTCTGGTCATTGTAAACAACTTTTCACTCATGTCGTGCAGGATGTGGAATCTGCCTGCCTTGGTGGGGCTGTCTCCGCACCCCCCCCCCAAATGCCAGCAGCACCCCTGTCATTCTGATAAGCTCCCCCCAACTCCCTCGCCCCCACACAGATGCACAGCAAGGAGTCCTGCCCTCATGGAGCTCAGCGTTTGAGGAGGGAAGACAGATACAACTAATAATCCGATATAGGATCTGATACGAGGCTGTGATAAGCCCGGTGGAGAAACACAGAGCAGGGTGAGGGGTTAGAGATGGCCACATGTTCAGGAACAGCCTCTCTGAGGAGGTGACATTTTGAGCAGAGGGAAGCCAGGGAAGGAGCCATGTAAGTATCTGGGGCAAGAGGCTTCCAGAAGTAATAGCCTATACAAAGGCCCTGAGGTGGAATCGTCCTTTGGGATCAGCAAGGAGCCCAGTGTGGCTGGCACAGGGAGTGAGGAGGGTTGGGGGGCCCACAAGTTAGAGGGAGGCCAGGCGTAGAGCCCTGTGGTGTGGAGCTAAGACACAGACAGACATCTGGATGTTATCCTGCATGGGATGGAAGCCATCAGAGGTGTCAGCAGGAGGGGGACAAAATCGGACTTCCCAAAGGCTCATTCTGGCTGCCGTGTGGCCCGTGGGCTGTTGTAGGGGCAGGGTGGGAGCGGGGAGAGCAGGAAGCAACAGGAGGGGCTGGGAGAAGTGGTCAGATTCTGCCTGGCTGGTGACAGGATTAGCAGTGGGTTAGGACTGCAGGAGGGGCAAGAAGTCAAGGCAAGGCTGGTTTTGGAACCTGAGCAACTGAGCCACCGAGACTCCATTCCCTCCTTTCCCCACCTCAGAGAGCTGGGCAGCTCCAGTCTGCCTTCCCTGATATGCTGGAGACCGTGAGGTAGCTAAAGCTGATAGAAACTGCTCAGTTCTTGTTGGACTTCTCAGGAGCAGAGGAGGCTGTTGATTGCCCCTCCCCCGCCCCCGCCACCTTTCTGGTACCTTCCCCTTCCGTGGCTTCCAGGGCTCACAATAAAAACGGAGGAGCTGGGGCGCCTGGGTGGCGCAGTCGGTTAAGCGTCCGACTTCAGCCAGGTCACGATCTCGCGGTCTGTGAGTTCGAGCCCCGCGTCAGGCTCTGGGCTGATGGCTCAGAGCCTGGAGCCTGTTTCCGATTCTGTGTCTCCCTCTCTCTCTGCCCCTCCCCCGTTCATGCTCTGTCTCTCTCTGTCCCAAAAATAAATAAACGTTGAAAAAAAAAAAATTAAAAAAAAAACAAAAAAAAACCGGAGGAGCCATCTGATAAGTTTGGATCAACGAACCAGCAGTTCTGGTGCGCGAGCTGCACGCCAAGCCAGTTCTAGGTGCGGGGGACACGCTAGTCAACAAAACAGAGTCCCTGCCTGTGTCGGTGAGTGGAAAGCCTGATCCATGCGTGTGCGCAGGAGACACCTGTTCATGGAACTGAGGCTGATCAGGTGGGGGGGACAGAAAGGCGGACATGGGGACAAGGCCCAGGCGCGGCCGCCGGCAGAGCCAGAGTGCGGCAATGGCTCACTGGGGGCGGGCGTGCCTTCTGGCCGAGCATCCGGACAGCTCGACAGCCAAGTTACGGGTCAGGTGAGACGGGGGAAATGTGTGTGGACTTGGGAGTGACCAGGGGGGTGGGGGCCACTGGGCTGCCGGGTGGGCGTGGTGGAGGGTAGGCGCGAGGGGCTGGAGGCAGCTGAGTACCTGTAGAGACCCAGGGCCTTCTCACTCTTGCCGTGTGGATGCTTGACTGGGAGGGGGCTCCTCGGCGTGGAGCTCTGCTCTTGTGTGCGAGTTCCCCAACATAGAAATGCGTCTTCCGGGGCACTGTGGTGTGCCGAGGGAGGGGCCGGCCTACCTCCGGCGGCACCGCTCCGTGCTCCATCCGCAAAGTCTAAATTCAGACAAAGGAAGGAAGGAAAGAAGAAAGGAAGGAAGGAAGCCCCGTGGCTTCCTATGGAAGGGAGTGAGGGGGGAGGGCAGTGCAGGAAAAGGCCTGCCTGGCCCTTCTTACCCCAGTTGCCCTGGATGGGCCGGTGGGCGCATGGGCAGTCTGGCTGGCCAGGTCCCCCCGACCCCAGGTGGTCGCTCCCACATCACTACTCTGTGAGCCGCGGCCGCTCCGGGGCTGAGCAGGCCAAGCAGGGAGAGCCCCCTGGGGCACTCGGTGGGGGTGCGCACTAGTGGGTCGGAGACCGCCTGGGGAGTTCCGGTCCCCCATCCAGGCGGTGGCGCCGGTTGGGCGACTGGGGGTAGGGGTGCTGTCCTGGGTTGGGGGGGGGGGCAGAGCTGCAGGAAGCCCGCGCTGCCTGGCTGGGGGCGGGGGGGGGGGGGGGGCGGGGAGCACAGACACACAGGTGAGAAGGGCAAGAACAGCAGACAGTACAGGCCACACCGGCTCCAGGTCAGGAAGTTTTATTGCTCACATGCAGGAAGAGTCCCCGTGTAGTACAAAAATATGTCTTTATACAAACTTTTTTGTGACTTTTTCAGTTTTGTTTTGTGTCTTTACGACAGGACCTCCCCTTGTGTGACGCCCAGTGAGGGCCGGCCCAGCCTCCTCCCGTTTGCTTTGACACAGACCCAGTCAGACACGTGGGCTGGCCCGGAGGCCCAGCCGGTCTGGTAAGGCCCTGCAGACCCGGAGGGTATTGCTTTGAAGAGGAGGGGAGAGACGGCACGTGGCCAGAAGGCCCGGAGGGTCTGGGCAGGGGCCCGGCTGAGACCCTCACAGGAGGACAGTCCCAGGGGCTGGGAGCCCTAGGCCAGACTGCATTTCTGCTCCCTTGGGAGACTTTTTGAAATAAATATAGAAAAGAGGACATCCCCTGCCCCTGCAGCACAACGCCCTGGCCCTCAGCCGCTGGCCAGCCGATAGAGGCAGGGCTTCGTGCTCATGGGGAGTAAGTGCTGGGCTCAGGCGGGCTCCCACAGACCCACTGAGGCAGAGGCATGAGGCGCCCAAGTGCTGGGATGGGGGCATGGGGAGGAAGGGGCATGGGCGGCCCTGCTACTGCTGGCAAGAGGTGGCCCCATTTTTTCCAGATGGGGAAACTGAGGCACAAGGAGGTTTGGGAACTTGCCCAAGTCACTCACAGTGAGTCAGCTTTTGGGGGGGGGGGCGGCTCACACTCTGGGAAACAAGGTCACACAGGCCGCGGTCACCTCCCCATTGGGGAACGAGAACAGACAGGAAGGACCTGAGGGGCCCAGGGCTGCCTGGAAGTGCACACTCAGCCTTTCCGGGGGTGCCTGGAGGGGGTAGGCCGGAGGAGGGGTCTTTGCTTGGCCCTGGGCAAGGCCAAGTCCAGTGAGGGAGAGCGGGAGGGAAGGGCATTCTGGTGAGAACAGTGTTCTGGCAAGACGGGCATCCACTTCAAAATCTCGGCTCAAAAAGGGCAACAGGCCTGTTCTCAAGCCAGGCAGACCCCCCAGGCCCTGCAGCTCTCCCCACAAGCCCCACAGCCCACATGAAGGGGCCTGGCCAGGGTCTGCTGGGAGAGACACCCCATCCGTTATGGGGGAAGAACAGGAGGGGAGATGTCCCCACCGCTCCGCGAACACAGAGGGGTGTGGGGAGCAAGAGGGCGTGCGGGCAGGGCCCGTCTGTCCACAGCCAGCCTGGCACGCCCCTCCCCGCCCGCCCACCAGGCACCCCTTTCACATCTGTCAACGTCACCTCGGTACCACGGTGAGGGGTGCAGAAGGAAACCAGGGTTAATGCGAGGGTGTACAGCACCTCAGAGAAGCTACTGAGATGGGAGAAAGAGAACCAAGTCTAGAAAGGCCTCCCCATCACCAGGAACAGGAGGGACTGGTGGGCTGGAGGTGGGGGGGCCGGCAAGAAGGGGCTTCTGAGCCTGGGGGATGAGGAGGGGGCCCATCTGTGGGCGGTGGACTCCCTGCTGTCCAGCCAGGCTGGGGGGGCGGGGGCGGGGAGTGGCTATGGGGCGGAGCCACCTAGAGATGGGAGAGAAGTTGGTTTCAGTACAAAAATAAATATATCTGAATTCTGCTTAAGATGAGGTGAAGGTTTTCCAAAGCTTGGACTGAGGGGCCCAGGGTCAGAAGGGGAGGGATGGAAACAGACTGGGGGTGGGGGGGCCGGGGAGGGCGGTGGGGAGTGGGCGTTCGTTTTGGGAGCCAGCAGCGAGCTGCGCCTTCAGCTTATTTGTCTGTGGGGGGACAGCCGCCCCGGCCGGGCCGCTGGGCGGTGGGCGGGCTCCCTCCTCCTCCCTCTCACTCAGTCCAGAGACAGCATGGTTAAAGAGCCAGAGGTAGATTAAAACGTCATGATTAAAAGCAGATTAGTTATCTAGGCTTCTCAGATTAAAAAACCAAACAATCAAGCAATCATTCGCAAGGTAGCTTCGTGGTACCTCTGCTGACCCCGTGTGACCTGCGCTGTCCCTGCCCCGTCCCCGCCGCGGCCTAGGAGAGAGTTCGGGCCGCCTGCCGGGGGGCCGGGGGGGCGGGGAAGAGGTTGGCGGGTGGTGCTGGCGCCCTGCCCGAGGGGGCTACTTGCGCAGGTAGCGCTGCGCCAGGATGGCCGCGTCCAAGGGGTTCATGGGCTGCGCGTCGTGGCCCAGCCGCCGCACGGGGGGCACGCTGCCAAACTGCCGCTTGGGCACCCAGCTCCGGGCCTCGTGTACGGAGCTCTTCTCCTCGGCCAGCAGCAGCTGCTGCCGCATGTAGTTCTCAAACTCATACTGGGAGCACTCCTCGGTCACCTTCGCCTTTGGGCAGAGACAGAGACACAGAGAGAGAGAGAGAGAGAGAGAGAGAGGTGGAGGGGGAAAGGAGAGCAGGGAGCCTGTGTTAGGTGACTCGGCTCCAGAGGCTGCCCTCCCCAGGCAGCAGCCCCTTGGACCGCGTCTGGCCGGGTGGCCCGCAGTTTGGGTCCCCGAAGCCCTCCACCCAGCCTGGACCTAGCCTGCTGGCCGTCCTGGGGGTCGCCCCAGCTGAAGCACAGGGCTGGGGTGTGAGCCGGATTCCCCCCCACCCCCACCCCAATCCTAACCCACTGACCTTGGGAGAGGTCGCATTATCTTCCTCAGCTGTGAAGAGGGGCAGGAGTCCCCCCTCAGAGGCGGTCTCGAGAGGCCGGGGGGGGGGGGCGGGGGGCCCATACAAGTCAAGTGCTAAGAGGGGTCTGGGGCTGGGGGCTCACCACCTGGGTGAGCCTGGAGCACCCAGGCAGACGGTAGCAAACCGAAGTGGTCCGTCCCCATGCTGGTCATCACACGGGGAGGGCAGGGCTCTGGACTGGAACTTGGGGTCAAGTCTCAGCTCCACTACTTCTGAGCTGTGTGACTGGGAAGATTAGTTCACCTCTCTGAACCTCAGTTTCCTCTTTCGTGAAAGGAGGATAAGGACACGGGCCGCCCAGGCCTGTGGGGAGGACCCACTGGAATGCACTGGGGGCAGTGGCACCTAGGCGGGGCAGGGCCTGCGACTCTCTCCTCCAGGGTCAGTGGGCTCCCATGCTGTCCTAGGAGGCTCCTCCTGCGGGGGGGGGGGGGGGGGAGGCCTTACGGCAGCCCTCCCAGGGCTCACCGAGCCCTGCCCTCCAGGGGGCACCCTAAGATCACCTGCCAGCGGCTGTCTAGGGCCCTGGTTTCTGCCCCCACCCCAGGCCCGGCACTTTCTCCAGTGCAGGGAGCAGGAAATGAGAGAAAACTGGGAGAAAATGAATCATCTGGAAAGGGAAGAGCAGAAAGGCTGAGAGAGAGAGAGACTCTGTGAGTCAGAGGCAGAGAAATGTGGCTGTTTAAAGGGCCAGCACACAGCAGGGCCAGGGCTTGGGCAGCAAGAGGAAGCTGAGAGAGGGCCAGGCGGGGCCCCCACCTCCACTGCCCCACGGCACTCTTGCACGGCTGCCAACCGAGCCGGATGCAAGGCAGGCCCCAGGCAGCTCAGACCGAGGACCTAAGTGTCCTTTTCCTACGTCAAAGGATGAGGCTGAGGCCACGGCGGCCTTGTGGCCTGCAGGGAGCTGCCATCTCTGCCCCGGCCATGCCTGTCCTCCCGGGATGCTGGTCCCTTGGGACTGGGTAATGGCCCATCTGGCCTTCCCGACTCACCTCCTGGGAGCTGTCTGCATTGCTCATCTGGTCGTCGATGTCAGGAACCACTTGCAAAGGCCCGCTCAGAGATGACAAGGACTGCCTGCAGGGGACAGACGAGTCGGGCTGGCCGCGGGCAGCCCTGGCCCCTGCTCCCCAGGCCCGCTGGCCGGAGCCCAGAAAGGCCAGGTCCCCACTGCTCTGAGACAGACCTGGGGGGATCACAGCTCAGCAAATTCTTGACATGAATGACCTGTTCCCAAGCCTCAGTTTTCTCATCCAATAATGGGGGAACATCTCTACATCACAGGCTGTCAGATAATGCCAATCCCACAGTTGGCATTAACTGGCATGCAGGAGATGCTCGACCCTGAGTTCTGCCGGCACACTTCCAATCTTGCCCATGGGGAAAATCTGGAAACCTGACTCTGTCTGGCAAAGAAGCAGGCTCAACCTCAGGCTGCTTTTCCGAACGGGATGGGCAGTGCCTAAGGCCGGGCAGAATCCAGCCTTCCACCTGGCCCAGCACCTGCCCGCTTACCACGATGCGATGATGGCACTGAGGGCCTCCAGGACATCGGCCGCGGCGAGGCGCTGCTGGGGGTCAAGGACCAGCAGTTTCCGGATGAGACACACGGTGTTCTCAGAAACCCGCCCGTCCCTGATGTGGCAGAGGGAGAGGGCTCAGGCGGTGCAGGCTGGTGCTGGGTCTCTGTGACCCACGACTCCAAGTCTCACTTTGTTGTTCCCGTCCCTCAAGCCTGAGGGCTGGGCCTCCCTCCCCTCCCCAGGGAGCAGGACTCACTCAGGGATGGTGTACTCGGCGGCCTTGATCTTGCGGAAGAGCTCCTGTGGGATGCTGTCGTAGAAGGGGAACTGGCCGTAAAGCATGGTGAAGAGCACCACGCCCAGGGCCCACATGTCACTTGGCTTGCCCCGGTACGGCCGGCCTGTGGGGCACATGGACACGCACACGCTCAGCCCACAGCCGGGGAAGAGCTAAGCGCTGGGATTCCCTCAGCCTACCAGCCACCTGCCTGAAATCCCACCCATGGGACCCCTCTACCTTGTCACTCTCCCCTCTACCTCCACGCAGGCTGATGCCCCACCTTGGAGTGACTCCCGGAAGAGAAGGGATTACATTGGGCCTTGCGAAGGCCACCCACCTGCACACCGGCCCTGCTCTGCCAGGCTGCGAGCTCCTGGGGGCTGGGCCTGGGTCTGTGGCCCCAGCGCCCAGCAAAGCAGCTCACAGAGCAGGTGGCCAGTAGTGTGTGTAGAACAAAGAGCTACCCGGTTCGGGACCAGTTAGCCATCCCACCCCAATCACTATCCCCTCACCCCAAAGCACTTAGCCCAATCTGTAAGGATCCCCTCCCTCATCTTCCCCACTAGAAGGAGGTAAGTTCTCAGATGCAGGCGCCTCTCTGCTTGGCTCACTGCTGAGCCCCGGTGCCTAGCACGGACCCAAATATTTTGCTGAAGGAATGGATATCTAGTTAACTCTCTGTGCTAGTTTCCGTCCCTGCAAAATAGAAGGGAGCAGACATTTAACTGAGCATCCACGTTGTAACAGCATTGGAAGAGACGCTTTTATTTCATTATGTCTCCATCAAACTCCATGAATTAGATATTGTCTCTCTTTTTCCAGAACGAGGCACGGGGATGTCACTTGTCCAAGGCCACACGACCGGCCACAGAAGCCCTGCTCCTCCCTCTTTCGGGGCAAGCCATCCACGCACCCACCTGTGCTCAAGCTCCTCCCGTGCCAGTCACTGCCTGACCTGTTCCCGCAAACAAAACAGAACCGAGGCCTTTCAAAGTTCCCCGCCCGCCTGGTCCTTGGACAGCATTCTGTCTGGCACAGCAGCTGACTCGGCGGCAGCCCAGACCCCAGAATGTGACTCAGCCCCCCAAGGGCATGGAAGAAATGCTGTCAGGCGCCTCAGTGTCACCTCCTGGGTACCAGGCAGCGCCTGGACATCCAGGATCCCTGGATGGTCCTGAAGTTGCCTGGGTGGCCACAGACACCTTTGGGATGGGAGATACTGGTTCTGAAGGTCTCTCCAGGCCCGCTGAGGGTCAAGCGGCTTAACCAATGGGCGTCTATGGCACCTGTGCACACAAGTGTTGTTCCACGGGCCTCCTTCATCTAGTCTGTTCCTTCGTCTGCAAAATGGGACAGGAAGCCGGCCTCACAGGGCCACCTGGGGAGTGAGCGTCTCTTTGCCCTGGCTGGTGCGGCAGGCAGTTTTGTGGGGATGAGCCTCTGCCACGCTTTCTCCAAGGCTGTGTCACCCCGGCCCTGCCGAAGAGCAGCCTGGGTGATCTTGTGCGGCTGACCCCACGGTCAACTCAAGGGCAGCCCCGTTCTGGACCCTGCTCCACCATGTGGGGTCACCAACAGAGTCCGTCTGTGCTACTACTTAGTATGGCTCCAAAAAAGGCACCGGCTTGTCCTGCAGCAGCCTCAGGTGGCTCCTGCCAGGACGCCCATGAAAGAATCGGGGGCCAAGGATGCAGGGGCACCGCGGCCGGGGCAGTGTGGGCTCCCTCAGCCTGAGCCCCAGGACGTCTGCCCGGACCTGGATGGGGGATGGAAGGCCCCCTCCAGCAGACAAGCTCTCCCGGGAGCCCTGCCTGGGCAGGCAACCTTTCCCTGAGCTTCCCTTTTGAGGGAACGCTGAACTTCAAGCCTTCCTTTTGTAATGATAATTGCAGCCAAAGTTTATTAGCCAGACGGCAGGTTAAAGGCCTGATTTGATCCCACAGGACCTTATGAAGTAGGTGCTATTACCATCCCTGGTTTATAGACAGATGTGCAGTTGGGGCCCAGAGAAGTCAGTCACTTTTCCAACATCACACAGCTATTAACCAGACTATAAACTCTACGCTGGCAAGGTCATGTTTGCCCCTTCACAGCTCCAGGCCCGATGCCTGAGGCTACGTTCCGCACACAGAAGAGAAGTGGCCGACCTTGACCTCGGCTCTGAGCCCAGAGGGCAGGACATGTATGTAACTAATCTTCCTGCTCCATCCTCTTAACCACACGGGGAGGGGAGGCAGCGATGCGTTCTGCTTTTAACCCACGAGGAGAAGGGGGCTGAAGGCCGGGTCTCTGGTCTCTGGTCCAGGGCTCTCTCTGAAGCACTGGGCTCCTGTTTTATCCTCCAAGACTGGCATGAATCCGGAAGGGCCAGAGACAGGCCACCGGCAGCTACAGGCAGTATCTGCACACACTAGCCTGGCATCGCTGAGCAGGCCTGGCCAAGGGCCTCTTACCCCTTCTGGGGGCCCCTTCTGCCCCCAGCCCACACAGTCACAGGCCCCACGTCACAGGCCCGGTTCATCGTCCTGGCTCTGCCACCCACAGGGATGAGCTGGGGAGTCTCGTGGAGGGCGTCCGGGCTGGGCCGGTCCCCAGGGATTTGGGGTGCACCTGTGGTGCCTGGATCCCTCTAGCAGGGCCACAGTGACTCCAACCCAAAGCCCGAGGTCCTGGAGAGTGGCAGCGCTGCCCGGGAGGGGCCTGGCATTGCAGCAGAGGCCTCAGCTGGGGGAGGCCTCCAAGGTGTTGCAAATGTTCTGGCGGGTTATGGCAGCGTGCTCCCCGCAAGGACGTGATGGCCTGGGAAGGGGCAGCTCTGTCACCGCGAGGAGGGGTACGTGCGTGCGTGCCGGGCATGACGGCCCCGGAGGCAACCTTGGAAGCTCCGTGTGGAATGGATGGGAACTGATGTGGAGCCCTTGGTTCCCTAAGGTTCAGAGACGCGATGTGGCAAAGGACGCAGGGGAAAGGAAAGAAAGCCCAGTCGACATGGGCTTGGGCAGGAGGCGGCCCCGGGCTGGAGCCTCAGTTCTCCTGTTTACCATTAGCTCTGATTTTGGGCAAGAGATTTGATCTCTCCTAGCCTTTGCTCATCTGTAAAAAAAAGGACTTGGAATATTTTCCTCACGGGGTAGCTGTGTGGCTCTAAACAGATAATGCGTGTCGTGTGCTCGGCATAGCGCCTAGCAATACGATCAGGAGGCAGTCAGTACACAGCTGGCTTTTTCATTTTGTGTGTTATCTGTCTCAGCCCCATCAGAAAGTCAGCTCACCATCCGTGGCAGCAGGGATGTCTGTCTGCCTGTTCAATGTTGTATCTGAAGTGTCTAGAACAGGGCCTTCTATGGGGCAGGCCCTTGGTAAATACGGGCGGAAGGAAGGAAGGAAGGAAGGAAGGAAGGAAGGAAGGAAGGAACAAATGAAGAGTCAACCCAACTAAGGCAGGGACAGAACAAAGGGAAAGATGTCTTTGAAATGCAAACTCACGGTGGCACAGGGTAAAGACCTGCTCAGTGGCTGCCTTTTACACTTGAAATAGGGGATGATGTTCTCGCTCAGGCCCTGCTGGTCTGCCCCACCCCCCTCCCTCTCGGAGCAGCAGCCACGCGGCCCTCCAGCTTTGCTCTGTGCTCCTCTGCCCAGTCACACCCCCTCGAGTGCTTCTGTATCCTTCCAATCACAGCTCCAATGTCACTTCCTCAGGAAAGTCCTTCAAGTACCCATTGTTCACACTCACAGAAATATGTTTCATTCCTTCCAAGCACTGATCTCAGAGAGTAATTAACCAGGCACCGGTGTGAGGGTCACCATCTTCCTCTCTCATAAGGCCCCAAGTTTCGCACACAGAGGGACAGTACTGGTCTGGACCGCCACCGAAGCCTCGGCACCTAGCGCAGGCCTGCCCACAGACCCGCCTGGCTGAAGGAACCAACTGCTGCACACCCCGGCTGGGTGGGGGCCTCGGGGCCCGCTGCCCGGCACACCGCACGTACCGCTGAGCACATCTGGGCTGATGTAGGCGGGGCTCCCCCGCTGGTCCTTCAGCAGGTCCCCCTCACTCACAAGATGCTTCCCGAGGCAGAAGTTGGTGATGGTTATCCGATGTGTCCTGGGAGAGAGGGGCAGAGAATGAACAAACCTCCGTGTCTGTACCCGCGGGCGCCTGGCTGCCCCACCTCTCATCCAGGGAACAAAGGAATCACACCCACATCTTCTTCTGCTCCCCTGGCCCCCACCGCCTTCCTACGGCTGTGTGAGCAGTGCCATCGGGGGTGCTGACACCAGCCAGCTGCCCTTGGTTGTCACCACCTGAGCTGTCCCCTGGGCATCTGAGATCAGAGGAATGAGTCGCTCTGACCAGGTGAGTGCTCCAGAAGTACTCCCGGGAACCGCTGTCCCAGCTAAGCCTGGGGGCTACAGTTTAGGACTCGGAACAATTTCAGAGATTTCCCAAAACAACCTCACGTGACATCTGGTTTGGAATGACCAGAGGTTTAGTTCAGCTCCCTCATTTATACACAAAGGAAAGTAAGTCCAGCAGGACTCTGGAATCCACCCATGGTGCCGGCTTTGTTCCCTTTTGCTGATCCCTTTGGTCATCACCCTTGTCACTGTCAATCAGCATCACAGGCAGTACTGAAACTAATGCTTGTGGAGTACTCAGCAGGTGCAGGCCCTGGCTTGCGTGTCTGCTGTGGACCGTCTGCAGTCACCTCTCATAAAAGCCTACGGGGGAGACTTCCTCTCTGTCCCATTTTCACAGATGATGCAGTTCAGGCACAGAGTAATAAAGGGGCTGGCCCAGGGTCACACAGCTAGAGAGCAGGATCCAAGCCTTGGTCTGTCTGGCTCCAGAGCCTGTACTCTGGACTGACACCAGTTGGTACCCATGTGTCCCTGACCAGTGCCCTGCCCCTGAATTTCCCTTCAGTTCCATCAAAGCTAACTCACCCCATGTCTTGTGCTTCATACCCTCCTCTGACCTAGAAGACCACAGAACCCCCTATCTGAGAATCCTGAGTGAGAGGAGCTTAGGGCTCTGATCCTTTCGTGAAGCTCGCAATGTGCACAAAAGCAAGTGGCCCAGGGAGGACGCCTTACTCCGCACCTTGGCTGTGGGGGTGGGGGTGGGCAGGTAGGCAAGGGAGGGCCAGTGAGGCAGGGCGCCTCGCCCCCCCACAGAGGGCTCCATGTCGGTGGCTAGGCGGAGAAGCTGGAGGATGGCAGGAAGGGCAGCCCCGAGGGGTCCTCAGGCTGCCAGATGAGTCTCAAGGGTGAAGAGTGGGTCGGCTCAGAGGTATTGGCTGTGCGGACCTGAGCACGGAATTCCCCGGGAGCTGTGACCAAGAGGCTGTGCGGGCCCTTCAGCTATCTCGGGGAATTCTGCTGGCAAAGGGCTTGGTACAAAACAAAGGTTAGTCTGTCCTCTGCATTCCAAACAGAAACCTCCAACTCTTGCTCTGCATACAGGCCTGCCCTGTCAGATGCCACAGAAATCTGTCTGGTGGCTCCCAGGGGCGGCTAGAGCCTGAGCGTGTGGGCCAAGGGTCTGGCCAAGGACACCACGTCAAGAAGCGGACTGCTCCAGCTCTGGACCGCCCACGTCACTGCCCTGAACGTGGTGCTGCGCTTCGGCAAGGCCCCCATGGAGAGGAAGCACTGCGTTCTTCCCCTCTGCTCAGATGGCAGCTGGAAACGCATCCTGCAGGGGATCTCTCAGGCGCGAGGCCCTGGGAGGGGACTGCTCAGGGCAGCGTCTGGTGGGCTGGGGAGTTAGATTCCCCAGTTCCAGTCCCAGCCTGGCCATTTCCTGGCTGTGAGACCTTGGGCACGTTATTTAATCTCTGATGAAGCAAACCTCAGTTTCCTCATCTGTCAAACAGAATATTAGCACCCACTTCCCAGGACCGTGTTAGGAAGTGACAAGAAGACAGTCCCAGGGAAAGCATGCGGCCCCGGGCGTGGTGACTAGTATCTGAGTGCTAGCTGCCAGCTCGGATTATCCTTTCCTCCTCAGATGGTGGGCACGCCTGGCAGGGACTGGTCATGGGAGACCCCGGGAAAGACCCCATCTGAGGCGGCAGGCGAGGGGAGCCACACTGTGACCACAGGCCCCGGAGCGCAGTGCAGGCTGTGCTTCCCAGTGACTGTGCCGCAGGCCTTGATGTCCCCTGCGTGGGCCAGGCTGGTGGGGCCTGAGGACACCTTGTGCAGCGGGCAGCAGGGCCGAGCCGGCCTATGCTGCCGAGGGTCTGGAGTCTGTCCCACGGGAAGCCACACGGTCAGCTCCGAGACCTCCCGAAGCTTGGCCATGCTCCCCTGCCCTGCCCCCACCACCCAAGTCGGCGGGAGGCGCCCACATCCCTGGGAGCCCCCAGACCCCCCAGGCTCGTCCTGGCAGGAGGGGGCGAGGGCAGCGGGAGCGAAGGGAGGCAGCTCTGCGTCAGCAGGATCTGCTCTGCGTGAGTCACTCTTTAGTTATGACCCTTCGGGCTACCAGTGTTTTTCTCCTTTTCTAGGAACTTGGTGTGCAACTTGCTTACCCAAAAAGAAAGGAGGAAGGAGAGAGAACCCACAGCAGACCTCATATAACCCCAAAAGGGGATTTCAGGTTCCAACCCTTGCCTTCTTTCCAAAGCAGGGTGAACTCGTCACTCCAGCTGCCTTGCAAACACTTCTCCCCGCTTCCTCCCCTGGGAGTGCTCCATTCTGCCAGAGCAGAGGCCTCCAGCTCCCTGGCTCCCTGGCTCCCTGCCTCTGCAGCTGGTGTCAGGGCCAGACCTGACGGGCAGGCGAGGGCTGGAGCTCCTCCAGGTCGGCCTTGGACTTTGCGAGGGTGCACGCGAGAGGGGCGGGCTGTGCCCGCAGACACGCACAGGGTGGGCTGTGGCGTCCGGAGTGGGTCCCTCTGCACCAGGCGTGCCGCCCCCTCCCGGAGCACCCGTGAGAGGTAAGACGTGGCCAGAACCTCTGTCCTTCCCAAGACCCAGGAGAGGGGGATCATTAGATTAAAGGCAATGCAGCCAAGACACAGGCTCTGAGCGGGGTACTGGCGCCCCTCAATCCGAGGAAAACACACACCGGCACGCACACACGTGCAGACCAGACAGACAGACAGACAGACACATACATGGAGGAGCTGCTCTAGCTGTACTGTCGTTATTCAAGAGAGGTGTGGCCTCCCGACTACACTCCCAGAAGCGAGGGGGCCCGGAGAAGTGACGGGGGAAGCAGACCCACCACGGACACACAGAGGCCTGGAGGACTGCTGTGGTTAGTGGCACAGGAGCCCGAGTGCGCCTTCCCACAACCCCCTCAGGACGCTCATTTAGAGCCAGTGCACAGTCGTGTGGAAGGCTGGAGGACACGGGCTCCGCAGCCAGATGTACTTAGGTGGTCCCAACGATGTGCCCTCTCTGGGTGAGCAGTGAGCCTGTGGTCCAGAGTGGGATGGTGACCGGGCCAACACCCCACAGCAGACCAGGGCCTCGCCGGACTCGCCACTGGTGCCCCCACCAGCCACCCGACACCCAGCAGGCCTCGTCTCCCGGGGGGGCGGGAGGAGTGAGCGGGAGGAGTGAGCCGCAGGCTGTCTAGCACGGGGTGCACTTACGACGGGCCCGGCCCCATTAGGCAGTTCCACATCTGAGGCCAATCTCTACAGGGAGGTTTGGTCACCTCCACTTTCACAGATGAGGACACGGAAGCTCAGAGAAGCACTTGATCCCACAGCAGCCTCTCAATACACGGACAAATCAGTCAATAACAAATCATCAAATGAATCCCCACGGTCTCCAGCGTAACTAAGAGGGGGCACTGGGCTCTGAGCCAGGCCTGACCCCTACGTCTGGCTCCTCCACAGCTTCCCCAACTCTCCCACCTGGCCAGGCAAGGGTTCGAGCAGCCCTAGAATTTCAGTTCCCTTCCCTCCTCCCTGTGGAGCATGACAGGGTAAGGTTTTCACTGCTTCACTTTCTCCAGCCGGCAATCTTTACTCATCCTTCATGAATTGACTCAGACGGCCAGAGTCTCTGCCCGCTCCCCCCCCATGGGCCCCCAGCCAGTGCTTTCTGGTCGGCGCCCCATCGCACGGGGACTCTGGAACCATGTCTGTCTGCAGCATCCTCCCCACGGCATCTCAGGCCGGCACTGCAGGATCTGGTACCCCCACGCCTCCTCCCCAGAGGCCCATCTCCCTGCAGCTTCCCCTGTGACTGCCATGGCCCTGGATGCTTCACGGGGGCAATGGACCCCCGCCTGGGTGGGTGGCCCCGTCACGGAACAAATTGCCACACACACCACTTCTGCTCTGCGACTGATGCCTGCCATCTGCGAGCCCCCCCGAGCCACTGCAACACATGGAGGTGAGAGGGTGACGAGGGTGAGATGCCAGCCCAGAGAGAGTAGGGGAGGTGGGAGCCCCTCCCAGCCCTACACTTTCCTGGTCATGGTGGTGCCTGCTGGAAGTCCGGAGCCCCTGCAAGGCTGGGGTCCCTCCGCCTGAGGGGGTGACGGCCTGACGCAGGGGCCTTGTATGATCTCCCTCTGCCCGCTGACTGACCGAGGCTGCTAGGGTGAGCCACCCAGACCCTCTCCAAGGGGGAGCACCCTCTCCCTGCTGCTGGGAGTAGTGACTTCTGACCACTGAGCTGCATTCATTCCTGGGAAGCTTCCTGAGCCAAAGTAAGCCGCCCGGGCCACAGCCCTCATGCCCAGGCTGGCCCCTTGCCTCGATGTGGGACATCTGAGGGGCCCTCTGGATCTCGAGTTTTCCAGGCTGAAGCCCTGCCGTGACTGTACCACAGCTCCGTGTCTCCCCCCGCCCAATCCCACCCTCTCCCCTGAGCGCGCCTCCTAGTAACCCTCGGGAACACACATCTTGGAGTCTTTCCTGGGAACCCGACCTGTAACAAGGCCTTATTTTGTTCATCTGTCATTCCTTCAACTCATTTGTCCCTTTGTATATTTACTGAGCACCCCCGAGGCACAGTGAATGGCCCAAGCAGGACATCTGGAGCCCTTCTCAGAGCTCCCTTTCTGTGGACTTTAAGACTCCCCTTCTTTTTTTTTTTCTTAACATTTATTCGTTTCTGAGAGAGAGCGCATGCACGGGGAAGGGGAAGAGAGAGAGTGGGGTGAAGGATCTGAAGGAGGCTCTGCCCTGACAGCAGTGAGCCTGCAGCGGGCTCAGATTCATACACCGTGAGATAGGACCTGAGCTGAAGTCGGATGCTCAACCGACTGAGCCACCCAGGCGCCCCAGACTCCCCTTCTAAGCAAGCACCATATTCCCATGTGGGAAACGGCAGAGGAAGCAGACACTGCACCCCCCGCCCCCTGGGATTCCTGGGGGAAGTGGGCTGTTTTGAGTCAGAAACATGGGGGCACTGTAGGGCGCAGGCAAGCTGCTGCGTGTGGCCCGTGCCAACCCCAAGGTTACATCAAGAAAGAAGAAGAGAGAATCTTACCTTTTATTGAGCACCATGTTCCCAAGCTTCAGGTCTCTGTGCACAATGTTTTTCTGGAAAGCAACAGGCGTGTGGTTTGTAATGCGAAGGTTAAGGCCACGGCTGGATCCAGCCTCTAAGACGTGGGCTCTCCAGGAGTTGGGGAAGGCAGGAAAAAGCTCTATGATGTGTCTCCTTAGGCTCATGCCTTGATTTGTCAGCCACAGGCAGGTGAGGACCATCCTAAGGCTTCAACAACCGTGGGCAGGAACGGGGTGATAGGCGAACCCAGGCAGTCTCTGCCCCACCCGGGGCGGCTCCCCCAGCTCTCTCCCCGCTGGGCAGCAGCCAGTGGGGAAAACTGCTCCTCTCTCCGCCTCCAGTAAATAGCCCGCTGGAAAACCAAACCACAGGCACCTGCGTGGATCTGCGCTATGAGATGAACCCTCCCGGTTCTGGCGAGCGAGCAGTGCAGGCTCAGCCTGCAGAAGCTGTGTGCCCGGGACAGGCCAGGCTCTCCTCACCTGGACCTCGGGGTGCCTGACACCCCAACCCTAGGAAAGGCTCAGAGACAGGCGGTGGCTGCCCGAGCGGGACCTCACAGTTGTCACCTTCGCCGGGAGACCACAGGGCGGCCTCTCAGCGGCCGGGGAGTTGCCATGCTGTGCTCCGCCAGGCTGCCTGGGCAGCACGTCCCCAGGAACACGGGCTGAGGCCTGCAGCCCTGCGCCCCACTGGGCGCACAGGTCATCCGGCCGCTTTCTGCCTGGATGTTCTGCAAAGCGCACCCGGCCGTGGGGAGGGGCGTCAGGGGGGACCAGAGCTGCTTTCGCTGAGCAGTAGCAACAAGGGTGGCCTTCTGCGGCAGGGGGACCTGGAGGCCTCTCGGTCACTGGGGCCCAGGACGCGCCGGGCAGAGGAGAAGGGACAGGCAGCGGGGCAGGGTGTCACCTGGTGCAGGGCCTCCACTACGCGCACCACGTCGTAGAAGATGACCACAGTCTCCCGCTCGCTGAGCCTCTTCTCCTTGATGACGTAGTGCTGCAGGTTGATCAGGTCGGCGGTCTTGTCGCTGAGGTCGTGCGCACAGAGGCAGTCGAGGACGAGGCAGATGCGCTTCTTCATCTTCTTAACCATCCGGCTGGATTCTGTGTCCTCAACGATTTCACAGGTGCGGTCCTGGGGGGCAAGGGGGCAGACCCGGGGGCTTGGCCGCAGGCCAGCAGGTTCAGGGCCAGGGGTTTGGGACTCTCCTCTGGAGCCAGATACACACACGAGAGCCTAGAACAGGCCGCACGTGTGGGGTGGTGGAGGCCCGAGGCCTGGGCGGCCTGGACCAGCGGACCGCTCGGTAATGCCCAGCTTCCTGTGTGCCAGGGCCAAGCCCAGCCAGGGGCTGGGGTGAAAGTGGCTCAGGCTCGGGTTTCGTGCTCTGACACCAAAGCAAAGGGTCTGGATCGGGGCTGGGAATGTAATGCCAAAGGGAGCTCCGAGCCCAGGGTCCAGGCAGCAAACCCAGGGCCCTGGCATTCCTCCTTCCATGGCACATCCAGGGATTCCAGCCACGACCAAGGTCCGAGGCGGTGGAAGTCAGGTGTTCTGGATGTCCAAGACAACTGCTTTCACATGGAAGCGGGACTCCTGGGCAGCCATGTGACAGTGGGTAAGCTTGGGCTCAGGCCCCAGCTCCCCCTTGTCCCAGCTGTGGAACATGGGGCAGCGCACCTCACTTTTCCGTCTCTGGCCCCTCATCTGTCAAAGGGACCTAGCACCCTGCCCTCACAACCTCACAGGTTGTGGAGAGAGGAAGACAACCCATGCCTGCTATCAGGAAGTGGGTTCTGTAACCAACATGTGATAGCAAGTTCTGGGCCCATTTTCCTTGCTGAAAAGGTGCCTCTTTTTCTTTTTTCTTAAGATTTTATTTTTTATTGTTTTCTAAAAAATCTTTAATGTTTATTTTCTTCTGAGAGAGAGAGAGAGACAGAGCATGAGAAGGGGGGGAGGGGTAGAGAGAGAAGGAGACACAGAATCCAAAGCAGCTTCCAGGCTCTGAGCTGTCAGCACAGAGCCCAACATGGGGCTTGAACCCACGAAATCGCAAGATCATGACCTGAGCTGAAGTCGGACGCCCAGCTGACTGAGCCACCCAGGCGCCCCTTAAGATTTTATTTTAAGTAATCTACACCCAACATGAGGCTTGAACTTACAACCCCGAAATCAAGAGTTACATGCTCTACCAACTGAGCCAGCCAGGCACCCGACCTGAAAAGGTATTTAGTAAGACAGGAAACACGGGGACTTTCACTCTATCAGCTCAGGGAGGCCCTCAGTGTCATCCCCAGCAGACTGACGCTTGCCTCCGGGGAACCCCTGGGGACTGAATATCCACATTTCTCCTTCCGAGCGGATCACACCTCTTGTTCACTCTTCCCCAGAGGCCCAGCAGTGTCTGGCACACAGATGACTCCAGAAATGCTTCTAATCACACAGGTTCTATTATTCAAGATGACATAAAGCAGGGCCAAGCTTTGGAAGCTATCAGAGACGAAACGCTAAAGAAACACAATCCTGCTCAGTTGGGTTTCATGATCAAGGGAAGCACTCTGATTTTTCAGAGTTGTCTCTAATTGCACATCTAATAATAAACACCTTAGTGTGTTTATGTATGGGAGTGGGGGGGGGGGCATTTCCCCTTTATTTTATCCAGAAAATCAAGCTGACAAGAAAATACCAATGATAGCATGTACAGGAACAGCTCGGGCTGCACACACTCCCATTCACCTTCCCGGCCTTACAAGGCGAGCGTCCATCGCTGCCTCCATCCTACAGTTGAGGAAGGTGAGGTGTAGGCGGAAGTGACCTGCCTGAGGTCACGCAGCCGGCATTCAGGGCTGCCGGATCCAAAACCTCTGCGCCTCCCTGCCACCACACGGCCTGTCGAGGGCCACGTGCCTCTAGCAAGAGTGGCCCTGGCCAGCGCATCTAGCTGAGGGCTCTTCAGAAGCTGTGCGGGGGGCCTGGGCAGGAGGTCTCCTGGGCACCCTGAACCGGGCCTTCCTCATTTCCGGAGACACAATTTCGGTTCTGCCCCGAGGACGGCTCCTTTCAGGGCACAAGGACGAATTAGTACCTCCCCTGAGGGACCTGGCACATCTGAGCGCGAGGGCACAGGGACACTCGCTGGACTAACTGGAACGCCCGGGCAGGAAAAAGGACCGTCGGCACCAGAAACAACTGGTTTCGCCGCCCTCCCGCCCTGGCCTGGCCAGCTCTCCACACGAGACACCCGGGAAGAGCCCGTGGGTCTGTAACGGACTCCGTGCTTTCCTCCCTTTTGGGAACAGCGGGTCTCCTTGGAGAGAACTGTGCATACTGCGAGGCTGTGGCCATCGTGGCCTGGACGCCCCAGCTAACGTGGCCGCAGCCTGGCCTCCCGCCCGCCCCACCCGGGAAGTCCTGGTGCGCCCGGCTGGCAGGGCTCCCAGGCGGCCGCGCGGGCGAGCTGCTCCAGCCACACAGGCGGCCCCCGCAGGCCAGCCGGGGAGGGGGCCCGGGGGAAGGGTGGGGACAGGCAGCCCCCTCTGCCACTCACCTGGAAGAGCCCGTGGTGGTGAACCACGCCATCCTGCGTGTGGAGGAGGGAAAGCAGAGAGTACTCGGTGTGTAACAGCATCTTGCCTTGCCTCTCCTCTTGGCTTTCTATTCCTTGGTCCCCCCTCTCCTCAAGGGTAAGGATCTTTAGGAAGGCACACACACAAAAAGACCAGAAAGCCAAAAAAGACCTTACTTTACAAAGCCGAGTGACAACGGGAGGAGCAGGGGGGCTCACGTTCTGCCATGCAACACCGCACGCGCACTCACACATGCACACACGACGTGCAAGGTTTTCCGTAGTGTGACGGCAGTGTGATTCCTGCTCTGGTGGAGCCCTTCGAATCGGGCCCGCTCAGAGCGAGACTGCGTGAACCCGACTGCCTCCCGGGAAGAAGCAGCTTGTTTGCAAGCGGTGTGGCTGTGAAGGTGCAGGAGGGGGGCGAGCAGGCTGGCAGGACGGCCCCGGGTCCCAGGCCTCCCCCACCCCCGGTGCTTCACTCACCTTCAGCTGATAAAAGTCATCTGTGCCATCCTTCCTCGCCAAACACTGCACGATGCTTGGCACCGGGGAGTTGCCCAGACGGGGACCTATGGCACACAGAGCCTCGGGCTTACTTTTCGAAGAAGCCCTGTCTCTCGTGGCACCACACGGTCTTTCTGCTAGATCTCTTCTTTGGGAAGGTCATTTACATCCACTGATTTACTCCCCTTGTCTCCTGGGGGCCAGTTCTCACGGGCTCCCCTCCAGAAGTGGAGGATTTGATGTGCATCTGCCCGAGGCACACCTGGCTTTTACAGGCATGTTTCTCAAAAAGAGGGGTTTTCAGCAGTGTCTGTGTGCTGGAATCTCTGGGGAGCGTGTGTTTAAAAAAAAAGAGAGAGAGATCCCAGCTGCAACCTGGAGCCTCTGAATCAGCATCTCCCGGGTGAGAAACCAGAGCTTTGGCGAGTTCCCCTGGTAGTCTGAGGGGGCCGCTGGGCCCGTCAGAGCACCCGGTTTGGAGAACTTCTGTACTTCTGGAGATGTACACAGCTCCTTGTCCTTTGATGGCACCCCGCCTGAGCTTTCAGATCATACATAACTCAGACAATGTCACAGTGTCACTTAATGGCGCTTCACTGCTCTTAACATACAGCTGAAACTTCTTTTTTGGCTTCCAAGGTCTTGTACGATTTGGCTCCCGCCCACCTAACTGATTATGTTTCCCCACCCCACCACCATGGTCCAGCTACACTGTGCTCTTAGGTACTAACTTGTTAAGCCCTTTCCTGCCTCTGGGCCTTTGCATTTGCTGCTCCTTCTGTCCAGGATGCTTTCCTCTGCTTTTCACGGGGCTGGATCCTTTTCACCCTTGGGTGTCAGCCCAAGTATCACTTCCTCATACAGAACCTTCCTTGTATACACCCCCTCTAAACCCGTCACTCTCACATCGTCTTATTTTCTTCCTTCAAGGCCCTTACTGACCCAATGATGATCTTGTGCACGGTTTACTCTGTTTCTTTTTCCAACTAGAATATGAAGTTCTGGTGAGTGCAGTAACTTGCCTGTCTTGTTCACTGCTGCAGCCCTAGCAAATCGCCCAGGCCTGGCACATAGTAGGCACGGGGAACTATCTGATCAATGCCTGGGGCTGAACCGTCCTGTGCCCATAAGTCCAAGACAGCGCCCCAAAGCGAAACTCACACCCAGTCTCTGGCTGGTGGAAGAGTTGGCGTCCTCAGAACCCAGCTCACTCCTGCAACGCTGAGCCCAGCAACCCAGATTTGCTGGGCCTCCAACATCAGGCAGAAAGGCCCTGCTGCTACTCTGGACCACCGGGAACCCCCGCTGGGAAGTTCCACAGGACTTCTGTGCCAATTTTATAAGACCTCTGGAGGGCTATACCAAATGCCTCGTGGAATTACTTGTGCCCTCCAAGAATGGTCCAAGAAGTGCCTTGGATGATGGACCTTGGGTTCAGATGCAGCTTGTGTGCCTCCCGTGGTGGCATGGGGCGGGGGCACAGGCGGGGCTCCATGGGGGAAGAGACAGCTTAGCTCTCAGCCGCAGCGGACCTAAGGCTCATGAGGCTACGACAAAAATGACAGCTGTTGGTAAGACATGACCTAACGCTCTGGATCTTCCACAGGCACAAAGAGACTGCGTGTCGAGCAGGGAAGCTAGGGCCAGGCCGGGGTGGGTCAGGCCCTGCACTGTGGTGGGTGTGGCGCTTCACCCTGCACTGCTGCGCCTAGGCCTGCCGCCCTGCTCACCATGTCAGACTGCGCCTGCGCCCCCCGCTCCCCCCCCCCCTACCCCCCCCCACCCCGCAACCTGCCTCACCCAGTGGTCAGAGGCTTACCCAGGATGAATGGTCCAGCTCTCTTTGCATTATTTCCGGAAATGCCACCTCCTAGAGCCTTGGCCCTGGCTGACGTTTCCCCAGCTCCTCTGTCCGATGCTCTCCGCTTCATTCTCAGCTCTAGACAAGACACAGAAGAGCCCTTCTCACTGAGCAAGTCAGCGAGTTTCCTCACGCGAACTCAGCCTGCAAGTCTGACTTGGGGATGCGTCACACAGCTGCTGCTGCTGTTCCCGCTGCCGCCGCCACCTCCTCCCCCTCCCGGAGGAGCATCAAAGGTTCTCAGTGACAAAGAACCACAGCTCCTTTCCTTTCCTTGGCATTAATCAGGGGCTCAAGGGGAATGTCCTTCCAGGCAGCATATACTGGCTACAGAGGTGGGCAGCCAGCCCATCTCAAAGGGGCCAATCAGATGCAGAGAGGACACTGGCTTTGTGTGGATGCAAACTGAGGTCCCCGAGAGACCACCACAGAGACAGAGAGGAGAGATGGCCTGGAAGTGGCTGTTCCCAAGGTGAAGTCTTCCCCCCAAATACCTGTAGCTGAATGGCCTGAGGTGCTGAATCCTGGGTCCCCCTGCATCCCCACTGGTCCGATCTCTGGGGTGTGGGATGGAGGGGGCCCCGGAGGACTCTCATGCCCACCAAGTGTGAGGATGGCTGCCCCGAGGATCTTCTCTCTCAAACTCCTCTGACTCTTAGGTCCTCTCTGATGGAGGAACACCCCAAAGTTGTCATGGGGGGGGGGTGTTACTTTTTCTTCTCTTTCTCCTATTTTCAAATTTTTCTTGAATGACTTTTAAGAAAAACATATATTGTGCATTTAAGAGCCAGTTAAAGGATGCACCTGGATGTGCCTGGAAATCCCTATCTCCTCCAGGGTTAGGAGGAAAGATGGACACAGGAGCCAGATTCTAAAAGATATTAACCTCTGGATGTGGATTTAAAAAGACAAGAGTTGCTCCTTCCAGCCGCCTGTAGTTAACAGCTTGGGAAGGCAGTGTCCTGGACGGCGGGGGGGCAAGGACACAGATGTACACGGATGAATGGGCAGGGAGGGCAGAGGGTCACAGGGGTGCCTGGGGAAGGCCAGCTGCCCAGTCCTGAGGAGGGGCCCTTGGCCCTGAGGGAGCCCAGGGAAAACCCTGTGGAAGTGATACTCAAGTGGGCTGCGCAGGGGCCAAGGTCACTCCAGGCAGGGGGACCTGGGTGAGCAAACCCACACAGGTAAGAAATGGCACGTAAGCAACCAACTCCAAGGAGTTTGTGTTGGTGGAGCGTATGGCCTGAAACAGGGGGTGGTGAGAAGTGACCCAGAGAGAGGGACAGGGGCCAGATCTAGGGGACCTGATGGCCAAGTTAGGAGTGTAGCCTTTATCCTTCCATAAAAGGCCTGGGGGACACCGAACCCCAACTTCTATAATTTTTTTCTTCATACAGAAGTTATTGGCATTCCCCGCAGAAATATTAGAAAACACAGATATGCAAAAATAAGATTAAAACGTACCCATAATCTCAGCACCCAGATGTAATCAGAGTTAACATTCAGGCAAACCATCCTGTATGTTTACGTGCACACACTTCTAGTTTTCGTTATTACAGGAATTTGGACCACACTGTGATACCATTTTATAAGCTTCCTTTTCTCCCATCTAAAATACATTATGAGGGTGAATTTTATGGTAGGTGAAATATATCTCAATAAGGCTGTAAAAAAAAATTATGAACAACCTTACATGACAATATCCTGAAGCATCACTTGAAATATCTACCCGGTCTCCTTGGTAAGAATATATCATAGTTTATTGGTCCACACACCCATCAGGACATCTAGGGTTTTTTCCCCTATTTTTTTATTAACTGTTACACACATACAGCTTGACATACTTGTCTCTCTCCCTCAGGATTAATTCCAAGAAGGGGAACTGCAGGGTCAAATGGAGCACACGTTTCCAAAGATGCTTGACATACACTGCCAAGCTGCTCTCAGGGAGGCTGTCCCAATTTATGCCACATTAGTGGTGTGGGCGAATAAGTCCCAGAACCTGCACTAGGACTGAATATAATTTTTAAGAACTGCCAATTGATGGGTAATAAAAAGAACATCATTGTTTAAATGCCTACCTAACTCCTCAATTATTCACGAGGTTGAACCTGTTTTACATACATACTGGTTGCATGCATTATTTCTTCCACAAATCAGTTCATATTCTTTTTCCATTTTTTACTGTGTTGAGTGTATTAGTCTTATTGATTTTTAGAAACTCTTTATATATTAAGGCTATAGCTGACATATGATGTAGTTTTTCTTAATGTTTTAACATTTTGCTAATTTAAAAAACGGTGACATGCTTATGTAGTCAAATAGCTCTCTTTTCTTTTAGTTTGTTTGCCTGTTATTCCTGGAAGGCCACCCCTAATCTGAGAACAGGTGCACATTCACCAGTTAGCTTAAATCTTCACATGCTGCCATTCTGGCCCTTATTCTAAACCCTGAGAGCCTGAATCCAGCAGTGAAATGGAATTCAGGAGAGATAGCCTGGCACACCTCTGGTCCAATCTACCAGGCCTGCCTCTCATCAAGCCCCTATTTGTTTTCAGAGCTATGCCACTGAGGCGCAGACCCATGACTTCATTCTGAGAGTAACTAGGACCATGTAACTCAGTAGGCCTTGATAGCTCCCAGGTGGAACAGAAGCCACAGTTAGGCTTGGCCATGATTTCTGCCAAAGAGGCTTATGCCGGACGCAGATTCAAGATCATTCCTACGAGAAGAATGAAACTGCTTCGAGAAAAATCTTAAAAAGCTGGACAGTAATGTGTCTGGAACAGTGTTCTTGCCCTTTGCCTGGTTGACTTCTCTGCATCCTTCTCAATTTAAATATCACCTCCTCAGAGAAGCCTTCCCTGATATTTCCACCGCCACTGGGTCCCAGCACTCTATTGTGGAATTTTTGTTCACAGAATTTTCCGTATTTTGTGATTATGTATTTATTTGTGTGTTTATATGCTTAATGTCTTCTCCCCACCACTAGACTAAAAATTCCACAAGGAAAAAAGATATGTGTGTGTATATGAAACCACTCTACCCCCATACATATAATATATATGGGGTACAGTGAGGGGTACAATGGTTTTACATATATATATATATATATGTATATATATATATATGTATATATATACTGGTGGTGGTTCTTGCTGGGTCAGCAGCCCTGCGCTGGAGCTGCCCCTGCCCTGGGAGATGAGCTGGTTTCCCTCCCATTCCGACCATCTTTGCCATCTTCCCTGGAACACTAAGCCCCCTCTCTCCTCCTGGTTCCCTGGAGAGCACCGTGGAGCCTCCATCGTATCTGTGTAGACACTGCCTGGACGCCTCCACACAGGCCTGGTCTAGACAACAGTTTGTCGGGAGCAGCTGCAGCACAGACAATGAGTGGGCTCAGCCTGACCCCACCCACCCCACTCAGGATTCAGCTCAAGCAAATGGCTTGGGAACTGCTCCAAAATGTAGGCTGACAGAAGGATGGAAGCAGACGGGCAGGGAGAGGGAAAAGATGCTGGCAGGGGAAGCGGTGGCAGGGCTGTTTCCCTTCCTGAACATCCATTCCTGCCACCAGGGCTGGGGGAGCAAAGGAAGCAGTGTGAAGAGGCAGGCCTGGAAAATGGAGAGCCGCTAACAGGCTCACTGGAGGGGTGAGCAAAGACAACCCCCCTGGGGATAGACCCTCCTGTCCCCCGCACCCCCACTGATGTACAGGGAGGATGTGCCTCACCCAAAAATCATCCTGACGGGCTCTCTTCCAGAGACACACCTACAAATGGTCCACAAATGCTCCCATGGGGAAGGCTGCTTTGAGGGATCCTGGTTTCACAGTGAGATCTGCGAAGTGAAAGGTCCGGCTACCCTGGTCTAGAAGGACTTGGGGCCAGGCCCCTCCAGAGACATTAGTCCTCAGGCTGGGGTGAAGGACCCTGGCCCAGTCTGGCTAAGGGGCAGCCATTTGCCTGGTATTTCCTGGGCCTACTACTCAGCTCCCTGGTAACTCAGCAGTCCTGGCTTAGAAGTCTCCCGAGCTTTCAATCTGTCAACTATTCCATGCACTACCCTCCCAAGTTAGTACCGGTTCCCTTAGAACCTGCACTCACCAGGAAGCTCAGTGAGGCAACAATGGGGGTGAAGGGAGGAGGTTAGGAGGCAGGCACTGAAAGAGAACCAGATTGGTACCCCCCATCTGCAAGCTGTGGGCCTCAATCCTGAGAGCTGGGGGTTCACTTGCTTGGGCCAGCATTGGAGGGCCAAAGCTCTGTGACAGCCACCATGGCATGCCCAAAGGAGGGGGATGCCTGCCCTATCCTGTCTATTTGGGGCTAAGGTCATTTCACTCTAAAGCTGTTGGGTGATGTCAGCCCGGCTCTCCCAGAAGACAACAATGGCTGGGCCATTAGCAACACATAAGATTCTAAGGCCCATGGTGCCAAATCCAGTGTGACAGTACACAGGACAGCTGGGCGGGGTAGGGCCAGGCAGGGCACTGTACGGCAGGGCATGGTTCAACATGGTGGATATACCTACTATCAACCCCAAAAGGAGGTGGGTTGCAAAGAGAGATGGTGCTGAGGCCTCCCCAGCTCGGTCTTTCCTCAGTTCCACCTACCATGAAGCAGTTGAAGCCTGGCCGAACCAAGGAGGGGCCCATCACTCACACCCAGAATCACCCCCTCCACTCAGGTATGCAGACGCCCCATGCAGCGGACATTCACACGTGCACAGAGCCAGGGGGAGCACCCCATCCCCCTGCAAGCATGAGAGGCAGTGATGGAGCCTGCCCACTGTGCAGAAAGTTCTGCACTCCACCTTGTCCTGGGCTTCCTGCTGCAACTTCTGGGTTCCTGGAGAGATGGGTAACCCTGCACGCAAACCAGTCAAGGCAGAGTGCAAGGGCAGTCCCCGCAAGGAGCAGGCAACAGACCCGGGCCCGGTGCACTGCTTGCTGTGCGTGCGTGCGTGCGTGCGTGTGTGTGTGTGTGTGTGTGTGTATGACAACAATGGCAGCTGGTAGCCACAGTTTGTTAGCAGCTTCCAATGCCTGCTAGGAGCCAAAGGACTGTATCTACACTCTAGGGTCAGGCTTAGCCGATGGTGTCGAGATTCAAGCTGTCCCTGTCAGCAGCCCCTACACCCATTCCCACGTTTCCCGGCTCTGTCAAAACAAAACGAACCAAACAAACAAATCAAAAAATTCCCTGAGTTGGGCAGACTTCTGTCTTCTGGACTTTACCTCTGGCTGTGTCTACTGAAGGCAGGGACCCGCACCACTGGGCAGCCCACCTGGCACTTAAAAGTGAGGGCAGGGCTCCCACCCATCCCTGGCCTCAATCCTGTTTGCTACACATGTGTCAAGGGTCTGTGTGCCTAGACCCACATTAGCCCTGGAGGGAGGGAAAAGAGTCTCGGTTGACAGGACACTAAGGCGACAAAATAACACGGTTAGAGCAACGTGTGTTAGTCTTTTTTCACAGCACGACACAGAACCATTTGTATGACACTTGGGGGTGAAAGAACAGGGGACCCCAGCTGTCCTATGCCTGGCCCGGTCACCCTTCGGCTGAAGGGAACACCATCTTGATCCCCATTACCCACACTGGCTGGGATCCTCAGACTCAGTGCAAGCGTTTAGGAGTAAGTCCAATCCGGTGTAAACCCCAGCACCATCACTTGATAGTGATAAGATCTTGGACAAGTTACGTATTCAGCATCTACAAAATACAGAGCACAACACCTACCTTAGGAAGTTGGTCTAAGGATTAAGTAAGATAAGCCATGCAATAGTACCTACCAGCATACTGTAAGCATTTGGTAACCTGTGCTATTATTAGCTTCAACACAGTAGCTTTGTATCTCTCCTGCCCAAACCGAAAGGGATTGTTACTAACTGGGCACCGAATGGGTGTGTGTGGTGGGGAAAGAAGGCAGAAGAGAGTACCCAGAGTGAAGGCTTAAGAGACCTTGAACCTGCCATTGGGCTGTTGGCCTAGCACTGAAGGCCAGGGGAGTCTGATGGCCAGCCCGAATGACACACTCAGCTCAGCGTGGGGAGGGGAGGAGGCCCAGGGGGCTAGCCGAGCTGCTGAGGAGGGGCGGGGTGCCCAGCAATAGGAGGGCAGAGGCAGACAGCACCTCATGTTCTTGCCTTATTCTGTTCACGGGCCTAGGGGGGAAGCAGAGGCTGGAACAGCAGCTGGCAGTTATCAACTCGGGGCACAGTAAGGGACTGTCCAGGATGATGAGGCCGCCCCACAGGGATCCTCTGTCATGATCCAGTGGAGGGGTGGGGAGGAGTCTGGAATTGAGACCTAGTGCCTCTAGTCCAAGACGTGCATTTGTCAGAATGACTGAATTCTATAATTAAAAGATCTGTGAGACTCACTGTGTGTAAATATACCTCAATTAAAAAAAAAAAAGTAAGCTGCAACCTTAACCAAATGGCCAAAGGTAATATCACCAACACCAGAACTGACATCGTGTAACTCCTGATAAAATCACAACTTACGTTATTATCATTTTGCCCCAAATGTGTAACCGGAATGTGATCATGAGACAAACCCAAATTGAGGAACATTCAACAGAACAGGCCTGTGTGCTTCAAAAACATCAATGACTGATAGTTAAAGGAAGAATGAGGGACCAGTCTGGATTAATGGAGACTAGAGACAAGTAAATGCAGTGTGTGATCCTGGGCAGGGGGGTGGTCTAAAGGATATGACTAGGTAACTGACAAAATCTAAATACGGACTGTATCGATGTCAATTTTCCTGAATTTTAAAATTGCTCTGTGGTTACACGGAAGAATGCCCTTGCTCTGAGGTGACAGACGCTGAAGGGTTTGGGGGCGAAGGGTCACAATGCCTGCAATTTACTCTGAGGTCAGAGACCGGAGAAAGTGCAAGCCACTGGACGGAATAGTTCCTAAGGCCCTGGAGGAATCTGTTGTCCAGATTCACGAAGGGACTCCTTGTGCCCACAGTGGCAGGATGCGGGATCTCACCCTTGTTGGGCAGAGCCAGGCTGGCATGAACAGGAGTTCAGTCTTGAACGACCCTCTTCCGCCCCTGCAAACGCTGTGCTAAAGGGGAAAAGGAGGCTTTTGTGCAATCTCTAGGTCTGCCACCTGGTGGCGTCTTTCTGCAGCACACTTTCATCAAAGGGTTACTGCATCAGGTGCACCAAGCAGGGGGAACCTCTCTTGTGGCTGATCAGGGAGGATGCAGGAAGGACTCCGGGAGAAGGCCCCACTTCAGCTACCTGTGTAAATGGGGCTCAGACTAACAGATTCTAGCACCTTGCACGTTCTCCTCTGCTCCGGGACCTGGGCCTGCAGGGTTTCTGTCTTCGTGGCGGGGGTCCTCCGGTGCCCTTCTGGTCTCAGGAAGAAACCCTAACTCCTCAGACCCAGGCGAGCTCTCCGGCTGCACTGCGTTAGTAGGCCCCCAAGATCCACCCACACCATATGACTCACAATTCCCTGAGTGTGCCATGAACACCCTCACCCTGCCCTCTTCTCCCTGGTTGGCTCATCCTTCTCCCTCCGTCCTCACTCTGAGTCCTTTCCTCCTGCAGTTCCCAGAGCACTGAGCAGACCTCTGTCCCCTCCCACTGTCCTGGAACCATGGTATATCTGACTTCCACCACCCCTGAGGGAGCAAGTCCAATTTACCGCTGCTTCCCTGCACCCTGCCCGGGGCCTGGCACACTGCTGAATGAGAAAATGGACTGCAGAACTGTTTGTTACGTGCCCAGAGTACATTAAGGACCATATTGGGGCAGGGGACAGGGATGACCCAACTGGACGCCAGGTGTACGGATGGATGGTCCACCAGCTCATGGCAGGAGACAGAATCGAGGGTCAGGGAGACAAGGGGTCACAGCTGCACGTAAGTGGGCTGCAAGATGCTGGGAACCATTTCTCCAGGCAGAGCCCCATGTCAGAAATGCCTGGATGCCTGGGGCAGGGAGGGTTCTGGGCGGGCTGATCATCGGGGGTTGTGCTTCGACAGTGTTTGCTGCTGGAAAGCAGACCCCACAGAGGAGTGACTCGTTCACAGCACATGCCTGAGGCTTGCGCCCGACCCGTCACTGGCAAAGGGACAGACTAGCCCCCTTTTGGCTGAATCCAGTGAAAAGACCTGCTTTCCTGCAGCAAGATGCGGGGCATGTGAATGATAGTTCGTCCTGCCCCTACACACCAGTGACAGGTCCTCTGGGTCCCTCTAGGCTCATGGTGTGAAGGTCCTTCTGCTGGTCAGAAAAATTCCTAGCACTCTTGCTATCCCCAGAAAAGGGCAGTTCTGGCTCAACTCTGCATTTTATGTGACTATACCTGGAAAGAAATACCAAGGCTTGGGGTGAGCAGTGTGAAATCTGAACACATGACCCAACTAAGACCTGTAGATCTGCTTTATAGACCAGACACCCCCACACTAGAGGTCTGCCAATTCCCTCGAAAATTCTCCAGGCTCATTCCTGGATGGTGAATTTCGGACTCGGAGCCCACATGGGAGGCCCACACCCTCACATGAACTCTCACGGCAACTAACTTGCACAGAGCTCTATGGCTTACAAAGCGCTTTCCCGTACATGACTGTAACTGATCCCTCCCACCTCTCCTCAAACACAACTTTTTCTAGAAAAAGAAATTGAGACTCAGAGATACTGAGACCTGCCTGAAGTTACCCGGCTGGTTGTTGAAAGAGATGGGATGTGAACACGGGTTTCCCAACTCTGAATCCCATATTCCTTGTACTTGACCACACTGCTTCCTTGACTGCTCCTTCCCTCCTGATGATGGCTATGGTCCTAGGAGTGCCAACCAGAGAGAGGGGGGTACCCTCTGGATTTCTCATAAGCAGTCATTCTCCTGGAATCAGGGAGCTGCCAGCCAGAAAGCTGCAGGTGAGCAGGGAGAGAGGGGCCGTGCTTGTCCCTGGATAAGGAGGTGTTCCCGGCCCCCGAGCAGGTCTCTCTGGAGAGAGGGGCCAAGTCGAGGTGGGGTTACTGAGATATCCTCCCAACAGCCAACCAGGCGGTGTCCCCCAGCCCTCTGTGACCCAAGCATTCTGGAAGCCACCCCCACTGCACCCCAATACTCACATGCAGGGGCTGCTACGAGGGCTCCCAACTTCCTGACAGACCCACTTTCCATCCACAAAGTCAACTCAGGAAACCAGAGGAATTCACAGCCCATGGAACTAAGTGTTTCGAAGCATAGACCAGGGACCCAAATGCCAGGTGGGAGGGCAAGATGGATTTTGAGGTCAGATAGGTCTGGGTTCAAATTCCAGCTTCCATCACTTACTTGCTTTGTTTCCCTGAACTAGTCACCTGCCTTCTGTGAGAGTCATCTACCCTCTCTGGGCCTCAGTTTCCTCATCTGTAAAAGAGGAAACACTAAAGGGCCAGATGCGATGCTGTGGCTGGCTGTGTCATGAGGTCTTTGCTGGGGAAGGTGAGGGGTCTCTGCTCTAAGTGGAGGTAACCTCCCTGGCGACAAGCCTCTCTGGGTGCAATCCTTTTTGAACTATCACTTAATGGGTACCTACTGCCTGCCAGGAACCATTCTAGTGTCTTCCTAGATTTTCTTTCCTTCTCACAACTTGATGAAGTAAAGATTTCCCCCTTCTACTGCTGACCAGCCAAAGCCTAGAGGCCCTGGCCAGCTTACCGGGCCCAGAGGAGGCTGCCTGAGACCTGTTCTCTTCTACTGGTGCTAGCTAGAGTGAACGGAGGCTTTGTGGTCAGCTTTTCCTTTGAGTTTTAATGGCAGCCACCCCGAAGTAGGCATGAACCCTCTCCCTGGGAGTCTGAAGGCTATAAGGAACCTCTCCAGGAACCCACTGGAAGCCATTTGCTTCAGAGCTCAGGATGGAGCTGGGGGATGGGGAGGAGGATTAGTAATCCCTTGGCTTCAGCCAGGACTCCCTGATGACAAAGATTCATGCATGCGCTGTCATCTTCGCTGTTCCAAAACAGTGTGATGATTTTGCTCATTTTGAAAATGCAGGATATGTACAGCTCCAATTTGTCAAGGATACACAACATCACACCATTCCCTAAATGCAGTTGCTTTCCTGCCTCGGGGTTACCGAGTGAGCTGGAGTGAGCTGGAGTGAGCTGGCGGCTTCTAACCAGAGCTTGCTCTCACTGCCCAGGGTGAACCCCGCCCCCTGAAGCCCGGTCTGCTGGTCTGCTCGCAGGCAGGCGCAGGAGTGTGGGAGAGTACCTACCTGCAGCAGCCAGGGAGGAAGTGACTCAGCCCAGTGGGAAGTGGGAGGGGCGGTCAGAAAGAGGGCCCTGTGCCCAGCCTGCTCCCCCTCAGCACATCCGCACCAGACCCATCCTCTGTCGCCGCCTTTCCCCAGCAGGACTACAGTGTGACCAGCGCAGCAGTCCTGGGGGCCAGCGGGGGCCCAAAGACCCCACTGCTCACAGAGAGCCCAGTGTCTGCAGCTCGGAGGTCCAGCTCTGGTCTCCTTTAGGAGGCCAGATTCACATACAAGGAGATTACGTAATCAGTGATGTCCCTCTTCACCCCGTTGCCCTGAGGAAGTCCCCACTGGGCTTCTCTGTGGCCTCCATGACGGCTGGGCGGGGAAGACTGGAGGCGAAAGGCCTCTGGCCAGGAGGATGTGTTCCAGAGTGATTCCGGGAGGAAAGGCTCCAGGGCTGTGCACACACAGGTGGACCTATAGGCCCCTCTGGGGCAAAGACAAATAAATGGAAGAGAGACCAGTCTCTGCAGATGGGGCAAAGGGCTTCACCAGCGGTCACTCTGAGCGCCACGAGAGCAGAATCCAGGGCAGCAATGCCAGTCCTGCCACCAGCACACCCCTCCCAAGGGCCTCCGGAAGCAGCTGATGTGACAACAAATAATCCGTCACTGTGTGTGGGTGTCAGAGGAGGAAGGGACAGACTTAATAGCTCTTTCTCAGGCCGTGCTGCTCTGGTATCTCCCATCCAGAGAAGGAGCCTGGGGAAGCAGCCAAGCACACTGGCTCGGGAGGCATTCCTGGTGGCCCCTTGGCTCTGTGGGGGGCCTTCTGCCTTGCGCAGTGATGGCAGACCAAGTCCCTGACAGCTCTCCCCTTTCATGCCAGCCTGCCCTGCTCCTGAGGGGACCCATCCTCAGCTCAAACCATCAGTTCCTGCCTTGTGCAGTGACTCAGCCGGGGAACAACGCCTGCCACGGGGTCCCACATGGAGTTCAGGTTCTTGCCACCCACAGTGGCCCCAATCACGCAGGGAGAAAACAGCAAGTGACTGCAGGAAGGCTGGCTGAGTCTGAGAACCACCCTTTGTGTCCACTGTGCAACCTGAATATGTGCTTCTGTGCTCCACGGTCCCCTCACCTACAGGAGGGGGATGGCGCTGCCCCCGCACAGGGTTCCCTGAGGACTGCCGGGAGCCAGCGTGTGGGAGGCACTAGACAAATGTTAAGTTTCCTTCCTTCCACCCCAGATTTCCAGAGCGACAGACGGGAAAGCCCGGGCCAGGCCCAGGTACACGTGATTCTCTCTCTTTATACTGTTTTTAACAGCAAAAATCACTACCATCATGCTGTAAGAAAGGCAATTTGGACTGAGGTCAGCAAACTGCTTCTCCGTAACTGCCTCTATCAGCAATTAAATTCAGGGGCAATCCAGGTGGCTCAGTTAAGCGTCCAACTCTGGATTTTGGCTCAGGTCATGATCTCACGGTTTGTGAGTTCGAGCCCGGCGTTGGGGCACTTTTAGTGCGGAGTCTGCTTGGGATTCCTCTCTCTCTCCCTCTCTCTCTGCCCCACCCCTACTCACACTGTTTCTCAAAATAAAGAAATAAACTTAAAAAAATTTAAATTCAATTCAATTTCACAACTTTGACCATGAACCATACAGTTCAGAAATGCCACTGGCTGGGAGGGGCAGGGTCGCAGAGGCTGATGGCAGGCTGGGCCAGCAGAGTGCCCCTCGGGGAGCCATTTGGAGGGGAGGCCTACATGAGGATCTCACCTATTCTGAGCCACCAGGAGGCCAGCCAGGGCCAATCCTGAGATCCACGAGCCACCACTGACAGACAGCGCACACAATGGCAAGAGCATGCTCATCATATGTCTGTTTGCGTGTGTCTCTGGAGATGGTGAGCTCCTAGGAGCGAGGCCTGGGCCTTGTCCACTTCAGAATGCCCTGCATAGGCTCAGCAGGTGTGCAGAAAACATGGGCTAAACCACAGCCAACACAACAGAAGAAAATACATGGCTCGGACCCAGCCTTTCCAGTTCAAGGGATTTATCCTACAAAAATATCCACACAAGTCCACAAAGATAAATGTGCTCAACGAGGGTTCCTACAGAACCATGTGTCGCAGCAAAAAACCACAAAAGATAAAACCACAAAAATCAAAACACACATAGACACTCACACACATCCAGACAGGAAGCACTCTAAAAGTCCACCAAGAAAGGACTGGTTCACTACATCATGTTCCATCCAATGGAATACAATGCAGCCTATGAGACTAGGTCTGCACCTGCTGGTAAAGATGTTTACAATATATTACATTAAAAAACAAACAAACAAACCAGTACTATGTGTATAATACGATCCCATTTGGGTAAAGACAAAAAGATCATACACAAGCTTTTAATATGCACAGGAAATTTCTAGGAGAAACTTAACAGTGGATACTTCCCGGCAGGATGAGGGGCCCAGGGAGAGGAGGGAGAGTTTATGTTATATTCTTCCATACTGCTTAACTATTTTATCATACACTACTATAACAATACTCTCTTTTAAATCTCAAAAAATGTTTAACCCATTAGAATTGTTAAGAGTAGTAACAGGCCCAAGGGAGGCTGGGCCTCAGAGAGGGCACACTTGAGGGGGTACGGCACAGGACACATGCAGAAGTGCCCTGAACGTACCAGCCCGTGTGCCGTTGCAAGGCTGCAGCAGGAGAGTCGGCGGGAGGGACAAAACCACCACTCTGGGCACACTTAAGCTCTCTCAGGTAACTTGCAAACATGCCTAGAAGGAATTTCCTGCTCGCCAGCTGGCATCCAGAGGGGCTGGGAGGACCACCAAAGCATTCGAACTGGAGACCTGGAACCTGGCTCACGATGTCTCTTTTAGAACACTCACAGACCCGCCAGCAAAGAGCTTAGCTGGGCCTCATCAGAGCCGCCCCTGGGTCCTGACTGCGGACTAGAAATTAGTCTGAACCTGCTACAGACAATAACACCTCATGTCTAATCTCCATTACTACCTGAGGAGCAGGCAGTATTATGTCCATTTTACAGGGGAGGACATGAAGCTGGAGACAGTCAGTGACTGGTTCAAGGTCACTCAACGAGCAAGTGGCAGAAGTGGGCTTTGAAGCCAGGTATGATCTGAGCCTAGGCCCTTAACTGTTAAGTGATACGGTTGATAGTCTCCTTACTCACTAGCCACAGGGCAGGAGGGGGAGGGACCTGCCTCCAAAAGGTGGTAGTTTCCATTCTTCTGGCAAAGAAAGGACTGCTTCAGCTTTGCCAAAGACCCTTCCAGCTCTAAAACTCTATGAGTCCAAGATTCCACGTGGGTTGGACTCCCTGGGGCCAGAGTGGGGCCAGGGTGAATGGCATGGCATGGGCTCTAGAATCACACAGTGTAGGCTGGAAATCTGGCTCTGCTCCTACTGCCTATGAAGCGGTGGACAGGTTACTTAACATCTCTGAGCCTAGGGGTTCAACTCCGTAAGAGACAGTCCCTCCTTCCTTAGAGTCTGAGAAACATTCAATCTGTACTGCTGAGTACTTAGCAAAGGACCTGGAAGGTGGTGGCAATCTGCCTTTTTTTGGCTGGTTTCCTTCCGGTTCCTTCAGGAGGGACCACGTTGGGAGAGCAGTCAGAGGAGAAAGCACCCTGTGGAATTCATGCCAAACACAGTAACACCAGGAGCTCCACGCCCGCTGCAAAATGTAGGACTCTTGCTTTCTAGGGCTGGCAGATGCCAGAAATGGGGTTCCAAATGCCCCACAGAATTCTGGGCTAGCCAGTGCTAAGGTCTTCCAAGGAACTGAGCTTCTCTCTACAAGCACCTGCTGTCTCCTTATCACACCCCAAACCAGCTCTGCCCCAAACCCAAAGACAAATGACAGGCACATCAGTCCTGCTCTTGCCAATTCCCACCACAATGTCCAGGCTACTGTTTCTTCTTCCTGGATCCTTGGGTCACAGACTCTTTAAAGGCTAAACATCTTCTGTCTCTTTTGCCAAGTAGGCGGCAGTCTATAAGCATATTTAGAGAGCACAGCTTCACTCCGAATGACAAGAGCCCTTCTCAGTTTTCTCTGGGGCTTTCCAAAAACTAGACTTGCTTGGAAATCATCAAGCCTGTATACTACTGGACGGTGACAGCTCTGGGGAGCCTGAACTCACTCCTGAGGTAGACTGCCGTCAATCAGAAGAGGATGACCACCACAGAGCTGCAGCCTGTTCAGGGCAAGGACTCCTCAGTGTCCCCACAGGATGGGGTACCTCAACCCAAAAGACTACCTTTGCTCACTGGAGCAAAATCAGGCCACTCAAGTTTATTAAAAGGAGGCCTAGAAATTCTTCAAGAAATAATAATAATAATAATAATAATAATAATAATAATAATAAAAGGTACTCTGAAGCAGCAACCTCTCTTCTAGAATCCTGCACATCCCTAAGGTGGGCCAAATCATATATATGCAGGCGGCTACTACAGCTCTGTTTGGAGAGCAAAAGACAGAGAATAACCTAAATTTGTTAGTAGAGAGCTTGCTGAATACATTACACACATCCATAATGAAAAACAACCCAAGCATCCATGTGCCAGAATGGGACCATCTCTAAGACAGTATAAATCAAAACAAACAACACCATCCTTTTCTCTCATGGGTCTTACAGATCCTGAGAGGATATGCAGGGCTGCTGTGGGCCCTGGGCCACCTGCTGCAAGGCCACAGTGTCACCTGAGCAGGTGGGAGAGGAAGAAATGCTCTCGTTTCAGGCCACTTTCTCTTCTACCTTCTTTACCCCACAAACCCAAGGACAAATCTTGTGAAAATCTCCCCCGTCCCGAAGGGCCTGTCTGAATTGTTGTCCCCCAGCACACTCTCTGCACAGCACAATCGATTCTGGTCTAGCTCTGCACTCCCATAGAGCTCGGAGACAAGGGCACCAGGGCAACTTCCTCTCATCTCTCTGGTGGCTCTGAGTCCTAGGTGGCCTCGGGCAGACACCTCTCCTTCTTGAGAAGAGGGACAGTCTGCTAACCCAGCCTAGGGAGTAAATCCAATCTCAAGATCTCTTTCCAGATAAGATCTCCAGGAAACAATGGGAAAGCCATGTACAACCTAGAGGTATGCTGCTGACCAGGACCCCATCAGCTGAAGCAGTGTGGATGGCGCAGAGTAAAGAGCTGCTCTGTAGGGCCACCTGAAGGCTGGAGAAATTACACAAGTTTTGCAGACTCAGCCAGTTGAGTTTCTGAAATACTGCACAAGGTCACCTCCCTGGGCAAATCTGGGCAGAGGAAAGGTGAAGGGAGGGGAGCTGCCCTTCTCCCAGGTGCTGACTCAGGCGTAACCAGAGGGAAGCCTGGCCCCAAGCTGGACAGGGTGCCACAGACTTTACAACTGATGCTGTCCCGTGAGATGCACTCGGATCTTACTGAAGGGAGTGGGCAGATTTCACTGGCCACTGTGTTCTCCCAAGCCTCTGCACTACCATTCACTATGTCACCCAAACCAGGAACTTGTGGGTCACCTGCCACCACTGCCCCTCCCTCAACCATCCCTTCCAAATATTCCTAGAGTCCTACTGACTTCTCCTCAAACAGCTCTGATCTCTGCCCTTCCTCTCCATCCCAAATGCCTCTGCCCTGATCCAGGCCCACACAAGGGCTTGCTCTGACCATTACAACAGCCTCCTCCTGGACTCCAGACCCACTCTCTTCCCAGTCTACCCTCCACCCGCAGCTAGAGGGCTCTTGGGAAGCTGCAGGCCTAATGGTGTTCCCTCCACATAAAACAAAGCGTTCCATCACAAGATCTTGAGAAGTTCAAGCATCTTAGACTGGTACCTACCTCTCCAGCACATCCTACACCAGGTCCCTTCACACCCTGTGCTAGAACCTCTTGTGGTTGCTAAAGATGCACATACACCAGCACGCATCCAGGCCTGTGCCACGCTGTTCCCCCGCTTGGGGTGCCTTGTGAGCCCTCGGAAAACTCTACTCGCCATTTGGGAGCTAAACTCTGAGGCCTTTCCAAAGCTCTCCCCAGTCTCCTCCACATCCCCCAGTGGAACCGCTCCTTCCTCCTGATTCCCATTACATGCTATAAGACTTCTGGGAAAGACTTGCCAAACTATGCGAGTGTTCATTGGTTAGGTCCCTGCTAGACCACAAGTTCCTCCAGGGCAGGGGCTACCTCTCTATTCTCCTTCTGCCCCTGGCACCCAGCACACCCCAGCCACATATGGAACCCTGGATTTTGAGCCACTACATACATCAATGTGTGTGATGCTTCTTGGTGATACTAATTCAGATACCAGACAATGGTCTCTAATAGGGACACACGGAAGAACCTCTAAACATCTTTTCTGTCATGAATACTTTAAAATACAATTTCTTCTCAAGTACTCTTCTATTTTTAAAAACAATGGTTCTTAAACTTTTTTTTTTGACATTTATTTATTTTTGAGAGACAGAGCATGAGCAGGGGAGGGGCAGAGAGAGAGAGAGAGAGAGAGAGAGAGAGAGAGAGGAGACACAGAATCCTAAGCAGGCTCCAGGCTCTGAGCTGTCAGCACAGAACCCAATGTGGGGCTTGAACTCATGGACCATGAGATCATGACCTGAGCCGAGGTCAGATGCCTAACAGACTGAACCACCCAGGTGTCCCCCAAAATGGTTCTCTTAAAGAGCTGAGCTGAATCATCCGCATGGCTCCCATAAAGACTGGGTAAACTCCCCACAGATTTCCTTTTCAGAAAGAATACAATGAAATTCTGTGATCTTGTGATCCCTCAGGACACTTCTGACAGCTCCTGACAGCTCCAAGGGACGCAGCTCCAGTTGCGACTAATTGCTCCCACTGATTCTTGGAAGTTCTTTCCTGCAGTCTGTAATAACACTTACCAAGTATTTCTCAGTGTGTGCTAAGTGTTCAACCTGCAACGTCTTACTTAATCCTCACAACTGCCCTCCTAGGGAGGGGCCTTACTGTCCCCACTTTGTAGATGAGAAGGCTGGCCATGGAGAGAATAAGTAACCTCTAGCGACCAGCAGGGCTGGGATTGGAACTCAGATCTGTCTTGCTGCAGAGCCAAATGGGTTCTTAACACCTACAGTTTGCTGCCTTCCCAGGTCAAACGAAAGGCACAAGGGAGCAAGCACAGCACCCCCGGCCACAGGCCTTTGGAGAAGGCGGTGCCCGTGTGACCTGCAATCCTAGGACGAGAGGGACACATGCACCAGGTACTTCTGTGCTGGGCAGAGAAGCTCAGAGCAAGGCAGGGAGCCTGCCACCTGCCACCCATGGCATCCAGGGCTTTCTCAGCAAAGATCCCCCACCCTGGCACCAACTCTCCCTACTCAGAGGCCTGCAGGGGCCTCTAAAGATGACTCCAGTCCTGGCTCTCCCCTCCTCAGCTGGAACCAACTCCAGAGAAGTCACTCTAAAACACAGATCCAATCATGTCACTCCTCTGCTTAGAAACCTTTTCACTGCCCTTGGCGTAAAGTCCTAACTTGTTAACGTGGCATTCCCTTGTCAGCCTGTACTGCCTTACTTTGCACCATGTCAACTTTCATACCACCATACTGAACAATCTGAGGTTTCTGGAGTAAACTATGCGTGTACTCAGGTGCTCCTGGCTGGCTCGGTCTGAAGAGCATGTGACTCTTGATCTCGGGGTTGTGACTTTGAACCCCACATTGGGTGTAGAGATTACTTAAATGAATAAGTAAATTAAAGCTTTTATTTAGGGAAACCCCAAACTATGCGTGCCTTTGTCTTTCTCTAAGTAGAACGCCTTACCCCTTCGTTCTCACTGATTAAGCCTTCCATCCTTCTAGACACAGCTCCAGGGTCATCACTTCTGCCAAGTCTTCCCAGGATCTTTGTGGGCTCCTACAGCCCTGTGCCTGCTGCTACTAGCTTTTTTAGACCCATTTTAACTACTTGTTTACAGATCAGTCTCCCTTACCCAGACCATGAGCTTCTTGAAATAAGAATAGGTAAGATGTATCATGTGGCAGATATGGTTCTGTGTGTTTTGCATGTGTTAATTTTATTAAAGTTTTTTTTAAGGTTTATTCATTTTTTAGAGAGAGAGAGAGAGAGAGAGACAAAATGCGTGAGTGGGGGAGGGGCAGAGAGAGAGAGAGAGGGAGGCACAGAATCTGAAACAGTTTCCAGGCTCGAGCTGTCAGCACAGAGCTCGACGTGGGGCTTGAACCCACAAACCGAGAGATCATGACCTGAGCTGAAGTCGGACGCTTAACCGACTGAGCCACCCAGGTGCCCCCATTTTTTTAAAGATTTTATTTTTAAGTAATCTCTACACTGAACGTGGGGCCTGAACTCCCGATCCCGAGATCAAGCGTCACACCCTCCACCAACTGAACCAGCCAAGCGCCCCTACATGTGTTAACTTTTTAAATCTTCACAACAGCTCTAGGTAATCACCCATTTTACAGATGAGGTCACTGAGGCACAGACAGCTTATACCACATGCCTACTGACACACGTTTAGAAGCTGCAGGGCCAGAATTTGAACTCAGGAAGTCTGGCTCCAAAGCCCACTCTTCACCACTATACCATAGGGTACTTGCCTCTCTAGGCAAGGACACTGTTGTTGTCATGCGGGGAATGAATGAATAAATGAGAGCAACCTCCACAAACCACTGGCAGAGCAGGGCCAGCAAGGAGTGCTGGAACAGCTCACAAGCACTGTTTACAAACAAGGATTCTTTTGGCTTTACAATGACATATTCTGCTCTTCCTTATCTCATGCAAAACTAAGCCAAGGGGGAAAGGTGCCCAGCCCAGAATGACTACCTTCTTCCCCACTGCTCTCAAAACCAACCAAAGCCAACCGGTTTCTCCCGTGACTTAAAACAGAGCAAAGTCTACTCTGCCACCGAAGGCAGCTGTCATCTCTTCCTTCCGCCAACGGGCATCAAACCTAGGGAGCGGGGGTTAGCAGAGAACGTAGCATCGGAAATCCCAAAGCCCTTACCCACCGCCTGGAAGGTGTGGCCGAGTCGCGTGGGAATGGGCGGGCCAGACCCGGCACAGCAGGTGAAACTGACCACAGCGGCGTGCTCTCTCCTTGGAAAAGGCCGGCCAAACGTAGCACTGGCAAGCAGGTAGCTCTGACCCGCATCTGAACGCCTCCCGCGATGAGAAAATTTCCCCAGCAGCGACGGGTGAGGGCTCCTGGAGGAAGCCCTGGCTGGCCCGCCTTGGGGACTCGTTCTAACTTTCAAGTCCCTTTCGGGATCGGGAGGGAAGCATGGAGAGGCAGAGGGTGTCTCCTGGGGAAGACCTGGCTGAGTTCAAACGTCGGTGGCCTCACTAACTAGCCGAATGACTCCGGGCAAGGCTGGCAGCGCCCACCTCCTAGAGCTGCGGCGGGACCCAGGCTCCCCGAGGCCGCCCGGTACCCCGAGCGCAGCAGTCCCCGCCCCCGCCGCCCAGGAAGAGCAGACCCCAGAAGAGGAGAGGGCGTTCACTGTTGCCATTTCTGTCGCACCGGCACGGTCTCGGGCTGTCACCCCGGTCCCCGTGCCACAGCCGCTGAGGCCCGCCGCGCCAACCCGCACCCCCCGCCCGGCTCCCCGCTCCGGGACCCCCGCCCTCACCTTCCCCCGGTGCTCAGCGCTGCTCGCCCATAGTCCGTAGCCCGGAGCCAGGACTGCTCGGCGCTCCGTCCCGGGGAGCCGGGGCCGGGCCGGGGGCGTGGGAGCCGCTCACCGCCGCCTCCCAGCGCAGCCACCCGAGCCGCCACCGCCGCCGCCGCCGCCTCCCTCCATGGCTGCGGCGCCGCCACCTGACAACGGAAGTGACGCACCGCCCCCTCCTCTCGGGCCAGCGCCGCAGCCCCACCCCTCTCCCCGGACCCCGCCCCTCGCCTGTGTCTGCGCTCTCACGGCCTCCGGATTGGGGTGCCATCTTGAAGATGGGCGGAAGCCTTCAGGCAAGAGTCCGGAATCCGATTGACGATTGGCTCAGAGTGAGGTCTGGGCCGAAACCTGTGAAACGATTGGAGACTGAGACTCTAAAGGGGCGGTACTTACCGCTTATCTACGTCTGCGGTGAGGCTGGGACGCAGACACCGCCCCCGCCCCGACTCCGCAGGACCTCGAGTGCCCTACACTCGCCCTGCTGGGTTTGGAGAAGTCTTCCGCAGCTGGAAGATCGGCCAGCGCAGTGCATTTGTCAGAGAAATGGCTCTTCCTTGATCTCCATTTCTCGGTTTCTGGAGCCCTGTGCGGAGAGCGCTGGAATTAGGCTCAATAAAATGACAGAATTCCTGTCTCAGCCCTCACAATTTATTTCCCTCTGGGCCCCTCGCCTTTGTAGAAACCCTGCTTCAGCCTGAAGATCTCTGGAGTCTTGACCAGGGAGGTTTACAGTGAAAAGATCCTATTAACGATTCCAGCTATCTAGCCTCAGTCCCTCCTGCTGCAGTTTCGGTCCCTTTCTCCTCCTCCTCCAGCAACCACGCCCTCCATGAATCAGCTTCTTGCACCAGCAGATGAGCCCTTTAAAGGGATTGCATCAGGCGGGTGACTCACTGGGGCCCTCTGAGAGCCTGGCTTCCCTCCTCTGGCACCCAGAAGCAGCTAGAAGGGCTCAGTGGCAGCAGCACCAACAGCCATGGCTCCACTCCTTTGTCTCAGAGGTGTGAGCCAGAGTGCTGGCCGCATGTGACTGTCTTAACTCCTGGGTGTCTTTCCAGCTGTCTCCTGGGGCACTCTGTATCCATGTGTGGGCACATGTGTCCAAGCCGGTGTGCACCGCTGGGTTTTCTTAGGGGCGTGTGGCCAGGTGCACATGGATATGCATTTGTCGTCTCCACACAGGCAGTGCCAGGACATGAGAGGTGATGTGACTTGAGTCTGGCTGCCTTCTCCTGTCCGTCTCTTTGTCTCTCTAAATGCCTGGTGCCCACTAAGCTGATAGGGCTAAGTGACAGCAGGAATCAAAACAGCTCCCACTGCTGTGTTACAGCACTTTAGAGACATCAGTGTTGGGAGTCTGTTTACAGATGCAGCAGCTAGAGCTCTGAGAGGGAAAGAAACTTGTCCAAAGGCGCATAGCTAATAATGGCAGGGCTGTGATTTGAACCAAGTGTGGCAGATTCCAAAAAGGTTAGATTTGAGTCCTTGCTGCATCTCCCACAAGCTGAGTGACTCCACGTTAAGTTCCTTGACCTTCTCGGACTGTCAAAATAGGGATAACGCCTTACAGGATCATTGAGAAGATTCAGTGAGTATGGAAACAGCTTCTCACGGGACCTGGCCAGCAAGAGTGCTCACACTCACTTCTGTTACAGGGCTTCCACAAAGTTCGGGACTCAGTCAGGTACAAAGAGGCCCGGCCACAGCCCCCCAGCTTCTGTGCCTGACAAAGGGAAAAGCCTAGGGATTCCGGAAGCCCTGACTGCCAGGAATGAGTGAGTTTTGGGTTTTCCAGGGCTCTAATTATCAGCTAGATGAATCACTTGGAGCTGACACCACCATCCCCCCCCCAGACCTTCAGTTGCTTCAAAATATAGGATTTTAACAAAGAAGAGGAGGAGAAGGAAGAAAAAGAGGGGAGGAGAGGTAATGAATAGAAATGAAAGGTGCCAGCCAGAGGAAATGAAAAATATTTCATTTCAGGACACCACCAACATGAGGAGACTGCTGCATCTCTCTCTCTGTCTCTCTCTCTCACTCACACACACACACACACACACACGGTGACATACTCTCCTGCTGCCTGCTGGCTCTCCAACTTTGGGCATACTGGCAGATGGTACTGCCATAACAAAGTGACGCCTGTCACAACAGCAGAGATGGTTGCTTGACGAGGTATAGGCGGATCTGCCTATCACAGAAGGAGAGGAAGAAACCTTCAACCCTGAGGAGCTTCCACAGGCTTCTGTAACCCAGCGAACCCTACTCACTGCTGGCTTCTGGCTTCTCCTTATGGCCAAGCCCCAGGGCCCGGGTATGACAAGTTCTGAATGCCAGCACCACACCCGGTGGGCACCACCACTGAGGTGAGCAGAGACACTGCTTATCTTTGCCATCGGTGTGATGTCGGGAGTGGTGGGAAGCAGAACAGTGTAATGCAGTAGTCAAGATCACGGAGTGTGAGTCATACAGGCTTGGGTTCAAATCCCCACCGTGTTGGTCACTGGCTCTTCGATCTTGAGCGAGTCACATAACCTCTCTGGGCCTGTTGGCTCATCTGTAAAATGAAACTATTAATATACACCTCCAAAGTTGTCGTAATGATGAAAGGAGAGGACTCTTCCATTTCACGAAGATTTATGGTGTGCCTGCTATGTGCAGAGCACTGAGCTAGATGGCAGGGACCCAGGGGGACCAAACAGACTGCGGCTCTGCCCTCCTGCAGCCCCCAGCCCAGGCCCTGGCCCACAATCAGTAGCAAGCGGTAGCTATTTATGATGGCCATCTTGACGTTCAGCCATTCACTTCACCATGAGACCTGGGGAGAGCCCTTCCCCTTCCCCCTGGGGAAACCAGGCCTCAGTTTCCTAAACTGTAAGATGACAGAGTTGAATTGGATCAGTGGTTCCCAGTCTTCTTGCCATCAAACTTCCCTCATGAGCCTCATATCTGATAAGATTTTGTCTCCTCTAAACCTACATCAAGTCATTTCTTCCTTTTTTATTGATTATAACCTCATTTTACAGCTGCTAGGGCTTGTGATCGGGGTAACTCCAGCCCGAAGCAGAGAGCATACCAGCTTGGTCACCCTTCACATACCATGTGCTGTTTCTCCGGGTCCTTTCTGGAACATTGACAGGAGCTCAAGGGACCTCTGCTGCCTCGGGGCCCCTTCAGCTGAGGACGGAACTCAGTGAGCTGGATGCTCTCTTTGTGTCGCAGCCAGCTGACAGCCGGTGGTGCTCTGTCACTTGTATGGGCCCAGGGAGATCTGAACTTCAAGCAGTGTGCCCACCCTGGCAGTCCCCTCCCCCGAATGACAGTGACCCTTCCACCCTGCACTCGTCTTTCCAGGAAGGCAGGGCGAGGTGGGGACCCGCCAGCCCACCTGAGCACTCAGAATTCCTGGGGGCTCAGTCATCAGCTGGCCCCCCCACGTTGGTGCTTGCACGTGCTTGAATGAAGACCAAAGCAATGAGTAGCAAAACAAACCCAAGGGGAAGACAACATTTGGAAATGGGTTTTTCATCTTTTCCTTGGTGTCCCTTCCCTTCCTTATGCAGATAGTTAGGTTGCTCTGCCTTCATTGCTTCGGGAAACAAAGGATGCAACAGAATGCAGAGCTCATTTTTAGCTTCTGAATTCCGAAAGCCTAGCCTTCAGGGAGGAATGGGAGAATGTCTGTGCACGTACAAATTTAGAAAACTGTAGCAAGGGGCATGTGGGAGACTTGAGACTTAGGGTGGTCCCTGAGAACAGACAAGCTTCTCCTCAGCTTTCAGCTGGACAGTGTCAGCTGGGTCTCAGGGACTGGGGAGCACGAAGAATTGTGCTCTTTTCCTGGGGGGGGAGTGCCAGGAAGTAACAAAACCCTCTGAAGAAACAGCTGTGTGCTGCATTTGGGCAAACAGGGCCTATCTAGCCCAAGGGCCTAAGAATCTCCTGGGAAAAGCAGAATTAAATTCTGAACGCTGAGAGGGGTATGGGTGACTCCTGAAGGGGTCTTTGGGTTGGTGGTAGCCTTAGCAGACTGATGACAAAGGACCAGGAGAAAATGAGGACATCTCAGTGGATGTGTGATTGGATGAGTACCAGACCAGACCGCCTTTCCCACGTTGGGCACGTTAAGAGGAAATGCCCTAACTTTCGACCAGTTCCAAGGAAAGTGAGGAGAACTTTGAATCGACCGCAGTTAAGTTTCTGCCACTCTGGCTGAATGGGGTGACATAGGAACTCCGTTGAATTAGGAAAAATTCAAGGTCTTTTTCTCACACATGGGAAACTGGAACCAGCTACACTCCTTACCCACGAGGCTTGGTATCACATGCCCCAGCCCCGTCCCTCTCTCTAGCCTCACCTGCCTCTCCCCCCTCCGATAGTCACAGTGGTGCTCTGTTATTGCCCCCAGCCCCCGAGCGTTCCCACCTAGGCCCTTTGCACTGGTAGTTTCCTCTGCCTTCCCTTGGCTCTTGAAATGGCAGTCTCCTTCTTGGTTTACATTTTGCTTCTTCAGACCATACTTTCCAAAATAAAACCACCTCCGTGTTCTCTCTCAAGTACCCTGTTTAGTTCCTTCATGACAACTGTAAGAATTTTTACTTTTTTTATTGTCAGTCTCCCCGTCTAGAATGTCAGCTTCCTGAGGGCAGGACCCTTGTCTGTCTTGATGTTCCCTCAGTAGCTAGCACTGTCACTAGCGATACCTGTGGCACGAAGGGTGGGCAGCAGTTAGGGAATTCGGCTTGCCACAGGCCGGTGGGCACTGACCTCCCTCCCTCCAGCCTTCCTGGGCCTCTGGCAGCCTTCCCCCCGGCAACCCAGGACCAGATGCCAGAAGACCCATATCCTCGGGGCTTAAGGACTTCGCTGTGCTCTATCCCAGGGGCTCAGCATGAGCATGTCTCAGCAGGCCCATTTCCCCTCCTTCTGGTCTATCCTTCCAGCACCTCATCTGGGGACGACGGAAGGCCCATTGGGGTCTGGCGCACGATGCTTCTGGAAAGAGGACACAGGGCTTCGGCCTGAGCCCCTCTTCTCAACTGTCCTTCCCACTTCCCTCCCCGGCCTGGGGGCTCCTCCTTGCTCTGCCGAGGTTGCAGAAGTCCTGGCACGCCCTTTAAGAGAGCTGGACTTCTCCTTCATCTCCAGGCCACACTCCTAGCATGAGCCCTCTTCAAGTTTGGAAACATTTGCAGACATGTGGGAAACGTCTGCAGTGGGGGCCGCTGTGGGACTCCCTGCCAGTTCATTACTCCAGATGGGGTGGCTCCCCCGCTTCCTGCAAGTACACAGACATTTCCACAGTGAGGGCCTCCCTTCTGTGCCTGCCCTCTGGTTTCTCTTAGCAGCAGTCACCCTGTGGCATCGCTCCCCTTAACTCTAGCCGCCAGCGGGGCCTGGAAACAGTTGTTTTCTCCCTGCTAGGACCCACTGTTCTCTCCCGAAGGCAAAGGTCAAGTCTTGGGGACTTCTGGGACCTCCAGGCAATGAAATACACAGTATTCAGAAGAATCATGGTGGGTGGCTGTGTGGATGTTACTGAGGCAGATCCCTGGGTTCCAGATTGGAGCCAGGAAACTGGCTTTTCCAGACACATCCCAGTTGGTTCTGATGAGGCGGTCCAAGGACGACACTTTGACTCACGTTGGGCGAGAACGTGAATGCAGGGCCCTCGGGCTGCTAGTGCCCGGTGAACGCTCCTCTCAAGTCCCCCTCAAGAAATGAAAGCATCTTGAGGCCAAAGGCCCTGCCTTACTCAGGACTCTAGCGCAGCAGGTTCTCAGGCTGGATTTCATCTCGTGGTTCTGGACCACCTCCTCCACTAGATTGTAAGCCCCTCTTTGGAAGGGACCAAATCTTATTCGACAATGTGTGCTCAGCAGAGGGCCTGGCACACGGCAGCTGCTCTGTGGAGATGTGATGAGGACACAGCCGCTTTTATTGAGATGGTCGCTTGCCTGTGGTCATGCTGGTATGGCCGCGAGGCAGCTACAACAAAGACTTGGGTTCTACCCCTGAGCACCCCTTCTTCCCTGAGGACCCCAAAACTCTCAGAACTGGAGCCTGATCTCTTGCTGTTGGCTGAGCTGCCACACTTGAGGGGAGGGCCCAGGATTCCCTCAACCTCTCTACCTCAGGAAAGAGCAATGAGACGAACAACCTCCTCAACAGGGAATCTGCACCAAAAAAGCCACCTTCCATGTGGCCAGACTGAAGCACTTGCCTCCAATTCTCAAAACCTGCTGCTTATTAGTATCACCTCAGAAGCTACACCCCATACCAATGAAATCTGAACTGATGGTGGGACAGGTGATTGCAATCTGTTGCAAGTGTGAGCGCCACTGCCCTACTAGGCAGGACAAGACGGAGCCCAGCACACGTCAGAGGAAGTACGCGGCATGGGCTTGTTTGCATCCAAGTTTTATGAGAAAGCAAAACAACTGTGGGAAACCGGAACACTGAGGGGTGGCCCAGGCTAAGTACACTTGGTAACTCTCACTGGGAGAGGGTTGGAAACTACTTGGCAGATTCCCTAAATCAGCAAATCAGATTCTGATGCAAATCATCACAAGGTGATCAATGTCCCCTGCCTCAAGGCCACAGGCAGAGAGACAGGATCCCAGGGGGAGCCTAGGAGATGGGACCCTGCGAAAGGCAGCTGTGACAGGGGTGTCTCTCAGAGACACCCGTTTCTGGGCTGGCCCCGCGCGCTCTCTGGGCTCTGGGCAGGGAGGCGGCGCAGGCGGTTGGCTCGGCAGAACCCCGGGGGAACTTGAGTGGGGACGGGGGCTTGCTGTCGAGCCGGCTCATTTATACTTTTTGGAGGGAAATTCCCGCCGGCCTTGGCCCTTGCCGCCAAAGTTGCGCACCCGGTGGATGGCCTGCAGCTGTTGCTCAATGGTCGCCGTGATGTTCACATCATCCGGGATGTGGACGTAACGGACATTACGGCCTGTCACGAAGAGGTCATCCAGCTCGACCTGATGCCCCCAGCGGTCCGTGTAGGTGACATTGGCCAGGCGGATGTTCATGAAAGCGTCCACGTTGTCTATGCGTCCGCGGGCCACGCTCTCGTCTCGCAGGTCCACAGTGGTCACCTGGCCCTGGAGGCCCTGCAGCAGGATAATCAGGCTGTTCTCAGAGATGGTCCGCTCCTTCACCGAGTGGCTCACGGCCATTCTTCCACACCGAGGGCTGTCTGCTGCGGGAGGAGGAGCACACAGACAGGAGCTGTAGCAGGCGAGCGGGCCCAGTCGCCAACTCCCCTCCACCAGGCCCTGCGCGTAATTCCCAGCGCAGACTTCTGCAAGTCTGCCTACCTCCCCGGTTTCTGTGTCTGTGGAACACCCTTCGATGCCAGGTGCCTTACACATCTCACAGAAGCCTCGCGCTACCCGGCGAGGCCAAGAATTACTCCTACTCACTTCATAAGTAGGGAAAATATGGCCAAGAGACGTTAAGTGACTTGCCTAAGGTCACACGGTTGATAAGCGGAGGTGCTGGGATTCAAATCTACGACTGCCTGACTCCAGACCCCACACCAGTACTCCTGAGCCCTCGCCGCATGTTAGAGTCACCTGGTGAGTTTTTACCTGCTGCCACACCCCAGAGGTTCTGATTCATTTGGTCAGGGGTGGGGTCCAGGTATCCTCTTTTTCAAAGCTCCCCAACTAATTCTCACTTGCATCCAAGTTTGAGAACCACTGCTCTAAATGTCGTTTACACCCTTGCTACTCAAAATACGGTCTGTGGACCGGAACTCTCAGCACCACTCAGGCACGTGTTAGGGATATGCAGAATCTCTGGTCTGTCCCCAGACCTGCAGAAAGAATCTGCACTTTATCATAACCCCTGCATGAATCACCAGAAGTTCTCAAATGTGAGTATCAGAATCACCTGAGGACATGTTAAAACGCAGAAAGCTGGACTCCCTCCTCCCCCCCCCCCCACCCCCCAACTTGCAAACTTAGTAGGTCTGAGGTGGAGCCCAAGAATGTTCATTTTTAACATGTTCTTAGTTAACAGTGACTTGCTGGTCTGGGGCCCGTGCTCCCTGAATGACTGGTCTACACCATACAGCCACCATTTAAGTAAATTGAAAAAGAACAACACCAAAAACATGGCAGCATATAAAACACATAGGTTTTGAAGGCAGAGAAAAATAGGTTGAAATCCTCACTCCACCTACAAACTCTGTAAACCAAGGGCAGTTACTTCATGTCTCTGAACCTGTTTCCACATCTATGAAACCACAGGCTAAATGAGGCTAACAGAATCTCACTGAACGTACTTTGCTTTCAACACGCCCTGATGTTGTATCAACGTGACTGTCTTGTCTATCCCCTCTTTTGAGACCCTGAGTGGGAGGTGGTGGGGACTTCCTCCTTACGACCTCACTCAAACCCGAGCCGGGCTGTGCAGGACAGCATCAAGCGTGGCAAGCCAGACCACACCACCGATGGGGGGATTGGGCCGGGGGTGTGTGTGTAACGACCCCCCACGCAGGCTTCACCAGAATGCGCCCAAGCGAGGGTTAGGGCTGCCCGTTGACTGCAAAGAGGCAGTCCTGGGCTTTAGGATGGGCTCTGCCACTTCCCAGGAGGGCGACCTCGAGCAAGCCGCTTAGCTTCGTCGAGCCTGTTGGCCCACCGGGAAAATGGGGACGGCGAAGAACCTTTACTCACGGAGCAGTGGGGGTGGGCGTGGGGAGATGGAATCTACTCCGCAAATCGGGAAGGAAGCGCTTCCCCCGCTCCCCGCCGCTCTCCGGGGTTCCGGGCGACCCCGCGCTCCGCCCCGGGGTCCGGGACCCACCGCGCCGGATTCCTTCCGCTTCCCGGTCGGCTTAGTTGCCGAAGCTAGCGAGCGCCTGGCGGGGCCGCCTCCCTCCCGCGGCGGGACTAGGAAGCCATGGCAACAGCCTGGCCGCTCGGTCCTCCCGGAGCATAGAGAGCGCGGCCTGCGCCGGCCCGCGCCACTGCGGCGGCACTCGGAACTACAATCCCCAGAATGCCTCGCGGGCGGCGTGCTCGCGCACGGGCGACTGTGGGCCTGCGTCTTGGAGTCTCTCCTCCCCGGGAGTCATTCATTCTTTCAACAAATGTTCATTGAGGCTTCCTCCCAGGCTCTGGACACAACAGCGGTGACCGAGGAGACAAGCCCCCTGATCTGGAAACCCTTAAAACTACTTGAGGGCGGGCGTCCATAACAAAACAAGAAAATTATAAAAGTCCTTCAGTCCTCGGTGGCTTCTTATCGGAAGGTCAGGGGTGTCCTGAGAAGGTGACGTTTGAGCTGAGATCAATGACAAGAAGCCAACCTTGTGAAAACTAGGAGAGGAGCACTTCAATTAGAGGGAGCAGTTTGTGCAAAGGACCTGGGGGAAATGGCGCTCGCCAATTTGGAAAAACGGAAAAGCCAGTAAGACAGGAGAGTAGTATGCCAAGAGGTGGGAGACGAAGGCAAGAGCTTCAGCATTTAAGGCTTTGTAAGCCAAGGTAAGGGGTTGGATTTCCCGGTTAGGAGTGCAGGCTCTGGCCGCAGTGCCTGGCTTCAAATCTGCTCCCTGCTGACTTTTCACAAGTTAATTATCCTTTTTGTGCCTCAGTTTCTACAAGTGCAGTTGATGGGGTATCAAAGTGGGGGTGACATGATCTGATTTACATTTTTCAGAGGTCATTTGGTAAAAGCTTTTAATTTCCCCATTAGAAAAAAAAAAAAAAAAAAAGGATGTCAATCTCGGAGAATTGACCTTCATTGATACATGAAAGCACTTGGCTCCCTAAGGTGTAGGCTTGTTTCAGTCCTTCACTCTCATTCATTGATTTCCAGCTCCCCCACGAGCCTTCCCCTTCTCCCAAGGATCACAGTTGGTCTCTCTCGTCCTAAAAATAGAAACTGCCTTCCTCCTCCATGCAAGCTGCTCTTGGTTCTCCTAATCTTCCACACAAGGAACTTCTCAGGAGGCCCCTACACCCGTGGTTCTCTAAGTGTAATCTTTTGTCCAATTTCCTATCTTGGTGAGGCTGGATTTCCTGCATGCACTTCAAGCAAAACAACGTATTGCAAGGGACTGAACGCAGAAGCACATATGAAAATCTGACTTCTGTTATGACAGGCATTAAAGAGATTTGCAAGAACACAGCACAATGTGACTCTTCCCATCAATTTTTTTCTTTTTGAAAATATAGTTGAAAATTATTTTTAATTAATGAATTTATCTTTGAGAGAGAGAGAGAGGGAGAGAGAGAGAGGGGGAGAGAGAGAGAATCTCAAGCAGGCTGTGTGCTTTCAGCACAGAGCCGGACATGGGGCTTGATCTCATGAACCGTGAGAACATGACCTAAGCTGAAATCAAGAGTCTGACACTTAAAGGGCTGAGCCACCCAGCGTGCCCCCCCCCCCGAAAATAGTCATTTTTATACAAAAATATGTTAATGGGTCTATTATTGTTCTTTTACAATGAATTAATATTATAATTTTATTTCACACTTCAAAAAAGTTTGAGAATCGCTACTCTGTCTTAGGGCTGTCATCCTCTCACTCAACTCTGTGATCTGGCTTACTTCCAAGACTCTACTGACTTCTCTGGCAGGGGTTACTGATGGTTTACAAGGAGAACCTTTCTCTCCTTAGTCCTTACTTTCATGATCCTCCTTAGTGCTTGACTATATTGTCCATTCTCTTCCTTGGTATTCCGCCCCCCCTCCCCCACGGGGGGCATTGTATCATTTGGTTTTATGGATTTCTGGTTGTTTATTCTCCCATCTCTCTCCCTCTCTTTTTAAGCCCCATTTCATTCTCCTGCTTCCTAACACGTGTGCTTTCTCTTGGGCTGTATTCCCAGCCCCACCCTCAACTTGGTCACATCTATCCATGTTGTCTACTACTATGTGCTGAGTTTCTTGTCTAGATCATGGGCACAGTCCACTCTATGAAACTCCATTTTCCAGCTGTCTGTTGCTCATGCCCCCATGTCTTAGTGGTACTTGAAACTCAGCATGTCTACAAGATAAATTTGTCAAGTTCTTCCCAAATCAGTTGTTGCCCTGATTTTTTCTATTTCTGTGGTTGCTACCACCAGTTTTCAACCGTTCAACCACCTCGAATAAATATGATAACTTGGATCATTTTTTTATTCCTTACACCTGTCAGTCACTGATCCCTGCAAATTCTTGGAAGTGCGTCTCCCACCCCTCACTTGTATTTTTATTCTGACTGCCGCCATCCTAGTTGAGACCCTCTTTCTCTCACTTGATTCATTATGAAAACCATCTTACTGGCCTGTGTGTCTCATGATCTTTGCCAACAGATTCAAAGCACAGTTATGATATTACTTACCTGCTAAGAAAACTTTTGATTAATTAACAGAATAAAGGTTCCAGTGCTGACATTGATTTGATTTCATCTCACCTTCCAGCTGGATCTCTTTTCAGGTTCTCTACTCAAACCCTCCAACCAGTGTTTCCTAAAGTGTGGTATGGGGACAACTTGCCTTAATGGAATGCTTTGTTTCACAGAATCAGAAGTGGAGCTTGGGAATCTGCACATCCAACAATGCACACTACAATTTGAGGCCCATTGTCTTCCTCTCTAGTTAGACCTAGCCACTCAGCAACTCAGACAAGCCCTGAACTCTTGCCTCTTCCTTTGCTATCCTGCTCCATCTGCCTGGGATCCTCTCTTGTTTATCTTTGGATGTTAAATCCAATCCCTACTTCAAGGGATTGGTTGTCTGGTTCAAGTGCTATATCTTTCTGAAGTCTTCGCCGATAACCCTGTTTGGGAGCGATGTCTCACTCCTAACCCCTACAGCATATTGCTTGCTGTATGTTTGCTTGTTGTATGCAGACTTGCATACTTATTTATGTAAATCTTAAAAACAATTTTTTTTTAATGTTTATTTTGGCTGGGGGGCGGGGGGTTGGTGGTGGAGAGAATCCAAAGCACGTTCCAGGCTCTGGGCTGTCAGCACGGAGTCCAATGCGGGGCTTGCACTCACAAACCACAAGATCATGACCTGAGCCGAAGTCAGATACCCAGCCGACTGAGCCACCCAGGCACCCTTATTTATGTAAATCTTACTTTCTCCTCTACTGGTCTCCTGGGTGTTGAGACAGGGAGAAAGCCTGAGGAGGCCCAAATGCTTCACATTACAAAGCAGAGTTACATGAGGAACACCAGCTTTATGAATGTGGTGAGAAGGTGAGAGGGATCTGGATGAAGGTGGCAGCAGTTGGAATGGAAAGAAGTGCTGAATGTTAAAGACTGCATGGAATAATAAGACTCCCTGGAGGCTGATTAGATCTGGAGTATGGGTGGGAGGAGGAGAAATCAATGACTAAACAAAATTTTTTAAGTCTACTTTTTTAGTACTCTCTATGCCTATTGTGGGGCTCGACCTCACGACCCTGAGATCAAGAGTCTTATGCTCTTCTGACTGAGCCAGACAGGCACCCCTCAATGATCTATATTTTAACTCTGGTTATCTGGAGAGATGGTGGAATGACCCTGTGGGGGAGATCCCATTTTTTGGCTACTCAGCCACTAAACTCCTTCCCCCACAGTTGGGGAAATCAGGCATGCTACGCATTTTGAGTGGGGTTTGGCTTCCCACTCCAGATGACTTCAGGGCCAGATATCGTCTCTCATCCTTGTTGGCTATGGCATGGGCTGATGACCTAAACTCAGGCGTTACCAGGTTCTAAATCTGGAGCAAGTGACGTAAACCAGCACGGACTATTTAGGCATCGTCCAGTCCTCATTCTTGGGGTTGCTGCTGGTGCCAGCGTCCTTTCCTCTGCTGCCTGCTTACCCTTGTTTCCTGGCCATTTTCTCCTGGTTCTTCAGTCTTCCTGACAACTGTGAGTTCCCAGAGCCCTGTAAGTCGATTCCTTCTCTACTTAAGTAGCCAGAATTGGTTTCAGTGTTTTGCAACCCAAAACCTAGACTAGTGCTGGGCCCACTTGAATTGAGTTCATTTCAGGAGCCTTGAATTCCCGTGTTCCCTTTAGATGAGCTGTTAATGGTTCAGTTTCCAATTGTCAGAGAATCACAGAATCCCAAGAGGGCAGTTCCCAGGTCACCTGCTCCAGCTCAGCACCCAGTGCCCTAAAACCCCTCTACGGTGCTCAGAAGATGCACTGGTGACGAGCGGCTCACTTTGCTGCCAGGCATTAGACTCCGTGGTCAGATGTTCTTGGTAACTTCTACCCATTGCTTCTAGTCCTTTTCTATGGAAAACTGTCCTATTCTGTATTATATTTAATTTTAGAAGTTTCTCTATGCCTTTTGAAAGTGAAGTAAATGTGGGGCACCTGAGTGGCTCAGTCGGCTGTGTGTCTGGCTTCGGCTCAGGTCACGATCTCACAGTCCATGAGTTCCAGCCCCGCGTCGGGCTCTGTGCTGACAGCTCAGAGCCTGGAGCGTGTTTCGGATTCTGGGTCTCCCTCTCTCTCTGCCCCCTCCCGCTCGCACTCTGTCTCTCTCTCTCTCTCTCTCTCTCAAAAAGAGATAAACATTGAAAAATATATTAAAAAAAAAAAAAAAGAAAGTGAAGTAAATGTACTAAATAAGTGAAGATGTCAGTGTTGGACACCGAGTTGTGAGGTGATGTGGAAGATCTCAGGGAAAGTGAACCTGCAGCCGAGGCGAGGACAGGGGTCACAGAGATTTGTGAGTCAATAGTAAGAGTTGAGAGTAACGGCCTCTCGGAAAGAAAATGAGGCAAACGCTTGGCAGAAGAATGAAGGTTGGGTGCTGCAGGGGTGTCTGGGGGGCAGGGGGAGGGGGGAGGCGAGGGGAGAGTGAGGGGCGGGGAGAGAGGCTAAGGGTGAAATTGGGGTCATCTGGCAATTGACCTGGCCATTCTGACAGACTTTGAAAAATGCCCATAGCAACAGCATCTGTATCATGCTGGGCAGTCCTCCGTCAGGAGCCACCGAGGGAGAGAGGGGAAGTGTGGGCACAAAGTAGGATGTGAGCCACCGGGGCCAAAGGGGGAGAGAATTTTGGGAAGCAAATGGAGCTTAGCAGGGCCGAGAGCCTTCCGAAGGCCAAGGGGAATGGGGAGGAGAGAAGGCCGTTGTACCTGGCAGAGCGGGCAGAGCCTGGAGGAGGGGAGAAGGGGTCTGTGTGGTGACGGGAGCATGTAGGAAGGAGGGGAGGGGAGCCGGCCAGGAAGCCTGGAGTGCGGATGGGCGAGTGAGCAGAGAGGAACTAGGACAGCCTGGGGAAGCAGAGCCCCAGGGTGTGGGTGGGAGCAGTTGGGCTGGGGGTGCGTCCTCAGCAGCCATTCAGACCCATGTCTGAGGTGCAGAAAGGAGGCTGGGTGTGACTGAGGGGAAGAAGGGCACGGATAGAAGACGCGCTGAAGTGGGGAGGAGAGATGAGGGAAGGCACAGGAAGCAGCTGTCACAGAAGCCGAGAGGTCTTTAGGACACCCAGAAAACCCGTGTCGAAGGTCCTTGGCTGCTACCGTGACTTCTTGAAAACCCGAGAAAAACAATAGCCCCAGTGTTTCAAAAGGAAGTTAGAGAGTTTAGTAAAGACAAAGGAGGGCAGAGTGATCTGAGGCAAATGTGCACGTCCAGGATTTAGGAGCCCAGGGTCTGCTCCCGGCTCATCTGGGCCCGTGCCAGCTGCGTGGCTTCACCAGGCCTAATGCAATTAGGGTTTTGTGTGGTTCGGGGAACTAACAGAGAAGCTAATGTTATTTTTGTCAGCAGAAGCACCAGAGGCCAGAAACAAAAAGAATGTGTGTGTGTGTGTGTGTGTGTGTGTGTGTGTGTGTGGTGGGGGGAGTGTTACATTACTCAATAATCCAGAGTATCAAACAATCCATGGGCCATTGGAATGCATTTTGAAATTCTCATTTGAAAGGGGTGAGTTATGATCTGAGAATTTACTTCACACGAATCACAAAGCTATGTGGGGAAGATCCAACTGTGACCGGGTTTCCTCAATCCAATCCCTGGTAAACACTCCCTTTGACCCCCTCTACAGTCAGCTGTCCAGGAATTTGGCAGCTGAAGAGGAGTTACCCAGGACCTAAATCAAAGAGAGTAAGGGATAAGTAAAGGTTGTATTAGTTTTCAGATTTTAATTTGGGTCTTTATAATGGAATACTCCTTGGCAATGAGAAAGAATGAAATCAGGCCATTTGCAGCAACGTGGATGGAACTGGAGGGTATTATGCTAAGTGAAATAAGTCAGGCAGAGAAAGACAGGTACCATGTTTTCACTCATATGTGGATCCTGAGAAACTCAACAGAAGACCATGGGGGAGGGGAAGGGGGAAAAAAAAGTTACAGAGAGGGAAGGAGGCAAACCATAAGAGACTCTTAAATACTGAGAACAAACTGAGGATTGATGGGGGTTGGGGGAGAGGGGAAATTGGGTGATGGGCATTGAGGAGGGCACCTGTTGGGATGAGCACCGGGTGTTGTATGGAAACCAATTTGACAAAAAATTATATTTAATAAAAAAACAATTTGGGTCTTTATGATTAGGCACTATGGTAAATAGGTGTATTTTCTAAAATTTGCATTTCTCTTCCTGTGGTTTCACATGGCTTAAGTTGGCTTCTCTCCTGGATGTAAACTGGCCACAAACCAGGTGCAAGTGGACGCAGGAACATGCCCTTGTTTAGACCTGGGGATCTCCAGGATCTGGTTCCCATGCTGGGGTTGGAAGAAGTGAGTTTGCCTTTAAGAATTGTTAGATACTCACATGGACCATGTGAGGTGACTTTCCTCTTAGAACTGAGAGCTAAATGCTCTTTCCCACCCCTTTTTACCCCCTTCACTGTTAACTTTTTACGTCTTTCTTCTGGGAGCCATTAAAGACCTTTTGTTCAGAAGACGTTTCTAGAACTTTGCCTTATTAATCTGTAGGGCATTCCGACACTATGTGAACAAGAGTGGAACAGGCTGAAGCTGAGCTGGGAGGAGGTCGGTCACAGAAGGAACTGGAAGAGTAGATCTACCCCCAAAGCATGGAGTGGGGGGGGGGGGTGGCATACATATAGATTCCAGTTTTCAGCTCCCACCTGGGGAGGGGCCAAGGAATCTGTAAACTCAACGCCAGCTTGAAGCCAGTGAACCAGTTCTTTCTCTTTCTTCCAGATGAGGGAACTGAGGCTCAGGGAGAGTGAGTGCCCCAGAGGCCATGGTGAGTTTGAGGCAGGGATGGGGCCACAGCCCAGTGTCCTGACTCTGACCGTGGGACGCCTTCCCCTGACGCACACTGAATACTGTGTTAGGATACCCTCGGACACGGGGCCTGGTTTTAAATGAACACTGATGAAGTGCTAGTGCTCAGTCCACATTCTTGCCGGATCAACCCCCGTCTTCTGTTTTCTTTGCCTCCTCCTGCCTCCCCTGCTTTCTCTGCATGTCCTCAACCACCACGCAAGTGAACTTGTTTTTCTCAATAGCTGTGCGAGTCTAGAGACATGAAACGCAAAGGTTGCCTCATCACAAGGCTGTCCTACCAGAGATCTGTATCTTGTTTATTTATTGAGGAAGCAGACACGTTTGAAATCATCCGCATGGCTCTGGGATAGGTGAAGGGAGGTGGCTGCTTCTCAGCAGCTGGTGGCCCACCTCCAAGGCTCCAGGACAGGCCCGGAGCAGGCCGTGGAGTTTCGGTTTGTGGCAGTGTGGTGGGAGCCTGGCCCAGAACAGGAAAGAGCCTTCCCCTTCATCTGTCCCCCCTTCAGGCCGCCCCAACTGGTAGCCAGAGTGCTTAAAAGAGGCTAAAACAGAAGGCTCTTTGTAAGCTGTTAACAGGTGGCATGATATGCGTCTCCTCCCCAAGGGACCTTCTGGGGGGTTCTGGAGGTAAGGAAGTGTAACTTTCATTCGTAGGAAGCAACTTAAGTTCATTTAGTGATTTATCTTTCTGTACCCAAAAGCTATGCCTTCGGCAGGCTAAGGGCAGCTTCCCTGCCCCTCACATTCCAGAACTATGTCTGCCTCCACTCTTGCCACGGCATGAGGGGCCCGAGTGGTCCCTGTGGCTGGCTCGATCTCAGGCAGTGATTGGCTCAGCTCCGTTTCTCTCTTGCCTTCTGTCATTCTGGGTATTTCTTCCATGGGACTGAATGGACCTTGACCTCTGGATGCTGGCTGGCCCTGAGCCTGCCAGTTACTGGGTCCAGGATGAGCCTGTGGTGGTGGGCTAATGCTCCTTCTTTGAAGCAATTAGGGCTGCCCTGGCCTGAGATATTTTACATGGATCTCAATTAGACTTGGCTTCCCGCCAAGGGAAGTAACTCATCTGGTACATGAAAGGGAAAGTGCCACACCACGTGTACCTCCCACATATTCCACTCACTTAAGGCTCTGTCCGGCCACTGATGGTGAAGCTGAGATGGGTGTCACAGCACATCATGCCGGGGGTCTTTAGAAGGCAAGGACACTAACCGGCAGAGGAAGACCCTGGGGGTGAAGAGTACACACAAAGCAAACTATTTCCTTGGCACACGCTTCCGTATGGGATACGCCCACACCGCATATGGATAGCGAGGTGTGCAGAGGAGGACAGATACTCACATGCTCTGCGCGGGGGCCCAGCTGCGTGTTCCCTGTAGTGGCCTTACTTACTCTGTCTCTGAGGTTACGGTTCCCGGGGTGCCAGGCAGAGGAGGGCTGTCTCAGCTGGGCCCCAACTGCCTTCCCCACCCATTTCAAAGTTGCTTACAAGGCAGAGTACATCCCAGGACGCCCTGAAGTTTTGTGACAATTCACAGGTGCCCGTGAGCCACAGGCATCCACAGTAAAGCCGCAATGGAGAGCCGCAACAGGCGCGCCCCCTTCCTGGCTCTGGGGCTTGAACCTATGGCCCTATGGCTTTAGATGGTTGCCATAAGACCAGAAGAAAATGGAGAAGGTCCAATTTAAAATGCAGAATATATTTTGGTGAGAACGTGGGTATGTGTGTGCCTTCCGGACACTGTGCTCCTTGAGGGAGACTTGTGTAGTTCAGTTACAAAACAAACAGGAACGGGAGGTACCTGCTCACTCCGGAGAAAACCAGCGACATCATGTTGCTCCCCAAGGCGTCTCTGGGGTCCTTATCGGGGAGCCCGCCCCACAGGGGGCCGAGGGTCCCGGGCCAGTACACCTACAGCCCATCCATCATGGCAAGTAGATCATCCCCCTTGCTGGCACTCTGCTTTGGCTGGTCCGTGACCTCCAGCTCCCCCATGATGCGAGCCAGCTCTTCATTCCTTTGCTGGTCCTGTTGGAGAAACACGAGGGGAAGGCAGTGAAAGGGACGTGTCAGCACGACTGCCTCTCTGTGCACCTGGTGTTTAATTTTCATCCCGCCACCATGATGCGGGTCAGTTCCTCACCTGATTGCCAGGCTAGGGGCTCTAGATACATGCTGATTAGAGAGAAGGGAGGGCCAGTGAAGTTCAAGGTTATTAGGAGGTGAGGAGGGGACTAACGTTTGGCTTGTGCAATCGCCCGCACACACCTGAGTAGCTTGTATGTTGATAACTTCGTAGGACAACTCTTCTGGCCTGGTTAGGGCTGCTTGTCTGCATGAGATAGTAGAGAAATGGGTCAAAGGTTAGGGTTTTCTCCCCGACAGCGTGGCACACCGGCGCTTGATAATTTAGAAGCCTATTTTTTCTGCCTCACCTTCTGCCGTTTCCCTCCAGCTTTCTGGCCGTCCTATCCCCAAGCAGTGTACCCTATGCTCCAGAAAGTCAAGTCCCTGTATGTCTCTGTGCCTTTGCGTGTACTGAACTTGGCCAGAATGTTTTTCCCCTTCCTCTGCTTGGCAAACTCCAAGACCAAGCCCAGATGCCAACTCCCTTCATCTGCTGGTGCAAAGTCAATCACTACGTCCTCCATTAGAACATTTATGACTTGGCACTGAACTAACTTGTGTCTGCGTGCATTCTCCTCCTACCCTGCGGGCTCCTGAGGACAGGCTCTAGGTCTTATGCTCTATCTTTGTGTCCCCAGCACTCACCAGAGTGACTCTGACACAGAAGGGCACGGAAGAAGTTAGTTCAACAGGAACAGAGGGCAACTCCCATCCCAAATACTTGGGTGCAAGGAGGATCACATGAGATAATGATGCACGCGTGCTCTACAAACTATGAAGCTTTGTATAAATCTGGGTGGATCACTCTCCCTACTGGTTTTGGAGGAGGCTGCCATATCCCAAAGACTCATGCTCTGACTTCCCTCTGGTTTCTTAACAGATTTTTCTTACTATGATTTTCTTGACTTCTGATACTTCTTGTTCAGCTATGCTTTGCTGTGTAAGACATTAGAACTATTTCTTGAATGAATCCAGAAGATGCATGCTATTTAATACTGGTGGATTCTTCTTCTTTTTTTGAAAGTTTATTTACTTATTTTGAGAGAGAGAGAGAGAGAGAGAGCACGCGTGCGTGTTTTCGCAGAGGAGAGGCAGAGAGAGAGGGAGAGACAGAATACTTTCTCTGTGCTGTCAGCGCAGAGCTCCACGTCAGGCTCGATCTCATAAACCATGAGACCATGACCTGAGCTGAGATCTCCATCTGACGAACCGTGAGATCATGACCTGAGCCTAGATCAAGAGTCAGACGCTTAACTAACTGAGCCACCCAAGCGTCCCTGGTGGATTCTTCTTTCACTAGGTTATTGAATTTGCTGGTTTTTCCTCTGTGACCTTTACACCTATATTTTAAGTGTTACTGGTTACAATGGTCTTTTTTTTTTTTTTTTTGGTTCTTATCACACTTAGGATTTTTATATATGCCTTGTAAGAAACAGGTTTAAAACGTACTCCTCCTCTTCATCAGTGGTGAAGAGATTCAACCGGAATCCTGGCTCAGGGCCACTGGGTTTCTTAATCTCCATCCCTCCCATCAGCCTGGCCAAGAAATTCAGCTCTTCTTTAGCAAGAGGGTTTGGAGCAATGTTTTCCTGCAGAAACAATTTCATGATTTTTAGCTACATGAAGGTGATCACATTTCCTGCTGAGACCCCGGAGACCCAGGGTGGTATTACAGAACAAGACAAAACAATGACTCTTTACATTATCCGGGGAAGAAATGTGTCCAAACAAAGCATAGAAAAGAGGCTTAACCAAAACGGAAATAATCCACATGAGAAGAAGGACCCTTAGCAAGGCAGCAAACCAGAGATTCTCACACTTTCAAGATGAGCGGAGGGCCCCAAGGGATCCCCCTTCTCCTCAGACGACCTTCCTCCTTGCAGAGGAAGAACATTTCCTCCTCTTTCGTCAGTCTAGTTCCCTCCCTTGAGTCTACAAGTAGCCTCAGCAAAAGCTCCAGGTCCAAGGGCACTGCTTCCATCGGAGCTACCACACTGCCCTCAGGTGGTGACTGTGGTGAACACACCCGGGATCCCTTCCCTCCTCTTGCTGTCTGGCCCCGCTCAACCCTCACCCCTCCTTCCAACCCCGGCTCCTCTAACCCAGCCGCCCCCTGCTCTGCCTCTTCCGCTACTCTGCCTTTCTTTTGTCGCTCTGCCACCAGCCCATTATCTCAAGTAGACTTCTCTCTCGCTTGAGATAAACCCCTCTGCCTCTTGCCTACATGACAAGGTCCAAGTTGTTTAAGCCTCTTTGGGATCAGGCCCCAGTGTCCTGGTACGGGCGGCTCTCTGGCCACCTGCCTCAATTGCGTTATGACCCAGCCACGTGGGAGAGACGCTGCCTCCCCGCTCCCCCCAAACACCACTATGCTCTCTTGTCCCTTGGTGCCTTTGCTTATACTGACACCTTGGTCTGTGGGCCCATTTCTCCTTCTAAGCCAGCTTTGTGTCCCTGGGTTCCCAGCCCACAGAAGTCGTTCAATCAATGTTTGCACACAAGTATTTCATGACTTGTCCTAGAGCTCGCTAGTAGCTAATGCTGTGAAAATTTATAAAGATGGCATTCAGAGAATCTAAAACCCCATTTTGAACGGAGCTACCACATCATTATGTCGGGTAGCACTGCAAAGGGACGGTTTAATGATCAGAACACACGAGCGCTAGACTCAGCAACCACAGACCTAGTGGCACGGGTACAATGCCGTTTCACGTGTCCTGGTGTGTGGTTCCAGCTTAATTATGGTGGTTGAGCCAAGCCTGAAATTACCTAATTAGTCAGATCACTGGAAGTCTTCATGAGAAACTACAATTAAAAACCTTTGTACTTGCAAGGCTGAACTGAGAAGAGTGTAAACAATGAGGGAAACACTGGCTGGCTTTGAAGTCTAGAGTTTCCACCCTTCTCCCCATCCCGGTTTTTGTGTCTAGAAATAAGCTCTGAAGAGGAATAAGGAGGGCGGAAGCTCACCTGGGTCCGTGGAGCTAAGTTTTTTGATGCCCCAGACATATGGGTTTCCACCGGCCGGTTCATACTGTACCTGGTGTCAACAGAAAACTGTGAAAACACTTTCCAGCCCTTTTACACTGACTTGTTTCTAACTCAGAAATACAGCACGTTAACTTTTATCCTGAGACATTAAAAAGCATCCAGAAATGTGCCAGGATTACAGAATATAACTAAGTGGGTAGCAACCACGCAGATTTCATGGCTTCCCAAAGAAAAATACCTGTGAAGTTAGGTGGAAATGGCTCTTCTCGCAAAGTAATGTAGATTACTGAAAAAAACGTGAACAGTACGTGAAGGCCACGCCATTCTGGATCTCCGTGGCAACAAGGGTTTTGGCTAGTGCTCTTCCGTGGCTATTTAAAATTATTTATTTTTCAACCTGTTGAGTTACCTGATGTTTGGGCATCTTGGGGGCCCTTGGAAAATGTCAGGGCTCTGCATTCATTGTATCTGAGGGGAAATTATTTCACTTGTCAGCAGGGGTTTTCACAGGGGAAGTCAAGCAGGTTTTTAAAAATGAAGTGACCTCCCTCAGACTTGAATTCATTCGGGGAGGGAGAATGTGCTTACATATTTGTTCCCAGTTTCAGGACGCGGTCTCCATAAAGTTCAAAAGAACCTTCTTTTGGTGCAGTGACATAGTTTCCACCATGCTTGAATTCTACCTTCTTCACTTCTTTGCCTTTGCTGTCGAACATTCTACAATAAAAGTATGACATGATGGGATGTTCTCCAAGCTTGGGTAGTCCTGGAGGCTTCTTTATTCTTTGTACTACAGGACAAAAAGGAGACTCATGCACTCCTTCAAGATAAAGATGGTGGTGGAGGTAATAATAACAATATTTACCAAGGACATGTGATGTGCCAGGTGCTGTGTAAGCACTTCAGAGCATTATTATCTTATTCATTCTCACAGCAACCATTTCATAGATGAGGAAGTGAATCTTGAAGAACTGGGTGGTTGGCCTCAAGTGTCTGCTAAGTGGCCTAGCTGGGATGAGAACCTGACCTTCTAACTGCTGTGCTTCACTGACGGAAGGCTGGGGTGGGTAGGAACCCGGCACTTTCTATGTGGTGGCCTGCATGTGGGTTTCCTGGCACCCCAAACGTTGGTCTGACAATTACTGTTGACAATTCACCTGATGAGTCCAGGAACTTCAGTTCCCCAGGGAACGGGCCCGGACACCGGCAACACGAAGCGACCGTTGGAATTCTGAACTTTGTCCTTTAGAAATAAGGATACCTGGGAAAAAATACACTTCTTGTCATTTTTCTTGGTATATTTTCCTAGACATAAGCATTCTGAGGATGGAAAGTGTGGAATGGCTTGGGGGTGTTACCCAGTGAGCTTCTAACAACGAGAAAGACTCAGCGTAACTAGCCCTATAGAGTTACAGTGTTTTTCCAAACAGACCTTCTTTTGAGCCGCACAGCAAGTCTTCCAGGTGAGCTGTATTACCCTCGTTTTAAAGATGAGGAAGCTGAGGTTCCCAGAGTGAGGGGACTTGCCCAAAGAGAACAATAAGGATGAGGAACTGGCAGCTCAGAGGTTGAGACACTTTCTCAAGGCCAGCCAGCTCAGAAGGGGCAGAGCTAAAGATTCAACCCTTGTGTTTCTGACTCTGGAGCCTGAGCTTTTGGCCATGTGCTAGACCGGTGGAAAGGGGCCCAAGCAGGTGGATCTGGATCCGGTTGGCCTTAGAGTCTGAAGGTCTTTTATGTGACTGCAAACACCATAATACGCTGATTTCTACTTCCTGGTTGGCTTTTTTTTTTTTTTTTTTTTTTTTTTTTTAAGTAATCTCTACATTCAACGTTGGGCTCAAGTTCATAACCCTGAGATCAAGAGTCACATGCTCTACCAACTGAACCAGCCAGACGCCCCCTGGTTTGCATACTTTGTGTCAAGGTCTGGATCAGATGAAACTCCATCAAGGTTGCAGTAGTTAATCAGTTCTATTGGATCCTGGCTTCCTCATCTGTAAAATGAGATAAATTCGAGGATCCCTTCAAACTCTAAAACTCGACTAGATTTTATTCATAATATCATCAAAAATAAGCATCTGTTGTGTGCAAAGCAGTGAAAATGCAAAGGGGTAAGAGTGTGTAAGATGGCAGTTTGGCACGCTGATGTTAGACCGTCTAGGCTCACACCCCAGCTGGGCCACTCCTTGGCTCTGAGTTTTGGGCAAGTTCTACAACCTTTCCGCGTATCAGTTTTCTGTTTGGCAAACTGGGGGTGATAATAGCATGTATTCAACGGGTAAGTGTTACCTGCTAAATCAGATAATGAAAAAGCACTTATCGCTGCGTCTGACACACAGTAAGTACTCGATACGTGGTAGCTAATACTCTTAGGATTACAGTCCAACCGGACCCAGGACCCGGGCGTAAAATGGCAACAGGGGACAATACACAGCAGGATATGCTGGATGGTATATGCACAGTAGCCCACTGAGGAGAATGACCACAGGCATGGGAGTGGGCAGGGGTGAGTGTGGGTTTGGAGCTGGGCCCGGAAGAAGGTGGGTGTGAAGACACTTTAGAAGCAGAGATGGGAGGGGCACCTGCGTGGCTCAGTTAGTGAAGCATCTGACTCTTGATTTTGGCTCAGGTCACGATCTCCTGGTTTGTGGGTTTGGCTGGAAGCCCTTTAAGGAATTTTTAACCTTAAGATTCTGTGACCAAGAGATGAGAATACAAGCATGGAGAAAGAAAATTTGGAGAGAGAAGTGGGAATATATGCATGTGCTAGACCCTCTGTGAGCCTAATTCTAATAAGGTTGACTGTGTCATAGCAGGTCTGAAACGTATACACTTCAGTCCAGTGTGTGGTTGTGTCTGACCCGACAACCTGCCCTTGGCTGGATGGGACTGTTGGGTCTGTCTGCTTGCCCAGCCCCTCTGCTGGCCCTCAGCTGTTAAGTGTGGCTCTCCTGTCCTTCTCCTCTTCTTTCACCCTTTTTCCCCCCAAGTGACCTCCTCTACTCCCAGTGTTCACCTCTGTGCTGGTGGCGCCCAGATCTCAAGCTGCCTCTTGGTCTCCTACCCTGGTCACTTGGTGCATCTATCCCATTGCCTGTTAGACGTGTCTACCTATGGGTTCCGTGGGATGTACCTCCAATACACCCTGCTCAGAACAGGGTCATCGTTTGTCTTCCCAAACCTGATTCTCCTCTGGTGTTCCCAGTTGTAGCGACTGATGCCACCAGGGCACCACCTCAGCCGTCTGAGTTCCTCTCCTCGCCACCTTCCCGTGTGCATTCAGTCACCAAGCCCTGCAGACCCAGTAATTACTCCTTGTGTCTGGCCCCTCCTCTCCACCCTGGTCCCCAGTGCAGACCTTCGTCATCTCTGGCCTGGCCGCTGCAGGTGCCTCCTAACTGGCCTCCCTGCCCCCCCTCACCTGGTTGTGAGCCATCCTCCATTCTGCAGTGAAGGCCCTTCTTTTTATTTTTTAAAGTTTATTCATTTTTGAGAGAGAGAGAGAGAGAGAGAGAGAGACAGAGAGAGAGAGAGAGAGGCAGAGACTCCCAAGCAGGCTCCATGCTGTCAGTGCAGAGCCCGATGCGGGGCTTGAACCCATGAACCATGAGATCATGACCTGAGCTGAAATCAAGAGTCAGACACTTAACCAACTGAGCCAGCCAGGCACCCGTGAAGAGACACTTCTAAACTTCTATCAGGCTGTGTCCTTTTCCTGCTTTAGTGACTCTCTGCTGCCTGCCAGATAATGTCCAGTTGGCTCGTGTTCTTCTCTGCAGCCATGTTCCTCCTTGAATCCTATGTTCTTGCCATATCCAAACGCTTGCAGCCTTCTGCTGCCTCTGCACCACGAAATACACCAAACAGGTATGTGCCTCATGCCTTTACTGAGATGGTGTTCTCTACTTCGGTGTCCACTTAACCCTGCTCCTATTTTCCCATGGGCCTGGTGAAAATCCATTTTTTAAAAAAGATATCAGATCCTCTATGAAGACTTTTCTTTCTTTCTTTTTTTAAAAAGACATATAAGTAATCTCTACGTCCAATGTGGGGCTTGAACTCACGACCCCAAGATCAAGAGTCACATGCTCCACCGACTGAGCCAGCCAGACACCCCAACTTTTCTGATTCTCTGAGGTAGAAATGACTGCCCCCACCCCCGTGTCCTCCCTCTTTACGCTCTTCTATCTTAAAACCAAACATCTGTAAGGCACTTAGTGCATTTCCCCCTTCTCTAATGAGTTCCTGGGGGCAGGTAGCATGTTTCCTATGGAAAGAGGAAATGAAAGTCACAGGGCTGTGGGTCTGGAGTGCCGGATGAGGCATGTCCCTGAGCAGTCACATTCCCCAGGACGGTGGCTGGGCTCTGCTGGCCAGGAGGAGAGCCAGCCAGGGATGTCAATGCTCCGGGAACATGGGTGAGTGACTGGGCAGTCAGTTTCAGTGAGTGATGAGTGCAGGGCTTTGTGTGGTGTTGGGCTTATCGGTCTGTCCTCACTAGGGGAGGGCCAAGCTGGCGAGGGCAGAATAATGATCTGAAAGCAAGGGGGAAGGTGGTGGAATGCTGACCATGCTTTTTACACCCTACCTGTGGACAAGGGAGGATGACCAGCCTCCACCAAGAGACCAGAAGACTTTGAATGCCGTCTCTATGACTTATATATTCAATTGCTTATTTGACTTTGCTACTCAGATGCCTAATAGGCAAATCAAACTTAGATAAAATTAATTAATTTTTCTACTCAAATATACCTCCCTCAGGCTTTCCCCCTCTCAGTTAATGGCACCACCTGCTGCTCAGGCCAAAAACATAGTCATTCTTCATTATTCTTTCTCTCCCTCCCCATGTCCAATTTCTCAGTAAGTCTTAACTGCTCTTGCCCAGAAGGGATACCCCAAATGTGAAGACTTCTCACTATCTCCACTGGCAGCAAGAACTGTCATTCTCTTTCTTTCTTCCTTTAAAAAAATTTTTTTTTAACATTTATTTATTTTTTCAGAGACAGAGACAGAGCATGAGCTGGGGAGGGGACAGAGAGAGAGGGGGAGTCACAGATTTCGAAGCAGGCTCCAGTCTCTGAGCTGTCAGCACAGAGCCCGATGTGGGGCTCGAACTCATGAACTATGAGATCATGACCTGAGCCGAAGTCGGACACCTAACCGACTGAGCCACCCAGGCGCCCCTCTTTTTTTTTTTTTTTTTTTTTAAGATTTTATTTTTAAGTAATCTCTACACCCAATGTGGAGCTTGAACTTACAACCATGAGATAGAGTCACATACTCCACTGACTGAGCCAGCCAGGTGCCCCAAGAACTTTCATTGTCTTTAAAAAAAATGTTTATTTATTTAATTTTTATTTATAAAATAATAATAATTATTATTATTATTTAAAAGTTTTTTTAATGTTTATTTATTATTGAGAGACAGAGAGAGACAGAGCATGAGCATGGGAGGGGCAGAGAGATGGGGGAGACACAGAATCTGAAGCAGGCTCCAGGCTCTGAGCTGTCAGCACAGAGCCCGATGTGGGGCTTGAACTCACAAACTGTGAGACCATGACCTGAGCTGAAGTTGGACGCCCAACCAACTGAGCCACTCAGGTGCCCCTAAAATAATTATTATTTTATTTTTTTGATAGAGGGCATGAGTGAGCAAAGGGCAGAGAGAGAGAGAGAGAGAGAGAGAGAGAGAATCCCATGCATGCTCTTTGCTGTCACTCACGAACAGTGAGATCATGACCTGAGCCAAAATCAAGAGTTGTATTCTTTTTTTTTTTTTTTTTTTTAATTTTTTTTTTTTTTTTTCAACGTTTATTTATGTTTGGGACAGAGAGAGACAGAGCATGAACGGGGGAGGGGCAGAAAGAGAGGGAGACACAGAATCGGAAACAGGCTCCAGGCTCTGAGCCATCAGCCCAGAGCCCGACGCGGGGCTCGAACTCACGGACCGCGAGATCGTGACCTGGCTGAAGTCGGACGCTTAACCGACTGCGCCACCCAGGCGCCCCAAGAGTTGTATTCTTAACCGACTGAGCCACCCAGGTGCCTCTAAATGGTTTGGTTTTTTTGAGAGAGAGAGAGAGAGAGCACACAAGGGGCAGAGAGGGAGACAGAGGATCCGAAGCAGGCTCTGTGCTGTCAGTGGAAAGCCTGATGCGGGGCTAGAGCCCACGAACTGTGAGATCACGACCTGAGCTGCAGTTGGACGCTTAACTGACTGAGCCACCCAGGGGCCCCAAGAACTTTCATTTTTTACCCAGATTTCTACAGTAGTGTCCTAGCTACAGTCCTATTTCCACCTTTGTCCCATACAGTTCATCTTCCAGAACACAAATCAGATCACGTTATTGTTCACCTTAGGATGCCTGAAATGTTTTCTTTACTCTTAAAATAAACTCCTCACTTGGGTACAAAGCTAAGTCAACTGGTAGGTACCAGTTTAGTTATAACTGGCATCTGTTCTGATGAGTCAGTGCCCACGCCACACAGTTTGTTAACTGTATCACTCCTGCCTACATAGGCTTCACTCACACTGGCTTTGTCTCTGTCCAAGGAACACATCATGCTTTTTCCATCTCAGGATCTTTGAACTTGCTGTCCCTTCAATTTAGATGCACTTCCCTGAGATGTCAACTCATGTGTCTGTCCTCAGAAAGGCTGCCCTTGACATGTCTTTAACTCTATCATCTAAGGATGTGCTGTCCAGTACAGTAGCTACTAGTCAAGTGTGGCTATTAAAATTGACTTGAAAATTCAGTTTCTCTGTCACACTAGCCGTATTTTAAGTGTTCCATAACCATATGTGGCTAGTGGCTATCATGGTAGACAGCACAGATATAGAACATCTCTATCGCGACAGAAAGTGCTATGAGACACTGCTGGTCTAAAGGGACATTCCATCCCAGTTGCTCTCTACAACTTTACCTTATCTTGTCATTTTCCTAAAAGTTATCAGAACCAGAACATGACTTACTTGTCCTCCCCGTCTCTTCCTACTAGTGTAGAACCTCCCCAAGGCAGGGCCTTTGTCTTGTTCACCCATGTATCTCTCACCCTAGTATCTCAGACACTGAGTGAGTATAGAGTAGGCACTCAATAAACATGTGTTGGACTGACTAGCTTCACAGAATGAACTGATTCCAAGGGCGGTGGATAATCGAGGGGAGGTATAGGGAACATTCTATGAAAAGGCAAAGATGGAATGATGTGTCCCAACATCTGAAACAATGGGAAGAACACGAGGAAGGTCCACGAGGGAAGGAAATGGGAATGGGAATGAGAGTCTGGTTGAGGGTAGGTGATCTGAGGAGACTGCCTTTGAGGAGGCAACTCTGCAAGGGTTCTGGAGGGCTGAGGGGGTTGGGGATTGGGATGGTTGTAAAGAACTGCTCAGGATTTCAAGTGGATTCCCACTAACAAATCTAAAGACCATCAAGACTGTTTTGAAAACAGAGAAAATCTGTGTAGGCAATCAGACATTGCGGCCGAGCAGAAACACCTTTAAAGACCAGCCTCGGAAAACCAGCCAAGTGTAACGGAGCAGCAATGGAATATCGTCAGGATATGAGATTCCTATTTTTCTTCATGGACATTCAGATGTTTCACTGCCTGCCTACTTGGCAATTAAAGCTTAATATATTTTGTGGTTTAATATATTTTAATGATTTTGTTATAAACTTATTATTAGGAGTGTCTTTTCATTATAATGGATTTTATCTCGTCAGAATTGAGAAATCAATATGGCTGCTTATATCACTACAATCCATAAAACAATGTCCACACAGGCACCGTCCTGAGAAGAATATGATGCAGGGTTTTCAATATTTTAAAGCAATACAAAACTTAATCTTATTTGTACTTTCATATATTTTTTAAAACTTTAATCGATGACTATGAGAGATCTTAATTTATGTTGGTGTTATTATTACTCCCATCTATGCCGAATAAAATTATTCATGAGGGTTAAAAATGAAATTGGCCTCTGAGTTGAAATCTATTTGTCTTCCCTGGTCCACGGAGAACACATTTCCTCTGGAGAAGGGAACAGACCATATTTTAAAGAGATACATAAGGTAACTGGGCAAGAATGGCGATATCACTGTCTTCCTTGGTCCATTTGAAAACTGCTGAGATTTGTTATCGGCAATTTTATCATCATGGAGCCAAGCGCTGAGGACACCACTACCTGGGCCACCTCAGGCGTCTTCTGCCTGGCCCCTTGGCACCCTGTTTCCCTAGGACAGCAGTGGCAGGGTGCTCCTGGGGCCACCCGCTCACTCACCCGGATGTGCAGGTCCTGGAAGAAGGTGAGGAGGGTCTGCCGGATCAGCTGGAACTCCCCCGCAGAGAGGCCCCCGTATGTCTGCCAGAGGCAAAGCAGAAAGAAGCACTTCACTTCCAGAAATGAGGTGGGAAGGGCAGACAGGCAGGGCTAGGCGGGCACTCAGGGGCTGGAGCCAGAGAGGCCAACAGGGGACTCAGGGAACTCGGCTGCTGGGGGAGGAGGGGCGGCAGGAGAGCCAGCCTGGCTCCCTCCCCAGGGGGAGAGACCCCATTATGGTACCCTTCACTTCTCCCTTCTCCTGTTCAGATTTAGCAGAACATCCACCATGAACTCCTTCTCAGAGGGGTCAGGAGAAAATGGCCGTGCTCGTGCTCTGTGTCATTGCTTTCCCAGCGTTGAAGGCAACGGTGAGAGCGCATAAGATGGGAAGGCCTATTATATGACCTTTTAATCTATTTTTAGATACTTGTAGATTTTTAGAATTTTGGGGAGAGTGGCAGGCTTTGCCTATTCTGTCTGTCATAGAATCTAGCTGTTCTTTTTTTTTTTTTAAGATGTTTATTTTATTTATATTTTGAGAGAAAGAGAGAGAGACAGAAAGAGAGAGGAGGGAGGGGCAGAGAGAGGGGGAGAGAGAGAATCTCAAGCAGGCTCTGCACTGTCAGCACAGAGCCCCAAAGACGTGAGGCTCGAACTCACAACAGTGAGATCATGATGTGAGCCGAAATCAAGAGTCGGACACTTAACTGACTGAGTCACCCAGGAGCCCCAGAATCCAACTGTTCTTATCAGGGGGAATGAGAATAAGAACAGGGCTGAGGGATGATGAACTGGTGGTGACCTCTTACTTCAGTCAGCTGCCGGAAAATCTCCTCCACTTGATGCAGGATGGCTGGGGAGTCTTGGATGAATCCCTTGATGGCATCTAAATGATTGAAAGTGACGAGCAACACATCCTTGGGGCGGGGGCACAGCAATACTTGGTGTTTGAAAGCCATAGTCATCAGGTCATAGAGCTGAGCAAAATAAAGGGGATCAGAGAAGTAGACATCAGCACCTCCACACAATCATTCGGTCAAGCATTTACTGAAAACCAGTTCTCGGCATATCATACAGCTCAGGTGACCACGTCAGTGATCACTCAAACCAAGATACTTTTGAGAGTCAAAGGGGATAACATTAGTAATTAAGCCAGAGCAGCAGGAGGAGCATGAAGCCAGACCAGTGGAGGAGCATTCCTGAGAAAACCAGGATTTCTGGTCAGCTCACATGTGTCCCTAATGGAACACGTTTGGGACAGTATCGGCAGCCACGGGGCCCTGGACTGGTGCTGGCCTCAGAGAGCGAAAACCCAAAAGCCAGCCCTCCACCACTGTGGCTGATGTGCTGGATGGCCCTGGCCAAGTCCCTCCACCTCTCTGAGCCTGAGCTTTCACATGTGTAAAAATTATTCCCTAATTTCCTGTCATTGCAGAACTGCTGAGAGGAGGCAGGGAGATGGTATGTGCACATGTGGTAAGTGTAAGGTCCCACAACCATGTAGGAGCAGTTTTAAATGCGGAACGGTACTTAACGAGATATCAACAAGCCCCCCATGTGGTCTGACCGCCCATGAGCGGGAAGAGGCGAGACACTGGTGAGGACCAAAGTGGTCAGGATAGGTTTTGAGGGAGCAGAAGGCTGCAGTCATAGGTTCACACCGACTGAGGGAGGGGATAGGCATTCTAGCTGAGGGCAACAGCATGTAGGAGGGCCTGAAGGCAGCAAGGAGTATGCTATTTTCCTGGGAGAAGGAGGAGGACAGCCTGATTGGAGAGGGGAATTCGTGTTGGGGTCGGTGGGAAACAAAGTTGGATAAGTATGGCAAGATTAGAATATTAAAGGTTTTAGAAAGACAGGCAAACTTATTTACTTATTTATTTTTAATTTTTTTTTTAATGTTTATTTTTGAGAAACAGAGAGACAGAGCACAAGCGGGGGAAGGGCAGAAAGAGAGACGGAGACACAGAATCCCAAGCAGGCTCCAGGCTCCGAGCTGTTAGCACAGAACCCGAAGCGGGGCTCGGACTTACGAACCACGAGATCATGACCTGAGCCGAAGTCGGACGCTTAACTGAGTCACCCAAGCGCTCCAAGGCAGGCAAAATAATTTAGAATAGACGTGGTGGGGATTAGAGAGCTACTAAATTTTTCCGAGCTGTCATGATAGAGGTAGTGGTTAAGCCAGATCAGTGAGTCTGGCAATGATAAAATGAGATGGAGTGGAAGGGAGACTGGAGTTGGGGAGATTGGCTAGGACCTGGCTCCTGATAGGTGTGTAATAACATCTAGTGACTACAAGAATGAAAGAAACTGGGCTCGGTCTGTTACATCCGGCGTCGGGCTTCCAGCTCAGGTCATGAACTTGTGGTTCATGGGTTCAAGCCCGGCATCCAGCTCCGTGCTGATGGTGCGGAGCCTGCTTACGATTCTCCCTCTCTCTCTGCCTCTCCGCTGCTCACGGTTTCTCTCTCTCTCAAATTAAATAAATAAAAACTTAAAAAAAAAAAAAGAATGAAAGAAACTTTGCTGGAGTAATCCAGATGTAAGGCCTGGTATAAAGATGGTGGGCATGGAAAAGGCAGGGAAAGGAAGCACACGTGACTCTTCAAAGGAAAAGCGTCACATGTGGTGACTGCCTGACTAGGTTTGGGGACGAAGATAAGGGCTGTCTGAAATGCGTTTTCCATCTAGTGCTGAGGAGAAGGCCAATGCTGACAGTGGCAGGGCAGTCTGGGGGATGCGGGGCAGAAGGAAGCAGTCTGGGAGAGAAGCTACCGGCACGTTCGAGGCAGGGTGGAGACTACAAGCTATGACGATCTAGTGTGGTGCTGAGCACGATCACATACATCACCTAGTTTGGTCCTATTTAATCTTCACACGGACTCTATGATGTAGAGGTTAGCCCAAGTTTAAAAACGAAGAGACTTGCCTAATTTTACATAGCTGGTAGTAAGTGGCAGGGTGAGATTTGAACTCAGGATGGTCAGATCCTAAGGCAAGAGGAGCACTCTGGTGTGTGTGTGTGTGTGTGTGTGTGTGTGAACATAAAATACTAAAGATATAGATTTGAGACTCTCTGCCGTCATTGCCAGACATGAAGCACCTGCTGTGGATAGGACACCATGCAAAGAATCAAGGATAAAAACAGGTATAAGATGAAGAAATGAAAATTCAGATTATTCAGTAAATTGAGTCTCATAGCTTGTAACTAGTAGAGCTAGATACTCGAATCCAGGTTAAAAAATTTTTTTAATTTATTTACTCTTGAGGGAGTGTGCATACATGTGAGCGGGGGAGGGGCAGAGAGAGAGGGAGAGAGAGGGAGAATCCCAAGCAGGCTCCTTGCTGTCAGCGCAGAGCCTGACGCAGGGCTCGATCCCACGAATTGTGAGATCGTGACCCAAGCCGAAATCAAGGGTTGGATGCTTAACCCACTGAGCCCCCCAGGTACCCCAAGAATCTAGGTTTTTTGATTCCAAATTCTGTGTGCTTTCTCTATGAAAACGTAGACCTTCTTAAAGGCAGAAGAGTGAGCAGAGCAGAGAAGATGATTAACACTGATTGAACATCTATTACGTGCCAAGCCTAGGTGTGCTATGTTTTCTCATTGAATCCTCCTTGAACTGATACAAACAAGCTATTATTATCCCCATTTTATAGATGAGAAACCAGAGGCCCAGGGAGATCAAGTAACTTTCCAGAAGTAAGTGAGAGGGGGTAAGGGCACAGTTAAAGCCAGTCTGTCTCCCCAAGATTCCCAGCTTCCAGCATTAAGTGAGCACTGATTTTGCACACTCAGTGCTCACTGTCAGTCCTCAGGATTTTAAAACCTTCACATAACGGAGACACTAAAAAATAAATTATTTAAAAATTATTATTGTTATTGCTATTATTAAAAATAACTGAAGCCCATATTTCATTCAGATTTCATTAGTTTCCCCTAACGTCCTGTTTCTGTTCCAGGACCCCACATTACGTTTAGTCATCAGGTCCCTTAGGCCTCTCTTGGCTGTGACAGTTTCTCTAACTTTGCTTGGTTTTGGTGGCCTTGTGAGCTTTGAGTACTGGTTAGGTACTTTGTAACGTGACCTCCAAATGTCATCTGACGTTCTTCTCACGATTAGACCGGGGTTGTGAGTGTTCGGGGGTGGGGGGGGAGACCACAGGGGTCGAGTGCCACCCTCATCACATCCCATCGGGGTACATACTACCAACATGACTTATCACTGTTGACGTGGACCTTGGTCGTCCCGGTGGAGGTAATGTTTGTCATTTCTCCACTGGAAGTTAGCTGTCCCCCTCCCCTTCTGTACTGGCCTCTTTGGAAGGAAGTCACTGAGTGCAGCCCCCACACAGGGAGTGCGGGGTTATGCTCTCCTTTCTTGATGGCAGAGCATGCTCTGAACAGGAGATTCTTCTGAATAGGAGATTTGTCTGTTCTCTGCCATTTATTTATTTGAAATTATCGTTTTAAAAATCAGAGTGCCCCAACAATTTGTTCCCCAAAGGACTAGATATGTTCATGTTCTAAGTAAAGACTGAGCAGTATAGAATTTGCTTTTAAAAATGTCTGGTTTCCTCATCGCAAAGCTTAGATTTGTTAAGAATGAAGCAGAATTAGTGTTTAGGGTGGGGCACCTGTGTTGGGTTGAAGTTCCTAGGTGTGTTCCTAGTGTTCCCAAATATGGGCACGGATGCCAGCCCTCTCTGGGCAGGTGGAAGGACACGAACATCAGAGGGGTTGGGATGGATGACTTGAGGTCCTTTCTAACTCCAAAACTCAATACCAACACCTGATACTTGTGAGTGGCTTTTTTTTTTTTTTTCTTTTTGGCAAGGCACCATTGCATACATCATCTCATTTGACCCAGTCTGTGCTCATCCACAAAGGGTACAAGAGGTGCAACCAAGGGGACAGAGGCAGCTGTCTGCTCTCACCTTATCCATGCTGGCCTGGTTCAGTCTCATAATGGAGGCATGAGCCAGGCGGTCGTAGATGGTCCTCAGGGCCTTCTTGGAGTAGAGCTCTTGGGGTTTGAACAATTCCTCCATAAACTTTCGATTGAACATGGTTGAGATGATGTCGTGCAGAACTGTAGAGACAAGAGAGAATACAGCTGAGCGAGGTACTGGAGGAAGCTGTATTCGGGAAATGGTCTCTGTGTGTGAATGGGATGCAGGGGCCGGTCTAAGCAGAGCTGGGGATGCTGATGTGCTGGTGAGATGTGCTCCCTTGGGATAAACCACACAGGTGTCCCAATAGAAAGCAGGGCCCAGAGTGCCTTATGAGCCTGTCCCAGAGCAAACATAAATGTGACAATGTATAAATGTGTCATGCTTTAGGGGCTATAAGCCACTTTTATACAGGTATTATCTCACTTGATGGGGGAAATGTTTCTTCTTTCTTTAAAAAAGATTCCTATGAACATTTTCGATCTCTTCTTTTTTTTTTAAAAAAAATTCTTTTTTTCAACGTTTATTTATTTTTGGGACAGAGAGAGACAGAGCATGAATGGGGGAGGGTCAGAGAGAGAGGGAGACACAGAATCGGAAACAGGCTCCAGGCTCTGAGCCATCAGCCCAGAGCCCGACGCGGGGCTCGAACTCACGGACCGCGAGATCGTGACCTGGCTGAAGTCGGACGCTTAACCGACTGCGCCAGCCAGGTGCCCCTCAATCTCTTCCTTGAAATGAGAGGCAGTATTGCTCTTTTTGTTTGTTTAGCTAATCTGTAACGTTTTTACTTAAAATTAAATTTCATAAAAATGGGACCAATAATGGTAATTGACTCTGTTTAAAGAAAAAATACTTTATGAAAATAGACAAGTCTACCCACTGGTTAGAGATTTCTAGTGTTTCTACAAGACATGTACTTCATGCACCATTTTAGAATGCCTTGATTTCTACATTTGATCTATAATATTGATATTACACTGTGGTGATATGTCTCAGTGTTGTTCAAATGGACAGTTTCCATCTGGTGAGAATAAAAGTCCTAAGGCATGTGCAAACCAAAGTGCCTATAATTCTAGTTGTTCATTCACTCATTCAATTAACTATTTTGTGCTGCTCAAATAACATTAGTTGAGGGCTAGGAAAACCATCTGGTACAAGAAATAGGACCAGGTATGTATGAACACAGACTATTCTTAATTAAGCCAGATATATGCTGACCTCAAGGTGAGAGTATATGAATGCTGAGAATATACATTCATAGCAATTAAAACTTGCAAGAAAACTGATTATTTAGAATAATGATACAAAATCAATTACTAAACATGAGTGATTATCACCGAAGGATACAAATGCCCCTTTCTCTTGCCACACAAAGGTGGCACCAGGTGATTGGTTGTGACCATGAATTTTGGAGACTGAAGGCAAGGTAGTATGTTCACGTCATACCTTTAAGTCATGGATAGAAGTACCCTGAGCGCTCAGGCCAGCACTAAAAAGCATCTAGGCGCCTGGCTGGCTCAGTTGGTGGAGTGTGCGACTCTTGATCTTGGGGTTGTGAGTTTGAGCCCACGTTGGGTGTAGAGATTCCTTAAAAAAAATAAAATCTTAAAAAAAAAAGCATCTCGAAGAACATTTTGGGGGGAAAGGGGAGCTGGGGGCTAGTTGTGTCTAAATCTTTTTTTTTTTAATGTTTATTTATTTATTTTTAAGAGAGAATGTGTGAGCAGGGGAGAGGGGCAGAGAGAGAGAGGGAGACAGAGGATTTGAAGCAGGCTCTGCGCTGACAGCAGAGAGCCTGATGCGGGCCTTGGACTTAGGAACCATGAGGTCATGACCTGAGCCAAAGTCAGACACTTAACCGACTGAGCCACCCAGGCACCCCAAGGCTGTTTTTAAATCTTACATGGAAGGGCTACGGAGAAAGAGCGGAAGCCCCCTCCCCACCTTTTTTAACAGAAAAGAACTAAATGACTGTGGCTCCTTGCAGAAGTGTTGAACTCACACTTGACCTTAGGACTTCACTCTAGGCTCTATCTTCTTTGTGAGGAAGAACTCCATTACCAATATAGGGTAGGCGTCACCTCTGACAATTTGAACCCATTGCAACATGCCCCTAATGTGCACTAACATTTCCCCAGTGTGGAGAGTTTGGGGACATATGAACTCTTCTGGGTTTGCTTCATGAATGGTCTTTTGTCTTTGGCCAAAACAAGCAAGGGCCTGCAAGGAACTGGGTTTCCTAACCCTGTTCTTACCGTAGCCTAGATCAAGTGCAGAATTTGCAAGGGAATAGGTACAAATGCAAAGCCACATATAAGCCCTCAAAAGAAAGAATTTGAAGAATTTTCCAGATTTATGTAGGGCAAGGAGGAGTGCCAAAGAGGAAGAATTCCAGTTGAAGAATCACATCAGCTCTGGTTATGTCAGTGTTTACAAAAGCTGCCATTTACCTGGGTGCTGGGTCGTTTCTCTAGAGTCTTTGAGTCCCTAGCAGCTTAGACCCAAATACATCAGTTCTAAAAGAAAGAAAATTTCAGGGTGAGTGTTAGTCACTCTGGCAAAGCAAAAAGCAAAGTGAAACCTTTCCCTCTGGGAAGTGAATAGGCCACGTATCACCATGGCTCCTTGTACCAGAACAACCAGAAAGTTTACCTGTCATTAGGAGCACCGTGCACCCTGTCTCTGTGGGCAGGGCGGTGAACACAAATGCCCCCAAAGAAGAAATGACCGTTTTATGATTGGGCTCTGGCACCCAGGGCTCTCGCCTCTCAAATTTAAGTCTTTGGAAAGAGTATGGGGGCACAAATTAACAGGCTTACAGCTCACAATGCGCTTTACCCGGCACTTGGTTGAGGCGGGCCTAAATCTGTACCGGACTCGAGATAAATGCCAGGGCGCGAGGAATGGAAGGCTGGCCTTCCCTAGAGAAGCAGTCCATGCTATATTGAAGTTAAACCCGAGAAACGATTTTAAGCAGACCTGTCGGTCTGTCTTGGTGTTAGCTTTCGGCACTCACATGAGCTCTGCCTAATTTCACGAGGCAGGAATGTGCTAGGAGCTAGGCGACAGCCTGCAGGGACTAAGGGCAGGGAAGGAAGTAATTTTTAACAGGTGCATCAGAGAGGGTTAGTAGCTGAGTTCTTAACATATCAGGCTGCTTGTCCTGGGTTCTGACTATGAGGTCAGGTTCTGCTTGTTATTTAAAAATGCCTCAGTTGGGGCGCCTGGGTGGCTCAGTCGGTTAAGCGGCCGACTTCGGCTCAGGTCATGATCTCGCGGTCCGTGAGTTCGAGCCCCGCATCAGGCTCTGTGTGGCTAGCTCAGAGCCTGGAGCCTGTTTCAGATTGTGTGTCTCCCTCTCTCTGACCCTCCCCTGTTCATGCTCTGTCTCTCTCTGCCTCAAAAATAAATAAACATTAAAAAAAATTTTTTAAATGCCTAAGTTAAAATAAATTCCAGTGATTCAATTATGTATACTCACAGCCTTCATAATTCACGTCTCACCTGAAATTCCACCATGTGTCAAGAGGTGGGCCAAAAAACGCTCAAGAGAAGTGGTAAAATGCAATAAAAGTGTTTCGAGGACTTTAGGTGTGTTTTTCTTGGATCCTGGCCTAGATGAAATAATTCTCTTGATGAAAGCAACTGGGTTTTTAAAAATTTTTTAAATGTTTGTCAATTTTTGAGAGACAGAGTACAAGCAGGGGAAGAGCAGAAAGAGAGGGACACAGGATCTGAAGCAGGCTCCAGGCTCTGAGCCGTCAGCACAGAGCCTGACACGGGGCTTGAACCCACGAACAGTGAGATCGTGACCTGAGCCAAAGTCAGATGCTTAACCGACTGAGCCACCCACGCACCCCTGAAGGCAACTGGGTTTTTACCAACTACCTCTGCTCTACATTTCATTGTTATGGGGAATATGCAATTTGGAACCGAGCCTAAAAGGGAGAAGCTGCTACTTCCAGGTGGTTACCATTTTTGAAACCTTACTATGTTCCAGGCACTGGGCTTAGAACTTTCCGTGCATTATCTCATTTAAACCCCGAGACAACACTGAATTACTCTCCTTATTCTATCAAGGAGGACCACTGAATCTTAGACAGGTTAAAGTCCAAGGTCACGTAGCTGGTGGTGGAAGTGAAATTAGGATGGGTGTTTGATTTTACCGTCTGTGCTCTTACATATTACGTATGTCATCTCCTCGGCATACTTGGTATGGTGAGAACATTTAAAATCTTGAGGACGATGGCCGATGGCGTGCATAAACTGCACCCAAATGTCAAGTGATGGAAGGTACTTGTGACATTTAAAGGTGGGGAAGGCTAAGGTTTTATTCTGGGGAACTGGCCAAATTTTCAGGTTTGCTGCTGGTTGTAGGTGAAGGGGAAACTGAAGATTTGGCACGATTAGGTCCTGGTGCATGCATACTGCAGCCCACAGTCCTGGCGGCTGTGCAGCCACAGGCTCCCATTTTTCTCTGTTGCTCAGTAGAGATCTCTGTGTGCTAAGGAGAACGGCTCGGGGAGGAGCACCGGTGTGGAAGCGCAATTCTTTGGCTGCACGATACTGTCACATAATGGTTTTGAGGACTACCGGATAGGACAGTCTCCCCAGATGTGTAGCTGCTGTCTTGGTGGTCCCTGTCAAACTTGGCACTGATGAGAAGAGACAAATACCTAGGGAGCCATATGGTCCTTTGGCCAAAGTTTGCTTGGTTTTCATCTTACGTGCTGCATTTATTTAAGTAAGAGATTCCACCATACAACCAACGTCTTGGCTAAAGAGAAACTCACGCCTGTGTTTTCCCTTAGGAGTATTTAGAGTGGTCCCACAGGAAGCCCAACGATACAGGACCGAGTGAGCCTGTGGATGCAGACTGAACGCATGCAGCCCAGAGATAGCATACCTCGTTTTCTGTCCACCTCTGTCCATTCATCTACATGAAGCATATAAAAAGAAAACACCAGTTCATGAAGCAAGAACATTTTTTTCAAGGAGGCTTTAAAAACACCAATTCCGACGTTGTGGCCTATGAAACTTTAGTTTGCACGTGGGCAGTGACGTCTAATGCGGATACCCTGCCTTCCATTTGAGACTTTGGAAAGGACGACAGGTAAATAACAAGTTCCAAAAGAGCCCTGGAGAGGCTATGTCTTTTAGAGGGGGGCCTCGTGGGAGAGGAAACCCAGGAGAAACCAGCTACCTTGGGGTTGATCTTGAAAGGCCTGAGGAGTCATTTTCTCTGATGCTGTGAGAATACACACCATTCAAAGGCTTTTACAAACACTAACTTTCATGAGGAAGACTCCCCAGAGTAGGTAGAGAGAGGATTTTGTTTTTCTACAACCTGATTTTTTTTGATTAAGATTTCCCTTTCCAGAGTACAGATGGAACTGCTCCAGATAGAAAACTTGAAAGGTGAACCAAAAGGAAAAAATGTCCATTTGTTTCTGATTTACTTTTTCCATATAGATGCATGACTCCCGTGTAAAAAGAGGGCAATAATGAGGGGACCGCTGTAAAGAAAGCCCCTGAGGACAAAAGCGGGTGGGGACATGCCAAGAGGAAACCAAATGAGGAGAAAGGTACTTGGCTGGAGAAATCCGTGAGAATCAAGACCCTTTATAGGTTGAGATCCGGCTCTACCATTTGCTAGCTATGTAACTTCAAGCAATTTATTGAACCTCAGTTTCTTCATCTGTAAAATGGGGATCGGAACGGCACCTACATCATAGGGTTGCTGTGGGGATGAAGCAGGTAACACGCATCAAACACTTAGCTGGCTTCTCTTCTGGCTCCGCTTTCTGTACTGCACAACTCTGGACACTACCCATAAAGGATGAAATGTGGCTTTTTTCTTTCCTTAATTTTCTTGGGGCAGATTTCAATGTTGAACTCCAATACCACGCCCTCTAAGCAGGGTTCTACGTGCATCCACATTCTTATTTATTTATTTATTTATTTATTTATTTATTTATTGCATCCACATTTTAAACACATTTTGTAATTAATGGTCTCTTTTGGAAACATTTGCAAAATAGGTTGTTTCAGAGGTGATTTCTGAAGTTATAATCGAGCATCCATGCGCCTTCAACATACAGCACCAACAGCACCTAAGAAATCAGTTTGAAAGCACAGCCAGTGCCATGCCCTAACTGGTGGCAAAAGGTTCCCACTGCAAGGTTAGACTCCTCTGGGAAAATTCACCATCTTTTTCCCCACAAGTCACAGGCTTTTGGAGAGAAAATACTGGGGAAGCAGCACCAAGAACCTGGCCTTCTTGGAGCAGTGGCTCCCTGCTGCTGGCAAAATCGGGTCCTGGGTAAGGGCACTCCTGCAGGCAATGACAGCTCCAGCAGAGGTCGCTCTAGTGCTGTGCGCCCCACGTCCCTGTCCTCCTGAGGACCTCAGGAAGGTAAAAACCACGTCCTGACTTTCTGTTATTTTTCCTGATGACTTGGTTGCAACAATTTCACTTTAGTATTTTTTTTTTAATTTTTTTTTCAACGTTTATTTATTTTTGGGACAGAGAGAGACAGAGCATGAACGGGGGAGGGGCAGAGAGAGAGGGAGACACAGAATCGGAAACAGGCTCCAGGCTCTGAGCCATCAGCCCAGAGCCCGACGCCGGGCTCGAACTCACGGACCGCGAGATCGTGACCTGGCTGAAGTCGGACGCTTAACCGACTGCGCCACCCAGGCGCCCCTCACTTTAGTATTTTGAATGGGAGGAAGGCTCAAGATTATCCAGAGCTGCCTGCTAAATTGGAACTAGAAAAATAAAAACAGTATCTCCCCACCATTTGCTGTGATCTGCTTGTCCTGGAAAAATCACTTACTGGCTCTATGTCTCAGTTTCCCCTTCTGTAAAATGAGGAATGTAAACAAAATGTAATAGGGTCTTATTTAGGAGTATTTTTGAGAGGACAGGAGGCAAAGGCAGCTTTTATTATTCTTGCTATTGCTTAAAACGTGGGACATTCATATGCAACACTCAGAAGTTGCCCCACAGAGACGGCACTTCCTTTCTGTTGAATGCTAAACTAGAGGCTGCATTGTGGCGAAAAACTGCAATATGTGTGCTGGCCCTGTGGGAGCGGGATGGCCTCCAGGAGACCAATTAGTTGTGTAAGATAATGAAAACACCTAGAAGAAATATGATTTCCATTCACGGCATCAACGAGGACTTGTTTACCGTGTCTGGTGTTTTATCGGCCTCTGTGCGCCAGTAATGGCCACAGTCGCTCCTGCAGCTACGCCAACTCTCAATGGGGGGACAGAAGGGTGTTTCTCAGCTTTGTGAATCCTGAGCCCTCTACCCTGTTTTGTCACTGTCGTCTACAAGTCCCCATGAGCCAGCTACCCTCTGTCATTCCTTTCATAAAATCAGTGGGGTATGTTGGATACGTTTTTCAAAGCTCTCCCTCTCTTCCCCACCTCCCACCCCCCCCTCCCAAAGATTCTGATACAGTCCCCCCACGTATGGAAGTATAGTGCAGCAGTTGAGGACATATTCATTGAGAGTGTGAGCTCTGGAGCCTGATGACCTGGGTTCAAATCCTTTACTCTTCCTCCTACTGGCTATGTAACCCTGGGCAAATTAGCTTCCCCAACTGTAAAAAGGGGATAGTATTACCTAAAGGATAGTATAGCTGTGGGGATTAAGGTCTTCAGAGAGGTCCTTGGTACACGGTAAGTGCTTAGTAAATGTTTATTGTTGTTGTTAGGAAGATATGTCAGCTCCCCCCCGCCCCGTTTTAGAATCAGTTGCTGGATGAGACTGATCCCAAGCCCTGAATTCTGTGAATACACAGAACGGCTTGGATCAGGCTCCACCCAGCATCTCACAGGATGTCTGACACTCACCCAAACCGTGGAAGGAAGGAACCAGCGAGTGGATGTGAATTGCTAACCATGGTCGAAACTCCCTAGAGCTGCGCTCAGCAAACCCAGAAGGACTATAGCTCCTGAAGACAAAGGAAACCGGTCCCTTCGTATTCAGAGGGTCTTGTCCTGACCCCCCTCTTGAAAGCCAGCACCTGCTACTCATTGTGCAAAATATGCTGAATACAAGATCTCATTCAATTCTTACAACTTTGCTGTAAGTATGTATGATTCCCATTTTATGGAAAAAGAAACGGTCTTATGGAGGTTACACTCCAAAATCACACAGCTGGTTAAATGGCAGAGCTACAGTTGGAACCCAGTTGTATGACTGCATTGAGTGTGCTCTTAATTGCTAATTTACACTGTCTTCTGAGATGCAGGCAGCCAGGGCAAGGACTACCTGTCAGCTCACTAGTGCCATCAGGCGCAGTGAAATCACAGAACATATGGGCCAAGGAAGACAGAACCCTCTTGAGGAAGAAATGGCAACATCATATCAAACAGCCAATTTAGATTATCAGTTCAACAAACACTGACTCAACACCAATTTATTCTGGCCTAGGCATTACGCTAGGTGCTAGAGTACAAAGCTGAATAAAACCCTCACGTGTGGGGGAGACACCCAAAGACTGTTTCAGTATAACATGGCCAGTGACAAGGTAGGGAGAGGCATGCATGGAGTGCTATGGGAGGATTCTCAGACCCTTTCCCCATCTTCCCGAAGGAGATGATTCTTAAGCTGAAAATGCAGGATGGAAGGGGAACTATCAGCACAGAAATGGCAGGTTTGGGGTAGAATGGGGATTACTAGCATGGAAATCTGAATGCGCATGCTTTAAATGTAGACCTATGATTAAGATACACAGTAGGAGGCAGGCGGTGGTGGAAGGTAGGACTGCAGAGGTGGAGAGAGATCATGTCAGCGAGGGCCCTGAATCATCCTGCCAAAGACTTGGTCTCCATCCAAACAGCAGTGGAAAGCTGACAAAGGGTTTTGAGTAGCGGGGAGTATGGACAGATTTGCATTTTAGAAAGCTCACAGGCGGCAGTGTGCAGAATGAATGGAGGGGGTATGCTGCAGGGAACTCTTTTTATCTCTTTGTGCATAGACTTGGACTCAATCGCACAGGCACAACAGTGAATATCTGAATATGTATGCTTAACGTCTGAATATGCACGTTTAACATCAGTTGAACATACAGACTGTTGGAGAGAATAAATTTTTAATCTTGGGTCGTGTCAGTTACCTTTATATCAACTCTTCTTTCTCTACCTTGAAATACAGATTTCTTTCATACTTAATCCCAGGAAACTTGGTGAAAGCGGATGTTGGTTGAGGGGAAGGAAAAGAGGGAGAGGATAAGGGTGGCGGAGAGTTCTGGGTGGTCATTTCTCCGGAAATTAGACGTGGTGTATATGGGTGACAGCGTTTGCATTTTAGAAACTCTCATATAATTATCTCCAGAACTGCCTTCTCTTCCAGTAATTGTAAAGAGAATAACTTAAAACTCACTTGTGTTTTCTTATTTATCTGTTATTCCAGAACCCCATCTTTCTAGAAATAGCTTCTGAAAAGAGCAAGACTTGCCTCCAGTTCATGAAGGAGGCTACTACACAGAGGACAGGAGAATCCACACCTCGTTGGAGTAGAGGATTCTTGGACTGGCAAGGAGTTTGTCGCCAGGTGGTGGGCGGCTGGGACTCCTACATTTGGGAGGGATCATTTGTCAAGAGAGATTGGGAGATCATCTCTCCAATTTGAGGGAGCGGGGAGGAAATTGGAGGTGAGGGTGTCAGGTCCCCTAATGATATACCTTAGCGCGGGTATTTAATCCTTCTGCTGCGAAAATTTTTTTTTTTGGAGAATTTGACTCCTGAGGGGCTCTGACCAGACGGGGCTGTGGCGTTATGGGGCTGGCTATAGGAGCGCGGGGTGCAGCGGTGTTGGTCAGTCTGCAGGGGGGCCTGGCTGGGGGGGACGGGGTCCGGCTGCGAGCGCCGGGCGGCGGGGAGGGGGCCGGGCTGCGGGGCGTGGGGCTGGCTGCGCGGGCCGGGCGCCTCTCACCTTTGCGGGCCTTGTCTCCCGGGATGTTCTGGGCCCGCAGCCGCTGGTCCAGGATGTAAAGCATCTCCCCGCCCAAGTTCAAGAAGAGCAGCGGTAGCGTCCGCACCGACATGGTGCCAGATACCAGCGGGGCAGGCGACGAGCCCCGGGGTTGGGTGGCGGGAGGCCTAGACTCACAGCCGCCGCGTCCCCTCGCTTGGTTGCCAGGGTAACGCGGCGGGTGGCCGAGGAAGCCAATCAGCGGGCCGCTTGTTGGGAGGCGCCCGAGGCGGACGCTTATTGGGCCGCCGGCTGCCGCCTCCGTGGTGGATTGGGCCTCGCGGTTCGAGCGCCGCTTTCGTCTCCAGCTGGGGTGGCTGGGCTGCCCCCTGCCGGAGGACGCGGAAAGCCCGAGCAAAACTTCGGAGCGGGCAGCCGGACCTGGGGTGGAATCCCGGCCCCGCCCTTTCCGAGCTCTGCGAGGCTGGCCTTCCCTATACGTGGAGGGGTCACCCGCCACACAAGGTTGCAGAGAGGAATCCCTGAGATCGTGCAAAATGCCCCGAAAGCCCTCAGTAAATCTTTTGGATGGGTGAAGGGCCAGAAGGCCTTAACTTGCGTTTCCGTCCTAAAAGAGACTTGGAGTGAAGTCCCACCTGGGTTTCGTGCTCCGTGAAGCAAACCAGGCCTGTTCACGTCTGGCCGCCCCGCGAGCAAGCGTGCTGGGGTTTCTCTGAAGCTCCCTCCTTTCACACTGTCGAGCAGTTGTCTGCTTGGAGAGCAGCGACCCCACACTTCACTCGCGTCATGAGCTCCAGCATCACCTTCTTGTTTTCTGCTGTACGTTTTTACTTTGATGAGCAACCATTTCTGTAAATTTCAGTACTTCTAAAACCTACGAATCCTCTTTCCCTCCAGCCACTCAGACTTGAAATCTGAGCCTTGGCTAACAATTCTGGTCTCCTTGGGTCCTATTATCAGTCACCACTTCTGCTTTTACCTCCAAAATCTTTTCCGCACTTATCTCTTCGTTTCTTTTTCTGCCTGCATTAGTATGTTTTCTCTCCACCCGCACTGGCTGCTAGGCTAAATTTCAGCAGTTGCCATTTTCCATATGACGCATCCCTTCTGTGCTTTCCAACTGTTTGCCAGATCGTGGTCTAAGTGCCTGGCATGACATTCAAGACTCTCCACTCTGACTGTAACTACCTTTTTAGAGACATCTTCAGCACTCCCCCATTTCCCCCTAATGCAGCAGAACTCATCTATCTCATTGGCTTTGCCCCCTCAGTGGAACAGCACATCTTCTTCATAACCACACCTACTACTGCAAAGTCTTGCCCTGACAGCTCAAGTCCTTCCCATTCCTTCTCTAGTCCCCTTCCCTTCCCAGCCAAGTTCTCAAAAGTAGTCGAGGGGCACCTGGGCAACTCAGTTGGTTAAGTGTCTGACTTCAGCTCAGGTCATGATCTCAGGGTTTGTGAGTTGGAGCCCCACATCTGGCTCTGCACTGACAGTTTGGGGCCAGCTCAGAGCCTGCTTGGGATTCTCTGCCTCTGTCTGCCCCCCCCTGCTTTCTCTCAAAAATAAATAAACGTTAAAAAAAAAAGTAGTCAACGCTCACAACTTGAATTTCCTTAACATCCTCACTCCGTACCTCACTGCAACTTGGATTCAGTTCTCTCCATCCCACTGAAACTACTTCGCCATGAAGACTTTTTGGTTCTTAACCAACATTTCAGTATTGGAGACTATATGGTCATTGAAAGGTGGCAGCCCAAGGCTTTGATTTGATTTTGCCTATCTGCAGTTTTAAAAGGGGAAATAATTGGGATAGGAATGTATCAAGCAGCTATACCTGGCCTTTCATACATCATGTTAACCTGCCTGATTGCTAAAGGCATTTAAGTTTGCTGTAACATAGACTCCTTCCATGGTGTCTCAGGCCATTTTTTTTTTGCCCCTAGGCAACGTGGTAAAATGAGCAGAACACAGGCTTGGAATAAAGATGGACGTGGGCTTGAATTCTAGGCCTGCCTCTAACCAGCTGTGTGAACTTGGACAAGTTACTAACCTCTGAGCCTCAGTGCTCACATGCTAAAATAAGGATAATTGTGCCAATATGGGATGGTTGGATAGAGGTGACTTTAAAAATTTTTTTTAATGTTTATTTATTTTTGAGACAGAGACAGAGCATGAATGGGGGAGGGTCAGAGAGAGAGGGAGACACAGAATCCGAAGCAGGCTCCAGGCTCTGAGCTGTCAGCACAGAGCCCGACGCAGGGCTCGAACTCCCGGACCGCGAGATCATGACCTGAGCCGAAGTCGGACGCTTAACTGACTGAGCCACCCAGGCACCCCGAGAAGGTGACTTTAAAGATTAGATGATACTGTGCCTACAAGCACTTACAACAATGCTTTTCTTGTAGGGTCTGCCCTGTTGTGTCCCTTTTCTCAACTTCTCCACTGGTCCCCTTATATGATGGCACCTGGCCCTCCAGCAAGTATCTCCATGTACTGTGTCCACTCCAAGTCCTGCTCCATAAAGGGCCTTCCCTGCTGTTCCTGGAGGTGTTATCTGAAGAGCTCGTCTGCCGTTCTGGGCCTCTCATCCCACTTCTGATTCTGCAGGACCCCAGCCTCTCTGTTCTACCCTCACTTTACCATCCCCCACCCCTCAGCTGCTCCTGAGTCAGGCTATGCCCTCAGGGATCATCCTTCCCATCCTGACATGGCCCTTTCTTTTTCATTTACACTCCCTCCTTGGGCAATTTCACCCACACCCATGGTTTCACTCACCATCTAAACATAACCTGTAAACTTGTGTCTAGCTTAGGCCTCGCTGCAGTCCTGGATCTAAGTTTCCAACTTCTCCTTGGACGTCACTTTAACACAACTTTCCCCCGTTCTTTCCTCCATGGCTTCCCGTCTCAGAATGAATTCCAGAATCTTTTCCCCGCTGTCGTGGACTGAATGTGTACCTCCCCCAATTCACATATTGAAGCTCTAACACCTAACATGATGGTATTTGGAGGGACCTTTAGGAAGTAATGAGTTAGATGAGGTCGGGAGGGACCTTTAGGAAGTAATGAATTAGATGAGGTCGTGAGGGTAGAGTCTTCATGATGAGATTAGTGCTCTTATAAGAGGAAGAGGACATAGTCTGAAAGCAGCCATCTGCAAGTCAGGAAGATTCCTCAGCAGAAACCAAATTGGCCAGCACCTAGATCTTGGACTTCCTAGCCTCCAGAACTTTGAGAAAATAAGTTTCCATTGTTTAAGCCAGTTTATGGTTTTTAATGGCAGCCTGAGCAGACTAACACACCCAGAAAGGTCTAGATTATCTGGTGTCTGCTTTTCCCTCTGACCTCATCTCTTCATTCACTCTGTTTTAGACACAGTCTCCCTTGCTTCTGCAAACCTGCCAAGCACGCTCAGATGTCAAGGCCTTGACACTTCACTTGGTATGAATGGGTGAACTTTGCAGGAAAAGGGGTACTCGTAACTCCCCAGAACTTACAAGGAATGTTTTGCGTATGTGTAGTTTCTCACGGATACGATTTGTAGCTTTTATCAGATTCTTAACCTGAACACCAGCAGCTCTGCCCTCCAAACAATAAAGTGCTCTGATCGCTCCCCCTCTGATCCCCTCCCTGCACTGCTGCTGGTTAACTATCTAAACAGACCTGGTGCGGTCTTCACTCCTTTGGTTTTAAACCATGACCGTCTCCCCACTCCCCAGAGGGCGGCCAGCATATCAAGCCTCTCACACCCCAGCTTCAACTTCCCTGTCAAGCTCTATTTCCTGTTCCCAGTGTTCTCTGGACACAGCTTGCACCTGCTGACTTCTTTGCCTTTGTACTTGCAATTCCTTTGGCCCAGGACACCTTCCCACCCCATTTCTGTCTGGTGAGCTTCTACTTCAACTTCCAGGGCCCTGTCCAGAAGGCAGCTCTTACAGCCGGCCTTCTCACTCGGCCGCCAGCCAGCCAGCCAGCCGGCCACACTTCCTCTGTGCTGCGGTGTGCTCAGTCTCCCCTCTGCAGGAAGGAGGTGGACAACAGGGCGCTGTTTATGTGAGTGTGTGTGAGGGGTGTTGTGAGAACGTGTCCTCAGGTGTGTGAGGGCAGAGGCTCTGCCTCCTAAAACCCTGGGATCCCAGAGCTGAACGAACAAACAAATTCCTCCTCCTTGTCCTCGGCGCACAGAGCCCCACCTTCTCTATTATCCTTTAAGGCAGAAAGACAGAACTCTAGTACAATTTATTGGTTTTCTTTGATTGCCTCTGGTCCAGCTCTGGAAGGGCTCTCCGGGTTCTTCTGGCCTTGTTTCTGGGCTGCCACTGCTGCAGCTTTTAAGGCCCTCTTTTGCTTCTTCAGCTTCTGTACCTCCTGGAAAACCTGGGGATGAAAGGGAGCAGGAAGAGACTGTAACCCTATGCAAAACCTCAGACTTGGAGCAGTTGGGGTGAGAACGGACTCCCCCGGATGCTCACATCAGCCTTTCTCCACGGGGCTGACGGCCTGGGAGCCTCCTCAAGGCTTTGGGGCCAGTTCCACGCCTCGGTCAGGAACAGACTACCCTCCCTTCTGATCTCTCCACCACAGTCCCAGAGTGGGGTCAACGAAAGCAGCAATTCCGACTCGTACCCGAATGCACAGCGCCTTCTTGGTCGCCCAGCGATGGTGGGCTTTCCGGTGGTATGGAGGGGGGAAGGTGTACTCAATCCCCAGCTCCTTGCAGATCTTCTCAAAGACACTATAGTTGGTCTTACGGAGGTTTTTGAGCATCTTGTTCCTCTGGTCGATGCTCATCAGCAGATAGCGCTTATGGGTTTTGTCCTGCGAGAGAGTTGGTATATTACTTTTAGTGTCCTATTTAAGTGTGAGCCACTATACAGTAACAAGGGATGGTCATTTCATCATCTCATTGAAACCTCCCAACAATCTTATGCAAATGTCAGTGCAACTCTCAGGTAGGTACTGTCATTGTTATTGCCATTTTACAGACGGGGAAAATAAAGGCTCAAAGATGTCACCTGATTCATAGGAGGTCCTAGAACTGTGCCAGGCAGGGACCTTGTGTGAGGTCAGGTCTTGAATCCACATCTATGGGTCTTACTCCAAATCTCATGCTCTTTCTACTACGCCACCTACTCAGCCTCCCCACAGCTCAGCAAAGTGTCAGCTGGGCTGGAGAGGAGGGAAGGTCTGTGCTCCTCTGTGAGGGCTGCTGTTCACACTCCAAATGAGCAAAACTCTCCTCGCCAAGAAGCAAGATCAACCTGCTCCAGGGAACCCTGAGGTGCCGCCCATGCAGAGCAGGACCACTCTGTATTTATTAAAAATACAGGCAGCTGCCTAAATTACAGTAGCTCTGTGCCCACTGCTGTGCTGAGATATGGCATCATGGTTAAGGATATGGGCCCTGGAGGGGCACCTGGGTGGCTCAGTTAGTTAAACATCCAACTCTTGAATCTTGGCTCAGGTCACGATCTCAGTTCATGAGATTGACCCGCCCCTCCCCCCCCCCCCCCCCCCCCACCGCGGCAGCGTGGAGTTGCTTGGGATTCTCTCCCCACCCCCCCTGCCCTCTCCTGCTCCTGTTCTCTGTCTCAAAAAACACAAATTAAAAAATAAACTTAAAAAAAAAACCCAACTACAAGATAATAAACTTGTGTTCTTTGCAAAACAAACAAACAAACAAACAAAAGAATATGGGCCCCAGAGCAAGACCACCTAGTTTCAAGTCCTAGCACATCATTTCTCAGTGGTGTGCTTTGAGGAATAACTTAATCACCCCATGCCCAGATTACGCCTTTGTAAAATGGGATAGAAAGATGGTTCTAAGGGTTAAATGAACTGATGCACGTGAGGTGCTCTGCACAAGGCCCAATACTTCATATGACCATGCTGGTGCTTTATTATTTCACCTAGTCCTTGCAATCCCATCAGCAGATACTACTACGCTCCCCACTTTACAGACAGGAGAACTGAGGCTTGGGCATGTAAAGTAACTTCCCCAAAGTCACACATCTGGTTAGCAGAAATGGCAAAGCTGAGATTTGAACCGAGTGCCAACCTGACTCCCTTCCTGCATTCTAGAAATACTGAGCACCCACTATGTGCCAGACGCTGCGGTCATGCCCTGAAGTCTGCATTCTTGACCACTGGTGACACTCAGCACAGCACCGTAAGGCTCCCATTTTTCCACTGGTGGCAGGAGGGGAATGTTTTTTCCACCACAGCTGAGGGCCGGGCACCCTGGCGCTGTGGCCATCTGGCTTCTCAGGTTGCTTCTCTGGACCCAGAGCTCTTCACCTCTCAGACTCCTCTCCCCTGGCTGCTGGCGTTTAGCTGGGAGCGATGCCCAAGGTTTACCTTTCGGTGTTTCTGCCTGTGTTCTTCATAATTGCGGATCTTGACGGTCAAAGCAACAACTGAAACCACAAACCACAGAGGATGAGAGCTGGCACAGAGGAAGGAAGGGCCCGGGCCGGGGTTATGTTTTAAGACCTCAAGGAATAACAATCACCAGTGCTCCTGTGTAGCTCTCTACAACTCCCAAAGCACTCTGAATTTCATGATCTCAAAAGACTTTGGACTCTCTTTCCTTCAGAAAGCAAAGTCTAAGGAAGGCAAGTTCCTTAATCTTATGAATGTATCATCCCCAAACCATAGCACATAGCATTCTTAATGGTAAAACTTTAGAGCGTTCCTGTTGAATTCAGGAATCAGTCTACTGTCCATGCTATCATTGTTAATCATTCAATGCTGCACTGGTGGTCCTACCCAATGTAGTAAGATTAGATTCCCAAACCATCAAGGGTCTACTCCTTGCCTCTGCCCTTCCAGTGGCTACCTTTCTGTTTTTTGACTAGTGAGTTTTCAAATTCTTTTAATGTTTATTTATTTTTTGAGAGAGAGAGAGACAGAGTGCGAGCAGGGGAGGGGCAGAGAAAGAGAGAGGGAGACACAGAATCCGAAGCAGGCTCCAGGCTCTGAGCTGTCAGCACAGAGCCTGACGCGGGGATCGAACCCACAAACTGTGAGATCATGATCTGAGCCGAAGTCGGACGCTTAACCGACTGAGCCACACAGGCACCCCTCACTAGTGAGTTTTCAGAATTACCAGCTCTCACTCATCTCCTAAACTCTTGCAATATCCTTCCTTAGGTAGCCTCATATTTGATCCCTGCCTTTATTGCAAAGACGGGGGCAAAGGCAGAAGCGGAAGGTGGCCCCAAGGAGATGCTGTCAGTACAGCAGGCCCTTCCTGGACACACAATAAGTTCTGGCAGCACTGTGGAGTGAGGTGGAATCTTGGCCCTGACCACTTGCCCCTTTATACCACCTTAGCTGCAGAGTAGAGAGAGACACAGAGACAAGCTTTGGTTCCTGAGGAAACTCTCCTGAGCTCACACAGAGGAATGAGGTGGGACCTGGGCGCTGACTCTAGCATCACAGAGTCCAATTTTCATCACTCTGGGTCCTTCTTGTCTCTCCCTTTATCAAGTCACATCTAATACCTACTGTACTTGTAGACAAGAGCCCTGGATCAAGTACCAGCTAGCAGACCCCCCTCCCCTTCCTGCCGCTCTCCCACTCCCCAAGGGTCCCCTGACCAACTTCGAGCCTCCAGGGAGCTGGTGTCCTCAGGGTTTGCCACAATCTTCTTCATCAACTGCTCTTGCTTGACTTTTAGCTTCTCCTTCTGTTGAGGATAGAGACAGAGAATCTGTGTGGTCTGCCAGCCCCTAAGAGCTAGCCTTCATACCACACAGGCCCTGGCTACAGTCATAGAACCTAGGCCATGAAGTTCAGCGCCTGGCTTCACTCTGTTCATCAGGGCAAGGCCTTTGGTCAGCACGTAGCTATTCACATCTAGGTGAGTCTGAGGCCAATGACAGGTGAAATGGCTTGTTGAATGAATGTCTCCAAACCTTGCTCATTCATTCAGGCATTAGATCATTACTGAGTACCTACTGTTTGCGGGGTGCTAGGGATACAGTGAGAGAACAAGACCGTAACTGCCCTCAAGATGCTCAGTCTGGGGGATGGACGAGTGGTCACAGAATGACACTGGGATAAATACTGTGACTTGAGAAGCCTGGGGTGGTGTTACCACAGTAGGAGGAAGTCCCAGAGGAGAGGACTAGGAGAGGCCGGGGTTTTGCATAGGTCACTTACCTGGTTGGCCATTTCCAAAGACAAGAGTCTTCTTACAACATCGTCAAACCTGTGCGGAAACCAGAGCAATGAGAGACAGGTGTGGGGGGACGGGGAGGAAGGGGAAACGATGCTGTTTCCATTTTAGTTTGAAAAGCAATTACGGTTAAAAAAAATTTTTTTTTTTTTTAATATTTTATTTTTAAGTAATCTCTACATCCAATGTAGATCTCTACGAGATCAAGAGTCTCATGCTCCATCAACTGAGCCAGCCGGGCGCCCCTGAAAATTTCTTTTATAACAAAAGAGTCTCTGTGGAAGCGGGGAGCCATTTCTCGGGGATTAACAGTCAGCATGAATCTGATGTACTGCGCTGAGAACACGGAATGATGTGATAACTACACAAAATTGGGGCTGTCCGTGTGAGTGTTCCAGGCCCATCACAGGGAGGGCAAAGGGAAGATTTTCATTTCAGCAAAAGGTATGGTTCAATCTGTCTTGAGACATTTCAATTCTATAATCGTTTTCTTGTCATGTCACACAAGACAGCTCCTAGGGCATAGGGCAGGGACTGAGCAGAAGGATCCCGGCTTTGGTGTCTTTCAGCTCCGTCCCTTAGGAGCTGTATGACATAGGACAACTTGGTAATGTATAAAAGGGGGACACTGTTTCTTCCCTCAGAGGGCTTTTTTGAGGATCCAGAGATGAGAGATTTCACAAAGACCCATGAGGTATGTTGCCTCCTTGCTAACTAAACCAGAGTACCAAAAAAGGCAAAAAATTGAGCTCCATGAATGCCATTCTGCCCTGCCACTCACCCTCACCAAGCCTGGGCTTCAAGAGTCCTCTGCCTGATTCTATAACCAAGCTTCAGATACAGTGGGCCAGGCCGGACCAGTCACTGTCTTCCCTTCCTCCTCCTCACTCCTCTTAGGGCACCCTACCTCATCAAAGAGATTTCTTTTTGCTTACTTCTCAATTCCGGGAATGTTCTGGTAGTCTTTGAGCAGCGTAGAAGGGGGCGGGTCATCTTCTTGGCTGCGCTGGACTGTCAAGTGTAGGGATGGAAAACACCAAGAGTCAACTCTCACTGCCCACCCCCTCAGTTCTGGCTTTTGTCACCAACTCCGTGAGGCACCCAGGGTCTCAAGCAAAACACTGGATATCTCTGGGCTCAGCTTCTCCTCTGCAAACGCCGCAGGCAACTGTCTTGATATTTCACGCTGGGAGTAGATTGCCTTTCCTAAGATCCCATATCGTGCCTCCACCTCTTACATCTCTGACTCTACAGTTATCGAATCCCCTACGGGATGGGGCCTTTAGTGGACAGACTTGAGTTTGACTCCTTTTGAATCCCCGGTCTGGTCCATGGCCTCATGTAGAACAGGTACTTGACAAACGGTTGCTGGCTGACTGCATGAATGAAATAAGAGGATTGAGGAGGGACCCCTAGCTTTAGGACACCTGAAATGTAAGCACAAATCGGAAACCCTCAACCTCGGGCCTCGGTGTGTGTCCTATTCCCTCGGGGATGAGGGAGAGGTGCAAGGGAGATAACTTGTCCTCTCCAGTCAGACCCTGCTCTGCCGCTATGTACATAATATTAGTAGCAATAAATGCGAATATAGACTGCATTTATCGCGCTCAGTGCTAAGAATGCTTCTCATGTGTTATCACTGAATCCTAACAACAATCCTCTCGAATAGATAACTTCTACAATCATTTTAGAATGTGACTGGAGGAAGTAACTTGCCCAATATCATGTGCCCAGGAAGAGAGATCTCTTTAGTAAGAGAGATGCAGACTGCCTTGGAACGGGAAACCAAGCCCTCCACCACGGAAGGGTAGACACAAAGTGTCTACCTAGACTCTAGGTAGGCCTGGGTACGCCCAGCACGCCCTCCCCCTGCTAGCTCACTCTCACTCAAACCCAGTCCGAAAGCTCTCGCTCCGGCTCGCCACCCCCACCCCCCACCCAGTCCCGGGCAGGTTTCAGGTTACAGCCTTTTGTTTGACAAGGCGGACGTGGGGGTTTTCTGCTCAGGACCTCTGGCCCACCCCCATCGAGTGGTTCTAAGTAGCCACCTCTGTCCCCTTGGCCACCCGGCGTCCCTCCAGACGTCCCTCTCTCCGCGGAAATCCCACCCCAAGAGCTCCTACCTGGTTTCTGGATGGCATATCCGCGAACGGCCGGAAGGATAACACCTGTGCAGAAGAGAGAGTGCCGAGGCCCAGCTCCTTAAACAGTCCAGCCTCGACTCCTTTCTGTGGCCCCTGCATTTACCCTTCCTGCAAGGTCTTGGCGCTTCGGCGCCTAGCAGCCGCCCCATTTCTTCCGCACCCCGCGGCCCCACGCCTCTCCCACCTCGTCTTACTTCTTCCCCACCCAATGGCCTTTCTTCCCCATCCTCGTCCCGCGTGTCCCCCATCTCCGCCCAACCCCACCTCCCTGCTCGAGTTGCTTAGGTTCTCAGCTCCTCACCTCCAGGAGGGGAGGGAAGGCCCCACTGGCGGAAGGGAGGCCTGGCGCACGCTCCGCCCGGCAGCCCGCGGACTGGAGCCTGGGCCACTGCCTGGGTCGGAAGCGACCTCAGCGCCCTCCACGCTGTTCTCAGCATGCCGACTTGTGACCCCGCAGGGCCGGCGCCACCGCCGCCACCGTCCCTTTTGCGGCACGGACCGCGTTACAAGGGCGCCGCCATGCTGGCTCAGGCTCGACCAATGGAGTGCAGTTGCGAGACCGGAGCAGATGAAGATCGAGAGAATGGATGGGAAAGGCAAGACCCGGGGTGCGGCGCGATTGGGTCCAGGGGAGAGGTCCGGTTAGCAGCCGTGCGGGGCTGGGGGCTGGGTGATTGCGGGCCTGGTCAGTGGTGTCCGGTGCTGTATAAATTCTAAGATGCCATTTTCCCCCTTGGGCATCCCGCCCTTAATCCCACTCTATGTACTTGGCCTTGGGCCCCGGTCATTTTGGAGGCTCCCGTGGGGCCTGCCGTATTCTTCTCCCCCAACCTAGTGTTTCCACCTCCTCTCCTCCTGTATTCCACGACGAGGCCCCCTAAGAACTACTGGGTTCCAGCCTCCTCTCGGGCAGCCTGGTAAACCTCGTGATGAAGGTCGTTGATTTTGGAATGGGACAGTCCTGGGCTGAAATCATAGCTCATTTTACTCATCAGTATTTACTCACTGTATGATCCTGTGGGCAAGTCACTCCACCTTTCTGGGCCACGGTGTACTCATTCATCACATGGGAATGGTAATAACAGTATCCGTTTTTTACATTGTTGGAGGATTACCTGAGGCAGTTGTGTGCCAAGGACCCGCTATATAGTAGGCATTTGATAAATATTTGCTGTGTTAATATTGGTGAAATGAGGGGTGTAAGGACAACTACAAATTAAAAGTAGGGAAAATAAATTTTAGATGACACAAATAAAATTTTAATCCTCCCTGGTGCAAAGAGGGAGAAAGCTCTTCTCCCCTTCACTTTGCTTAAAGCATTTACTTTTGAAAACTTGTAATTGTGAATTCTTTCTCTGCCCTTTTGAGGCACTCGTAAATCTCTTTAAAAGCTAAATAAGCCTCTTGCCAGTTTTACAACATGTTTTTCTCAAGGATCTGGGAGCCATCTCTTGAAATGTAATCATTAAGGGAGGCAGTGGCCCTGTCTCCCAGTTTCTGCCTGCCTCTGAGTTGCAAACCTGACTCTTCTCATAAAGATATGAGAACTTTAGTTTTCTTTTGGGTAAAGACAATTAGTAAACTTGCGTGGCTACCCCATTTACCAGGAGAATTTAGGATGAACTCTGTGTGACAAAGACAGATGGTGTCATTGAGGACAAGTTACTGTTTATCTTAAGAAAATGTATGCAATAACCTGTATCCACCTGGCTATATACAAGGGTAAGACTTCTGTCTTTTCAAGCTCTTTAGGGGATTGCTGGTGATGCACATGCATTTCATATTCTGGTTTAATGTTCATTCAATAATAAAACAGATTTCTTTTTCTTCTACCCTTGTGGAGAGGTTTTCTAGGTTGGCAGGATATATATATAATTTTATATTAAATAAAAATATATATATTTAATATTTAATATATATATATTTAATATTTTATTTTTAAGTAATCTCTACACCCAACATGGGGCTGGAACTCACAACTCTGAGATCAAGAGTCACACATTCCACTGACTGACCCAGCCAGGCAGCCCAGGAGATTTTGTTTTTAATTCTATTTTTCCAACAGGGATTGGTCTTTTCTGAAGTGTATTCCCCATATCCCATAGCATTTTGTGACCCCTCACCCCCACCCTCACAAGATAACTCTGGCCACTGTGCCCTAATGGCCAGTTTTCAAGTCTCCACCACTAGAATGGGAGCCCTTTGAGGGTGGACTGAGCCAAATCATTTTTGAATCCCTTCTGCCAGCACAGGACCTAAATGCTACCTGTGGGCTGGTGGAATTAATGAGCGAAGGAAAGAATACACAAAGGAACACTTCTGATAAGTACCCCCATCACTGCTAGGGCCCTGAAAAGAAAAAGAACAGAGACTCAGGCACACGCAAGAGTTTCTCGAAACCAAAACAAACCAAACCTTGAACCGGTTTAAGAGACTAAAATTACAGGAATTAAACACAGAAGGCTAGTGGGCAGGGTTGGATGAAGCATTCTCTGGCCACTAAAGTGAGAGGCAGGGTCAGCCCATGGGGCCTGGGAGGTGGAGGAAGGATGCTGGGGACCAGAGATAGGGAGATACTGGTAGTCTTCCTGCCCTTCTGGGACGAGATGATTTTTTCATGATGGGCTTGCTGATATTCTCCTCTCTTCTGGATGGCCCAGGCCTTTCAAGAGGCAGGCCTGGGTGGGGGTCCCAGGAAGCGCTAGATGCCCCCCAGCCCCTCCACCCCATGGACCTGGAGCCCTTGCAGGAGGGGGAAGTCAAGCAGTGGCCCAAAGACACAATCATCCTCCTGGTTTGGGACGAGGGGCTCTGGGGTCCCCAGGGGGCTGTTCTGGAACCAGAGGTTCTCATAAAACTTGGGGCTGGGAGTAAGGCCCCCTAGGAGGGGCTGAGTAGAGTCACAGCGGAGGTAGTGCCCTGGACCTGGGCCTGTGGGGCTGCCCAGCACCTGCCCATAAAAGACCTGGTCATTGGTGCTAGACGGGGGCTGGGGCTGGGTGGAAGGTGTTCTTGGGTCCCCCTGGAGCACATAGGCCTGGACCAGGGTGGGGAGGCCACAGGTCCCTGAGCTGTCGTTGGACTCCCAGGGCCCCGGCTTCTTCTCTTCTTCCTCCAGTACTGTGATCTTGGTGATGGGTGGCATGCCAGGGTCCCGAAGGCTGGGCAGCTGGAAGGCCTCCTGGACACAAGGACGTGGGGTGAGGGCATGATTTATCTCACAGTCATCCCAGCCACTGTGCCTTCCTGCGGTGGGCCAGTTGTGGGGATATTCCTGCTGCTCTCTGCTGGAGCCCAAAGGGTGACACTTGCAAAGCACCTCATACATTCCTGAAGCGTGCTATGGGCTTCAGACTTAGTTCGGTGCATGTCCCCAATGATTCTGTGTGAGATTCACCTCAATTCACAGTGAGATGGCTGAGGCTTTGAAATGGGTAGAGCTGGGATGCAAACTCGGATCTGCTCTACTCCAGAGGGAGGGCACCTTGCTAGGAAGTGATGGGAAGGCCTGAGGACTCATCCTTGGGGAAGGTTCCTTTCACTTTGAGCCTGGGCCAGCGCCCCCGGCCCCATTTCCCTCTCCCATGGGGGTTCTTACCTCAACCATGATGGTGGGCACCCAGGAGCCCAGGCTGCTGTGGGCTGGGTCTGGGACACTTGGCCAGAGGGGATTCTTCCTGCTGGAGAAGAAGGCAGGTGAAGGCTGGGTCAGGCATGCCCCCTCCCATCTTGCCATCCTTTCTCCCACCCGCTCTAGCAGTTGAAGGCTCCCTAGTACAGAGAGAAGGTGGTGCAGGGCTGGACCCAGGCATGGGCCCTGAGGCCTGGGAAGGCAAGGAGGGACCTGGACAGTCCAGCTCCAGCCTGCAGTTCCCTGTGGGCAGGGGTAGCTAGGTGTTAGGTGTCTTGAGAGGACTCACCTGGGTCTGCAGCAGAACCGGGAAGCCCCACAGAGACAGATGAGCAAGACCAGGAGGCCAAAGAGGCCCAGGAGGATATGCAGCTCAGACTCCTCTGGGGTGAGGGGAAAGCCAGAAGAGATTAGAGTGCACGCAAGTAGGGCTGGGCCCCTTCCCTCAGATTGGGCTCTGAGGGCAGGAATGGGCCTCCTCCCTCAGCCTGGGCTTCATGGGTTGGGCTCAGTCTCCTCCCTCAGACTAGCAGATCCAGGCAGGGCCTCAAAATGAGAGATCCGTTGGGTGATGAACCTTCCCAACAGCCTTGGCTGGCCAGCCCCCTGCTCTCCTTACCTAGGGCCAAAGTCATCAGGGTAAGGCTTGTACTATTGGTGGCCCCGGCCTTGCTGGAAGCCATGAGGCATACGTGGTACAAGCTGGCAGGTTCCAGGCCGTGGAGGACCAAGCCATGGGAGGAGGCATTCAGGGTGGTGACTGCGAGTAGAAGACAATGGTCAGCCTGGGCCCAGATGCCGAGGCTCCCTCCAAGGCTGCTGGGCGTCCCCTCCCAGGCCTTCTGGGACTGTGAGGTACTGAGCAGAGACTCACAGAAGGACTGGTCCTGAGCGTTGGTCCAGAAGACGGTGTAGTGGGTCAGGGGGCTCTTCCCCAGCTCAGGGGCCTGGGGCTCCCACTCCAGCTGGGCCCAGGTCTTGCCGATGTGCTTTAGATGCAGCTCTGGGGTGTGGGAGGGGGCTGCCGGAAGACAGAGAGGTGCAGGGGCTGACGGGGAGCAGGGAAGAGTGGAGAGCCTAGCTGGACATCTTGTGGCTCCCCAGAGCTCAGAACTGAGCCACACTGTGGCGGGGAGTGGGAGAAGAGAGTCCAAGGGGACCCATGCCCAAGCCTCATGTTGCCAGCACCTTTGACTGAATTCCACAGACTGCTAATAAGTGGCTAAGTCAGGATTTGCACTTGGTTCTCTGACTCCAAAGCCTTGCCGCCTGATTTCTGCCAGGCTTGATTTTGTTGGGCTCACTATCTGATTTCTGCCACTCACTCTCTGACTTTATGGCGGGCCTTCTGTCTAATTTCTGCCACACAGGACACTTGATTTCTTTCAGGGAAACTGGTTGATTTTTGCCAGACTCGCTTCGTGAATTCTGCCCAACTCACTCCCCAGTTTCTGTCACCCCACCGCCTGACTTCTGTCTGGCTGCAGGGGTCCACTGTAAGCCAGGGGTCATCTTAGGGTTGGGAGAGGGTCTCCTATGGGTCAGAGGTGGGGGAGGAAGGAAATGTTCCCTCATAGTCCTGATTGTGGGGCCCCAGGCAGGCGTTGAGAGGGGAGGATTCTGGGAGGAGCCTGGTGGCTGACGCACCCATCTCTTGGGAGTAGGCATAGATGTGCTGGGAGGGTCCCACGGTGTCCTGGTATAGAGGGGTCACGGTGATCTCGTAGAGCTGAAAGGGCCTGATGTTCTCTGTGGAGAGAAAATGGGGCAGGCCCCCTGGTGAGGGGCTAACCTCTGCAGATGATCAGGAGCTAACCTCAGACCTCCAGTGGGGAATAACCCAGGCCTTGTGCTGCAGGGCTAGCCTTGTCTATCTCTTCTTCAGATCATTTGATGGACGTAAGGGCAGAAAAGGAGGAGAGCTAGAAAGGTGGCAGGGCAGGGCTGTGAAAAGGGAGGATCTGGCTAGACTGGGGGAAGAACTTCCTGATTCTGGGGGTATGAGACGAGACTAAGGAGTCAAGAAAGACTGGGGAGTCTGCTTCTTCTGTAGGGGGGTTCAGCCCGCCCCTTGCTTTCTGCCTGACAAACACTGCCTCCTTGCCTCCCAGGTCCCCAGGCCTGCCTCACCCTGCAGCAGGGTCCCGGAAATGTTCCCGTTGTGTTCCATCTTCCAGGTCATATTGCTGCTGCTGGGGCTGGGGGGACCCAGGCCCCACGCAATCACATAGCCCCGAGGCCGAGGGCTGGGGGGCTCCCAGCCCACCCAGAGGCTGTGGGGATCTCGAGCTGTGGTGTGGAGCCTGGCCAGGGGCGGGCCTGGAGACAGGGTAGGAGGTGAGAGAGCAAAAGCAAGAAGAATGCGGGTCCCAGAGCCAGAAGCCTGGGTTCAAATCCTGGCTTTGTTACTTACAAGCCGGGTGGCCTTGAGTAAGTCAACATCAGGACCTCAGTTTGCTCCTCTGTAAGGGTCCTGGCGCAGATCAAATGAGATGATGCCTAGAACGAGCCTGGCACAGTGCCTCGTGCCGAGGAGTGTCTGACAGGGATCAGTGCTAACGCTGTGTAGTTCACGGTCTGTGCGGCTATGGGCCTTGGTATGTGTGAATTTACTGAGTCCGCTAAGCGTCCTAGGAGGGAGGTGCTACCCTGGCCCCAATTTATCAAGGAGAAAACTGAGACAGGTTAAGTAATTTGCCTATGGTCATGCGGCTCGTAAGTTGGAGTACGAGCTCTTGTTATCGCTGGTGTCACCTTGTGAGGACCCATGTTCAGGGGAACCTGGGGGTGGTGGTGGCCGATCCACTGAGAATGAGCAATTAACTCAGGGACCGTGTTCCAGCCGGAAAAATGTAGGGCTTTCTTCCTATCTTCTTTGGCAGAATGGACTGTGTGCGTGTGTGTGTGTGTGTGTGTGTGTGTGTGTGTGTGTGTGCACGTGTGCACGCACGTGCATACACGCACAGGCGAATGCGTGTCTGTGAGCGTCTGCACTTGTAAGCGTGTGAGTGAATGTGAGCGTGTGTGGTACCACCACCAGCTTAACTTGGTTCCGGCTGATGATAACGAGAGTAGCTAACACATACTGAGCGGGAACGTGGTGCCAGGCACATGTCTTAATGGATGTGACCTTCACAACAGGGCTTTGAGGTAGGCACTGGATTGCCCCCCTTTGCTAGGTGAGTAAACCGAGGCCAGGGCTCACTTGCCTGGGTCATACTGTTAGCAAGTGACGGGACTAGTTGTGAACCCAGGCAGTCTAGCCTCTGAATGTTACGTGCTCACCCACTACACTCTACTAGCCGCCAGCGCCCTTTACCTCTGCTCTCCAGGAAGACCACTGGGGTGGGATGAGAGGTCCCCGCTGTGTTATAGGCCACAAGGACCACCTCCCAGGCTTCTGAGGGCAAGCGGAAGGTGCAGCTTAGCTCCGTGGTGTTGCAGAGGGCTGGGACTGCCCCAGTCTGGCCTGGTGGTCTGACCAGGTACCCTTGGATCTGCCCGCTGTATCTGTCCAAGGGCACTGGCTGCGGTGGACACAGGAAGAAGAAGATAAGGGGTGGGGGCGCACAGCTCATCTTGAGTGGGGAAGGGCTTCTAGATGGGGTGGGTGGGTCATAGGAACTGAGCCCCCACAGGCTGGGAGCCAACCTTCCTCCCTCCCTTCCTTCTTCCCTGTTCCCCATGCCAGGTCCTAGGAGGGAGGAAAGGAAGGAGCAGGTTGGCACTTAACCATTCCCTGAGCTGACTCTTTGCCATAGGTGAGTCCTACATTGTAGTCTCTCCAGAAGGGTGCTACCCAGCTTCCTAGGTGCATGCAAAGTGCATGCAAATCACATACAAATGCATCCAAACCTCCCAGAACTGTTGGAGTCCTGAGCCCCAGCCCACAGGGATCTGTCTGGGTTGGGAGAAGTCTCAGGGGTGGAGGGATGGCCTTCAGAAGGGGTCACCTTCCAGAACAGCTGCACATCCACAGTCCTGGGGTCCAGCTGCCTCTGCCGCCACCATGTGTCCAATCTGACGATGGGGGCTGGGGACGGAGCAGGAAGAGGGGCTCAGGGAGGGCCCTGAAGGCTGGACTTTGTCCTGATGGCTGCTCCTGGCCCCTCCCCACCCACTTACCCTGTTGTGTGGTGGTCAGTATCAGGCTAGGGCTCCAGTCGCTCCACTGGCCAGGCAGGGGCCAGCGGACGCAGCGCATTTGCAGGGCGTAGGCTGTGGACGGGAGGAGCCCACAGAGCTCATACTGGAGGGTCTCAGGGAGCAGGGGGCCCACCTGGTGGGATGGCCGTGGCTCTGAGCCTGGATCCTTGTGCCCTTCAGGCCCAGCTCAGCCACCCTCCCCTCAGCCACCCCCACTCCGGGCTCTTGAGGTTGCCTTCCACCTCACCAGGGCCCAGCTGGCTTCTCCGAGCTGTGGCTGGTGGCGCAGCTCGCATTTCTGTTCTATGTAGAGGCTCGGCTTCCATAGCTCCCAGCGCAACAGCAGGCAGCCTGGCTGGGGTGGGGCCACCTCAGGGCTGGGGGCCAGGGCCCACAGTGTGGGGGGCTCCAGCTTCACTGTAAGGAGGAGGGGTTGTCAGAAACCTTCCCTGCCCCATCCTGTAGGGCTCTGCCTTATTTCTGCTTCTCTCTTTGCCTGTTGTTCCGTTTTCTGCCCTGGGTCTCCACCCCTGGGGTCTCTGTCAGCCTGCTTCTTTTTTTCTCCGTCTCTCTGTGTCTCTTCATCTCCATGTCATCATGTTTCTGGAGGTCTGTCTGTATATATGTGTCTGTCTCTCCCTAGGTCTCTGTCTCATCCTTCTGCCCCGGGGCCTTTGCACTCGTCATTCCCTCTGCCTGGAGATCTTACCCTTCAGATATCCAGCAGCCTGCTCCCTCATTTCCTTCAAGGATCTTCTCAGATGTCACCTTCTTAGTGAGGCCACCCCTGACCACCTTACTGAAAGAGCAATTGTCCCCCCCCCCCCCCCGCCCCGGCTTTCCCCACCTCCCCCTCTGTGTTAACTCCCTCCTCATACTTCTGGTTGCCTGACATTCTATTTTATTTATTTTGCCCACTAGAACATAAATTCCAAGGGCAGGACTTCTGATATTTCGTTCAGGTCTCCAGCACCTAGAACAACGCCTGCCTAGTGTGCCGTGGGCACTTCAAGAAGCTTGCTGAAAGAACGTGTCTCCCTGCCTCGGTGTTTCTCCCACGTCTGTGTGTCTGTGTCTCCGTCCGTAGCTCTGTCCCCATCTGCATTCCACTTCGTCTCCGTCTCTCTCGTCTGCCTCTATCTCTAGGCCATCCGGGATCTCCTTGTCTGTCCCTGGGTCTGGGAGTCCCTCTCTGTGCCTCTGTGGATCTGCCCATTGTGGGGGCCTTTCCCCTCCCCCACACCCAGCGTCACCCACCGACATCCATGGGAACGAGGCACAGCTGTGGGGACTTTCCCGTCCCTAGTGCGTTCTCTGCCTGCACCCAGATGCCCATGTGCCGGTACAACCGCAGGTATTTGCGTGGGATAGAGCAGTGGCTGTCTCCGTCCTTAGGCACACAGTCAATGATGGAGTCCTCTTGGGTCTGGCAGTTGTCCCGGCTCCTGTCAATAGGCCAGGCTTGGGTGTCTAGCAGAAGAAGAAAGCGAGGCTCCCTTCTCCCTCCCGTGTTTGCCTCTGGCTCCCCCAGCCCCACTCCCGCCCACGCCCCACCCCAGGACCCAGAGGAACGGGGCCAGAGACCCCTCCTTACTTGAAGCTCTTGAGGGTGAAGTTGGTGGGCAGGTGGTTGTGGGGTCCTGGCTCCCACTGACAGATGAGGCTGTTAGTCGTGAGGTTCATGAGGCAGGACAGGTTGTGGGGCGCGGCGGGAGGGTCTGCACGAAGGGTGGGGAGAGTGAGGGCTTGGAGTAGGGCCACTCGGAAAGCTCTGACTGGAACCAGTTATTTTCGTTTCCTTGCTCGGGGTTGTTCCCTCTGGGGTCACCTTGTCTACTCGCTCGCCTCCTTCGGGGTGACCCTGGAGGGGCATCCCTGGGGCAAGTCAAATTATAGGCATGTACAGGGCAGGCATCACAGAGCCTCCGACCCCTTCAGCTCGGCCCCCTTTGACCGTGACAGTGTAGGTCTGGGTTTTCATCCTGGGTTTGCCATTTATTAGCCATTGTGATCTTCATGTCATTTAGCCGCTCTGTGCCTCAGTTTCTTCATCTGTAAAACGGGCCGATGGTGATATGCCTACTCCCTGGGTAGGGCTGAGTGACCCACTATGTACAAAGCGCTCAGGGCAATGCCTGGCACATGGCAGGTGCTGTGTAAGTGTTTGCTCTACTCCCAGTGACTCTTAACAAGGAAACCTGGCCTTAGTTCTTTCCTCATGCACTGGCTTGGCATCGTCTCCTTGCTTCTCAGTTTGAGCAGAGGGCTGAGACTGAGTTGCAGAGAAACTGAGAGCAGGCCCGGATGGTAAAGTGTGTCCTCCCTGGGCACACCCTCCAGTGGCTGGGCAGTTGGACTTATGTGGCAGCCATATGGAGTATTGGTTACTACACTGACTTCAGAGCCACGCCGGCTGATATACATCTCGGCCACATCCTTATTCGCCTGTGCCCCTCACCAAACGAGCCTCAGTTTCCTCATCTGCAAAATGGGGCTAAAGAGCACTCCTCGCTGGTAGGGAAGGTTATCTGATACCATGCCCATAATGTGCTTACTGAGCAAGTGCTCGGTGAATCCTAGCTCTTATTCGTGTTGGCAGGAGGGCACGGAGGCGGAGTGGGTAGACGGCCGCAGGGACTTACGGCCTGCCCACAGCTCAGCCTGGTCCAGGATCTGCACGCTGTTGCCCCAGCGCAGGCAGCAGGAGAGAAGGTCCCGCGGGCGGTTGAGCGGGGGCAGCGTGATGGTGGATTCCTGGCTTCCATCTGCCAGACGCTGCTGCCTCTCTCCGAGCTGAAGCTGTGTTCCCAACTTCCACAGAATCTGTGACTCCGGGCCCAGGTGGCTGCAGTTGGGGCTGATGGTGCAGGAGGCTGTGATGGAGTCCCCCAGGCGGACAGTGGAGGTTGGGAGGCTGATGTGCCCGCATTCCTCCAGGCCTAGGGTGGGAGAGAATGGGCCATGAGTCACCCCTGTGCCTGGCAGAGCTGGGCCAAAAAGCTAAGTCTTTGGACTCCTAGACTCAGGGCCCTTACCTTCTTGCCTCCCCGCCGAAGTTATGGGGGCTGGAAAGGGGAGAATGTCTATGGGGACGGTGAGGGGCTCTCAGGGGCAAAAGAGAGAGAGAGAGAGAGAGAGAGAGAGAGAGAGAATGATGTGTTGATCAATGCTTATCAACTGACTGTACAAGAAAGCCACATCCTGATTTGTAGTATGGGCTGCTTTCCCTGGTGTAAATATGTCCCACCAAGACTGATTTTCCAGCCACCCGTGTGACATCACTGAATGTGAACTTGGGAGGAAACGTGCGCCCTTAGGTCTCGCAAGCCAGCTCCAGCACACCGCAGGACAGAGACAGGTCCCCCCTGCAGCACCCTCCCCAAAGGTGGTGAAAGCGGTGGTTGGAATGATAGGCAGCCCACAGCCCCAGCTCTCCGAATTCAGATCTGATTGTGTTACTGCCTCCGGATCACGGCGCGTCAGCACTGCAGCCGTGCGGTGGGTAAGAGCACGGATGTTGGAACTAGACCGCCTCGGTTCAGAGCCTGGTTCTATTGCCTATTCGTTGTGTGATCCTGGTATGTTACCGAGGCTTTCTGTGCCTCAATTTTCTCATCTGTAAAATGGGGATGAAAAATAGTCCCTACTTTCATGTTGCTGCAAGGATTAGATGTAATGACATGCCAGGCACCATCAATGTCTTTGCTACCACGATCAGGATGAAAACCCAGGTCCTTCTCAGGGCCCTCCTGGCCTTGTCCATGCTACGCCTCCCAGTTCTAGCTCAGACCACCCCCTCTCGTCGGCAGTCACTCTGGCCTTCTTCCTATTCCTTGAAAATGCCACCATCTCTCCAATCTCCAGATCCTTGTACCTGCTGTTCCTTTTTCAGGGGCTCTTTTTTTCCTCTCTCTCACCTGCTTAACATTTAGCATCTTGGGGGAACCAGACCAGGCCCTGATCAACCAGACCAGGCCAAGTGCCCTGAACTTTCCTAAAGCTCTTTTCATCCTTCCTAATTACGGAGCCATGTGGTTAGTTGTTTGTCTGTCTCCCCAGAGATCAGGCCAGAAGTTCCGTGAGGCCAGAGACCTTGGCTGTTTGGCTCACGACTGTATTCCCAGAGCTTAGCACGGAGTAGGCTCTCAGTGAATATTTCTTGTCTAAACAGATAAGGCAGCACTGCACTTTGCCCCCCTCCCCCCCCCCCCCCCCCCCCAGCCAAATGCCTCCTCTCCTCTGTCATGTGTTCCTGGGCCTGTTTTGCCGATGAGGAGGCTGAGGCCCTAAGAGGAGAAGGGATTCTCCCAGGATCACGAAGCAAGTTCATGACTTTCAACGTGGGGCTCCCATCACTTCACAGACTCAGAATTTCAGACTGGAAGGGACCTCGCAAAACTGTGCACTCCAGAACTCCTCCAGGCACTGCATCCTTTTCAGCAGGGCTGAGGGTGGCCTGCTTTGTATGGCTTGCCAGCAAAGAGTGGGTTTTACATTTTTAAAGGGTGAAAACAGAACAGAAAACAGATAACAGCATACAACAGAGACTGTATGTGGCCTCCATAGTCCTATCAAGCAAAGTGCGCTGGCCCCTGCTGCACAGCCTCCCTGTCAACCCTGGCCTCGGCTTGCATATCCCCAGAGATGGGAAGCTCTCTACCTCTCAAGATAGAGTTTCCATAGTTGGGGAGCTCTGCCTGGGCTTCCCGATTCCAGGATGAATCCTGCCTCCTTGTGGCTCCCACCCTGATCTCTTTGTTGCCCACGAAGCCTGCAGGGGAGTCAGAGCTTCCTTCTGAGAGCCTGGCAGAGATTTGCAGACAAGGCCTGGGTCACCCAGCCCTTTCCAGGCTGACCAGCCCAGGCCCGCTCACCATTCCTCATGGATGGTGGTTTGCCCGCAGAGGTCTGTGGGTGGGAGCCGGCTACCCCACATCTGTGGCCCAGCCTTGATTCTCTGGGAACCCCAGGAGCAGTGTGGCAGTGCAGGGAAATGATTCTCGCCTCCACCCACTCTGTCTTTCTCGCTGTGACTCCTCTCCCTCCCCACGGCACCCCTATCCCCGGCCACACTCACTTCTGGGGAGCAGCAGGATAATCAGGGCAGCTCTGGTCAGGCTCCAGGTTCCCAGCTCCACCATAGTGCCAACTTGGTGCTCACCTGGAGGCAGAGGGGGATGGTGAAGGTCATGGGCTTCGGAGTAAGAGCTGAGCTTAACCCTTGCTCTGCCACAGTGTGGCTTTGGCCAGGTGACTTGACCTCTCTGAGCCTCAGTTTCTTTGTCTGCAAAATGGAGGTAACAACAGCCTATACTGCAAAGGGTTTTGGGAGGAAGACAAGAAATGGTGCAAGACGAGGGCTTCGCATAGTGCCTGGCATGTAGGAAATGACTGTGTGAGTGACTGCCACTGTTGTTATTATATTTGCCTTCCCGGAGAGAGCGGGGACAGGAGCGTCAAGGAATAGCATTCTTCCCCCTTCCCTTTTATCTGAGCTGGGCTTGCACACAGGTAGTTTAGTAGGAAGGATCCCAGGAACAGTGAGGGGGTGGGGAGAATGATCACAGGTAAGGAGGGAAAGCCGACATAAGGGTGTATCACAGACTTGGGGCTCCATCCTGCTGGAACCTTCCGAGGAGCCATGTAGAACACACGTCAGAACTATCCACCCAAGGGACAATTTATCCCTTGAACAGGAGGGAGGATGGGAACATTCATCTACTGACTTCTATCCCCCATCAGCCAAGGGCTGTTCTTTGAGGTGTTAACTTCCTGGCACGTCCAGGTTGCACACGCGTGAGCACTAGGCATGTTCTCCTGAGTGAGCCATGCCAGAAAGGTCAGAGGCGCCCCTTGGCGGAAAGTGACAATTGCATGGAGTAGCTGAGGCAAGGGGCTGTCAGGTTACACCTGGGGGAGGCTGGCCTCTGTGGCGATGGTGGGAAAGGGAGGACACGGGGGTCCATGCACCCCCGCTTCTGGGCATAGGCCTCTGGAGGTTTTCTGGGGCCAGGTGCCCTGCGGTCCTGGCGACAGTGCCTGCCTGTTGGGAGCCTCCAGTTTCTGTTTCTGGAAGTATGCCAAAGGTATTCTGCCATGGTGGGCTTCTAGCCTAACCTTCCATTCTGCTCCCATTGGGGTCTTGGGGCCTGGCACCTGCTTCTTCAGCACTAATTGGCACCCTCGGTGGCAGGTCAGTGGGAATCACTGTCTAGCCTGAGTGTACATATAGGAACACATGCATGTAAGTGGTGTCCCAGCAGACCCCCTGTGCTCGGAAGGGGGAAAGCTTCTCTCCTTTTTTCTCTTCCTCCCAGGCAGGGGTATGAATAAGAACTTCCCAGACACCCAAGGCAGGGGCCTTGCCCCAACCCCTGGGCTATTTGTATACGCTTCGGTATCAGGATGCCAAGGGACTGCTAGCCCGTAAGTCACTTTTTTGCCAATCAGGAAAAAAGCGCCCCTTCCTCTGGGCAGATGCAGGCTCACACTAAGACCTGGCAACTGAAGAATAGACTGGATTTCAGCTTCTACTTACTCCTTAGCTGGGCAGCTTTGTGCAGTGAGAAACCCGCACCACTGTTTCAGAGCACCCTGGTCTACTAATCAGTGGTTGGCAGCTTTCTTACTGCATTATACCAGTTTGATTAGCATCAACCCCCCCGCCTCCCGCCCCCCACCCCCACACACACTTGTTGGGGGAAGATTTAGCCTCCTGGGCCCAGATTTTGGGACACTGGTTTCCATTTCTTTGTGCTTTTGATCATACCCCAGCCCTGCTGCCCTAGCAAGGATCAGCATAAGGCCCAGCCTGTGCCCAGTGAGATACCACTTCACCCCTGTCCTCTGACTCCTGTCCAGAATGGGTAGCCAAACCCCACCCTGAGAGGCCGGGCATCCTCCCCCTGGGTTGCTGCTGAGTGTCGGCATGTCTGACATCAGTCTCTGGTCCCCCACTGCAACCCTGGGTGACCCCTACCCCAGTTGAGAGTGTTGAGAGTGATCTGGGGCCTGTTGGAGCGTGGTCTCACTCTCTGGGGGCCGGTATGTCGACAAGTGGGGAGTCCGGCTCTGAGTTAGACCACCCTCCAGCCCTGACTCCGCTACTTACCAGCTTTGTGGCCTTGGACAGGTTACTTCACCTTTCTGAACTTCAGCGGCCCCATCTGTGAAAGAGGGAGAACATCAGCACCCAGTTCTCAGGGCTGTAGTGAGGATGCACTGAGATGGTCTGTGATAAACGCGCTCAGCACAGAGCCTGCATAGAAGAAGCCCTCGGGGACCGTCGGTTGTTTTCACGTGCCATGAAGCGGGGCACTGCATCATGGAATCCAGAACCCTCCTGGCCTCCTCTCCTGCTTATAGGCTGTGTGGTCACAGCCCCCCAGGACTGCCACCTTGCTTTCATCCGTGTCACACGGCATGGCTTCAGAGCCCCATTTCTGGGTTCCCTACTTGTGGCTCCTTGGGACCCCAGTCTCGCCTTCTCTCCAGCCATCTGCCCGGTTCTCCCGCTCAGTTCCAGTCGAACCCGCTGCCTCCTGGAGGCACTGCTATCACCCACGTCTTCCTGCTCTCCTCTCCTTTCCCTGCACTCAGCCTTCTCCCCTGCTCTCCCTTGCCCAGCTCACACCCTCTCTCTCCTGTTGTGTTTACTCTCCTACATGGAGATTCTTTCTGGGGGGAAGGAATCTGGGACTGATTCTTTCTGACAAAGAAAGAGCCCAGGAGATAAGGACGCTGACCCAGAGACCCCAGCGCTCAGGGCTGAGAAGCAAGAGGTCCCCAAAATAGTTTAAGATTCAAGAGGAAAATGTAAGAGATGGGGGGAGGCCACAGCAAGACGCTGAGTTAGACAGAGAGAGACCCGGAGCCCAGGCCAGGGAGGGGCTGGGGAGGAAGACAGAAACAGGGGAGACAGGGACGGGCTGAGACACAGGGTCCGAGACAGGGACGCGGAGAGGGATGGCGATTGTGTCCTTCCCCGAGCCCAACTTGATGTCCCCAAAGAAATATTCGGCTATTTATGACTTCCCCGATGCACACCCCCTACCCCCAAAAAGGAAGCAGCCCTGGTCAAAGACACTCAGTGTCCAGGGCTCCTGGTTCCCAGGGACCAATCCGAAAGGCAGGAGCCCTGGTCCCAGGCCTGCATACGGGCATTTGGCAGAGCTCGGGGGAGAGTGGACCTGGGACTCGTCAAGCCGGAGATGCAGCCCTCCTTGGGGATCCCCTACTCACGCTGGAGCCTGCAGCGGGCACCCGCCTGGAGGACCGCCCTGGAGAACCGTCTCTGCTCTCCTTTTGAGGGCAAGTTCCTGAAAACAGCCGCAGGCCGGCTTCTCTCCCCAGCCCTGTCGTTAATGGCTCAGTCTGTGACAGGCCCAGGAGCTGTGGATTGCAACACCTGCCCTGCCTCCTTCTCTCCCTTGCGCTGTCAGTCGCTGAGGCACAGGAAGGAGCCTGGAAGGGAAGCCGGTGGGGCCGGGCAGCCTTCCTGCCTCGGGGGTCTCAAAGGGGCCGGGGAATGTGGCAACGGTGTCCCTCTCCCCTGCCTCCGGATTTCCTGACCTCAAAGCTTTGAGGCTGGCCAGGGCCCAGGCTTCAACCCGCCTGGGTGCCATTCCCATGGTCCACTCCTGGGGGAGCGTCAGTCAGAGACAGACCCTGGCTCGAAGACTCGCTCGGCTCTAAGCCTCTTTGGCTCTAGCCTTGGGGCTCTGATCCTCCCAGCACTCTAGGCGGCAGCTTCCAGGTGACAGGAAATTTTGTGACCCAGCACCTTAATCACAGTGCCCCTCTTTGCTACGTTTTCCACCATGGACAGGCGATGGAGAAATGGGGATTCTGGGAACAAAATAAGGGGATGAGCTGGTGAGGCTCAGCCTTCATATGCTCACTTGAAATTGGTTTACTCATCGGGGCGCCTGGGTGGCTCAGTCGGTTAAGCGTCCGACTCTTCATTTCGGCTAAAGTCATGATCTCACGGTTTGTGAGTTCGAGTCCCACATTGGGCTCTGTGCTCACAGTGCAGAGCCTGCTTGGGATTCTATCTCCCTCTCTCTCTGCCCCTCCCATGCTCTCTCTCTCTCTCTCAATAAATAAAATAAAAATAAGCTTAAAAAAAAAAAAAGAAATTGGTTTACTCGCAAGCATTCTGCTACCCTGAACATTTTTTGATTGAGTGAAGTAGACTGCATTTAGTGTCTTCCATTGTCTGTATCCATGATTCCCCCGAAACTGTTTACAAATAATTTTCTGTGCATTTTTCCGAGGAGGGTTCAGACTGTTCATAGTTTGTTGGATTTATGACCCAATAAGATTAGGTGCCAACTGACTAGGAGAGTGTCCCTAACATATGATTCTTTTTAGAAAAAAGCGGGCTTCTGAGTCTGGGGTGAGGGACAGACCTGGGCTGCAGTCGAGGCTCCAGATGGAAATACCCAACTGTCTGTGGCAACCTCCCCAAGATGTCCCATAGGCCCCACATGCTCAGCAAATCCCATGGACTGTTCTTTCAAAATATAACCAGAATCCCAGGTAGACGGATATTCCCTATACAGTTCAGCTTGGCTCTGTGTGTCAATATATTCATGATAAAAAGTTGGAAAATATAAATATCACTTAAACCAATACCAGTCAGGACAAACTACCCTTCTCTCCTACTTAGATCCATCCAATAGTCCCCTTCTTGGTCCCCTATTTCCATTTATCCTTGTCCCCCACCAACCTGTCTATTGTACCTTCAGGAACCAGTGTGATACGGACCAAAAAAAGTTGGTTCATGTCAGCCTCTGTCTCAAACCCCCAATGGCCCCCATGTCACTCAGAGTCAAAGTCCAGGTTCTTTCGATGATCTGCAAGGCCTCACCCAACCCGTGGGGGGCCCCATTCCTTCCCTGGCTCCTATCCTATTGTTCTTTCCCTTACTGCTCTGCTCCAGCTACTCTCTTTTTCTTGAACTTGTTAGGCTCCCTCCTGCCTCAGGGCCTTTGCACCTGCTATTTCTTTGCTTGGATTCTTTCCCCTCAAATAATGACAGGAGTCACTTCCTCCCCTTCTTCAGGTCTTTGCTTAGATATCACCTCAGTGAGACCTTCTCTGACCACCCTTTTAAAAAATTGACTCCCCCCCTCATTTCCTATCTCTCTTTTCTTCCATATCCCTTTTCACTATCTGTCATTGGCTTTCCCCACCCCTCACCAGAATGGAAGCTCCACGAGGGCAAGGGTTTTAGTCTCTTTTGTTCAAACCTTTTTCTCCACTGTCTTCAACACTGCCTGCTGTCTAGTGAGCCCTCAACATATTTTTGTTGAATGAATGACTGAATGGATGAATCTTCCCCCCACTTTGCCAAACCTGTCCCCAATCCTCACGTGCCTCATTTTGGTAGAGTATATCACCATTCCCACTCCTCCCAAGTCACCCACCCCAGGGGCCTAGGAATCCTTCCTCACACCTGCTTCTCCACACTCCCACATCCAACCAGTCCTTAATGAAGGAGAACGGGCCTTCGGTTCATCATTCAGAAAACATGCTCCCAGAACAGGTGCGGGGGTACAATGGTGACCAAAAGCGGCTTTCATTCCTGCCTTTATGGAGCTCTTGGGCGTGTCCACAGCTCTGAAATTCATCTCCTGACCCTGCCTTTGTCAGGTCTCCCCACCCCTCACCTGGGCGTGCCCCAGCCTCCCCGCGGGCGCCCTGTTCTGGGCTCTCTCACTCCACCCTTTGTCAGCACCGGGCAGAGTGAGCGTTCCTACACGCAGGCACGGGTGGCCATGCCAGTCCCCTTTCTTCAGAGGCCCTATGACGCACCCTAATTCCTTAACGGGACAATCAAGATACCCCACCAGCTGGCCCCACCTCCCTCTCCTGCCTTGTCTGCCTCCACTTCCCCAGACACATTTTTTTCCGGCTGTAGTCGTGCAGGATTTGCTTACATCTTCCTGCCTGCCCCGGGCTCTGGAACACCTCTGTGTGTTTGCTTTTGCCGAGCCCCTGGTCGCCTCTGGCTGGCTGAGTCCAGCCTCTGACCCCGCTCAGACCTCCAGCCTGCGCTGGGCACCTCTCTGGGCCGGGTCAGGTGCCCTCCCTCGTTGGCGATCCTGTATTATTGCAGCGGGCTGTTGGCTGTCTGCCTCCTCCATTAGACTGTGCACTCCTTGAGGGCAGAAACCCTCTTCCCATCTCCGCCTCCAGCCTCGGCACAGAGGATTCCCAGTGAGGATCTACCGGACTGCAGAAACTCCCTCTCCAAGCCTCCATTTCCTTATCTGCCACAGAGATAATAACTCCTCCCAGGGGCTTTGGGAGGATTAACTGAGCTATGGGAGGTATGAAACCCAGTGTGCTAACTAGCATGTAGTAGGTGTTCAATAAAGTTCCTTTCCTTTTCCCATCACTGCACAGTTCAGTGTTTCAGAGCAGGATTTTCCTGCTCATGTGTGCTCCATTCTCCACCGAGGACCTGCACCAGGAAACAAAACTGCAGCAGCTGAAATGAAAGTGAGATTTAAGGAAGAACTTTCCTCAGGGCGAGAGACTTTAGAGACATTACGTTAGCATAGAGAGGTCAAGAGAGGGGCTGAGGAGACTGCTCGGGTTTGCCACTTACTAGCTGTGTGACCCCGGGCAAGTTGTGGAACCTCTCTGAGCCTCGGTTTCAGCGTCTTTAAAATCGGGATAGTAGCGTTTGCTTTATGGGATTCGTGAGAGAAACTGGCGAAAGAATGCACGTGAGGCTTGTGGCACAGAGCCAGGCACGCGGTAAAGCCTCAATAAATGTGTCCTCTGGTGAGAGCTGGCAAACACGAGACACATGTGGAGTCCACCCCTCCATCACCTAGTGTCTGCTTTGTGGATACTTCCTCCTCCAGCTCTCCTGCTGGGGCGAGGGCCCCCTCCTCCATCAGACAGTGACCTCTGAGGGCTGGAAAGCCCAGTCAGGGAGCCCTGGGGAGGGCGGCCCTCCCGTGGGTCGGATGGGTTCGGTGTGTTATGGCCTGTTGTGCGTGGGGCCAGGGGGTGGGTCAAGGAGCAGCCTGTTCCTGAGGGGCAGGAACCGGTGGGCCAGCCAGGGTGAGTGTCCGGAAGTCGAGGCCGTGCTCATCCGCCGGGGCCTGGTTTGGCTGGAATATAGCAGTCGGCTGAGATTGTGCAAACAGGTCATTGTGCAAACACGTCCCTGTGTGTGACCTCGATTGTGCAAATAGGTGTTTACTGGAGGCTGCCTGGCTCGGGCTGCCTGCTTACAAAAAGGGCCCGAGCTGTTGACTCAGAAAAAAAAACAAAAAAAACAAAAAAAACAAAAAAAAAAAACCCAGAATCTGGACACTCATTCTTCCTTGGACACACCCTGAATTTTGCGCCTCCCAGCCTTTGCTCGGAACGTTCTCTCTGCCTGGAGGGCCCTCTCCTGCCTCTATCTCCACTTGCTGAAATTGTACCCATTCTTCATGGCTCGGAGAAAATACCACTAAGTCTTTCTCCATAAACTTTTTCCTGCTTTGCGTGCCCAAGGGATTCAGTACACCTCAAATCCCTGGTCTCACGGCGCTTTCTAGACCTTGAGCTTCCTGGGGCAAGGACCTTTCCTTGTTCACCTCTGAAAGGTTAGGGAACAGGTCCAGAGAGGGCAAGGGACTGCCCCATGTCACACAGCCAGCTCGCAGCAGAGCTGGGCTCTGAGTCTGGTCTCTGCGCCTTCTCTTATATTCTCTGCCTCTCTTTTGAACCCCACCCACCTCTGACTGTGGATCTGCGCTCCGGCCCTTAAACTGAGCTGGGACTCCAGTTGGAACTGGAGGGTGGGTGGGATTATGCAGAGGAGGAAGGGGTACTCTGGGCAAGAGCAAAGGCATCAAGCCTGGGAGCAGGAAGAGTGTGGATGGAGGCCATCAGAGAGGTAGGAGGAGGTAACAGGAGGAACCGGCTTGCATTCTAGACCCAGCAGTGACATTGACTGCAGGATGGTCCTGCCTCTCGGATCCCCATCAGCTCCTCGATACTCCAGAGGCCCCCCAGGCTAATCGTGCCCCACACTGGGCCCCTCCACATTTTCCCTGAAAATTTCTGTCCTGGTGGATGGCATCTGGACCTGCCCTCCTTGCTGTCCCTTATGCCCCACATCTAGCCTGTCACCTCTTTGTGTGGGTCCTTTCTCTCCCATCTCACTGCCACTGCTGGAGTCAGGCCACTGTCCTTGCTCTTCGGGATGACTGCGGCAGCCTCCGCCTGGTCTCCCCACCTTAGTTCCGGGGACGCCACCCTTGCTATACTCGGCTGGAGAGCTTCTTCCAAAACACAATCCCGGCTGGCCACTGTCCGAGTGAAAACCCTCCATTGGTGCCTTGCTGCCCGTGGGATAAAGTTCCAAGTCTTCCTCACGGCCTTTGAGGCCCTTCAAAACCAGCCCTTAACCCTCCCTGATGCTCGAGCCTCATCCCTTCATGCTCCCTTTCTAAACCTCCTCTTCCCCTTCGTGGGCCCGACAGCCCCACCACTCCATTTATCGTAGCCGTCCTATCGTGTGCTGTTTTTTCACAGTGCCAAGACTTCTCCACACTGTTCCCTCTGCTTGGAATGCCCTTCGCCTTATTTCTGTGTCTGAAGGAATGCCTTTTATCCTTTAAAACCCAGCTGAAATGTCAGCTCCTCTGTGAAGCCTCCCTGGATTTCTCAGGCTGGGTTAGGTGCTGCTCACCTGAGCTCCCAGGTGTTCTGTGAAGGCAGGGACTTGATATGTGACTCCAGTACCCAGCGTGGGACTTGGCATAGAGGAGGGAGTGCATAAAAGGGTGCAGAACAGTTTGATATTGGACCTGGGTCTTCAGGGCCAAGGGGTCCCCGGGTTTCCTGCCAAGATCCTGGAGGAGTCTTTTCCACCTGGTGGCAGCTAGGACTCCACTATCCTGCTTCTCTGGCGCTCAGGTTGGCAGGATTTTCGCCCTTTGATTGCTGCCCCCAAATGAAAAATGAACCAATTAGGATGTAATCAATGCTGGGTGCTAGATCGAAAAGTGCAGGGCCCAAGCTGTGAAGGGGCTGGGCTGGCTGTCCAGATGCTCTCTTGGGGCCTGCCTCTAGGGAAGGAAGCAGAATTCTAACTTTGGGTGGGCAAAGGGGAAGACAGCCCCCATCCTCCCTTGTGGTCTGCTGGCCAGGAGGGCCTTATCTCTGCTCTCCATGGTGTGGCCGGGGAGGGGGTACAGTCTTGGGGGTAGGGTGTGGGGAGATCAGAGGCTGAGGGGAGATAAAGCTCAGATACTTATCTTGGCTTGGAGGAAACCTATTCCCTCTGCAAGCCTGTGGCTGGCAGGAGGGGTGGGGGGTGGCCAGATAAGGGGAGAGTCCCCAGGCCAGGCCAGCATCTGCCCTCATCATGGGGCTTCCTTGGGGGAGGGAGCTGGATCAAGGCAGCTGGTTCACATCCTCACTGGGGTGGGCCCACGGAAGGGATAAGACAGGGGCATTTTTCCTAAAAATCTTGTGAGGAAGGGTATCCAGGAGAAACAAAATGACCTGTTTAAGGCAAGAGAGAGGTGAAGACGGGTCCATAACTTTGTGATGACAACTGGGGTCTGCGTTCTCCCCTGCTTCCTGGGGTGCTCGACCTGGATGCTGAGAGGGAAGAGGGGTCCTCAGTGGTTTCTAGTGCTCCTCTGCCTTACCAGTCTGGGCCCAAGGGCCACAGGTGGGGGCTTCTGGCCACAGATTAGCCTTTGGGCTGGGGGGCACCAGGGAGCAGAGGGATGATCGCTTTTGCAACCTCCTTGTGCTTATAACTGTCCTATGAGTGGTTTGGACTGCTAGGGTAGGGCTTCCCATATCATCTCCATCACCTTTTTGGTCTCCCAGGCTGGTCTCTCCTGGAATGCCCAGTTTATTCAGTTCTTGCATTTGTTGACTCACTCACCCCCATCCCCACCTTCTCATTCTTTTTTCTGTTCATCCCCTCACTCACCCATCCATCCATCCATCCATCCACCCACCCACCCACCTTCTCACCCATCTAGCCACCCACCTATTCATCACACTCACCCATCCATCCATCCACCCACTTTAGCCACCCATCCATCCATCACACTCCCATTCCTTCATTCATTTACCACCCAAGTGCACGCACCCAACCACCCATCCATCTATTCAGCAAATATTTTTGAGTATTTACTACCAACCAGGCCCGGCGCTTGAGCCTGAGGATAGTGTATGAATGGTGTGGTCTTTGACAAACAAACTTCCCATATCCTCAAGCTCTTCGCAGAACCTCTGAGTGCCTCCCATCCCTAAGGACACCTCCCTACAGCCCTTGCGAATGGAGGCGGCTCCTCCTCTCAAGCTCCAGGTAGGCCAGGAGCCAGAAGCATGGTTAAATTTCCTCTTGATCCCAGTGTTGGATCTAGACATGGCTCCTGGGTCCTCATTCGAAGCTCTTGCCTGCGAAGCTGTGACAGCCTCTTCCGCCCCATCACTCTCTTCTACTGATCTCCAGTCACTTGGTCTTATTCTCTTGACCTGGGTGCCTGCCTCATGGTCATCCTCTCCACTACCATCCTGCCACCCTCTGGGAGGTCTTCTCAGCCACATGGATGATGCACCCACACCTTGGTTGTTCAGTTCCTTGACCAGTCATCTCCAGGGGCTTTGTGACTTTAGCCACCAATACAGTGGTCACACTGTGGACCTTACTGGCACCTGGAACTGCTCAACTTCTACGACCTTATACCTCATACCTCCCTCTTTGACCATAGCCCTCATTTGTCTAGCATTCCCCCGTCCACCTCCAAGGTTCCTGCTCTGTGAGCTCAGGGAGGCCTCCAGGCCCCAGTTCCTCCTATTTCCTTGCTATCTGCCTTGACCTCATCTCTTTCCTTCTTCCTGCTTTGGGAGACCAGCCTGAACTCATTGGTGATTCTCTTACCTGTATGCTCAATACTTTTGCAGCCCTGTGCTCCCACCTCCCTGGCCGGAAGGGCCCCCCAGATCGAGCTGTCGTCAGCTGTTGCCTCTTCCCCACCCAAGCCGGGCTTGTTGTGGGTCCTGTGAAGACGCTTGTGGAAGATCAGACGGGGGTCTCGTCCAATTTCTCCTGGGCCTTCAAGCCGTCCCTCAAACTCTGTTCTTGTCCTTCGTCCTCAAACTGTCCCTTCAGTACTTTTGAGACCCTTGAGGCCCCTTCTCAAGAGTTTCCCCCACCAACTCTCAGTTGGCCAGGAAGCGAGACCCCTCTTGGTTTTGTGCCATCAAAACATGCCTCTCCGGGCGTTTCCCAAGGATGGGGGTCCTTCTCATGGTCCACCTTCACCCTCCACTCCTCTTCTAAGTTCCTCCATTTCCCCACCTCTTCTCCATGACTTCTCCTCCTGCTTTTGTGCTGACTGTAACCACCATGACTTCCCCGAGGTGCTTTATATTTATTCATTGATTTAATCTTTATGGCTGTTCTATGGGTGGGGTCTATTATCACATGAACCCATATCACAAATGGGAAAACTGAGAGGGCCGGCAAGTGGCAGAGTCAGGATCTGGTTCTGGGCCAGGCAGCTTGATTCCACCGTGTGTATACCATGGGCTTCTAGGTTTTTCCTGCTCTGTGGTTCTGCCAGCACATTTCACCGTGATCCAGCTTCTTCCATTCCTTCTTCCTTTCACACGATTTCCTTTTCGGTATGACTCTTTCTCCTCCCATTCAGGCCAAAATATGGTAAAGAGTTGTCAACATTTGCTATTTCCATCTCCTTACTGCCCAATCTAATCTAGCTTCCACCTCGTAATTCCCAAAGAGTGTCTTTTTTCAGATCATCCACAACCTTCCGGTGACCAGATCCTTCTTAGTCCTCTCCTTACTCAGCTGGGCTGCTGGCTTTGCCAATGTCAACCTCCTATTCCTTTTGACTTCATGGGTTTTTGTTGAGGAGTAACATATATGCATCAATGTACAGTTGTAATTGTATTTTTGGCTTTGTTTTAAGTATGTTTTACTATATACGTATGTGCTTTTAAGCTGTTAATTTTGAGATCATTTCAGGTTTGTAGAAAAGCTCCAAGAATAGCACAGAAAACTTTTATCTACCCTTTGCCCAGATCTTTAACATTTTACCAAATATGCTATCTTCTATCTATCTAATCTATCTATCTATCTATCTATCTATCTATCTATCCGTCCATCTATCATCTATCCTTTATCTATCATGGACTGAGTTGTGTGCCCTATTCCTTCAATTTGTTGTTGAATCCCAACCCCCAGCAGAATGTGATTGTATTTGGAAATGCGGTCTTGAAGGAGGTGATTAAGTTAATGTGAGGCCATTAATATAGGGCCCTAATTCAATATGACTGATGTCCTTATAAGAAGGGGAAGAGACACTAGAGATGAGCACATACATTGAAAAGACCTCACGGTGAGGACACAGTGAGAAGGTGACTGATTGCAAGCTGAGGGGAGAGTCCTCAGAAGGAACCAGCTTTGCTGACACCTTGATCTTAGACCTCTGGCCTCCAGAACTATGAGAAAATAAATTTCTGTTGTTTGGGCCATCCAGTCTTTTCCTATGACAGCCCTAGCAAGCAATTTGTGTGTGTGTATACATCTACATCTACATCTACAATCCATTTCTGAACCATTCGAGAGTATGTTGCACATGTGATTCTCTACTATCTTTAAGTGTTTTCACTGTGTACTTCCTAAAACAAGGACATTCTTTTACATGACCACGGCACAATGCTAAACATCAGAAAATTAATAATCCTATTATCTGATCTATAGATCTTTTTAAAAAAAGATTTAATTTAATTTATTTTTATTTTCTTATTTTTGAGAGAGAGAGAGAGAGAGAGAGAGCATGAGCAGGGGAGAGGGGCAGAGGGAGAGAGAGAGAATCTTAAGCAGACTCCACATGGGGCCTGACGTGGGACTTGATCCCATGGGATCATGACCTGGGATCATGACCTGAGCTGAAATCAAGAGTCAGACGCTCAACCAACTCAGCCACCCAGGCGCCCCTGATCTATTGATCTTACTCAGATTTCACCAATTGTCCCTAGACATATTTTAAAAATTTATTAAAAGACTATTCTCTAATGTTTGATATGTAAGGATGCTTGAAAATTATGAAGCATAATCATAAAATGACCATCTGTCAACCAATCACATAACTTAAGATCTAGAATAGGGGTCAACAAACTATGGCTTATAGGCCAAATCTGGCCCATTGCCTGTTTTCCTAAATAAGGATTTATTGGGACACAATCACATCCGTGCATTTCCTTGTGGTCTGTAGCTGCTTTTGAGGTACAATAAAAGAATTAGTTGTGACAAAAGACCTCATGTTCCACAAAGCAAAATGGGGTCAAAAGGGCCTTTTACCATGTGACACTTTACAAAAAAAGTTTGCCAGCCTCTGGCCTCCAACAGAGCTGTCCAATAGAACTTTCTGCAGTGATGGAAATGTCCTAAAAATTTATGCTGTCCAAGACAGTAGCCACTCGCCCCATGCAGCAATTCAGCACTTGAGATTTGGCTCATGTGACTGATTATATTTTATTTAATTTTAACTGTTTTAAATATAAATCAGAATAAGCACAGCGTGGCTAATGGTTATTGCATTGGAAGGCACAGCTATAGACCATGGGCCACACCTTTGTATCCACTCGTAAACTCCTTCCTGCTCTACCCCCCACCCCCTGGTCTCCTCAGTCCCCCAGAGGTAACAACGATCTTGAGTGTTATATTGCTTATTCTCTTTCTATTGAAAAACATATATTAAGGTACAGTTATCACACATTTATGTTTCTGTAAACAACATACTGTTTGGTTTTCTTGTTTTTGAACTTTATAAAAATGACGTCATACTGAATGCAGTCTTCTGTTGCTTGCTTTTGTCTCTCGGCGTTGTATTTCTGCCATGTTGGTAGGGGTGATTGGAGCTTTTTCACTTCACCTCTGCAGAGTTCATTGTGTAGCTATACCAAAAATTAGTTTTATCCATTTCTTATCAATAGCAGTTGAGGTAGTTTCCTTTTTTTGTTGTCGTCGTTGCTCCTAGGGACATTCTTACACAATTACCTGATGCACGCGGTCATGAATTTCTTTGGAGACCTTACTGGGCAAGGAGGATTTGCAAATGTTTAAACTTACAAATGGCACCTTCGTGTCTTCCAACATGCCTCCACTCATTTACATTCCTACAGCTAAGTGTAAAAGTCCCTACTGATCCAGATCCTTACCAACCCATGGTGGTGTCAGACTTTTTCATTTTTGCCAACATGGTGTAAAATTGTGCCTCATGTCGTCTTAATCTGCATTTTACTTATTATTAATGAGGTTGATCTTTCCATGTGTTGATTGTCTTTAATGTCCTACTTCTGAGAAATGCCTGCTCCTGTCTTTTGCTCATGTGTTCAACTGGGCTGTCAGTTGTGTGTGTTGCAAATAACTTCTCCCCCAGCTGGTGGCTTGTCTTTTCATTTTCATTGTGATGTCTTGATGAGTAAACGTTCTTAATTTTAACGTAATTGAATTTATGAATATTTTCTTTCATGCTGGGTGCTTTTTATTTTGGGTTTAAAAGTTTTGCCTTTCATATTTAAAGCTTTAATCCACATGGGGCTGATATCATTTATAGTTCGGGGAAAGGATCCAATTTCATTTTTTTTTTTTTTTCTGTGTGGATATCCAATGACTCACTGATAACAGCACTTGCTTTTTCCAGTGATCTGTATGTAATGCTTCTTTTATCTACATCATATATCAAATTTCCATATATTTGTGGTTTGAGGCTCTCTGTTCTGTTGGTCAGTTTGAGCATCTCTATGTCAATGCCATATTATCTTTGTGACTTGACCTTTAAAAGTCTTGATATTTGGGAGGGCAAGTCCCCTCACCTTATTTTTCTTTGCCAGCCGTGTCTATTTTTGGATGTTTGCTCTGCTAAGGTGATTAGAATTAGCTTGTCTAGATCCCCAAAAATCCTGTTGTAATTTTCATCGGAGGTGCGTTGATTTTACAGACCAATTTAGAAGGAATCGACATCTTTAAATGCTAAGTTTCCACCCAGGTCTTATACATCTTTTGTTAGATTTGCTCCTGGTTACCTTATGGTTTTGTTGCAATTGTAAATGATACATATTTTAAAATTACATCTCCTAAATACAATTGGTTTTTTCTCCCCTACAGGGAAAGATAACTTCTTTCTTCCGTCTTACACGTTGTTTTAAAAATCTAGGGGCACCTGGGTGGCTCCGTTGGTTAGGAGGCTGACTTCGGCTCAGGTCATGATCTCATGGTTCGTGAGTTCAAGCCCCATGTTGGGCTCTGTGCTGACAGCTTGGAGCCTGGAACCTGCTTCAGATTCTGTGTTTCCATCTCTCTTTGCCCCTTCCCTGCTTATGCTCCGTCTCTCTCTCTTTCTCTCTCTCTCTCTCTCTCAAAAATAAAAATAAAATAAAATAAAATAAAAAAAATAAAAATCTAGCAACTTTGGGGTACCTGTCTGGCTCAGTTGGTAGAACACGGGAGTCTTGATCTTGGGTTCGTGAGGTCAAGCCCCACGTTGGGCATAGATTTCACTTAGAAAAAAGAAAAAATCTGGCAACTTTGTTACATCTCTTATCCTAACCCTTTGTAGATTTTTGGGTTTTCTATGTAAATAAAGGTATCATCTGTGAATGATGTACATTTTTTTCCTCTGATCTTTACATTTTTTACTTCTTTTTTTTTTTTTGTCTCACCACACTGGCTAGGACTACCAGTTTGGCTTTGAAGAGAAGTGTGGTAAGAAGTAGCATCTTTGTCTTGTTTATTATCATTATTATCATTATTATTATTACTTTAAAGTTTATTTATTTATTTTGAGAGAGAGAGCAGGCACGCAAGTGGGGTGGGGCAGAGAGAGAAGGAAAGAGAGAGTCCCGAAGCAGGCTCCCCACTGTCAGCATAGCACCCGACTCAGGGCTCAAACCCATGAACTGTGCCCCAAACCCATGAACCATGAGATCGTGACCTGAGCCAAGATCAAGGGTCGGATGCTTAACTGGCAGACCCACTCAGGCCACCTCTCTTGTTTTTTATTTTATTTTGTTTTATTTTATTTTATTTTATTTTATTATTTTATTTTATTTATTAAAGTTTTTTTTAATGTTTATTTATTTTTGAGAGAGAGACAGAGCGCAAGCAGGGGAGGGGCAGAGAGAGAGGGGGACACAGAATCCGAAGCAGGCTCCAGGCTCTGAGCTGTCAGCACAGAGCCCGATGCAGGGCTTGAACCCACGAGCCATGAAATCATGACCTGAGCTGAAGTCGGATGCTCAATGGACTGAGCCACCCAGGCACCCCTCTTGTTTATTATTTTAAAGGAAATTCTAATGTTTCCCATTAAGAATAAAGTTTTCTAAAGGTTTTGGGTAGGTAACATTATTATTTAAGACTTTTCTCTTCTAGTTCCAGTTTGTTAAGCATTAAAAAAAAATCATGGATAAGGTTTTAAATCGTATCAAATGCTTCTGCATCTAATGAAAAGATAATGTGTTTTTTCTCAATTAATTTGTTAATGTGATGAATAACATTTATAGGTTTAAAGTATTAAAACACCTTTGCAATTCGAGGATAAACCCAACCTAGCCAGAATATATTATCATTTTTATGCATGGCCGGGTTCAAATTGTTATTACCTTGTTTAGGATTTTTTGCATCTATGCTCTTGAGTGAAATTGGCCTATAATTTTCCTTTCTCATATTCTCCCTGTTAGATTTTGGAATCAAGGTTATACTGTCCTCATGAGATGGGCCGGGAAGTGCTCTTTTTCTAGTTTCTATAAGAGTTTGTATAAGTTGGAATGATCTTTTCCTTGACATTGAGTTGTTTATGGTATTCCCTGTCTGTCTTTCTAATCTCTTCTGGATAATATACATATGTTCCTTAAAAGATTTTTTTTAAATAATTTTTTAAAGTTTATTTATTTTTGAAAGAGAGAAAGAGAGAGTGAGTGGGGGAGGGGCAGAGAGAGAGGGAGACACAGAAGCCGAAGCAGGTTCCAGTCCCTGAGCTGTCAGCACAGAGCCCGACACGGGGCTTGAACCCACACACTGTGAGACCATGACCTGAGCTGAAGTCAGATGCTCAACCAACTGAGCCACCCAGGTGCCCCCTAAAAGTTTTTTTAATACAAAATTTTGGTGACTTGTCTCTTTAATTTTGGATCAGTCTCGCCAGAGGTTTGTCTGTTTATTTTTCTTTTCATGAAGCCAGTGTTTGACTTTGTTGATTGTTTTTGCTTTCCTTTGCATTAATTTGTTTTGCTTTTGCTTTGACTTCATTAATTTCTTAGCTTTATTACTTTAAACATTTCTTTGGGTGCTATTCTGTGGTTCTTTTTATAAATTCATAAGTCGGGGGCTTAGTTCATTAATTTTTTTGGCTTTCATCTTTTCTAATAGAAACTTTCAAGGCTCTCTATTTTACAAGAGATACTACTTTGGCTCTGTCCCACATTTTTGACAGGCACTATTTTCATTTCATCGTTCTGTTCTAAATGCTTTGAGATTTTCACTTGGATTTCTTCTTTGATTTATGCATTACTTAGAAGAAAACTTGAAAATTTCTGAATGTATGGGGATTTTAAATGTGTCTGTTTCTTACTGAGTTCTATTTTAAACGCACTGCAGTCAGAGTCCATGATTTGTGTGATGTTTCTTTGGAACTGAGACCTGCTTTACACCCTAATACATGACCCATTAAAATAACTTAAAAACACTACGTGCTTGAGATGTACAGTCTCTTATCGTTGGATGCAGAATTCCGGAAACTTCCATTAAATCTATTTCTATTATATTGTTCAAGTCTTCTGACTAATTTTCTGTCTGCTTGGCCTACCGATAATGGAGAGATGAGTATTCAAATTTACCCCCGCAAGTGGGTTTTTCTATCTCCCTCTTCCATCCATTTTTGCTTCCTAATTTTTTAGGCTATTTTGTTAGGTACACGTAGACTTAGAATTGCTGTCTTCCAAGGAAACTGAATTTTTTAGTCTTTGTGTACTGACTTGTTCTCCCTCTAACAATGCTTATGGTAAACAGCTTTTGCAAACTGTAAACAGCAAAGAGCTTGGTTTTTAAAAATCCTGTCTTTTAGATGGCCCATTTAGTCCTTTTAAGTTGATCATGATTATTGGTATTATTGATTTACTTTTGTTTTCTTACTTATTGTGTTTTTTCCCTATCCTTTCTCCTCACTTTGGAGTTTTTGTTTGCTTCTTTTCTTTTCTGTTTTTAAGTTTATTTACTTATTTTGAGAGAAAGAGAGAGCGAGTGGGGGCGGGGCAGAGAGAGAGGGAGAGAGAGAGAGAGAGAGAGAATCCCAAGCAGGCTCCAGGCTGTCAGCGTAGAACCCAATGTGGGGCTTAATGTCATGAACAGTGAGATCACGATCCGAGCGGATATCAAGAGTTGGTCGCTTAACTGACTGAGCCACCCAGGCGCCCCTGTTTGCTTATTTTAGCCTTCTGTTCCTGTATGTTGTTATTATTTTATACAATGTTGTAGACCTAGCTACATGTTTATCAGCGTCTTTACTCACTGCTCTTTTCTGGCACACCAGATCTTTCTTTTGGGGTAAATTTCCTTTTTCTTACAGCACATCCTTCAGAGGCTCCTTCAGTAAAGACTTGCTGGTGGGTCTTTTTGTTTACTGGAAAAAAAAAATCTCCCTTTCGGCCTCAGCCTGGAAAGATAGTTTGGCTCAGCTCATAATTCTAGCTTGACGGTTATTTTCTCTCAGTGCTTTGAAGCTGTTCCCTGTCTTCTGGTTTTCACGGCTGCTTTCGAGAGGTGTGTGTTGTCTAATTATCCTTTCTTTGTAGGTGGTGCGGCTTCTCCACGTAGCTGCTTTTAAGATCTTCGTCTCAGGATGCACTTTGCTATGTGGTTTTGCCATGTATGGCTGGACGCGGATTTCTTCTTATTGGTCTTGTGAGATGTTATGTTTTGCTCTCCGTGTCTATGGAGGCATGCCTTTCGGCAGTTCTGGAAAATGCTCAGCCATTGTCTCTTCAAATATAGCCCTGCTCCCTTTCTCTCTCTCCTCTTGCAGGGGCCTTGGTTCTGACCAGCTTGGCCGTTCACTTCTCTTTCACATTTTCCATCTGCTTTTGCCTGTGCTGCTATCTGTGTGATTTCTTCGGATCTTTTAACTCACCCTTTGTCTCTTACATCATGTCCAATATACCGTATAGTCCATTGTTGACTTTCAGTTTCAAGTTACCATTTTCATTTCTTTAAAAAAATGAAAAAAAATCTTTATTATTTATTTTTCAGAGAGAGAGAGAGAGAGAGAGAGAGAGAGAGATTATGAGCAGGGGAGAGGCAGAGAGAGAGGGAGACACAGAATCTGAAGCAGGCTGCCAGCTGTCAGCACAGAGCCCGACACGGGGCTCGAACCCACGGACCGTGAGATCATGACCTGAGCCGAAGTCAGATACTCAACTGACTGAGCCACCCAGGCGCCCCTACCATTTTCATTTCTAAAAGTTCTGGTTCTTTTCCAGAGCTGGCTAGTCACTTTTTAAATTGCCTTCTGTTACTTGATAACTCTTATGATTTCGTCTTTTATTTCTTTGAAAATTTCAATCAGTTATTTCATATACTATAATTATAACAGTTACAATTTCTGACATCCTTGGGGATCTCAATCTATTGTTATACCTGCTCTGGCCTCCTGGGTGTATTTGGTTTTTCAAAAAATTGCGGGTCTATATGTATGTTCTTTGGGAACCCCAAGTGCCTAAGTTGGGGATGCTGTCCTCCAGCGAGGGTTCATTTGGTTTTGCTAGGGGTCGAGGGACACCTCTGCCTGGGGTCACTTTAGCCTCTGTTGCATTGTGGGTCCTGGGTTAGTGTTAAGGTGATGGCCCGCACCTTGCTTCTAGCCCCATCTCGGTCTCTCGATGGCAGAATTTGTTCTTACTCTCTTGTTTTCCCACGGCTCCCGTTCAGATGGCACCTCTCCGTTTTCCCAACTCTCTGCTGATGGTGCTTGTGCGCTCAGAGCAAACCCTTATGCCTGTACACCTAGCAACATTTTAAAAGGCACTTTCTTTCAAGGATCTGGTTGATCTGTATTGTGAGGGCCCAGAATCTACGCTGTTGCTGGGAGAGGACTCCTCTGTTTTGTGCAACTCCCTACTCCCTCTTCTGTGTCTTGTATGTTCTTCTTATCTCCGGGCTATTAACCATCCTCCATGCTGATGCTAGAGAGAATTCTCAAAGCACACATGTGATCAAGTCGCTTCCCTGGCTAAAACCTTCCAGCGGTCCCTGCTGCCCATGGGATAAAGTCCAAGTTCCGCAAGGCCTGGCCCCTGCTGGTCTTCCTGGTCTCATCCCCATGGCTTCTAGCCTCAAACTGTATGCTCCAGTAATTCCTAACTTCTCCGTGGCTCCTACCCTCTACCCCGACTTCTTTCCCATGTTATTCGTCTATTTCCCAAGCTTTTTCTACTGCCTGAGATTCCCTTTTCAACTGTCTCAGCCGTCACCCCTTTTTCCCCACCTGGATAAATCTTATTCACTCTATAAGACTTACCTCTTGTGCCACCTCTTCCAGGAAGCCTTTACTGATCCTCCTTCAGGTTGGAAGACTCCTCTCTCCATTGGATAGACTCCTCTGTCTTCTCAAAGCCCCCTGGGCTTACCTGACTCTCAGCAGCCGTCAACTCATGTTGAAAGTTACCATTTATGCATTTGCTTCTCCGCTAAAATGGGGGTGCCTCTTGAGGTCAGGGATGGTTTCTCACTGGGTATTCACACTGCTTGGCACAGTGCTGCCATGGAAAACTTGCTCCATAAATGTTTGTTGGATCGAACAGAGACCCTCTGTGCCCATCCTGAAATGTCTCTTGCTTGAAATTATTTGTTGATTAGAAGCATTTTTACGTATGAGGACATCATTTGATGTCTTTGATGTGAGGTTCCCTACCAGGGCTCAGGATGAGAAAGTGTCTTTAACTAGATGAGGTCTATTAGATGCACAGAGACTATGAGATGGGTCTCTGGCTTCCTTTTTGGGCATGTACCAATGTGGGGTCTAGTACTCTTGTCAGTTTCTGTCTGGTCCTGTGTTGTGGCTAGCAACGATGATACATATTATGTAGCTTTGTTAGAAATATTAAATGAAGTGCTATGTGCAAAGCAGCCAACTCAGTGCTTGGCACACAGTAGGTGCTCAAAAAAATCTAGGTCCTTTTTTCTCTGTTAATGATTGAATTCCTTGAGGTTGGGAACCCTGTATTACTTCTTCCATTGGTTCCTCCCGCGTGTAGTACAAGACCTGCCACAGAAGGGACATAATAAATGTCTGATAAGTGCATGTGTGAATGAAACCTTGGGGCATCTCTGGTTTCCATAGCTGTGGCTCTGCCCCACCCCCACCTCATAGTACTTGGGGACCTGTCAAAACCAATTATAGCTTTCTGTTCTCAAAAGACAAAACCCAGCAAGAGCTAAGACACATGGGGGAAAATTCTAGCTTTTCTGAGCTTTAGCCGACAGGCAATCCACATGCTGGGGTCCCTGAATCTTGTTTCCAAGACTGCAGGATGCCCTCTATGCTTATACTGAAATTCTCCATTTCCTCTGTCAAATTGTTAAGAAGGCTGCTTTCTTGTTATGTCACACCGTGTCCCCGACATGAGGCCCTGTATGAGAAGTCTCTTTCAGAATTAGTTCCTGGAAATATTTGTACCTGTGCAGGAACTGATCTGCTTCCTCCTTTCTCATAATCAGTGTCAGAACTTAGTGTTTCATTTTTTGCCCTGGCTGCCTGGAAGCTCAAAGCCAAATTTCAGGATCAGTTACAACAACGATGGCAACCCTTAAGATTGCTATTTTTTTTTTTTCTCTTGAGCAATATGAATCTGTTGAATGAATTAATCTTTCCTGTTGTAAGCCATCTTACTTATGTCCTTTTGGGACCGAGACGCAGCACACGAGGGTTTCAAAACGATGGCAACAGCAGCAGCAGCAACAACACAAGGAGATGGTGGGGGGAGGACAGAGAGGAAGAATAAGCCATCAATCGAGGCACGTGGGATGCTGGTGAAAAGCTGTGGCTTGGGTCACGCCGCCCCTATGCAAACCCCAGCTCTGCCTATCACTCCCCCAGGGCTCTCATGCCCATCTCATAACTTTTCTGAGCTTCCTCAGTTGTACATAGGGACCGTCACTGGATCTACTTTATAATGTTTTTTTAAGTTTACTCATTTTGAGAGAGAGAACGTGAGTGAGGGTGAGCGGGGGAGGGGCAGAGTGCAAGGCAGAGACACAGAATCCCAAGCAGGCTCTGCCCTGTCAGCGCAGAGCCCGAGGTGGGGCTTGAACCCACAAACTGTGAGATCGTGACCTGAGTGGAAACCAAGGGTCGGTCGCTCAACCGACCGAGCCACCCAGGCGCCCCTCACCATGAGGATTAATGAACAGATTTCCTGTACACTACTTAGCCTGGGGTCTGCCACAGAATAAACGTTCAACTGTTCTGAAGGTACAGCTCTGAACATCTGCCCTGGGTGTCGGGACAATGGGACAAGAAGCAGGGAAGAAGGATACAGTTGTAAGGAAATCGCCATGTTGGGGGTGGCCGGGCACACACGCTTTGTCTAGAGTTTCCCCCAAGGCCCCAGCAGCCCGGGAAAGGTACCCGTGGAGTCGCGGTAACAGTCACGACCTGTCCTTGGCTGGCTTTTATCCCCATCTGTTCGCCAGGATTTCCAGAAGCCTGCAGGTCTCGTCCAGTTATTTCTGGGAGCCTCCGGGGGGTTTTGCCTGGTGTTCACGCAAGATCCGACCAGCTTGAGTTGTCTCGTGGCATCGGCTGTGTCCTCTGGCCCCGCCTCCCGCTCCCTGCCCCCTTGGTGCCCGCTGTCTGTGAGGTTGCCTGAGGCTGCCCCACCACCTCGCCACTGCCAGGGCCCTCTGTGGGGCACCTCCGTCCTTGAGATGAGACGGCTTTTCTTAGCAAGGCACACAACTCGGAAGCTCTGAAGGCAAACACTGTCAGGTTTGAACTCATAACAATGAAAATCCAGAAGACAGATGACACCATAAACAAAGCTAAAAAGACAAGCCACAGACTGAGATTTGAAGGGGAAAAGAGAAAATAGTCTCAGCTTTTCCCCAACGTGCCTCGGTATCAGGAGGAGAGGGAGGAGGGGGATTTCTCTGAGGGTGGGTCTCGGTGCCGGGTCTCCCCATTGGGCTGACTCGGAGTTAATCCGACAATGCTTTCTCTATCAGCCAGAAAGGAGCCTGTTAACCAGAGTCCAGCGTGGGCCGGAAGCCTGACACCTCGCATAGAGCCCCACGAATCACCCACTTGCCGTACAGCCTGCTACAAAATCCTCCTGGTTCTAGCTGAGGTTCTGAACCCTCTCTACCCTCTCCTGGCCGTGATCCTAACCAGTGGGTCCCCACCACCAGCACGGCCCGAGCTGTGCCGTCCCCATTCCTTGCCCTAGTTGGCGAGGAGGATGGGGCACTGTGGCGGGTCCCTACTGGGATGCTAGCCGGCAGGCATCCGAGGCCGTCGTTTCTATTCATGTGGCAGATGGGAAGGTGTATTTGTCAGGGGAGCCTGGACAGCAGAGAATTTCTTTCTCTGTCATGTTCAAGTCCAGGGCTGGAGGGGCTCGGGAACGTTCAAGGACACAGGCTCCTTGCAAGCTTCCTATCCCCCATCCCCAGGGTGCGCCTCTCATCCTCGTGGTCCCAGATGGCAGGTTCCCATTTTAGGGAACAGGGGGGAGGGTGAATGAAGAAGGAGTGCAAGGCAGGCTCCAGCTTCCTTTAAATAAGGCCCCCTGGGGCTGGTGCGCGACACTTCAGAGCCAGGACATAGCGACGTGCCAGAGCTGGCCGGAAGGGAGGCTGGAGCATGTGCAACCTGGATACATATGTGGAGGACATCCCAACTCGAACGGAAGTGGAGCCAACTGGCAGCATTTTCATTTTATTTAATACATTAATTTATCTTGCAAGTAAGCTGTATGCAGGGCTTGAACTCATGACCGCAAGATCAGGAGTCACACGCTCTACCACCGAGCCAGCCAGGCGGGCACCTTGACGCCATTTTTTTTTTTTTTTTTTTTTTTTTTTAGTAATCGCTACACCCAACGTGGGTGGGGCTCGAACTCATGACCCCAAGATCAAGACTGGCACGCTTTACTGACAGAGCCAGCCAGCCTCCCCTGACAGCATTTCTGATTCATGCAATATTCGTGTCTGACTTTTCGTGTGCCATTCGTTATTCCAACTAAGCATTTTACGTGTATTAACTCATTTAATCCTTAAAAGACTCGACAAGGCAGCTGCGAGCAGCACTCCCACTTTATAGATGAACGGGAGAGGTTTGGTAAGCAACGTGAGGTTGCCCAGTAAGTGTCTGAGCCGGGATGGGACCCAGGCACCCTAGCTTTAGAAAGTTTGTGTGCACAGTTCCTGCGCTGTTCTGTTAATCGCCCACATGATACTGCTGCCGTGGGATCCACCTTCTGCTGCCCTTCACCCGGCCGTGGGCTGGCTTTGCGGGGCGCCAACCTCAGGGGTAAGTTAAGGGCCTGAGCCAGCTGGCTGCAAGTGCCCTTTGCTGCAACGTAACAGGACAAGCCCTGGGTGATGCCGGTCACTGCGAGAAGGGGTATGAGTGCTGCCTCAGAACCCAGGGCTGCCCAGGGAGGATAAAGTGCTGTAATTCTGGAAGCTGCCCCTTACTTCTTGGGGGTGGGAGGAGATTGGGGTTTTGCCTGTGTTTAAGGGACAGGTGGAGGGGGACGGGGCGGGTGGGAGGGGAGCCACGGAAAAAGTGACGGGCTGCCTGGAGGATGAACAGGCCCCTGTGTAGCTCAGGGTAGGTGGGGATCATCATGGCAGAAAATGGGGGCACCCCTAGACAGAATCTGATGACTGTGACCCCAGTGTTTTAGGGGGTGAGAGGTGAGGACAGGCCAGCGAGAGTCAGGCTCGTGATGTGGGGGCAGTGGCTTCTTGGACGGGGCGCTTAATTCTGTCTCCCTTTGAGAAGTACTCACCTGGGGTGACTGGGGGGATGGGAGCACTTGGGTCTGCCCACACAGCGGGCAAGCTGGATGCATGAGGAAAGACCACGGCATCAAGCAGGAGGTTAAGAAGATCTGGCTCCTTCCCCGATTAACCACACTATGAGGTCCTCTTTTTCAGGGGGCAGTGATTGGGAGCCTCAGCTGTGAATAGGAATATCCAGGGTCCAGGCTGCACAGCCGGCCCATGTCCCCCTCCTCCTGGGTCCATGCTCTTTTCAGGGTTCAGAGGCTGTAGCCTGCAGGTGGTCTAATGGGGAGGAGGGGAGCATTTTTTTCTTCTTTTCTGAAGCCCTTCCTCCTGTCTTGGCCGGGGAGGCTGAATCAGCAGGGAGAAACGAAAAGACATCACTTCTCTGTGGAGGGCCAGATCCCTTTGTGTTTCCAGGGGCTGGCTTCCCCTCTGTTCTCAGGGACTGAGTGTGTGTGTGTTTGTGCCCACGCACGCAAGCATGTTGGGAGGGCTGGGGCGGTGGGGGTTTCTGCTGGTCTTTTGAGCTCTCTGTCAAGTGCTACTGTGCGAGAAAAGAAGGGGAACCAGATCACTATGTGGCACACCCCTACAGAGGGAAGGGCCAGCCAGGAAAATGAAACCATTCAGAGTATTTAAATAGAGGGAATTTGGTGGGGGGCCTGGGTGGCTCAGTTGGTTGAGCGTTTGACTCTTGGTTTCGGCTCTGGTCATGATCTCGCGGTTCATGGGATTGAGCCCTGCAGTGGGCTCTGTGCGGACAGCTCAGAGCCTGCTTGGGGTTCTCTCTCTCCCTTTCTCTGCTCCTCCCCTGCCCATGCGCGCGTGCGTGTGCGTGTGCTCTCTCTAAACAAATTAATTAAAAATAAATAAATAAACAGAGGGAATTTAGTGCAGGGATTGGCCACATGGCTTACAGAAGGGCTGAGAAGCCAACAACGAGGCTGTTAACGGCCGGGAGCCGTTGCCCCTCCTGGGAAGGAGACACAAGGGAAGAGGCAGGGTTCCTGAAACTCAGGGGCTGGGTCAGCCCCATGGAGGGCCTGTCAGGCACAAGCTGGAGCCACAGAAAGGGACAGAGCTGCTGCCAGAGATGGTGGCTGAGAGGGAAGGAGGGCGGCTGAGAAATGTCCCGGCCTCTCCCTTCATCCTGTCCTCTAGTCTCCCACGAATGCTTCTTACTGTCCCCGGGGCCTGGGCCACACAGCCAGCAGGGGCCAGCCCCTGGGAGCAGGGAAGGACTCTGAGGGCAAACAGTTCTGGGACTGACACAGGGAGAAACTGGAAGAGAAGGGGTGGTGGGGAGGGAAGGGGTCAGGGGCGGGCTCCTGGCCTGGGACCCCTGGCGGACTCCTGAGAGTGGTTCCGTAGCAGGGCATTGCTCTTGGGCTGCTGGGGCATCCTGCCGACCCCTGGGACCTGAGAACAGACCCCAGCACTGTGTTGGGATACCTTGTTGGGGTGCTCTGTTCCCTGGTGAGGGGACATTCAGTCTGCTGCTCCTGTGTCCTCCAGGTGGGCCTGGGGGAGGTGACAGAGGAGCTCCTGGGGCTGTCCTTTGCGGTTGGAGAGGGGCACATGGGTTGGAAGGCACTGATCGTTGTGGTGGCGTGGAGGGAGCCAGGGGGCGCCAGCAGAGGCTGCTGTAGGTGGCCAAGGCCATGGGAGTAAGAGAACAGCATGGATTTGCAGGATTTCAAGGGGATTTGAACCCTCTTTGGATGTGATCGGGGGGCACATGACATGGGATACATTTTCCCTCCAACTGGAGGAGGAAGTCGAGATGATCCCGGCTGCTTAAGTGTGATGTTGGTGGCCATGCCCTGTGGGGACTTTCCGAGGGCAAGTCCCCATGTCATAAACCATACCTACTTCAGAGAAGGCTTCTGGGAAGAGGCAAAAAATGAGCAGGCCCTGCGGGAGGTCCAGTGGGGGCTTCGGAGACTGCCTGCCACCCTCCCCCAGGTGGCCAGTACCCCAGGAGTCAGAAGGCTGGTGGGAGAGGCTGAGGAGCCCCACATTGAGTGGAAGGGTGTGGGGAGTCCCTGGAGCTCTGGGGCCCAAGTCTGAGGACAAAGGCCATAGCGGGCCACAGGCCAGTCCCTCAGGCTGGTCCTCGAAGCTCTCCAGGGTCCTGGGACATCCTGACCTGTGCTCATCAGCCACCGAGCCAGAGTCCATTGGTCTGTAGGCTGTGAGCCTTTGCTTCCTGGGCTGAGGCTATGTGGTCAGTTCTTCTCGGCCCTGCTCAAACCCTGGCCTGGACATCAGTGCCCCCTCCTCCTGCCCAGGCTCCGAGCTCACCGCCGGGCTTGCCTGCCATTCCTGGGAAAGAGGAATTACTAGCAGGTCTCAGAATAGCACGGCTTCCTCCTGGACATGAGAAAGCAGAAATCAGAGGTGGCACTGTTGGGCTGTAAACCCTGGGCTGGGGTCAAAGACCTGGGTCCCCCTCCCTAGTCCCATTTCACAGATGGGGAAACACAGAAGGCTCGGGAAGGAGGTAACCCTTACAGTCAGAGATGGGAATAGCCCTGTCCATGGGCCTGGCCCTTGGAGGAACTGAGTCTCGCAGAGTGAGCGACAGTCATGATGGGGTTCCTTTTACTTCCAGAGTCCCTGACTGCACCCTGCACTCCCCCACGGCCCAGGTTCTTTGTCCCCTGCAGGCCTTTGCCTGTGTATTCCCCAGCTGGCTTGCCTTACGTCACCTACCCACAAGAAGCTCTGCTTTCAACCAGACTGTGGCTCCCCTGGGACCGGAACTGAGACCCCCCTCCAGTCCACCACAGAGTCTGGCAGACTCGAATTGAAGATGTTCCTTTCACTGTGATGGGCCCATACTCTGGGGGGCTTGGAGGGAAATGTGCCATTTATTTTTTTAAGTTTATTTATTTATTTTGAGAGAGACAGAGTATGAACAGGGGAGGGGCAGAGAGAGAGAGAGAGAGAGAGAGAGAGAGAGAGAGAGAGAGATTGGGAATCCCAAGCAGGCTCTGCAGGGTCAGTGCAGAGCCTGACGTGGGGCTCGAACTCACAAACTGCGAGGTCATGACCTCAGCCGAAATCAAGAGTCGGTCGCTTAATTGACTGAGCCACCCAGGTGCCCCGGGAAATGTGCCATTTAGGTGATAGAGCTGCTGTTGCTCACTCCCAACTTGGAGAGCTGTGACCCGGTCCCACCTCCCCAGGGGAACTGGGTAGGCTCTGAGGCAGGGAGAAGGACCCAGGGACCCAACATGATGCCTTCCTGGGTAGGCCCCCAAAGCTGGTCTCCCTGCAGGCAGAGAACCCGGCTTCCCTCTCTGGCAGGCCTCTTGTGTCCTCCCCTCAGCGGCCAGCAGGTGGTGCTGTGTGCCCAGCTTTGCCCCTTCTTAGCTCTTGTTCTGCCGTCGTGCTCTGGCCGTATTGGAGGCTGGGCTGCAGTCCTGGAGGGATCCTGAATCTCTCCAAGACCCCTTTGTGGCTCTCTCCCTGCCTCTGCTGGAGCTTTCTGGTGGGACAGGGTGTCTCCCAGGGCTGGAAGAGCCAACACAAGTTCATGGCATGCCCTTTACCCCAGCTCCTCTGCTATCCTGAGGTTTCTCGGCTGCCCAGGTGGCCGTTCTCTGTGGCCTGGGTGTTTCACTTCCCACCGACGTCTATGTGCTGTGCATTGTGCCGGCGTGCGGCGCACACATCAGTTCAGGTACTCGTCGCACAACTGCGCGAAGTAGGCACCCATTGTGCAGATGAGAACATCAAGGTCAGGGTACTCAGCTAACAGGTAGCAGAGCTCTTCTCCACCCTGACCCTGGGACACTCTGACCATCCACACGGGACCCTGAGCTGAGCCTGATGGGACAGCTCGAGAGAGCAGCCCGGGCCTGCCTGGTCACCCTGACTCTCCACACCTGTAGTCAGTGCGGGGTGGGGGGGGGGGGGCAGAACGAGGGAGTGACAGTGGGCACCCCAGGGCAGCAAGGGTGCCTGTCCTAGCTGCTGCTCGCTCACTCTGCTGCTTCCTCACCCCGCTTCTCCCTTGCTCATCTCTCTTCCTCTTCCTGACCTCATTTCCAGTTCTTGGCTATCTAGATGCCTCTCCCCCCCGCCCCCCACCCGACTCTCTGTCCCCAGTTCTGCCTTTTACTATGTCTCTGCTGCTCTGCCAGCTCGTCTTTCTCTCTTTTTGTGTCTCTGTCTCTCTCCAACAGAATCGGAGTTAAGTGACAAAAGAAAAATGATGCCCTCCTGCCAGGGTTATTAAAATCATGTTCTACAATTGAGCCGCCAGGAGAGCCCCAGTTAATGACGGATGATGAGGCCACAGCTTCCCCACAGCTGGGAGTGAGGCGATAGGCCCGGCTGCAGGATTACCACCAATTACTCTGGGAAGAGAGTGAGCCCCTCTCCTCGCCTTCCAGATCACCTCCCTCCTGCTCTGGGAAGATAAAGCCTCCCTCCTGCCAGGGAGGCTGGAGCTGGGGTATGGGAGAGGAGGGGAGTGCCCCCTAGGAGCCAGGCATCCCTCAAATTGGCAGGGATTATCTCAGTTTACCCAAGGCTTCCCCATTTCACGGCGGCCTTGGAGGCAGGCAAGGCAGGATTCTGAGCCCCGTGGAGATTAGGGCTCAGAGAAGTTAGGCAACTTGTCCCAGGTCACGTGGCCAGTAAGTGGCAGAGCTGGTACCTGAACTCCCAATTCCAATGTCTTTTTTATTTCTTAGCCTTGTGGCCACGAAAGGAGCATTGGAAAAGAAAGGTTTGTATGGCAGAAAATGATAGACCAGGCTTTGGTCCAATTGGGACTCCAATAGGAGTGAGCAAGTACATGGTAGCCAAGTGGATTTGAGTTAGACATTGGGAAGGACTTCCCAAAGGAGTGGGCACTAACGCAGATGAACAACAGCCTGTGATTTTGCCTTCTTTGGTGGTCTTTCAGAACAAGAGAGACCACCCGGGCAGTCTTTCTCAGCTAGGTGGGGTGTGGGCGCTATGGAAATCCAACCAATCCAGTGGGGTTTGAGGGTCTAGGGAGGGGATGTGACAGATTCAGGGACACTTGACAGGGTAAACTGCAGAAGAGATAAGAAGGCCCACACAGCCTTGCGTGGGTGACGCCAGGGCCCTCAGGACACAGATACCGCCTCTGTGGGTCAGGGGTCACAACTCACGAAGCCCTCCCGTGGGCAGCTCATTTAAGTCTCCCATCATCTTTTCAGGTGGACAACCGAGGAACTATCATCCTGATTTTGCAGATGAGGAAAATGGGTCTCCAGGAGGGGAGTGGGTTAGTTAAGGTCCTAAGACCCTGATGTCCCAGCTCCATACCCTGGCTCTTCCCATGCCACCAGGCAGGGAGGAGGCCATTGGGGGCTGCAGTGCTCCAGGGGGCTGTAAGCCACCTGCTGACCCATCCTGCATCCCGGTCTGGCCTGACTACTTCCCCTATACCCACCCCCCATAACCCCCCGCCCCCAGGGGTTGGGGGGGGGGGGCTGCTGCTGGTACCACAGTCTGTGCTTAGAATGAATGACTATCCTTTTCCCATCTGGCTTCTATTATTTTTTAGTTTATCCTGGTCAAAAAGCACAAGATGAACGTCTAGAGGAAAAAAAGAATATAATCTTTGAGAAAATTGAAAATATCTATCATTGTTTGGGGCTGGGGGCTTGGGAGCCCTGCAGGCTGGTTCTCTATGGCTGATTGCTTGGGGCCTGGCTCAGCTTATCTCTGTACACATGGCTTCTTTGCCCCACTGAGGTCCGCAGGGGATCTCGTTCCCACCCTTGGGGCTCTGTTCAGGACCTGGTCTCTGAGTTGATGGGGTGGGGGACTGGGAAGGGAGGAGACGTGGAGCACAGGCCTTCAGTTTCCTTCCCTGGGAACATGGGCCTGTTCTGGATATTTCTGGGACCTCCAGATTGTTCCGTGTAGGAGAAAAACCCACCTCAGTGCTAATAGGTAGGGCAGATGGAACCTTTATTATGGTCCGGGTATCTTCCGACCACCTTTCACGTATGCTAGGGACTTTCCATCTCTTTTTTGTTCCTCACACCAGCCCTCTATGCTAGCACCATTGTCTCCCTCTTACGGACGAGGAGACGTAGGCACGGAGAGCTTAAGGAACTTGGCCAAGTCCACATGGCTAGGAGATGGCAGAACCATTCGAATCCAAGTGGTTGAACTCCAGAGTTCACTGTGCAACCACTAAGCCATAAAATCTCCTTTCTGAGAAAGAGCCAGGGGAGAAGGAAGAGAGAATATGCACCTAAGTGAGTGTGTGATTATATGTCCCAGTGTCCAGAACATAGCTCTGTGTCCTTGTGTCCTTGACTGTATGTAACTATATTTGTCCCTTCATCCATCAGTCTCCCATCTACCTACCCACTCACACCTATCTGTCTATCTATCTCTGTATCTATCATCTACCACCCATTATCTATTTATTCAGCCAGTATCTACCTATCCATCCATTTATTATCTCTCTCTTCCATCCATTCCTGCATCATTCATCCATTATCTACCCTTCCGTCCGTCCAGTTGTCTACGTATCTATCATCTGTTTTTAAGTGTGGGGTCACACGTATGTGGGGACACTCCTAAGTATGTCTGCGCCTAGGCACGCATGCATCTGAATGTACGTGATAGCTGCCAGCGTGTATCTGGTGTCCGGACGTGTGACCGCCTTCACTCCCTCAGTGGGGACCCTTCCCCCATGCCTGGGAAGCTACCTGAGGGAGGAGAGAGAGAGAGGCCCAGCCTCAGCAAGCCTGCCCTGGGCCCTGGCTCCCCTCCGAGCCTCAGTGGAGGGTTAATTGAATCCTTTCCCCGACAAGGGTGGTAATTAGCGCTAATGGCTGGGCCGCGGTGAGGCTGCTGGAGGTCCTGCTGGGGGTGTGTTTGCGTGTGCGTAGGCGTGTGGATGTGGGTGTAGCGGGGCCTTGGCGTGAGGGGCTCGTGGGACCCGGGGAGGGGCCTGGGAGAACTCCCCGCTCTCCTCTCCCTCCAGATCTCATCGGAGGGACCCCGGAGGCCTGGGCGGTGGTGGGCCTCCCGCCAGCTTGCCTGGGAAGGGCCTGCTTGTGGCGCCCTTGGCCCGAGGACTCTGGCTCTCTGGGCGTCCACGTGCGACTGAGGGTGTGCTTCCGTGTGCGTGTGTGTGCGCACGGGACACTATCTGTGAGCCTTGCCGCGTGCGCATACAGGGCCCTGTGCGACAGGGGCAGTGATGTGAGGCCGGGCTCCACGTTTGTGCGTCCGCGACGTGTGCGTGACGGCGCGTTTCCGGGGGTGCTCTGCGTGCCCCGAGGGGCCCCTGGATGTGGGTTTCGGTGAGCGGGTGCCTCTGTGTGTGTGTGTAACAGAGAGCGAGGAGCCGCAGGGCAGCCGACTTCCGGGGCCTGACTGACACCCTTTGCAAATAAACGTGACAATGAAATATAGTCCCGGAATTGCTTTGGATGCTCCGTCAAGCAGGCGACGCGGAATAGGTGAGGTTGTAAAATGTTCCCCGGGGAGCTGCGGCGGCTGAGTGACAGCCGGGTCCTGGCTCCCGCCTCTCTGCCCGGCTGTCCCCCTGCGAGGCCCTGGGGCTGACGGCGCTCGTCCTGACCCGCAGCCCGGGAGGAACGTGAACCCCACTTCGCGGCCTGCCTGAGGGGTGAAGGGCAGAGTCCATCTGTCGGGCTTCTTTGCTTGATGTTCGCCTCACCACCCTCCCCAGAATGGAGAACCCCAGAATAGGGCCATGTCCGGTCCCCCATGTCGTGCACTCCTACTGGGCCCTGTCTCCTCCCCCTCCCTCAGACTGGATGCCTGGAGCACATCAGGCATCGCCTCTTCAGACTGGGCTCCCTGGGGACACGGCCCTATCTCCCCCCGGAGACTGGGGTCCCTGAGGACAGGCCCATGCCTCCCCTCCACCTCACACAGGGTACCTTGAGGACATGACCACGTCACTCCTTCAGACGGGGTTCCCTGAGGACACAGCCCCATCTCCCCCTTCAGCCTGACGTTCCAGAGGGCACAGCTCTGCCTCCTTCTCTGACCGGGGCTGCCCTGAGGTTGAGAGACCCCTGAAGAGAGTGTCAGGAGGTGTCCCTAGGCACACCCCAGCACCCTCTAGCTTGCACACTGTGAGTGCGTGTCTGGTGGAGGGCACATTTGGAAGCCAAAGAGCGATGTTTGCATGAGCCTCGGCTTTGGAGACCCGGGTTCAAACCCCACATCTGCTAATTTCTGGCTGTGACCTCACTGAGCCCAGGGGTGGAGTGGAGGGAGGAACAGCTTCCACGAAGCCGTGATGCTGCTTACGGCTCTGGCTGCGGGGCCGAAGGGGGTGCTTTTTTCCCACAAGGATGCCTTCGTTCAGTAGAGCCATGCGCCCCCCCCCCCCCCAGGCCGCACCTGTTCTAGTCTGTTAGCCCAGGGGGCCCGTGTTAAAATCCCCCCCAAACAGCAGCACACGCTGCGGTGGCCATGTGCAGAGGACAAATGAGACTGGCCACGTGAAACGCTGGCTCAGCGCCTGGTCTGTGGTGAACGCCACGGGGGCCGAGCCCTCTGGCGAGGTCTTCTGTTGGTTGGTGGTGAGGGTCAGAGTCATCTCTGGGCCTGAAGACTGTGTGGGGGACACTTTGGCTTCTTTGTTTTACCTCTTGTGCGGTGGCCATTTGTTCTGAGAGCCGGTGTGTGTGTGTGTGTGTGTGTGTGTGTGTGTGTGTGTGTGTCAGAGAGAGTAGGAGGGGAGAGGGGAAGAGAGAGAGTGTGGGTGTCTGTGTGTGTGTGAGAGAGAGAGAGAAAGGGGGAGGGGAAGGAAAGAGGGAGAGAGAGTAGTGGGGAGAGGGGGAGAGAAAGTGAGTGTGTGTGTGAGAGAGTAGGGGTGAAAGGAGAGAGGGTAAGAGGGGGAGAGAGAGAGTAGGAGGGGGAGAAAGAGCAGGAGAGGGAGAGAGAGTAGAGGGGAGGGGGAAGAGAGAGAGAGAGAGAGAAGGAGAGGGAGGGAGAGACAGGGAGAGATACCGAAAGAGAGGAAGAGAGGGAGAGGAAGGGAGGGTAGGAAGGAGAGAGAGAGACAGAGAGAGGGGAGAGGCACTGGTAAAAGAAGATAGGGGTGGGGTCGGGAGCGGGGACGGGGGATGACAGGGTGACTGGTCGTTTTCCCTCAAGCTGGGCCCTCTCAGTCATCTGTCAGGAACATCACTGGGGTTTCCACTGCCCTTTCTGGGAATGTCCCTTCATCTCTCTGTGCACAAGGCATTCTGGGCCACGTGTCGGGACAGCACACGGGGGAAGCTCTTGCCATCTGCCCTGCCCCTCCCACAGCAAGTCCTAGGAGGGTACGTGGCCTGGGACAGAACCCATCCCTGCCCCTAAGCAGGCCATGGCTTGTCACTGGGCAGTGAAATGTCTCCTGTTCAGAGCCTACAACACTGTGAACCCCACGGGGGCCTGGACTATGGTTTCTTTACAGTCAGACATTCTCAGCTCCTGGCACATAATAGCTGCTCAATAAATACCAGTCTCACAAGTGTGTTTCAATATCAGGATCCATCCGTCCACAGCTATGGCTTCTGGCATTGTGCATGGCGTGACAAAAATTAAGACCAAGATCACTTGGCTGGCAGAATGTTCTGGAGGTTTTACGGACAGGTAGTGAATTCCACAGGATGAAGGTCAGCGAAGTCTTGAGTCCAGCCTGACTCCGAGAGAAAGATTCCCTCGCAGCCTTTATAAGCCCTAAAGGGACAATAACTTCCGTGTCTCCTTCTACCAATTTCACCTCCATTTCCATGTGACACCCGGGCCTTGGCAAGAGAGGAGATTTGTGGCTGTGACTTTTGCTGTTCGTCCTGGAGGCTCTCCGCCCAACCTTTAATCTTCAGCACGGGCCATCAGCCGACCTCTCGGTGCCCTCCGCCAGACTTGAAAATCCCGGAATTCTAGGCTGCATACCAGACGGATGGGAAGAGACATTTCCACCTTTTCCACCCGAACACTTGTTGACAGGTGGCCGTGATCAGACCCGGATGCCTCTGGGTTTAACAGAGGTGTGCGTTCTGAACAAAGGGAAAGCCATTATGTACGTCTGATCGTTTAGAACCACTCTAGCTTTCCCTGCGCAGCGCATGGGGGAGGGGGCCAAGTTTCAAAGCGTCTGCCCACGCGTGGGTCGCTGCTAATTTCATTTTGATATTAGACCATTGTATGACGAATAATTACATACCTGCACGCAGCGAAAGAAGGATGGAAAGAAGGTGTGTGCCGGGAGGCATGGAGCGGATGGGTCAAAAGCGGGGGTTTGGCTCTTCTGCTTAACGGCTGGGGGGGCCGTGGATAGGTTACTTAGCAACCCCGTGCCTCAGTTTCCTCACCTGTAAGACAAGAATGGCATTTACTTTACAGGGTATTTGTGAGTATGAAATGAGATCACGCACACGCGAAGTCTGTGGTCAGGCAGAATGTTGGCCATTACCATGTTGTTGCATTTAGGTATCTGCATGCGAGCGCACGTGTGGGTTGTCCCGGAAACCCCTGTACGTGTCCACGTGATGGGCACTGAGGACGTGCGTGTACGATGGGCGCCTGCGCATGTTGGACCGCGCACGAAAGACAACGCGTAGGAGAAAAAAGCTTGCCTGGGGAATTCAGCTCTGTGAGTTCTGTTTCTATTTCTACCATATATGTATTATGTATGATGTCAAACAGGCCGTTTACCTGTTTCCTCATCTGTAAAGTGATACAGACGATGGTGATAATCACACGGCACATGTTTAACCAGTGCTTCCTCTGTGCGAGGATGGTAAACCCGGTCCTGGCTACCCCACAGGGTTGGCATTAGATTCAGATTCAGAAGTGCGTTACCAACCAACATGATCTGGGCTCCTAGGATGGAAGTCGTTGTGGATGTACATACGTGAGTGTGCGTGCACAGCCCAGTGTCTTTCTCGGTTTCCAGGCTGGGCTGCATGAACACGCACCTGTGTACCGACCACCCCACCCGCCTGAGTGCACACCCAGCCCACCCACGTGGCCATGCCCGTGTTTCCACACATGTGCTCACGCGTGTACAACCAAGTCAATGCATACTCACCCACGTACCCCCCTCCCCCCCCCCCCCCCGTGCAGGTAGATGTACACACACGCGCATTCTGGCATTGCCCTGTGCACGCGCACCTGCCCACTAGCACGAGCACACCCCCCCAAAGATGGCTGAACAACGTGCTATTCCCCAGACAGCCATTTGTAACTGACCGGTGTGTTAATTTCTAAGGGTGTCATAACAAAGTACCACAGACGGGGTGGCTTGACCAGCAGACAGGTCTTCTCTCACCGCTCTAGGGGCTGGAAGTCTGAGATCAGAGGGCCAGCAGGATTGGCTTCTTCTGAGGCTGCTCTCCTTGGTTTATGGGTGACCGTCTGCTCCCTGTGGCTTCCTGGTCCGCCTCTGTGTGTGTCTGTGTCCTAATCTTTTCTTCTAAGGACACTAGTCATACTGGATGAGGGCCCACCCTAAAGACCTCATTTTACCTTAATTACCTCTCATTTATTAATTTTTTGATGTTTTATTTATTTTTGAGAGAGAGAGAGAGAGAGAAAGAGCTTGAGTGGGGGAGGGAGAGGGGCACAGAGAGAGGGAGACACAGAATGCGAAGCAGGCTCCAGGCTCTGAGCTGTCAGCACAGACCCCGGGGCGGGGCTTGAACTCACGGACCTCGAGATCATGACCTGAGCCACCCAGGCACCCCCTTAATTACCTCTTCAAAGATCCCATCTCCAAACGCAGTCATAGTCTGAAGGTACTGGGGGCTAGGACTTCAGTATGTGAATTCTGGGGGACACAGTTCAGCCCGTAACACTGGGGGAGAGAAATTCTCTAGCACAGTTTTCTCTGTACAGAACACCTTGACTTTGGCCTTGCTTCAATGTCCTCGTCTGTAAAATGGGGATAATAACTGTACCCACCTCGTAGAGTTGTTTTGAAAATTAAATCAATTAATCTATGGAGGTGCTTAGGGTGATGCCTGCCGGGCACACAGTATGTGCTCAATAAACATTAGCTGTTTTTATGATCATTTATTATCATAAACAGTTTTATATTTGTTGCATCACAGGTGACACTGCACCTGTAATGAATGGTAGCAAGGTCCACACCTCTGAGATGGGCTTCCTGCTTAGCATCCCTGGGCTTAGAAAACTGTACCCCTGAGATCTGACCTTGAACCCCAGAGCTCCTAGACTGTCTGTGTCCTTTGCTGAACAGGAATTCTCACTGGAACGCCCTGACAAGCACATCAGGGTTTGTTTGTTTGTTTGTTTGTCTTTTTGTTTGCACACCTCCAGTGATGGGGAACTTACTTCCTCCCAGAGCAACATTGATAGAAAGTTCTTTCTGGCTACTGCCCTGAGCAGCGACATGTCATTCTGTCCATGATTCCTCCTTCTGCCCTCTGCAGCCATGCAGCAAGCCTCGTCCCCTTTCTAAATGGATTCCCTTGAACTGCGGCCTCCAATATTGCTTCTGACGCATGAGTTGTGGCCCAGTGAAGTCCTCAGCCTCTACAAGTGAGGCAGACTTTTAAAGAAAATGTTAATAGTCCTATTATTTTTCTTGATTTAAAAATGTAATACATGGTCACTAAGAAAATTCAGACAATTCAGGAAAATAAGAGGAAGAAAGTAAAACCACCTATCACCCCAGCAACGAGAGATAACCAGTGTTAACATTCTTTAATTTAATTTTTGAATAGGCAATACATTCACAGGGTTCAAAATTAAAAATCATAAAAGGGTATTATTCAGGGGAAAATTTCCCTCCCACACCTCTGTCTGGTAGCCTTAGTTTTCCTCCCCACAGACTAAAAAAGTTATTAATTTCTTACGGATATTTCCAGAGATATATTAAGATATATGAGGCTATTTTAAGATCTTTTAAGATACTGTTGGGCTATTTTAAAGGGTCTTTTAAGCCATGTGAGGACACACACACACACACACACACACACACGTTTTCCTCCCCACCCCCATTTTTGTTCACTGCTTTGTTTGCTAAACAGCATGTGGAACTCTGTCTGTTGGTTTTCAAAGATCGGATCTTTCAACACTTCCTGTTACACTTTGTCTTCCTGGCCTGAAGGCACTGTTTTGGACTTTCAGGGTCATTTGACATTCTTCTGTCGGCCCTTCCAGCTTTCTGACATCTTGTCATTTTCAGGTGTGTTTGCGGTGACCCTCTCCAATGACACGGCCTCCACCCCATTTAATCAACGCTCAGCACAGCTTCCATCAACGTAGGACAGTATTTCGCCCAGCCCACATTTTATAGAAACCAGTGTGGCTCTCTTAGGAGAGCCTCACCTGTGGTTCTGAAGTATCCCCACTGCTCTTTGACTTGTCGTTCCAGAAATGCCATTCAGTGTGGACGTTAGCAGGATGTAACTTTTTCAAGTGAACCATTGTTGGCTCCTGGCGACTTCTCTTTTCTTCCTGAAGAGCTAACAAATGAGCACAGAACGGCTAACAGTGAGGACTCTCCCCCTGCCAGGCATGGTTACCTCACGTACCTTGTCATTTATTCCTCCAAAGACCCTTACAAGAAAGGGACCGTTACTACCCCTATTAAAAATTTTTTTTGGGGGGGGGTGCAGAAAGGTGATTTTATTAAAGCATGGGGACAGGACCTGTGGGCAGAAAGAGCTGCCATTTTTTTTTTTTTTAATGTTTGTTTATTTTTGAGAGAGAGAGAGACTGAGTACGAGTGGGGGAAGGCGGGCAGAGAGCGGGCGGAGGGGCAGAGAGAAAAGGAGAGGGGCAGAGAGAGGGGGGAGGGGCAGAGAGGCAGAGAGGGAGGGAGACACAGAATCTGAAACAGGCTCCAGGCTCTGAGCTGTCAGCACAGAGCCGGGCGGAGGGCTCGAACCTACAAACCGTGAGATCATGACACGAACTGAAGTCGGACACTTAACTGAGCCACCCAGGCACCCCTGTTACCACCCTGTTTAAAGGTTAGGAACCAGTCTCAGAGAGGTGAAGTAACTTGCCTGAGGCCACACAGCTTGTAGGAGGCCACCCTCTGGCTTCCGCAGCTCTGCCGCTAGGTGTTGTCTCTGTCATCCCATCAGTTGGCAAATGTGTTGCAGAGCTTTGTCAGGCACCTGCACTGAGTTGCTGCCCCCGAATTGCCACCATCCTGATGGGCCCCCTGGGCACGGTGGCCCAGGCTTCTTCATGGGGTCTCCTCTTCACAGGGCCGCGGAGGGGCCTTCCCTCATTGGCTGACCCCTGCTCTGCCGTTGTGGGTGTCCTGCATGCAGTTTTGTGGACAGGGCTTTCGTTCGCAGGAACTGTGGCAGCAGGTGTGAGCCTGCCATCCCCCGGGGCCAGCAGAAGGGCACGGTGCAGGGAAGGGTAACGATCAAGACCACCGCATTTCGGCCAGGTTCCACTCCTCGCTCCTGTGTGACTTTGGACAAGTTACTTAACCTCTCTGGACCCCAGTCTCCTCCACAGCTGGGGAGAATAGCTGAGATGATGTGTGGAAAATGCTCAGTGGCAAGGAGGCAGCCAGGAGATCCCCCATCGTTGTTATGGTGGTCATCCCAATCTTATTTGTCAGACCTGGGCCTCCCTTTTACTCCTCAGTTTCCTCAGTTAGCTCTTCTTCAATGGTGCAGTACAGGTCCTAGCTGGGCAGGGTGGGGCTGGAGACGTGAATAATCTTGGTCCCCACCTTGAGGTTTCCTGGGTGTGGATAGAGCAGCCGGGCCTGGGCGGGGAAACCTGGGATTGGCTCTGTCTGTCCTTTCCCCTACTCCGCCCGTCCCTTCCCCACCAGCCTCTGAGGAAATGTCCACTCTCTGGTCTCTTCTGAGGGAAGGACATTCCAGACACCGCCTCCCTCACCTCATGACTGCTCGGTCTTTCTGGGCTGTGGCTTTCTCTGATGGAGATGTTCTGGCCTTGTGCCCTGTCTCCCTTCCTGGATAAGGGTCTCTCCTGGGAAGGGACGATGTGTCCTCAGATTGGACTTCCCACGGCCCTGGCTATGTGTCTCCCTTCAGACTGGGGCCTCCAGTGATGCGTGTGTCTTTCCACCAAGGCCCTCCAGAACAGGGGTGAGGCTGCCCCCTCTGATTGCTCTCCTGTCCATCTCAGAATGGGGGTACCCAAAGAAAGAGTCTGTGTCTCCCCAGGTCGGGGCCCCCAGGGCCCCCCAGGGACATGAATTAGGTCTTCCCCCTCAGGAAACTCCTTGGGGGTGAGAAATTTCTCCTGTCACACTTGGAGATGGTCAAAGATAGAGGCCGTATCCTCCCCCTCAGTTTGAGGCTTTCCGGGGACAAGGGTTGTGACTTCCTGTTCACATCTGGGCTCCCTGGGGTCAACTTGTGTCTCCTCCCTCATGCTTGGGCTTTTCTGGAATAGGCCTATTTATCCCTTCAGACTGGGGCTCTCAGGCTGGGCATTTGTAGCCTGCTCCACCCCCCCCCCCCCCCATGCCCTGGCCAGGAGTTCGGTGCCAGGCAAGTAATTGAATTCCTGTACGTTAACAAGTCAATCATGGAGTCTTAATGAGTCCTGAGTAATCTCAGACATGCGTGTTAATTAAATAGCTGTCCTGGTTCTAATCCGCTGGAAGTTAATCATTGGGGAATTAGGAGGTGTCAGCTGGGGAACTTCATTAAGGTGGTGAGGGTGGGGTCTAGCCGGGGGAGGGAGAGAGCCAGGGGTGGAGTCAGGGAGGTGGGGGCACGACCTGTCCCGGGGGGGCTCCTCAGAGGGTGGGGGTGGAGCGGCACGTGGCAGCAGGGGTCCCAACCACCTCTGGGCATCAGGGTCGGGAGCATCCCCACCCTCAGTCTTCCCCAGCCCCTTGTGCCTGGGCAGAGCCCCTCAGCTCCCAGCCCGGTTCAGCGCAGCCCCTGCCCTGCCTTGGTCTCCAGTCCAGGAAAGCTCAGGAAGAGGTACAACATACAGAAAGTGCCGGGCACACAGTAGGGTGAGCACAGGCGCGCTCTGCAGATACAGGTTCTCTCCATCCTTCTGGTGTTTGCCCACTCACTCCCTCACCCTGCCTTCAACGCCCTCCACCCTCTTCTGTACCTGGGAGGCAGAACCTCTAGGGAGGTTCTGGCAAGGCCAGATCTAAAGAGATTTGTAACTTCCACTTTTGTTGCTTATAACACGCCCTCTTGGAAGCCAGGTGCTGTGTAAGAGGTCTGACTACCCCGAGGCCACCAAGTTGTGAGGAAGCCCAAGCCAGGCGCACAGAACCGCGTTGGGGCACCAGACAGGTGAGCGAGATGTTGGGCTTTCCAGCCTGAGCCACTTGTCAGCTGGATGCAGCCAGCATGTGACCTCGGCTGAACGCATACAGGGCAGAAAAACCACCTAGGTGACTCCCGTCTGAATTCCCAGCCCGCGGAGTTACAGACGTGATAGATGGTTGTTGTCTTAAACCATGACCTTTTGGGGTAGTTTGCTACGTGGCAAAACCGAAATGGTCACCCAATGTGTTAGTTTCTTAGGTCTGTCCTTACAAATGACCGCAAGCTTGGCGGCTGAAAACTACAGAAATTTATTCTCTCGCGATTCCGGAGGCCAGAAGTCCAAAATCAAGGCGTTGGCCGGATCGGTGCCCTCTGGAGGCTCCGAGGGAGAGTCCGTTCTGCACCCCGTATTTGTGCCTTGCGGCTGCCAGCAGCCCCCGGTGCTCCTTGGTTTGGGCTCACACGGCTTCAAGCGTCACTCCAGCTGTATGTGCTGCCTTCTCTCCGTGAGTCTGTTTTTTCTGTTCCTTCTGAGGGTAGTTGTTATTGGGGTTTAGGGCCCACGTCATCCAAGATGATCGTATCTTGAGATCCTCACCTTAATTAAGGTAATTAAGACCCTTATTTTAAGTGAGGTCACATGCTGAGGGTCTAGGTGGACATACTTTTGGGGGCTACAATTCAACCCCCTACACTGGATAGCGTGGCCCACTGGGACTTCCACGAGGCCCATGCTGGTGGTCCCATCTGGGACATGCCAGCTGTAGCCAACAGTGATTCTCAGACCACTGCCAGCCTGTATTGTTGTCCTTGGCATTTTTCTTTCTTTTTTCTTTTTAGAAGAGGCTTTACGTTTATTTATTTATTTTTGAGAGACAGGGACGAGAGAATCCCGAGCAGGCTCTGTGCTGACAGCACACAGCCTGGTGCGGGGCTCGAACCCACGAACTTGCGGGATCACGACCCGAGCTGAAACCAAGAGTCAGAGGCTCAACCAACCGAACCACCCAGGTGCCCCTGTTCTTGGCATTTTTCTTCTCTCCCTTGGAGAGTGAGTCAGGGTGCCTTCTCTGGCTGTATCCACGCCATGGCCACACATGCTGACCCGAGCATAGGGCACTTCGTTACACAGGTAGTCACCAACGGTCCCCTTTCCCCACCGCCCACCTCTCCTTTGTGTTCCCATAGGACAGCATGAGGTTTTGTGGGAAAAGCTGTCTGCAATTCATATACCTGGAGATGGTGGCCTTCCCTGATGGCTGGGTTGCTCCAGAACGGCAAATGGGGGTCGTGGGATGAGACATAATCGCGACTTCTCTGAGCCCTCACAGTCCCGCTCTTTGAAATCCGCCCCGGAGTCTGCTTGAGCTTTGCAGGATTAACCTCTCTCTCTTCCGGGCTCTCGCAGGGCTCTGGGGGAGCACCTATGACTGCTTATTTATTCTCTGCTCTTCTCCCATCAACTCTGAAGTCCTACCCCAGCCCTGAGCTGGGAGGCGACAGCTGGCTCGCTTCAGTTGGGAATTTCTTTTGCTGACTTCTGGTGTCTAGATGTTGGGAGGGACCCTTCCTTACTCCCAGCCAGATGGCAGAAGTGGCTATTTTGCTGGACCAGCTCACTATCTCAGAAGCTTCTAAAGCTGAGCCCTCATTCTGTAGGGCTTCCCCCACTGGGTCTGGTCTACGGGCTTGACTGTATCTTTGTTTGGATTCGGTTTGTCCTGGTTGGTGGCCTCCGGGGCCATCAGCACTGTCTCTGGGTCCCGATCGCAGTCTGAGGTCTCCTTTCCCAAAGCCCTGGCATGCTCTGGATCTGTGTGAGGTCTGGGTCTACGTGAGGCGACAAATGTCTGAGGGGCTTTAGTGATGCCGATGGAGCTGAGGGCTATAAGCCCCTGGCCCCCCGGTTTCTCGTGTCTTCCATCCCCCTCCCCCTCGCCACGTTTGCTCTGCCCTGTCTGCCCGCAGGTAGATCAGTGATAGGACAGCTGCCAGCCAGACACGTGGAGTGGCTTTTACTCTGACGTGGACAATGGACATGCGGGCCCAGAGCACAGCCGCCTTCCTGGGCCTGGCGGGGGCGACAGCCCCTTTGTCTGCTCCTCCCTGTTCCTGCCCCTCGCTCACCAGGGGAGTCCTTTTCCAGGTGCATCCCTCTGGGTGGCCAGCTCAGCCCAGAGCGGCTCCCCAGTGAACTTACCTGCTGCCCGAGGGGCAAGGAGATTCAGTCCTCTGATCTTTGTAGAAGAAATCTGCCTTTCAAGACGCAGTCTAGGACAATGATAAAAGCCCAGACTTATCAGTGCCCGAAAAGCTGTGTTATTTGTTGCTTGTCCCCTTCAGATAATATAAACTCCCGGAGGGAAGGGTCTTTGTTTTGTTCACCTCTGCATCCTGTAAGGGTGTCTGTTGCCTGGCTGTTAAGGGAAGGAATGAATAGCGTCTTATTTAAGCTTCACAATCACCCTTGAAAGTAGCCACTCTTTTTTTTTTTTTTTTTTAAGGTTTGTTTCTTTTTGAGAGAGTGCAAGTAGGGGAGTGGCAGAGGGAGAGGGGAACAGAGGATCCGAAGTAGGCTCTGCGCTGACAGCAGCAAGCCTGACGTGGGGCTCGAACCCACGAACTGCGAGATCATGACCGGGGCTGAATTCGGACGCTCAGCTGACTGAGCCACCCAGGCACTCCTGGAAGTGGTTATGCTTAATGACCCCCATGTAGAAATAGGGAGACAGAGGCACGGGGATAGTAAGTAACTTGCTCATCAAGGTCACAGAAATGGTAAGTGGCTTAGCTGGTTCACAAACGCAGTAGTCTCACTCCAGAACCCTCGTTTTTTACCACTTTTGTCCCCCAGTTTCCTGTTTGTACCTGACACAACGGGGTGGGCTGGCCTCCTGCTGCTCTCTGCTGACAGGTCAGGGGCTGGCTGAGTGGCTACAAAGGGCAGAGTTTCTCATGGACGCCACTCCTGTGCCTCCCATGGACTTTGCAGGCAGAACCCACCTGGCTTCCAGCCTTCCTGGGGTCCACATGGCTCCAGGCGAGGAGCCCAGGATACGGAAGCACTGGGGGTGGGTTGCCCTGCAGGTAAGAGGGGAGCTGTCACCAGCCCACTGCTCAACTCACTTGCCTGGCCTATCCCCTTGTCTTCATTATCCTGAGACATAATTCTTTCCTAAGAAAAGCCACACCTAGCGCAAACCATAGGATTCAATTCAGATTGCTCTATTTATTTATTAAAAAAAATTTTTTTTAATGTTTATTTATTTTTGAGAAAGAGAGAGACAGAGCATGAGCAGGGCAGGGGCAGAGAGAGACAGAGACACGGAATCCGAAGCAGGCTCCAGGCTCCAAGCTGTCAGCACAGAGCCTGACGCGGGGCTCAAACTCACGGACCGCGAGATCGTGACCTGGCTGAAGTCGGACGCTTAACCGACTGCGCCACCCAGGCGCCCCCAGATTTCTCTCTTTTTTAAAAAGTTTTTTGTTTAGAGAGAGAGAGAGAGAAAGAGAGAAAGAGAGAGAGAGAACTGGGAAGGGGCAGAGAGGGAGGGAGAAAGAGAGAATCCCGAGCAGGCTCCTCTCCACAGTGCAGAGCCTGATGCGGGGCTCGATCTCATGACCCTGAGATCGTGACCTGAGCCAAGATCAAGAATCAGACACTTAACCGACTGAACCACCCAGTTGCTTCCAATTTAGATTTCTCTTGCCAAAGGAAAGCCTTGTGACTTTTACCCCTTCCTCCCTGTAGCTGACTTGACTAGTGTTTATGCAAATCGGGTTTGGACACACAGAAGACCACAGTTTCCAGCCTCCGTGCAGTGTGACATTTCTAGCCGATGCAGTGAGTGCAGGTAGCATGTGTCACTTCTGAGCTGAGGCATTTCAGAACCTGGGTGCTCACTCTTCTAATTCTGGGGTGACCCTGGAGGTCCTGTATTCCAGCTGGTGTAACTACAAGATGGCCGGGTCTCTCTCTGCCAGCCTGGGTCCCTGAAGTTCACTGTGCGAGGCAGAGACCCTTGTTTTGCTGACCCAGGTTGAGCCTGCAGTGTGGCCTGAAATAAGTCTTTGTTGTCTTACACCACTGTGATTTGGGGTTAATTTGTTACTGCAGCTTGGTCTAGCCTTTCCTGACTCATGCGCCGTTTCGGACCTATTTTATATACCTTCAGAATTGGTGGCTCATAGCTCATTCTCTGCCCATGGGAGCGTGAATCGGTACAGCCTTTCTGGGAGACAATTTGGTAGTACACGTATATGAAAAGCCCTAAATAAATGTATTGTCTTTGACTCAGAAATTTTACTTCTAGGAATTTATCCTAAGGAAATAATTGGACAAGTTCAGAAAGTTGCGTGGATGAGAAGGATATTCATCACATAAAATGGTGAGAATTGGATCAGACTAAATATCCCACAACAGCAAATTGGTTAAATAAATTTTGATTCAGCTCTACAATAGAATACTATAGCTGCTGCCCGTGGCACAGATTTATTGGCACAGAAAGAGAGAGCCCCAGTCTATTATAGTGCAGTGTATGCATAATGTGAGCCCATCTTTGTAGAAAAAAAAAAATATATATATATATATGTGCATGAAGAAAGTCTCCATGATAGTCAGCAAAAACTTAATGGAAATTTCTGGGCGTGGAATCCCAGGTGGTTTTATCTTTATTGTTTTTATTTTGCCTCTCTCTATTTGAATTTTTTCCTCAGTGATTTTGTATCGTGGGTACAATTAAAAATGAGAGGGGAGGAAAAAACGACTGTGTGCTGTTGGACACGTTAGCCTCTAAGGGTCACGATTTCCTTATCAGTGAAACAGGCGCGACCATACTCACTTCGCTGGATTTGGGGAAGTTTCCGTGAGATCACGTGTTACGAAGCATCTGGCACCTGCTAGGCGTTCAAAATCCATAGCCGTTGTTCTCGGTTATCAGTGAACTAAGGAATCTTAGAGGTTGGTTTGTTTATTAATTAACCCTCCCATCTATTTATTAATTCAATAAGCGTGGTCTGGAACATACTGTGTGCGTGGCTGTGTGTGGATGAAGACAGTAGGGATGATGAGCATAGCGAACCCTTCTATGTGGTGACGGGCACTATTGTAAGTACTTGGAGTTTATTCACTGTTTAAATCTACACCATAACTCTGTGAAGGGACACACTATTCTAAATTTTTTTTTTTCCAATGTTTATTTTTGGGACAGAGAGAGACAGAGCATGAACGGGGGAGGGGCAGAGAGAGAGGGAGACACAGAATCTGAAACAGGCTCCAGGCTCTGAGCCATCAGCCCAGAGCCCGACGCGGGGCTCGAACTCACGGACCGCGAGATCGTGACCTGCCTGAAGTCGGACGCCTAACCGACTGCGCCACCCAGGCGCCCCAGGACACACTATTCTTAGCCGTTTTATAGATTCTGAAACCGAGGCACAGAAAAGTCAAGTGACCTGCCTCACGTCACAGGCCTAGGAAGAGGCAGAGCCAGGCTCCAGAGTCATTGCTCAGCCTCCAGACTACATGCCTGAGGGACACAGGGAGTCTGCTGTGGGTTCCACCCTGCTCCCCAACTGGGAGCGCAGGGGCGAGGTGGGAGGTGCCTGCTGGGGGAGCTCTCAGGGCTAATCCAGACACTAGAGGGTGGTTAGCAGGGTTAGGGGATTCCTATTATTCTGAAGCCCCTGGCCGAGCTGTGGCTCTCTGAACCCAGGCTCCCAGGAGACCCAGACTGAGGGCGACACCAGTCTCCTGGTGAGCAAACAAGGCTCCCCACGGGCTGGATACTGGGCAAAGCACATTCACGCAGTATCTCATTTAATCCTCATGTCAACTCTGAAGGAGATGCTGTTTTGTAGAAGTGTATGCATAATGTGAGCCCATCCGAAGCTCAGCCAGGTGGAGGGACCTGCCCAGGGCCTCACGGCTAGCAAGTGAGGAGACCAGCTTCACACTAGGGTCCTGAGCTACTGTCTTAACCGCTTTGCTTAATATCCCCTTGTGTGGGGCTCCCCTGTCTCCTCTCCACCCGCAGTGGGGGTCCTGGGGACCCACAGGGGAGCTGGGAGACTTCCTCTATCAGGCACACCATTTGAAGATAATTGCTACTCCTCAGCTGCCATGGTTTTGCTGGGCCAAGGGACAACATCGTCACATCAGGGCAGAAGCAGGGGAGAGCTGGCAACGCCCAGGGCCAAATAGGCACACAGAAGGGAGTAAGCTAGGGGAGGGAACTGGGAGGCTGGGGTAATCCCCCTCTACCCCCTTCATTTTACGGCTGAGGAAATGGGGACAGGGGGTACTTGTCCAGGGTCCTGCATGGGTACTTAAGCCCAGGCTTTCCTAAAGTAGGATCTGCCGTTCCACCGCAGGGGGAATGAACTGAGGCTGTGGGTGAGGTGGGGGACCGTGGCCCCTCGGCCGTGACTGGAGGTCTGGGACTCCTCTGGGGAAGGAGAACCATCTAACATTCCTAGGAATCTCAAGCCCCAGGTGACCACTCCAGCCCTACAAGTGGGGGCTTTGTAAAAAAAAAACAAATCCCCTGACAGTTGCTCTGTGTGTGTCTGTCTTCCCCGCTTCACAGCAGGATGTCTGAAAGGCAGCGCCAGCGCGTGTCCTCACCGTCACCACCTCCTCCCTCCCCTCTTCTCTCGAACCCACCCAGTCCGTCCTTGTCTCCCACCAGCCTAGTGAAACAGCTCTTGTCAAGGTCCCAGGGGCCCTTACAGTGGAGATTCAGCAGTCACTTCTCAGGCCTCAGTGGCCCATTCTGTCTTCTCCTTGAAAGAAACACTCTCTGCATTTGGCTTCTGCCCCCAGGCACGGCACACCCAGGCTCTCCTTCCACCTCCCTGGCCCCCTGCTCTTCCCAATCTCCGGCCATTAGGAAGACGGAAGTCAGATTCTTCTATTTGGGGGGATTAGGTACACGTTTTCTTGGGTGTAGGAGGCTGGACCAAGTGATGGTTCATCCACATAGATACTCACTGAACAAACAAACAAAAATTAATTCCATCTTAAAAAGAACATCTTGACAGCCGCTGCCCTCAACCTCCAGGAGTCCTTCCCTCCCATGATGATATGCTGCTGGCAGCTTTGGAGAGGGAGGAGGAAGCCAAAACCCAAGAAGCCTCTAGGAAGCCACAGGAAGCCTCTAGAAGCCAGAAAAGACAGGGAAACATCTTTTCCCCTCAGAGCCTCCAGGAAAAATGCAATCCCGCTGTCACCTTGATTTTAGCCTAGTGAATTGAAACCCCTTCGGACTTCTGCCCTTCACGACTCTACGATAGTAAGTTTGCATTGTATTAAGCCACTAAGATTGTGGTAATTTGTTATAGCAGCCGTGGGACATTAATAATTTCTGTTGATATGATGAATTACACTGGTTTATTTTTGAATGTTAAACCAACTTTGTATTCCCGGGATAACCCTCACTTGGTCATTATATATAATCCATTTTATATATTGTCAGATTCAAGTTGCTACAGTTTTGTGTAGCATTTTACTTCTATGTTCATGAGGGATACTGGTTTGTAGTTTTCTTATAACGTCTTTGGCTTTGTTATCAGAGTAATGCCGGCCTCACAGAATGAGTTGGAAAGTATTCTTTCCTCTTTAATTTTCTGGAAGAGTTTTTGTTGAATTGGCATTATGGCTTCCTTAAATGTCTGCTAGAATTCTCCACTGAAATCATCTGGTCCTGTAGCGTTTTTTTTTTTTTGTTGGAAGGTTTTTATATACAAATTCAATTTGTTTAATGGATACAGGCTATTTAGGTTATGTTTCTTTTTGAGTGAACTTTGATCGTTTATGTCTCAAAGAATTTGCCTATTTCATCTAAGTTGTCAAATTTATTTTAAGAAAGCTGTTCATAATGTTCCCTATTCCTTTTAATATTTGTGAAATATTATGGTGTCATCTCTCTCATTCCTGATACTGATAATTTGCATTTTCTCTCTTTTTTCCTTACTTGTCTATCTAGAGGTTTATCAATTTTACTGATTTCTTCAAAGAACCATGTTTTGGCTTCAGTGGCTTTCTCTATTATTTTTCTGTTTTCTGTTTCATTGATTTCTGCTCTAATTTTTAGTATTTCTTTTCTTCTGTTTACTTTGGGCTTAATTTGCTTTTCCCACCCTAATTTCTTTTCTTCTTTTTCAAATTGAGGTATAATTGATGTATAACGTTATGTTAGTTTCAGGTATACAATAAAATGATTAGTTATTTATATATATTGCAAAATGATTACCACAGTAAGTCTAGTTAACATCAGTCACCACAAATTGTTGTAAATTTATTCTTGGGATGAGAGCTTTTAAGATTCACTCTTAGCAACCTTCAAATATACAGTATTAGTAATATAACCAGGCTGTACATTACATCTCCAGGATTAATTTGTTTTATAGCTATAAGTTTGTATCTTTTGTCCCCTATCACCCCATCCCCTTCCCCAGTTTCTTTTTTTTTTTTTTTTTTAATTTTTTTTTTTTTTTCAACGTTTATTTATTTTTAGGACAGAGAGAGACAGAGCATGAACGGGGGAGGGGCAGAGAGAGAGGGAGACACAGAATCGGAAACAGGCTCCAGGCTCTGAGCCGTCAGCCCAGAGCCCGACGCGGGGCTCGAACTCACGGACCGCGAGATCGTGACCTGGCTGAAGTCGGACGCTTAACCGACTGCGCCACCCAGGCGCCCCTTCCCCAGTTTCTTTAGGTGGAAGTTGAAGTCAGTGATTTGGGACCTTTTTTTCTTTAAAAAATTTTTTTTAACATTTATTTATTTATTTTTTTTGAGAGAGAGACAGAGATAGTGCGAGTGGGGAAGTGGCAGAGAGAGAGGGAGACACGGAATCCAAAGCAGGCTTCCTGATAGCTGATAGCTATCTGTGCTGATAGCTCAGAGCCTGACCTGAGGCTCGAACTCACGAACCGTGAGATCATGTCCGGAGCTGAAGTCGGACACTTAACCAGCTGAGCCACCCAGGGGCCCCAAGACCTTTCTTCTTTTTTAATATTGGTATTTAGTGCTATATATTCCCTCCTAAGTACTGTCATAGAAGCATACCATGAATTTTGTGTTTTTATTTTGTGTTGTGTTTTCCTTTTCATTCGGTTCAAAATACTTTGTAATTTCCTTTCGATTTCTTCTTTGAACCATGGGTTAGTAAGTATGTTTTTTGTTTGTTTTTGTTTTTAGCTTCCAAGTATTTGGTGATTTTCCTCATATCTTTCTGTTATAGATTTCTAATTTAGTTCCATTGTGGTCAGAGACCATTCTTTGTATGACTTGAATCTTTTAAGATTTATTCAGACTTGATTTATGGCTCTATCTTTTAAAATATTCCATGAGTACTTAAAAATCATGTATATTCTGATGTTGAAGAGAGTGTTCTATAAATGTCAACTAGGTCAAGTTGTTTTAGAGTGTTGTTCAAATCTTCTTTTTTTTTTTTTAATTTTTTTTTTTCAACGTTTATTTATTTTTGGGACAGAGAGAGACAGAGCATGAACGGGGGAGGGGCAGAGAGAGAAGGAGACACAGAATCGGAAACAGGCTCCAGGCTCTGAGCCATCAGCCCAGAGCCTGACAGGGCTCGGACTCACGGACCGCGAGATCGTGACCTGGCTGAAGTCGGACGCTTAACCGACTGCGCCACCCAGGCGCCCCAAATCTTCTATATCATAAATGCTTTCTGTCTACTTGTTCTATCAGCTTTTGAGGGAAGAGTATGGAGGTCTTCAACAATAATTGTGGATTTGTCTATTAATCCTTACCATTATGTTTGTGCATCCCGTAGTTTGAAACTCTGTTATTAGATGCACAAAGATTTTAGATTGTTATGTCTTCTGTATTAAGCGATATCTTTATCATTATGAAATGAATTTCTTTAAGATTTACTTTACCTGGTGATAGTTTTTGCTCTGATATCATTCTGGTATCTCTTTAAAAAAAATTTTTTTTTTGTTTATTTTTGAGAGACAGAGAGAGAGAGGGAGAGGGAGAGAGAGAGTAGGGGAGGGGCAGAGAGAGAGGGAGACAGAATCTGAAGCAGGCTCCAGGCTCTGGGCTGTCAGCACAGAGCCTGACATGGGGCTCAAACTCCTGAACCATGAGATCATGACCTGAGCCGAAGTCAGATGCTTAACTGACTGAGCCACCCAGGTGTCCCTACTTTGATATTTCTTTTGTTTAGTGTTAGCATGGCATAGCTTTTTTGGCATCCTTTTAACCCCTATGTGTCTTTATATTTAATGTGTCTTTTTTGAGACACATGGTTGGTTCTTGCTTTTCTATCCTGTCTGACAATCTCTGTCTTTTAATTGGGATGTTTGGATCATTTACATTTAATGTGATTATTGATATGGCTAGGTTTAAGTCTATCTTCTTGTTATTTGTTTTATGTTTGTCTCATCTGTTTTTGTTTCCTTTTTTATATTGTTTGGTTCTTTTGGTTTTTTTAATGGTTCCAATTGATCTCTATTGTTGGTTTATTAGCTATAACTTGTAGTCATTATTTTAGGGTGTATAGTATGTATCTTTAACTTACAATCGTCTACAAATGGTATTGTGCTATTTCAGGTGTGATATAAGACTTTTATGATAGCATGCTTTCATTTCCCATCTCCTAGCCATTTTTCTATTGCTGTCATACATTTTACTTATAGATGTTATAAACCTCATAGTATACATTGTTGTTTTTGTTTAAATAGTCAATTATTTTAAAAATTAGTTTAAATAATAATAAAACTAATATATTTACCTGTGTAGTTATCATTTCTGGTGTTTTTCATTCCTTGAATCCATATATCTATCTGGTATCATTTTCTTTCTGATGGAAGGGCTTTCTTTAACATTTATTATAGTGAAAGTCTGTTGTTGATGAGTTCTTTAAGCTTTTGTATGTCTGAAATAGTCTTAAATTTGTCTTTGTTTTGAAAGATATTTTTGCTGGGTTTGGACTTACAGATTAACTGCTGTTTCTGGAAAATGCCAAGGATGTCCCTGCATCAGGGAATACGTTCTCTTTCCATTGCCCAGAATGCTTCCCACCCCCCACCCCCCCTGTGCAGACATTTCTCTGTCTGTCTCTTCATTGTGTCTCAGCTCAAATGTCCCTTCCTCATAGAGCCCTTCCATGACTATCTGATCTAAGATAGCAACTCTGTTGCTTCTCTTCTCACCATATTTTATTTTTCATTGTAAAACTTATCCTTACCTGACATTCCGCATTTTTATTTGTTTACATGCTTATCATCCTTTCCTCAGTGGAATACAGGCTTCACGAGGGCAAGGACTTTGTTTTGGTCACTCTTGAGTTATCTACGCTTAGAACAGTGCCAGACATATTGTAGATGCTTAATGAAGCAGATTGAATGAACGAATGAATGCTCTTTTTGGTCATTAGGTGCAATCTACTTGCTGTGTGACTGTAGACAAGTCTTGTTCCACCTCAGGGCATGTCCTTTTCTAGTGGGCAGTGGCTGAATGTCAGCTCACCCTCCCCCCTAACCTCCCGCACTGGGCACTGTGCCAAATGTGCCCTGGGTTTCGCCGCTCCCACCCTACGAGAGGGAGTAGGGCCAGATGTTTTCTATCCAGGGCTTGAGGGCACCAAGCTTTGTATTGTCATGATCACCACCAGGGGGCGCTGGGTGCTTAGATTCTGGACCATTGGGCTCTGTGCCCTCGCTCCTCTTTGGGTTGGTAGAAGTCACTGTGAGTGACTGTCAATTAGGATCTCTGATGCAGGTGGTGTAAATGGACGTGGGGAATGGGAAGGCATTTCTAGGATCCCTGACTCCCAGGCTCAAGGTGTGGGGTTTCAGCTCTCACTGTTCACCCTCCCATGGCTCCCCACCCATCAACCGACCCCTTGAAATGATTCACCTGTGTCTTCCTGGAGACGGGAAGAAGTGGGCTCGCTAGGATGGAAACCGTGCAGGGTGCTTGGTGGCATCTTACATGTCCTGGACCCCTAAATCAACTTGCGGCTTTGGACAAGTAAACCCTTTGGCATCACTGAGCAGGGTGACCCTGTTATCCTTGGGGTCCCTCAAAGAAGCTAGAAGCCTGGCAAACCTGTTCCAGCTCTTTGGCTTCCTTTCTGGTGTTTTCCTTTGGCTGAGCTCTTCACTGCCCCTCCTGAGGTCATGGAAGAGCCCCGGCCTGCAGATTGTCCCTCAGACTGAGGCTCCCATTGTCTGTTCCCCCTCTCCCACTAGACTGGAGCCCCTTGTGGGCGGGACTGCAGATTGTCCCTCAGACTCTGAGAGCCAGGAGGAGTGGGGAGTTGCCTTCCGCGTGGAGAGGTTCACATGTACAGAGGCTCATTTCGTTCTCTTAAGAAGTGGGAATGTTTTTGCTACTGACCCATCGATGGGTGGGGAGACTGAGCCCCAGAGAGTAGGACGATCAGTCTGCGGTCGCATATCGGCATGTCGTATGCTTGGTTCTACTCACCTTCTGTGTTGGGTGTGTCCAGTGTCCCCTTGGGCCATTCCCTTTCCAGAGAGCTAGCTCCTTTAGCTGACGTAGCCTCTGAGCCTTCGCACTGCTGACTTTCCTCTGCCTGGAGTATCTTTCCCTCACCCCTTCACGTGGCTGGTTCCTTCCCGTCATTTGGATGACAGGCCAGATGTCACCTCCTCAGAGAGACCTTCCCTGGCCACACCTCGTCCCTCATTATCTCGGCAGCTTGCTTTATTTCTTCTAGAGCACTCGTCACCATCTGAAATCAGCTGATACCCTGGTTTATGGTTTATGCTCCGTCTCCCCTGTCAGAATGAAGTTGCCAACAGAGCAGGGACCTTGCCTGCCTTGTTCCCTGATGGGCCACGTCTCACACATGGCACACAGTCAGAGGCATCCCATGGGTGTTATTGAAGGAGTGAGTGAGGACGATGGAGAGTTGCCTGTCACCCATGCAGGTCTCCAGAGAGTAGTGCAGAGTCACGCCGACCCTTCCCGGGAGGCCCCAGGCTCTGGAATCCTCTGCGGCCGTTGTGTCCGTTCCTCTCTGGGCTTCTTACTCCTTCATCGTCTCCCCCATGAGTAGCATACTCCTCAGACAGGAAGCGTGTTTGATTCACAAACCAAAGCCAAGATACGAGAGGAGGAAGGAGGGGAGCCATGGGCCCCGAGGGTGGGGTGTTCTAGAGCGGAGACCAAGGATTGCAGACATGCTCCATGCCTTTGATTTTCCAAACTCAGGCTAAGTGTGCAGATGGGGTTTCTGGCCGTGATGACAGCCCCGTGTGAGAACGCGAGTTCCCTGTTAGAGGACCAGTCTTGTCAGGAGGCTGCCCAGGGCACCCTTCTCACCCTGTGTGTTCCTGGGATCCCTCCCAGAGCCCTTGAGTACTTACCTGCATGATGGCCTGGTGACCGGATGGAGAGCAGACAATGCAACAGGAGAGGAGTCATGCTTTGGGCCAAGGAGACCTGACTTAGATAGGGTCCTGGCTCAGTGGCTTCCATGCTGTGTGACCTTGAGCAAGTGACTTTCTCTCTCTGAGCCAAGAAGAAATGAGCTCTGCTTTCTGGGATCAGTCATCCAGGCCCCGCCTTTTCTGTTGAGGTTCCTAGACATCTTTCAATGTTCAGCATCAAGGGTACCTCTGGGAAAGCCACCCCACCCCCATCTGGGGAGTCAGGTTCTCTCCTTCCCCTGGACTTATCCTGTTCTGCCTATGTCGATAGCACGATGACATTGTCTGTTTAGATGTCTGTCCCCCTCTCCCACTAGACTGGAGCCCTTTGTGGGCAGGACTGAAACTTTGTTCATTTCTGCATCTGTCACGTGCAGCATGAGGACAGGCGCACCACAGGTATGGTAGTGATATCGAGTGAGTTGGGTCGAGACTGGGTTGATTTCTCTTCTCAAGGATCTCTGGGACAAACTTGCCATCCACTGAGTTCAGAGAGCCCTGAACTCGTCCAGCACTCCCGGCCCTCCCCTTCCTCTTCAACGATGCTGTCCAGAGTGGAACAGTATCATCAGCGGTGACCCCTAACTTACCACGCGCCAGGCACGGTGCTGAACACTCACCTGAGTTATCTTATCTAATCCTCAAGGCCACACCGTGCTTCGATTTTAAGCCCACTTTAGACACAAACATACTGAGGCTCAGAGAAGTCCAGTGACTTGCCTGAGGTCACACAACTCATAAGGGGCAAAACCCAGTGGTATGTTGGTCCATGCTTAACAACTGGCTCTCAAAACTGGCTCTCAAAAAGCCTGGATTTGAGGTGTTTGCCTCTTTCTGTGGTGCTCATACTCCCACAGAATTTCAAGCCCCCAACATGACATCCCTGAACTTGAACTTGGGAAGACGTGCTCACAATTGGCTCTTGTGGGTGGGGACGAGCCAGCTTCAGCACACTGTGGGGCAAAGCTGAGATTCAAACCCAGACCAATTAGCATTCAAGATTCCTAAGATTTGGTATTCAGTGAAAAAAAGCAAGGTGTATATATACATCCACACAAAAGAATATACGTGTACGTATATACGCATTATGTTTGTGCGGGTGTGTTTGCTTGTGTGTGTGGATCTTGAAGGATTTGCTAGAAACTGATAACACCCTTGTGTGTTTTTTTTTTCCAGGGAGGGGAACCGTGTGGCTGGGAGATGGCAGGGGTGGGGGCTGGGGAGAGGTTTACTCGGGGTGTCCTTTCTACTTTTTGAATTTTGAACCATGCGAGTGTATTAACTATTAAAAAAAAATGAACAAACAAACAACAAATCCCGACAGCCAACCTACTGCGGACGGATGCTGGGCCTGTAGCTCTTTGCGAGGCTGGTGGCCGGTCTGCGGGCCAGGAGCTGGGCGGGGCGTGCTGAGTGGCTTGGTTGGGGCTGGTGTTTTGGCAGAGGGGGACAGATAGGGAGGCCCCGTCTTCCCACAGCATGAGGAACTTAGCTTTCAATTCTCATCCATGCGGTTTGGTCACTGAGACTATGGCACTGCACCGTAAACTCAATTAGAAATTTAACAAACCTTATAAATCCTCCCCAGCCTGAGCCTTGTAAATCTCCAGAGCAGGGCCAGCTTAGCACTTATCCATCTCTGGCTTAATGACCTCCCCAGCCCGGGCCCGAGAGTGATTCAGGGCCAGTGACAGGTCTAATTAGTGAGCACAAAGTGTAGCCGCGGGCAGGCCGGCAAGGTGAGGAGGAAGAGGGAGCCTGGTCCTTGCCCGGGGGCATTAGGGAAGTGAGTCCTGACCCTCCCTTGCCCAGTCTGGACCTCGTGGCTCTGGCACACAGGAGGAGAGGCAGGGGAGGGGTGGCAGGTGCCTGACTGACTTTCATAGTTCATGTCGCCCTGCTGGTGGTGAGTCTCACTCGGGGATGGCTGTTGAAGGCACGCCACTGGTACCGAGATTGCGTCGAGGGCCACGTGGGAGCCAAGAAGTCTCCTAGCCAGGCAAATCTGTGGGCAGATTTGAGGCTGTGTTGATAGCCAGTGTGGTGGGTGTGGGAGAGTTTCGAGGGTGGGTTCTGATCCTCCAGTGCCTCGGGGAATTATATTCCAGAGCAATTCATGTGAGATCACAGGGAGTCCAGACGGCCCCATTTTTAAGAGTGAAGGGTTCAGCTTTAGTGAGAAGATAGCTGACTATCCTTGTGAGGTAGTGAGCTCCTCGTCAGTGGATAGACAGCCCAGGATCCTCTGCTATTTTTTTTTTTTTTTTTAAGAGTTCAGCTTTTTATTGAACAGGTTACGGGAGAGGTGTGGTCCAAAAGACCAAAACGTGTGTCATCACCAGACTCGTCCGATTCTTCTTTCTTTGCTTCCACTTTCTTCTCCGCAGGGGCAGCCCCGGAGGGGGGAGCGGGATCTCCTGCTGGGGTGGCTCCTCCAGCCCCTACCTCGCAGATGAGGCTCCAGATGTTGACTTTGGCCAGGGCCTTTGCAAACGAGTTCCTCCAGAAAGGTCCCACATTTACACCCGCTGCTTTAAGGAGGGCATTGGTCTTATCCTCTGTGACTGTGACCTCATCGTTGTGCAGGATGAGGGCTAGGCCTGAGTAGATGCAGGCAGGCAAGCTCTGAGCCGGAGACCTTGGTGCCGGGGAGTGCTGAGCGGGCTCTCCTGGGCGGGTGCTCCTCGCTGGTGGATAAAGCGAGGGCCCCACCCCAACGCGACCTTAGCTTCCTTGGAAGGACCGAGCACCTCAGCGGCAGCTGGGAAGAAGGGCCAGGATCCTCCACTATTAACCCCAGCTGTGTGTCGGGCCTTTTATACATCATCTGATGTGATCTTCAGGCCCCCATCTTACAGGTGAGGAAACTGATGTTCAGGGAGGTTATGCGACATGTGCCAGGTCATTCCGAACCAGGATTTGGATGCTGGCCTGCCTGGCTTCAGAACCCGTGGCCCCTGGCTCCCCCTCCACACTTCTCTCTATCTCTGCTGAAGATGCGCCCTTCAGGCTGGGCACAAAATGATTAAAGGCCCCACAGCCAAGAGCCACGATCTCCTGGCCACAGGGGCTGCCTTCGACAGGCTGTTGCACCGTGTTCCGCGCCAGGGTGGGAAGACGTGGGTCCTCTCTCTCTGCAGTCTTTCCCTCCTCTCCTGCACTCATTCTGAGGCCTCATTTTCCTGTCTTCTCCCAGCCTCCCTCTGGCCTCTCTCTGGCCCTGATCCCAGCTCCCACTGGGTTATTCGCCAGGAATTTGGGGGTGGGGTAGGTCTCAGCTCCCCCTCCTACCAGTCACCTCCACTGCTTGGATGTAGGAGGCAGAGCTGATAAGGCTGCCTGGGGAGATGGATGCCGGCTCTGGTCCCCGCCGGCCCTCTGACCCCCTCCCTGCCCTCGACCCCCCCGGAGCAGTCACCAGGAGGAGGCCCGGGTAATTGGTTCCATCCAAGACTCATCCTCAGTGGCGCGAAAGGGAAAGTTATAAATATTTTTACCTATAACTCATGACGAATAAAATTTTAATTACACTGAAAAATTTAAATTTCATAAGAAATAAATATTAATCCTGGAGAGTGACTTCTGTGGGAAGTTAACTTTCAAATGTCGTCAATCTGCAGGTGCCTGGGGTCTGGGGGGGGGGAGGAGGAGGCCCCCAGTTCTGGCTCCTGGTTTGGAGTGGGGGGTCTCCCCTCCTGAGACTGAGGGTTCAAAGACTCAGATCTCCACCCAGGGAAGAGTCCGCCCTCAGCTCGCTCCCTCTCTCCGATGATAATTGCTTACCTACCACGTCGAGAGATTTTTCTGGGTGCAGCGAAACTGCGGGAAAGGACACACATTGTTCTTGCCCCGGGTCACGTGGAGGCAGACGTTAAATGAATAATCACCAGCTACAGCCCCGTCGGTACCCCTCTGCTGGGCACAAATCCCTGCTTGGTTTTATTATTATTGTTATTTTACTTTTGAAAAATTCAAGGCTAACACACACCTAGAAAGATGCATAACAAACACATAAGCATGCAGGGCAGGGAGGAGTGACAGCGTAGGGGAAGGCATGTGGCCCGGGTCAAGGAAGCTAGCGTGGGCTCCCACACTAGACGCTTGAGGGAGGGAGAGGCCCTGCCTTGAGGACCTTCACAGACCATTTGATGGATGGCTCCGGCTGCCTGGCCAGGGAGAGGGTGTTTGGGGGTAAGGTGGCCTAATATTAGTAACAACATCTCAATACATACTGGCGGTTTATCATGTGCCAGGCGTGATTCTAGGCCCTTGATGGGTATTAGCTCATTTCACCCTGACAGAACCCCACAAGGAGAAAACAGAAACACAGAGAGGTTAATTAACAAGTCCAAAGTCACATAGCTGGTGGAAGGCATGGCCGGGTTACGCTTGAGTCCCCTGGCTTAGAGACCTCTCTGAGTTTCTCTGAAGTGGGACAGCCCAGGTCTTGGCCACAGGTGCCTGGCTTCCAGTGCCCTCGGGAACCTCTACAAACGCGCTCGTGTTTCACATCTGCTGTGTGGCCTCAGTCAAGCCTCTCAGCCTCTCTGAGTTTCACGTTCCTCTTTCGAGACCCAAGGATTAAAAATCCCCACTCTGTGCCTCCGCGGGTTTGTACGGGGCTGGAAAGTGGTGTTGTAATTCTGGTCACAGTGACAAAGCTGATTCTAGCCGTGAGCCACTCTGGCCCGTGTGCTGGTCGGGATACTGCAAGCCACCTCCCTGTGAGGCAGGCCTTATTCCCATCTGATGCTGGGGACACTGACATCTCAGGAGGAGCCTGAGGAGGGCGAGGTGATTAGAGAAGCTGCCTGTGGGCAGTGGTGGGGGTGGTGGGGTATTGTTCCAGGCAAGGGAGTTGAGGGCAGGATTTGGGACCTGCTCCAGGAGGGCTCTGACATGAGCAGAGGCAAGGAGAACGATGTGTGCATGTTGTGTTGGGGGAAGGGGAGGGCAGGCTGGGTTCTGAGCTGCCCACCTCAGCTGCTTCCCCATTCCACAGATGCTAAAGTTGAGGCCACCCTGAGCTGGGGCTACGGAGCTGGGTCTGGGTCTGGGTTGCACCTGGGTAGAGGAGGGGGGCAGTGGGGGTAGGATCTCGGACTTGGGCCTGGCAAGCAAAGTCCTTGGCTCTTGAACCCGAGACCAAGGCTGAAGGGGGTGGCTGGGCCTGGTGCCAGCTTGGGGCGGTGCAGTGGGGGCCTGAGGGCCTTGTCCTGCAGCCGTCAGTGATATGGTGGGCTAGAACCGCCATGGCTCACATGTGAGAGAGCCCAGAGGAGGCTGGGGCCCCGAGTCTAATTTGCCCCTTTATGACCCTCCATGGAGGTAGGTGACAGACACTTACAGCTCTCCAGGGACTAAACAGACCAGGTCCCCCTTAAGTATTGGGAAATACTCTGAGTCCTTATTTGGCTGGCCCGGGACCCCGAATGGGGGTACTTTAGGAGGGAGGTGGGGAATCCACCCTGTGTGGCAAAAACTCAGGAATGCTTCACCCTTTCCCCCAGGCCCAGACACACGTGTACAGATATTCACATATTCAGACATGGACGTGCACGCTGACACGCGTGTGCACATAGCTGTGTGTGCTCGCGCAGACACGCATACACACGGGTGCTGGTACACAGGCGCCCACACAACCACAGATAGATTCCCAGGTATCCGTGGATCTTCGGGTGCCCCCTCCCGACAGCATTCCGCTGATGGAATGCTGTAATATTTTTCTATTAAATGTTGCATTTGTTGTGCCTTTTAGTAGCTCCCCTCATTAAAAATGATATTATCCCCATAAATAAGCCGGCTCCTGAGAAGAGTGCCCGACTCCATTTCTCTTCCTAATTGAGACACTTAGCTTTGATTTGCTCGTTGGCACGTACCGAGCGGATTAATTTTCAATTAATGCTCATGGGCGGGTGGCTGCAGGCAGTGTGGGCTTGCAGCCCAGTGGCCTGGGAGCAGGGGCAGGTGGGAAGGAGCAGGGACAGGAGGACCCAGAGAGGGTGTCTTTATGTTTCCTGGCCGTGTGAAAGAGAGCACTGGGGACTCCCTGGAGCTTCGTGGTTTTGTTCTTTGTGGGAGAGTGGGCCCTGGAGGGCCCTCTCTGGTGGGAAGCACCTTCTTCTCTTACTAAGCGCTATGGGCTCAAAGTTTATGTCTCCTCCCCCCCAACCCCCTCCCACCCATTCCTATGTTGAAGCCCTAACTCCCCATGTGATGGTATTTGGAGATGGGTCCTGCTCATCCTCAGAGACCTACCCCTGGTCATTGACTTTCTAGGCAAATGCTGGGGAGGTGTTAGGGCTCCAAGGGTAAGTGGGTAGACAGGCCAGCTGACCTGGGTTCAAATCCTGGTTCTTCTGGTTAGCTCATGACCCGATCAGGTTATTCCATCTCCCTAGGCCTCAGTTTCCTCTGTAAACAAGGGTGATAATAAGAGTACTTCTTTCTTTTTTTTATTAAAAAAATTATTTATTTTTGAGAGAGACAGAGGCAGGGCATGAGCGGGAGAGGGGCAGAGAGAGAGGGAGACACAGAATCCGAAGCAGGCTCCAGGCTCTGAGCTGTCAGCACAGAGCCTGATGCGGGGCTCGAACTCATGATCTGCGAGATTGTGACCCGAGCGGAAGTCGGCCGCTCAACTGACTGAGCCACCGGGGCGCCCCAAGAGTACTTACTTCATAGGCGTTGTTAAAAAAAAAAATTTCGAGGGGCGCCTGGGTGGCGCAGTCGGTTAAGCGTCCGACTTCAGTCAGGTCACGATCTCGCGGTCCGTGAGTTCGAGCCCCGCGTCGGGCTCTGGGCTGATGGCTCAGAGCCTGGAGCCTGCTTCCGATTCTGTGTCTCCCTCTCTCTCTGCCCCTCCCCCGTTCATGCTCTGTCTCTCTCTGTCCCAAAAATAAATAAACGTTGAAAAAAAAAAATTAAAAAAAAAAAATTCGACCAAGTGAATTTGAGCATCTCATTGGCTCTGTTAAGTGATTCATGAATTAGGAAAGGATTGTTTCAGGCAAGGTCACCTGCACTTAGGTGGAAGAAGGGCAAAGGTTCTCATTAAGTGGATTACTTCATCTTTGGGGGGTAGAGAGGGCCTATGTATGTGGAGATTGCCTCCTTGGTGCTGATCACAAAATTCCCAACTGACTGGTTAAGCCTTACATTTCTGGGGGAGGCTGAAACCGCGATTATGTTAGATATTAAGCCCCAGGTTTGATGGCTTGGCCTATGTGATGCCATTTTAAGCCTGTGGTTTTCTTTTCCTCTTTTTTTTTTTTTTTAATTAAAGATTTTATTTTTAAGCAATCTCTACACCCAACATGGGGCTCGAACTCACAACCCCGAGATCAAGAGTCACATGCTCCACCGACTGAGCCAGCCAGGCGCCCCAAGCCTGTGGCTTTCTTTTCAACAGGGTGTTGTGCCAGTTAGATGAGAGAAAGCATTTATACTTGGCACTCAAAGTATGGTGCCTAGACTGGAAGCGTCGGTATCTCCTGGGTGCTTATTAGAAATGCAGAATCTCAGGCCCCACCCCAGACCCGCTGCACTCGAATCGGCATTTCAACACGATGCCCAGAGGTCCCTTGGTGCCCAGCCAAGTTTGAGAGGCTCCGATTTAGCATGACTCTTGGCACAAAGTAAGCACTTCCAAGTGGCAGTCGTCATGATTATTAGTCTAATAAGAATCCCTTACACGAAGGCAGATTCTGGTGCCGGAGAGAAGCCCTGGGGCTCACATTCTGGCTCTGTGGATGCGCAGTGGGTGCCCACTTCAGCTTTGGCACTGGCCTCACGGGTCTCCACCTGTAAACGCGGAGATCAGGACGCCACCTCCCGGAACAGATCGGAGAGCTCAATGAGATTAAGCAGAAGGTAGCTCCGGGAGTTGTGCAAGGTGATTCTGAGATTGCGAAGCTCCAAAAGCATTTTTGCGCATGTTTTATTTGCTCTTCCTTTGTCCTTTAATTTACTCTTCCATTGTTCGCATTTTAAACGTGAGCCATGGAGGCGTTTCAAACCAAGTGATGAGTCCAAGCTCATTTGGTGAGTCAGCCGCACAACTGGGTCTGGTCCCAGGACTGGTGGGCGTGAGCAGCGCCAGACCTCAGGGAGTTCCTAGAGCAGTGGGATCAGGCCATGGCCCCCCCCTCCAGCCACTGAAACCCTCCGGGTGCCTATCTCTCTCTGGATTGTGCTGTTGGCCGGTTTCTCCTTTTTTGTGTGTGTTGGGAGTGGAGGTGGCTGCAGATCGGGGAGGGTGGGTGACAGGAAAGATGGGGCAGCTCTGGGATCTGACGGTTAATTAAAATGTCCTCATGGGTGATCAATCCACAGTCAATGGCTTGAATCCACAATGACCCAGCTTCTTTCTGGCTGAGCACGTGGCCTTCCTGGTGGTGCTGGCAGGAGGCCCTGCTGTCTTCCTTCTGGTCCTTGGAGGCCCGGGACGGGATGTGCTGTCGATGCTGCCTCCAAAATATTCCCATCTTGTTTCCATAATAGCTTCTGTCACTGCTCTTGACAGGCCAGCCATTAAGTCTTTGGCAAAATTGTAAGAATTATTAACATATGAGGTTTTATATTATTTGACAGCTGTCGGCTCCTTTGGAATCCACATCACCCTGTCCCCTCTCTCCCCTCCCACCCTCTCCCTTGGCGTCACCCCTCTTGGCCCAGAAGGATGGGAGGGGCCTCCCAATCACTGGGGAACCAGGGGGAGACAAGCCCATGTCAAACTTCACTCACAATCGCTCCTGCGCATCTGTGGGATGTTCCCTGGGGTCTCGCACACCACATCTCTGGCCCTAACCTGGATCATTCCTCAGCATGGACCCTCCTCATCCACACCCCTGGCTTCGATGGCTTCAGTGACGACTCACCACCCTCTACTTACCTCCCAACTGTGCCCCAGACCCAAGTGCCTATCTGTTTCCTGGACATCTCCCTGATGCTTCAAAGACTCCATCCTGGCTCTGCCTCTTGAGTTTTCCATTTAGGTCCTTCCTCCACCATCCACCTGTCTTCTAGGCCAGAAATCCGAGGGTCACCCCAGTCTCTTCTGCCTCCCACACCCTCACAAGTCTCAGGTCTCCAAGCCCTGTCCATTCTGCTTCCTAAAGGCCTCTTGACTCTCCCCTCCCCTCCCTTTGCCCTTGTCTGGGTCTTGGCCTCTGCTCCTGGGCCACCATACCTGCTTCCTCGCTGGTCGGTGCCCAGACCCCTCGGGCTTTCCGGGTAGTGCATGCCTGCCCTGCTTCCAAAAGCCTGCAGCGTTTCCCTGGAGCCCTCCCTGCTTTTCAGGTCCCCTCTTGGTCGGTTGCTGAGGGGAGTTGCTGCATAAATGCCCCCGCTCCTACCCCTGTGGGTGGGATAATTGAGGTCCAGGGTCTACACAGGTCCCCGAGGTCACCAGAATGAAGCTCCACTGTAGTAACTGGCTTGCTGAAGGCACAAGTCTCATCTTCCTCCCTCCCCTGCCTCCCTCCCCAACTCCCCTGCTGGGTTTCTGGGATGCCTCCCAAAGAAACTGCTTGCACTCAAATCCTTGTCTCAGAGTTGGCTTCTAGGGAGCCCAAACCAAGACGGGACTCATGATTTGTCCATCCTGCACATCCCAGGGTGACCCTTGGGCTATGCACATCTGATTCTTTCTCTCCCTCCTTAAGATTACACGCTGTGGCTTTTATTCCTCCACACTGCTGCAGCGAAAGGAGGTCTTTGGAAACCTGAATGTATACAGCATTTGGGGACTGCTGCTTACGTTTCCAAAGCAGTTGCCACAGGCTTCAGATAGTATGCTTTTTTGGTGCCATCATTAGATAAAGTTATGCTTTTACACAGCTATTAAATAATACAGACATAGGGCCATCAGTGTTAAAGAGAACCACGTTCTCAAATATCAAAATAACATCACGAAGCTATCCTTACTAAAACTTGAGTTGGTTAGCACAAGAATTAACCAGGTAACGGAGATGGGCAAAATCGGTTCCTCCTAAATGCTAAACGTGGCATTTCAAATTAGTGTAGACATGGAGGCAGAGAATTAGTTAATCGTGGGGGGAAAACGCAGACACCTACTTCATGCAAATTCCCGATAGATAGAAATGTGAATATAAAAAAAATGAAATCATGAGAGATCTAGAGGAAACAAAGGTGATCATCTCCAGATGCGGTGGGCCTTCCCAGGGAGACAAGGGAAGAAGCCACAGGCAGGATGGTGAGAACCGCTGGGATGAACAAAGAATCCCGAAGTCAAAAAGCAGACCAGGTGGGAAACTCTACTGGCAGCATGCACTATAGAAGGAAAAGAAGAAATTGAGTAGGGTTTGGTCAAATCAATCTCCATTTTTTTTTGCTCCTGACACCTAGTTTAAAAAAAAAAAAGTCAGCCAAAGCTGGAACAAATCCTGGAAAGGTGAACCTTTGGTCGTCCGCTCATGAAAGCGCTTACCCTGGCGATCAGGAAGTTCTTCCTGGTGTTCACCCTGCATCCTTCTTGCTTCGGTGGGAGCTTTTCTATGCTTTAGGCCTCAGGGGAGAGGGAGGGCCTTTTCTTGAAGTGACTCCAGATACTGTGTGTGGTTCCCAGGGCGTCCAGGCCAAGAAGCTTCGGGAATTCATGCCTTGCCACATACCAGGTCTGGGAGGTTCCGGCTTCTTAGAAGTTCTCCTGGGTCTTCATCCTGGATCCAGAGCTGGCCTTCCCCTCATGCTGGCTTCCTCCCTGTCCCCATCTCCTTCCGGAGCCCACTGGGATCCTACCTGGAGCTTGTCCTGAGACCCATTCTGAACCGCATCTGGATCCCGGTCTCGAGCCATCTCTGACCCCCAGCGCACCCATCCGGGGCTGTGGCTGGAGCCCCCATGGCCAGATCCTGTCGGGCTGAGCTGCTGCTCTGAGCCAGGCCGGCTGTGCAGGGAACAGATGGGCTCCCCGTGGACGTGGCAGCGGCACAGAAGTTAATCCACTTTTATCTCGTTATGGTGACAGCCACCCTGTTAAATGGAATGGACTATCGATTCGGGGCTCACTTCCAGCCCGAGGATTTTCCATCACAGGCCTGAGTAGAATAGGAGAAAAGCAACACTTATTAACTCGGATGCCAGTCAGGGGAGCTGGGGGTGGGGGGGGGGTAGGGGCTGGGCAGGCACAGGCGCGAGGGGCGCCGGGGATCGGGGCTCAGACTTGGGGTGTGGGGGAGCCCCTCCTCGCCTCCTCCCTCAAGGAGGACGGGGAGACGAGGGACGGGTGTGTGCATGCACACGTGTAATGCTGATACGTACACGCACGCACGTGCAACACTGACACACATATGCACCCGCCGTGGACACATGCCTGCACACGTACCCATCATCGACACACATATAGTCCAAGTGTTGACACACAGAAATGCACAGTCCTGACTTACATAAATAAACACTCCCTGCCGACACACATATGCACAACCCTGGCACAGGCTTCCGCGATGCTGGTAGATACACATCGGTACGCATGCTGACACATATTCTGATACATTCTTTTTTTTTTTAATTTTTTTTTAAACATTTATTTATTTTTGAGAAGAGAGAGAGGGAGACACAGAATCTGAAACAGGCTCCAGCCTCCGAGCGGTCAGCACAGAGACCGACGCGGGGCTCGAACTCACAGACCGCGAGATCATGACCTGAGCTGAAGTCGGCCGCTTTACCGACTGAGCCACCCAGGTGCCCCAATACATTCTTTAAAAAAAAAATGTTTTTAATGTTTATTTTTTTGAGAGAGACAGAGACAGAGCTTGAGCGGGGGAGGGGCAGAGAGAGAGGGAGACACGGAATCTGAAGCAGGCTCCAGGCCCTGAGCTGTCAGCCCAGAGCCCGACGCGGGGCTTGAACCATGAGCGGAAGCAAGTGGCTTCCCATGAACGCGGGGCTTGAACCCACGAATGGAAGCGAGATCATGACCTGAACGGAAGTCAGTGGCTTAACCGACTGAGCCCCCCAAGTGCCCCTATACTGATACATTCTTGCTCATGGTGTTGACACACGCCTAACACTGATACACACACAAACGCTGGCTCGCTGACCCACATTCTACAGACACACCTACTACCAACCAGCAGTCACATCCAAGGGACACATACGTGCCCTGCTGGTAGCCTAATACAGACAGAAACACAGTGGCGGTGCTGGCGTAAATATCGTCTCCCACTGACACACAAATTAACGACGCACATGTATATGACACGTATACACCTATACACAATATTCACACATACACACACTCACACTCATGAGTTCGCTGACGGTTCCCTTTGTTGAGGCTCCTGGGCATTATGGAACACTTTTCCAGCTATTGTTTTGATCAGGTGCTGGGCTGAACGGTAGAGTGAGACCTGGTGCCCGCCCTCAAGCAGCTTTGCCTGGAGCGGGGAGATGTACCCACAAACAGACCACACAACACCCATAGTAATTACAGCTGCCTCATATATTGTACTTGTATATGGCCCTTACCGTGGTAAGTACTTTACATGTATAAACTTAAAGTGTTTATAACAGCCTTTGGAGGTAAGTACTATTATTAGCTTCAGTTTATGAGGGACTTGGGCACAGAGAGGCTAAGTGACATGCCCGAGGTCACACAGCTCTGGAGCAGTAGAGCTGGGATTTGAACTCAGGCCATCAGGCTCTCAAGCATGTGTAACCTGTGTGTGTGTGTTGTTTCCTTGCATCCGAATCTGACCAGAAAAAAGCCCCCCAGACCAAAACATGGGCCACCCTCATCGTAGACCCAGACCTATCTGCACACAGACACATACCCACGGTACCATCATGGCCCATTTGGAATGACCTGCACCCACCTCCTGGGAAGGCTGCGTGCAGGGAGGGTGCAGGCCGAGGACCTCACAGTGGCCTGCCTCTGCGGGGAGGGGCAGTTCATGTTGGAAAAGGCCCTGGAGAGGAGGGGTGTGGGGCTGTGGGGTGGCGTGGGGGTGTGCTTTTCCAGCTGTCTTGTCTCCGGTCTGTTGTCCCGGGGCCTCTTCCTCTACCTGTTTCCTAATTCCCTTTGCTGGCACTAGCAATGGCTGTTTTATGCAGCTGGGATCTCTCAGGACCAGGGCTGGAGCGGTGTGGGGTGGGGGCGGGGGCGGGGGCGGGGGCGGGGATGCTGCTAGGCGGCAGAACCGGTTTTCTCAAACGGGATGGGGAAGGTGAGTCACTAAGCAGTTCAGCTGTGAGCTGGGCCTGGAGGCCTTGCTCCTTGGGACAAGTTCTGGAAAGGTATTTTGGGCTGCAGCCAAGTGACCAGGAGCCTGGAGCTGCGCTGACCATGTGCAGTCCCTGTTTAGGACCGACTACTTTGGTTTGAGCCACCCCTCTGGGCAGGTCCCTTAGTCCTCAGTTTCCTCGTCTGAACCTAAGATTCACATGTTGAAGCCTTCTGGTGTGATGGTATTTGGAGGAGGGGGATTAGGTTCAGATGAGCTCATGAGGCCAGGAGCCCCATGATGGGGTCAGAGCCCTTTGTAAGAGGAGACGCTGTAAGGAGTCTTGCTCTTTTGGTGTCCCCCTCCCCCGTCCCCTCCCAGCATGCAGAGGAGGTCGTGTTAGCACACAGACAGATGGTGGCCGTCTACCAGCCAGGAAGAGGACTGTCACCAGTACCCCACCATGCTGGCCTCCAGCCACCAGACCTGTGGGAAGATAAATTTCTATTGCTTCAGCCCCCTCAGTCTGTGATATTTTGCTATGGAAGCCTGAGCTGACTATGACAGGGCTTCAGGGAGGTCTGCTGGCGAAGGCTGGTCTGAGGCCGGCACCGAGAGCTGGCTCTCTCAAGGACCACACTGCAGCCGGGGCTTGCCTTGTGTCTCCTTTCTTGCCCAACTGTCCCACCTCAGCCCAGCTGTCCCCCCACCTCAGCCCAGCTGTCCCCCCACCTCAGCCCAGCCGTCCCTCTAACTCAACCCAGCTCTATCTCAGCTCAGCTGTCCCCCCACTTCAGCCCAGCTGTCCCTCCCGACCTCAGGTCAGCTGTCCCCTCATCTCGGTCTAGCTGTTCCAACTGCTCTCCCAGTATAGGCCTAGCGATTCCCCAACGTTAGTCAAGATGACCTTCCCAGATCAACCCAGCTGCTTCCCAATACGAGCTTAGTTGTTCTTTCGCATCTGCTGTCTGTTCCCTTAGATCAGTCCAGATGTTTCCCATGTCACCCAGCTGTTGTACCTTATCAGACCAGTGGCTCTGCCCTCACATCAGGCCAGGTGCCCCACCCCATCTGCTCGGCCGTTCTCCCCCAACATCATCCCAGCTATTTCTCCTCGGGTCAGCCCAACTGTCCCCTTCCACTTCTGTCCCCCCACCTTTCCCTCGTCACATCAGCCCAGCCGTCCCCCTCCCCTCGCCCTCGCATCAACTGGTTCTCTCCTTATATCAGTTCAGTGGTTCTCTTTTCTGGGCACCTTCTCAGGGAGTGGAAGGGATATGTTGAGTTTCCCCAGGGCGGCTTCTCTGGTCTTGCTAGAGGGGTTCCCTATGGGGCTCCAACTTCCCTCACCCCATGGGAAGCAGGGGCAGGGCATGAGGCGTCTAATCCTGGGCTCATACCTACTCTTCATGAGAATGGAAAGGGTGGGGAGAAGGACGTACTTGAGACTGGAGGAAGTAGAACTCATGTATTCCCTACCTCCCCCCCATTGACAGGAGGGACCCCTACATCATCGCCAACCCCTCCCAGAGACGGGTGGGGTACCTGGCCTTACACCACCTCCAGAGAGGCAGGGGGAACCCCAGGCGTTCCACGGTCACCCCGGCTCCAGATAGGAGAGACACCCCCTCAATCATCCCCTTCCCCAGAGATGAGAACAACCTCTGGAATCATCTTCCCCACCCTAATCTGAACCCCTGGAGGAGAGAAGACAGATCCTGATTAAATATGCAAATTCAAACAGATGGTGGAGCCGTGATGGGCGGGCTGTCAGGGGAGCATGTCACCATGTGATGTGTGTGCCTTTGTGTAAATGTGTGTCTGTGCAATGAGTGTGGAGGACACTGCATGGGGGGGGGGAGTCTGGGAGGGCGGCGCCGCCTCTGGCCAAGGGCGCTGGATTGTGTGGGGTGGGGATTCCGCGGGAGGGGAAGAGAGTGCAATGACTTTCCACCGTGGGCCAGCCTGGGACCTCCCTGTCTCCAGCTCTCCAGGTCTCTCCAAACCAGGATGCTAATTCCACCAGGTCCAGGCTGGGACGGGAGGGGATTCGTCAGTATAATCTGCACCTGTATCTCTGCTCTTGCCATCGGCCAAACAATAAAAGACACAATATTTACACAACTTACTGGGGGAAGCAATATTGGGCCATTGATTTTGTGTCCCTCTGATTTTCACGGTCTAAACCTTAATGGTTTTTAATCATAAAATATTAGCGCCGCAGGGTACTTAGCACCGGTGCCTTGCTGGTGAGGGATGGCACCCTGCCCCCTCCCCAGCTCCAAGGAGAGCGTCCCATGGAGGAGGGGCCAATACCTCACTCACTCACACACACACACACACACACACACACACACACACGCAGGGCAGCGGAGCCTTCAGGAACCTGCTGTGGAATTGGTCCAGGTCCAGGAACAGTCAGGGAGCCCCTAAGAACAGGGCACTCTAGGATCTGTCCCCCCATTTCTGGAGACAGAGCAGGCTTGAGGAAATCAACGGATTCGCAAAAAGTGGAGATTTGCCTTCATCAAGAGTGTTTAAGATACAATCTTTTATTCTTGCCTTTTCCTTCCCCCAATACACCCTCACCCTCGCTCAGTCTGGGGACTCCTATCCACCCATTAAAATCTCCTAAGTGGAGTGGGACCAGTTTGCATTCATTTCTGTATCTTCAGCTCTTGGCCCAGGGCTCAGTATTGGTTGAATGAATGAATGAGTGAGTGAGTGAATGTAACTCATTCATTCATTCATTCAATAAATATTTACTGATTATCTACTCTGTGTCTGGTCTCAGAGATGCATCTGAGTTGGGTCCTGCCCTCACCATGGCAAATACTATCAGGTGGTGCTGGGAGGCCCCAGGTGCTGGGGGGGTGGGCTCAGGAAAGAGAGCCTGGGGAGTGAGACGGAATGCGTTTTTCAGCAGGGGGGTTGACACGCATCAATAAAGTTCAGCCTCCCAACAAAGATGCAGACTCTGAGCCCATCTCAGCTCAGCCCTGTCTTGTCCCGTCAGGGAGGACTTCTAGGTGGGGCTTCCCCGGAGAGTGAGGTTTGACTGTTGTGTGTGATGTGTGCACGTGCACGTGCGTGTGCACGCGTGTGTGAGTGTGCGTATGTGTGCAGGAAGCCCTGCCGGGGAGAGGCCAGTGCAGAGGAAGAGGTGGGTGGGTGTGGTTGTTGCTGTTGTTTATTTTTTCAGAAAGTGAGCACACTGTCCACCCCACCCTGCAACTCCCCTCCTCAGTGCCTGCGGGGAAGTCGATAGCAATGGATTAAACAGCGAGGAGAAGGCTGAGAGCACAATTGGAAGAAAGATAAAGATAATTAAAACTAATTCCAACTGCTCCCAGAGAAATCAATTTCATAACTTCGGTGCGTCCCTAAACTTGTTCCTGAGGTGCAACAGGACGTCTGAGAGCACAGAGCAGGCGCTGGGTATGTGGTGTGAGGACACAAGTGTGCATGGATGTGCAGGTGTATGCATGTGGCTTCCTGTGGGTGTGCCCATGTGGCTTCATGCACAGGTGTGCATGCTTGCACGTACACCTGTGTGTGCTTTGTGTATGTGGGGGCACACGCAAGTGTATGAGGCAGCAATTCCTTTGAGTCTCCGTGGGACACCAGCTCATGGCTTCACCCAATCCAGTGTGCAAGGGGCAAGAGAGTAGGGTGGCCGAGTGGGCTTAGGCCGCCTCTCCTGCACCCAGATCCTTCCTCTTGCTTGCTGCAGAGGCCTCCTAGCTAGTCCAACTCCCCTATATACATACAGGGAAACTGAGGCCCAGAGAGTGGAGCCTTGCGCTGGTTCACACAGCAAGTAGGAAGCTTAACCGGGTCCAGGATTATTCTGGTCTCCTGGGTTTCCTCTACTTTAGGGACTTCACTGGCCACTTGGGTGAGGACAGCGAGGGATGGAGGGGGTGGTACATCTGACCTCATATGGCTGGAGCTCCCGTGTGAACAGCCCTTAAGTTACTCACTTATTCTTCGTCCATGAACTGAGCACCTACTGTATGTCAGGCCCTGGGGGTTCTCTAGCTTGGCTGAGGGCTGGGGGTTGGTCACAGGTGCCTCTGGGAGAGGCTGGGTCCTCTGGAGGAGAGGAGTGCCGGATGGTGGCCTCTCTATGCCCCTCACCAGGCAGCCTCTGAAGCAGAGCCCAGGACAGAGCACTCCTAGGAACCATGGGCTGCCAAAGGGTCCACCTTTGGCTCTGTTGGCATCGCTGTCACAGCCGGTGACTTCTCACAGAGACCTCATGGCTCGTCCCTCATGTGACTGCCTGGTGAGTGGGCCAGGCTAGGGCTCACCCCCCCCAACCCCCGCCCTGTGGTGAGCTTGCCAGGAGGAGGGCAAGGGGGAGGACAGGTCTGTTATGTCTCTGGGCTGCCCAGGACCTGGCACAGACCCTGGCACACAGCGGGCGCCCCTCCAGCACAGGACTGGAACGTTAGTGAACGTCTGAGATATTGAAGTGAGCCAGAAAAAATGAAGCCAAGAAGACTGTTCACATCCAGGTGTGGGTATCAGTTACTCTACATGAATGGTTCCCTCTACCTGCCTGTCCTCGTGTCCTCGTTAGTAAAATGGAGCATATTATCCACATGGCAGCTGCTGTGAGTCTCGGAGGAGGTGATGTACAACACGTGTCCAGCACATAGCTTGTGGGTCCACACCTTCTTGTGGGTCCTGGGTTTCCTAGAGGGGTTTGCCCAGTGAGCAAGGAGCCAAGAAATAGCTCATGGCCACATAGATGCCTGGAAGCAGGGGAGTGGATGAGATCTCTTGCAGCGCCTCCAGGGCAAGGAGTCTGGGCACATTTATCCATCCTTCCGTGGTGGGCTTGGGAGGGAAGGACCCCTGGGACTCCCAGGTCAGGCACCAGTTCCTGCAGTTCCCCATCTCACCTCTAGATGGCAGCATTGGCGAGCAGGAGCCGAGTGGGAGAGGACGGGAGGGGGCTGGGCCAGGCGGGATGGGCTAAGGCAGGCTACCCGGCTCTCCAGTCCCCAGGCCCCCGCACCTCCCCACTGTCTGTGAGCAGAACACGGAGGGGCACGGGGTAGGGGAGGCGAGCTCTTGAGAATTCTTGGACTGGGGAGGAAGACTTGTCCCTTCTCTTCTCGAGACAGCTCCTCTGGGAGTTTAAGATTTCCAGCTCTGGGGTATGGGCATCCAAGCAGGACAGGAATGGCTGCAACCTCTTTTCTCAAAGATCCTTCTACCCTTAGGAGTGGGGCCTTCAGAGGTGTAGGTGGGAGGAGGTCTCTGGCAGAAGGGCAGGGGGCACCCATGCAAGCGGGAGATGCCTAGCAGCTCCCGCATGTGCCGTAATGGGACCAGGGCTGAGCGCTGGAAACCCATCCTTTCTGCCCCACGTTTCTTGGCGTCCCCTCCTCACTCTCTCCCTTTACCCAGGAAGCCTGCGAGGAGCAGATGGGAACTGTCAGCAGCTCATTAGGGTTACAGATGGGGAGCTGGGAGTGAAAGAGCGAGGAAGGGAGTTGGAGGGGTAGACTTGCTGGCCAGGCCCCTTGCGGAGCCCCAGGCCTGGCCTGGCAGGGGTGGCCATGGCCCCATATTCCCTTCTCAGCCCCTCCCAGCCCCAGGGGAAGTCCGGGGGTTCTCCAGGCAGCTGTATCTGGAAGTAACATGGATGTGAGGGTGGGGGCTGAGGAGCCGCAGGCCTCCTGGCCTGGAGAGAGCTGGATGGAAGTGTCCCTCCTCACTCCTGCCATCCCACCACGTCTCTGGACTTCCCAGGGTTGGGGGCCGGAGGCACCCCCAGATCACAGGGGAGAGGGGACCAAGGGCCATCCTCAGCCAGTGGGTGCTCTGGGGAGACAGCAGTGGGTGAGTCTAGACTATGGGGCTCTGAGTTGCTTGTGAGCTCCAGTATGCTGGGGTGGGGGGCAATTACTTAAAGATAGAGAACGTTCAAGGGATAGGTGCCACCAGCATCTTGGCCACGAACAGTGAAGCGCCTGGGCAGAGGGTAGCAGCCAGGGCCAGGACCCAGGAGGCCCGGGTATGGGCATCTGTCTGGTCTGCTCCTGATTCCTGGTGGCCCTTTTTCTCAGCCTTAATTTCACCATTTGGTAAATAACAACAACAACAACAACAACAACAACAACAACAATAAATAATGGCTCCCATTCACTTACACAGGACACAGGACACAGCATTTTACATATATTATTTTATTTAATACTCATAACCAGCCTATAGATACTTGGAGGGGGCAAATGACTTGACCAAGGTAATACACAAAGAAGCAAGAACTCAGACCAGGGGGCACCAGCTCTTTCCCCATGTCTTCCAGGAGGCTTAGGAGTGGGTGACTGAGGAGGGGGGAGGTCATTTTAAGGTTCCACATTTAGCCAACGAAAGTACAGGAAGCCCGATGACATTTAAATATGAAATAAATTTCTAAGTGTGAGTATACTCCATGCAAAATTTGGGACATACCTATACCTCAAAATTATTTGTTGTTTATCTGGCAACCCTGGTCAATATAATGCATTTTATTGTGCACTTACTAACTGCCAGGCAGTGAAAGTCCGGGTGGAAGAGAGCAGAGGTCTATGTGGGTCATGCCCAGGTTTTACTCACTGTTAGGGATGCCTCTTTGGGCTCTGTTTCCTCGTCTATAAAATGAAGAAGAACCCCTTCCTCCTTCCTCCGAAGGATGACGGGAGCATCCAGTGCCTCAAGGGATGTGGGTGGCTTTGCAGAATCCAGAGAACTTTGCCAAGATGAGCCCTGGTCTGGTTCGTAGTGGATGCCAGCCTGTCCCCAGGCCCCTCCCCATCTCCTGGGCATCCGTCAGTGAGCCCCCCTGCCCACCTCTATCCATAGCTCTGCAGATGCCGATGAGGAGGGGGCTGCGTCTACGCTAGAGCCCAGCAGTGCTTCTCAGGAAATCGGTGGTCTCTTAACCTCTTGGGGAGGTGCCCTGGCCAGCAATGGGCCTGAAGGGCCTGTGTCTGCACCGCAATGCCACCACTGTCTAGCCCGGGAAGCATCTGGCCCCTCAGAGTCTCAGTTTCAGGATCTCCATCTCACCGGCCAGGGGGAGAGTGCAAAGAAATGGCAGAGTGTGGATGCCCAGGACGTGCTGGCCCTGCCCCACCGCTGGCTGTGTCTTGTGGCCAGGGACACACATCGTGTCACTGCCCTGGCCAGTTCACTTAAAAAGACCACGTCATGACGATCGTCTGCCATAGGTGGATGATTGGGTGGATAGCCGTGGTTTCCCAGTGGCCTGGGCTGAGGTTTGTCTGCTGCTGTAAGGGACAGGGACACTCGGATGCGCTGTCACCGGCACCTTGGCACATGGAGTCACACACGCAGACACACACATTCTGTCAGCACGCTCACGCTTGGCACACCCGCACAGATAAGGGGCTTCTCGATTCAGCTCCTCTTCCACTGTTTGCCTGGGGTTCTCCCTTTGGTCTGTGCACCGTGCTTCCTGGGCACCCACTGCACACTCACCCTGCCTGTCCTGGGATCCTGGTGCCACAGGCTGGGTTACAGGCTTGCACGGGACCACTTGAATTTGGTCTCCAAATTCGCTTACACCCGTGGCACTCATTGTGCAACTTAAGTAATCAGTAAGCCAAAATATTGTGAATGCACAAAAAGTTGATTGTAGAAAAAGTTGATTGTAGAAAAAATGGAAGTTTTCAGAAAGACTCTATCAAGGTGAATTGCTAAAAAAAAAAAAAAATTGCCGTCCCATTAGGTGCGGATAAGCAACTGTAAGATAAGATTGGAAACGAAATTGTAAAAATCTAGAAGATTCAGCACTCACATCACTTCACAAGTGTCTTTTACGCTCATGTGCCACTTTAGAGAAATCGAAATTGGAAATTGAGGATGATGTGTTGGGGGTTTAGTTTACCCAACAAATATGACGCCTCTCCCATCAGCAGACCCACAGGCAAAGGCAAGACTTTGGTCCTGCGCTAAAGAGAATGAAAAAGGCAAAAAACTTACATGCCGTGAGTTGAAATAAAATGTTGGAGCTCCGAAGGTGAGTATTTTTAAAATGATTTCCCCCAGAACCATTGTTTTTGGATTAACCCACCACCCCAAACGAATGGTCTTAGTTTAATCGGAAGGCTTGTATAAAAGGACACGTCTGGACACGTTCACTGCCATACGCGCTTCTAAGCAAATCCACGTGTACACATCCCAACCTCTGCACACGCACACATCCTTGCACACACGCAGATATGCAAAGGCACGTACACTCAGCCAAACAGTATACTTGCGCACAGACCCATGTGTGCACACGCTCTCACACCCCCAGGCTCCAGTGGACACACGGATGCTCACACATAGTGAGTCACAGGCACACTCCCTCAGTTGGTAGCTCACGCATACCTGGGCACACGCGTGCATATGCACACAAGCTGAACCTTTTTTTTTTTTTTTTTTCCTTTTGCAGAACGGTCAAGGCAATAAGCAGAGGTTGGTTTTTTAATCAGAAATTCACACTTGTGAGTTTTTCTCCACTTGGCCCAGTGGGAGGTTGTGGAGGAAGGTGGAGGGAGCGTGGGGAGGGAACTGGTGGGAGGAGGCAGGCCTCCAGGCTAGATTCTTTAAGCTGGCACCTGGCTGGGGAGACATGTGGCCATGCAGGTGAGCTAGACTCCAGCTGCATTGTCCAGTGCCCTGCTCCCCTTTTATGTAAAATATAGCCAGGACCACCTCAGAAGGTGGCCTTTCTGGAGCTCCAGGGGGGAGGTGGGGGCAGCGACTCCAAATGAAAAAGGGCAGTGGGCTTCCTGGGGATCTAGGGCTGGAAAGGTCTGTTTAGTCCAGGTTGTTGCCAGAGGTAGGGACATTCCACTGGGGAGTTCTCTGGTCTGGGGCTTCCCCAAGCTGGCCTCAGGGGCACCACCTCAGACCGCCTGCATCTCTGGGCGTTGGGCTAAAGAATCTGCATTTTAAAAGTTCCTTAGGTAATTCTGCTGAGCAGTAAGGTTTGGAACCAACCCCTGATGGGAGCATATCCCGCTGCAATAGAAAGACTTCCCTCTGGAGACCCCCAGGGACACACTGTCTCCTGGTACCTTCGGAATCCTGTGTGATCTTGGCCAGGAGTGGGGAGATTTCTAAGACAGGGTAGAGTGTCCCAGAACTCTGGGAGCTGGAAGGAAACTCATGCATGGGCCTTCTATTTTCATAAAAGGGGATACAGAGAACCAGAGGAAAAAGGACTTGCCCAAGGCCATTCAGGGAATCAGTGGATTGGTGGGATTTGAACCTGGACCATCTGGTTCCAAAGCTCATTTTGTGTTATCAGTCAGCATAGGCCAGGCTGTGCTGCCATAACAAATAACGCCCAAGTCTCCGTGGCTAAAAAAACAAAAACAAAGACCAAATTTCTCATTTCTGCGATATGTCCAGGAAGGGTCAACAGAGCCTGTCTTCATCATCACTCTGTTCTTAGCTGGTCAACAGGGCCGCTGCCATCTTGGATTTTGCCAGTAGCTGGGCTGAGGGAAGAAAGAGAGCCCTGGAGGGCGTGGTGGCACTTAAATGCTCTGGCCCAGGATTGGCCACACCTCTAACAGAAGTGGCCAGAACTAGTTGCCTGCCTCACTTCCAACTCTAAGTACAGTCCTACCCCCTGCCATGAAGGGGGGAGAATAGGAAAAATTTAGTGAACAGCACCTATCACCTATCTACTCTCTCCAACTCCCTGTAACATGGGGCCCAGGAGCTCTGCTGTGTCCCTGGAAGGGATTGCCTAGACTGCTAGCCTGAAACAGCCCTTCTCCTCCCCTCTGTAACCCAGTCCCAGCCTCTCCAGCTTATTTCTGCACCTCCCAGCCTCCCCCCCCCCCCCCCCCCCCCCCGCCTCATCCCCTGTTAGGTCCAGTGGCTCCTTCTATTCATGTTCCAACCTAGGGATTTTAAGTTCCAGTCCTGGCTTTGCCTCTAACCCACTGTCCTGGGTGTTCCAGAGTCTGTCCTTTCTCATCCAGTGGGTCTCAGTTTGCCCATCTGTACACTGGGACTCTGCCTCCGAATCTTGGCCCCTACTGCCTCTTGTGGGAAGTGTTTCTGGAGGCCTTTGCATGTTGAGACAACAGACCTGGGGGAACAGACTTTATTTTTCTTCCTTTCCTGTCCCTGTTTTAGAAGATCCCACATATGTTGGGCCTGAAGGCATCCCACGCGTCCTGGTTGCTGAAGGGGCTGCTGCTTCTGCCAGGAAAATCCCTTCCTGGAAGTGGGGAGCTCTCCCCAGAGAGAGGCCAGGGCAAGCTTGTCCCCTCCCTCCTCTTCATTTCCGTGGGGGTGGGGGCAGCTCCCAGGGCGGCAGGCTGTGGCTGGGCAGAGAATTCTGCCAGCTTCTCTTTGTCTCACCTGGAGATGGCCCAAAAAGTGTGCTTAATGTCTTGACGGATTTAGGTTTGATGTCTGGAAGGACTTCCTGGGAAGAAAAGTTATTGGATGGGAGCGGGGGTGGGGGGTGGGGGGGAGAGATGAAGGACAAGGGAATCTTCTCCATATAGATATAACTTTTAATTAGCCTGTAAACCTTAAACATCTCTCACATTTTAAAAGTCGTTAATGTTACAAAAGTAATACATCCTCACTATAAAAAACAAAATCCAGAAGTTTAAAGAATGCAGAGTGAATATCCTTCCTCCTCCAGGCCCACCCTCCAGGGGCAACTTCAATCAGCAGTGTGGTGTCTATTCTTCCAGACCTTTCCGCATATACATACAGATAAAACCATAAGGTTTTAGAATTTCTTTCCTTTTTTTTTTCTTTTTTGAAATAAATGGAATTGTGTTTTTGCATATAAATACAGTTCTCTCACCCACTCATTCTTCAAGCGTGAACTGAGCCCCTGCCGTGCATCTGGCCCTGTTTTAGGCCCCAGGCTTTGGCACAGACCTCCCTGCCTTAGCATGGCCGAGGCGGGGGCTGCCGCTGGCTCTCGGAGAGGCTGGTGCCTCAGGAGGAGGAGGCCACTCGGCCGTGGGACTGGTTGTCGGTGGCCTCACCGGGGGGGATGTCTGAAGCAGAGAAGGGGGCTGAGAGGCTGGGCCGGCTTCTCCTCAGATGGGTTGGCGGTGTGTGCCGGGACTAGGGTCCAGGCCAGGTGGGGGACGGGGCAGCCAAGGTGTTCCCGGCTCTAACCGTGCAGGACGGAGTCCCCTTCATGGATCCATGAAGCTGGCCACCTAGGGTTGGGGCCACATTTATTGAGCGCCACTGTATACTAAGGCTTTCTTACATGTTACTGGATCCTCTACACTAGCTCTGCTCTTTTTAGAGCTTCCCGAATTAAACGCCACCTCCTTCATGAGGCCTTCCTTCGGGCTTCCTTTCCCCTTCCTTGGGGATGGGTGGGTGTCTTTGTCTTGCTGCTCTGGTCTTTTTGCTCTTCTGTGTACCCCCTTCAGAGCAATGGCCTGCTTGCTGGTCCCCCTCCACCCCGTGACCAGGTTTAAGGCTGTATCCTCGTTTCTAGCACATGGAAGGCACCGGCTGCAGCCTCCCACTGGCCTCGCACAGACTCAGGCCTCTGGGTGGGACCTGGGGTGGGGGTCTCCCCTCCCAAGTCTTTCCTCTCCTTTCTCTCGAAGGGGGGACAACTCTCCCTGCCCTCCCCTACTCTCCATCCGGCCCCACCCATCAGATTCTGCATATCTGAGGGTGGACACAGAACCTTGTGAGAGAGAGTGGTGAGTGTCTGCCCAGCTCAAATACCTTCTCTGACAGGGAGCTCACCACCACTCGCAGAGCCCCTTCCTGTCAGCAAGGAGCTGAAGTCTGTCCCTCAGGGCCTTGGACACCAGCCACCCAGTTTACCTGGCCTTTCACAGATGAAGGAACGGCTTCCCATTCCCTTTGACTTGTTCAGAGTGAATTGAGGAGGGAACCCCGGCTCCTGGGTCCCTCCAAGGGTCCAGGTTCTGACCTCTGGGCCTCACTCGCCCGGGGAGCTTCCTCTGCCTCAGGGGTTCAGTGACTGGGGCCAGGAAGGGGGCGTCTTCCCCCTGCCGGCCTCCCCTCCTCCCCAGACTGTCTCCGTGACGGCCCCTGGGACAGAGCTGACCGGGCCTGGAAAGGCTGCGGTTCGCCCCCGCCCCCCACCTCGCCTCCTCCTTCCCCAGCGCCTCTCATTTTTCCTCTGAAAGGAAAAAATTAATAGAAAATGTAAGTGAGCAATCTCGCGGACGAGGCGGGTTTTCATTATTTGCGGCTGGGGAAGGCAGGCTGGGGCGCGGATCCCAGTGAAGCATGGATTCTGCCAGGAGCCTCGGGAGATAATTGAGCGGCGGCAGCAGAGGCAGCGGCACGGGGCGGGCGCGGGCGCGGGAGCTGTATTATCATTAGAATTTACATGACACATTAGCCAGAAGTGGCAGCGTTCATCTTTCTAACCAAATCCCATTTACCAAATGAGCAGCCGACACTTGTTTTATCAGCTGGCTCTGTTCTCCGAGCGCCTTTCTGCTCAGAGCGCTCCGAGTGGGCTGCTGGCCCTTTGGGCTGGGGAAGGAAAGGCCACCGGCACTTATTAAGCGCCCACTGTGTGCCAGAAACCTTCTTACTTGCTTCTGAATCCTCTTAATAGCCCTGTTGGGGAGGCAGTGTTATTACCCCCATTTTATGGACAGGGAGACTGAGGCTTAGGGAGGTGAGGCTATGCTTTACTTTAGTTGTGCGTTGTTCTAGACCAACGATGATCGTAAACTTAAGAGGCTAGACCTTGAGGCCGGACTTCCTGGGTGCTCTTCCACTTGCTGGCTCTGTGGCCTTGGGCAGGTTACTTAACCTCTCTGGATCCCCCCTTGTCCTCACCTGCCGCACGGTATTAATACCAGTATGTGTATCAGGGCTGTTGTGAAAACCGTATAACCACACCGAAAGCAGAGTGATGAACACAAGTGAACACACAAGTGAGCGGTTGGTGTGATTTAGTTCTTGCTAGGGCTGCGATGGCGGCCCCACCAGATGCGAGGAGTGTGCTAGGCACTCTATGTCCACTCTCACATCGTTTCTTCTGATGAGGGACTCGAGGCTCCGAGAGGCGAACTGGCTTGGCCAAGTTCACCCAGCTCCTGCGGGGTGAAGCTGTTTGCCGAGCTGGAATGGAGTCTCTTTTGATAGCAACACCTGTGTCTTTCTGGCCGTGCCAGCTGCTTTCCGGGCCCCCAAAGTTTTTCCTAAGAGCAAGATAGTGAAAGCCCTTGACAAAGGGCCTCTTTGAGCCCCTCCCCCCAGCCTCGCCTCCTCTCCGCTCCTCCCCTCTGCCCAGAGGCACCTGCGAGGGTGGGGGGGAGGGGGTGTCGGCTCAGTCCTGCTGCTTTTGCCCTCAGGAGTGTCTGCGCTGAGCTTATCACACGTGCAGGGAGGTGGTGAGGGTTAATGGCAGGGAACCCCTGACTGAGCACCTACTATGCGCCTGGCCTGGGGCGAGACAGAGATGAATGAGATGCGGCCTCCAATGACAACACAAAGGGTATCGCTGACAGAACATGATTAATTGCAGAAGGGAGGACAACGGACAGCAGCGGGGCTGGTTTGCAGGTGGGAGAGTCCGGCTCGCTCTGATCCGCGAGCCCGAATCTCAGATGCTGTGAGGCAGGGTTTGTTCATTCATCCCGTGGATAGTTACTGGGTGCCTACTATGTGCCAGGCACTTTTTCTAGGTGCTTGGGGCTCTCCCTGGGGCCTCTGCTCCTGTGGAGTTTAACATTGTAAGCAGATGACAAAGAATAATGATGTAAAACCATAAGCTAATTTCAGATGGCGAATGCTCAGGAGACAATGAAAAAGGCTGATGGGGCTGAGGGGAGGCGTTGTTAGATATTGAGGTCAGAGGAGGCCTCCCAGAGGAGGTGGAAGTGAACAGTGACCTGTATCAGGAGAAGGAGACAGCCATCCGAGGGTCAAGTGTGTTCCAGGCAGAGCAAAGGTTCTGGAGGGAGGGATGAGCTTGGCGGGTCGTACAAATGGGCGAGCAGAGCATGACTAGCAGGGTGGTGCAGGGAGGGAGGCTTGGAAGGATGTGAGGTAGGAACGCAGACCCCGGACCCTGGTGGAGGGAGAGGGGACAGGAGGGGACGGTCGTAGTTTCCAGGTCTCCATGGTGACCCCACGTCTTCTCTGAGTGTTCCTCTCCTCTCCTGGTTGGCCTTGTTGCCTCCCTTTGTCCCCCCATCAATGTCCCTTCCTGTTCCGAGGCCCCGTGGACACAGTGGAGGGGCACAGCTAGCTTCTAGAGCAAGGGGCCTCCCTAATCCCTGCCCATCCCCTGCCTCGCCTCCTGCTGCCCCTCCTGGATGCTGCATTTCTGGCTCTTTCACTTGTCTGTGCCTTTGCCCATGCCGTGCCCTCCATTTGGAACTCCTTTCCCCATTTCCCCTTGGCAAGGGAAGGCTGTCACCCCCAGTCTGCGTCTCTAGGTCCTCATGCTCCCCCTCTGAGGGCACAGGACACAGCACATTAGAATCACCCACTGCCCCCGGGGAGGGAGGGCTTATTCCTAAATATGTCTGTCGAAGAATCAAAGAACGTGCCTCGTTTTTGACTGTGGATCTGAAACTTCCGAGCGTGGCTGGCTGGGGTTGCAGCTCTTGGCCTCCGGGAACTCCCTCAGATTTCCTTCCAGGTGGGAAGGGGCTTTGAGGGGATTTCTCCAGGCGGTTCCCTCCCTCTCCTGTGTGTGTGTTGGGGGGTACCCAACTAGTGACCTAGGCTGGGGGTGGTGCGGCTCCCAGCTCAGGAGTCTATACTTCTGTGCGCCAGGAAATGACTTGGAGATGCTCTGTCAAGCACAAGATACAAATTGCAGGCAGTTTTTAAACGTTTGGAGAGATTGCTTTTTGAGTGGCAACCTGCATCTGTGCATGTCAGGAGGGGGCGGGGCAGGGAATCATTGACTTTTTTTCCATTTTCTCTCCTCCCTGGGACTCAAGGCCCTTCTTAGCCCGGCAGGACCCCACCTAGGCCTGGAATAAGAGGTAGGGGTTGTGGACTGGAGGATTGGGGGATTGACTGGAGGGGGTCCCTAGGTTCAGTCCGTGACCTCCCCCTGCTGGGATCTGGGCGAGGGGCTGGCGGGCCTGGCAGGGAGTCGGCGGACAGACTGGCATATAATAGGCCTACCTGCTGGTGGGCAAAGCCCCCTCCTTCTCTCCCACTCCAAACAAGAGAGGCTCAGGGGCCTGCCTTTCAATGCTTTTCTGCTAGATTGACGTTCAGGGCATAGGTTCGACTACATCGTCTTCTGTCTCAGCCAGCAAATCCCACAGAGGCCCCAGCTTGGCATAGGCGTCCTCATGTTCTAGACCTTCCAGGCCCATAGGCTGGACCTCTGTGTTCTGGTAATGGTGGCTGCTGGGGGTTGGGGAGATCATCTGTGAAGCGGGTGACAGATGCAATTATTCATTTGTGTCTTTGTTCATTCATTCATACCAGAACTTTCTGTGTCTCAGTAACCTAGGAGTGATAGGAGTGAGGTATGAACTCAGGGTTGAAGGGAAGATTTGCATGGGACCGAGCCCTGGTGAGGGCCCTGGGGTGTTTGCTGTTTTCCCCTGTGACCACTGGTCCCCCGCAAGGGGGATTTGGCTGCTGTGATTCCCCAGCCCTGTGACTAACCCAGGGAGGTGGACAGCAGGGCTGAAGCAAGGCTGGGCAGTCCACCAGGGCGAAGGCCACTCGAGCCTTGCTCACCACCAAATCCTAGGTCGAAGCCCAGGGCCCGGCACGTAGTGTTGAATGAGTGGCGTATATAGCTACATACCAGCTACCTCCATGTCTGTCGCCTTGAATTCTCCATCAGAGTCCGGCCAATACTTTTCTTTTTTTTTTTTTTAATTTTTTTTTTTCAACGTTTATTTATTTTTGGGACAGAGAGAGACAGAGCATGAACCGGGGAGGGGCAGAGAGAGAGGGAGACACAGAATCGGAAACAGGCTCCAGGCTCTGAGCCATCAGCCCAGAGCCCGACGCGGGGCTCGAACTCACGGACCGCGAGATCGTGACCTGGCTGAAGTCGGACGCTTAACCGACTGCGCCACCCAGGCGCCCCTGGCCAATACTTTTCAAATGGCAGGTCTATTAAAAGGAGGAGGGGGTGATAGACAGACGAGCTGGTGGGGTGGAGGGAGGCTTGTGTTTCTGCGCAGAAGACTTGCCCATGGTTAAATGCAGAGGGCAGTAGAGAGAGGACTTTCGAAGGGCTGCCCCAGGGTGTAGGAGGAACTGAACCAGAGGGGTCAGAGTAACCACAGAGCCGCTCCTTCAGGGAGCAGAACGGGGTGGGGATGGGCAATTGAGGTATATACCCCTGCCAGCCTTGGTTTCTTCCCAGGGAGCTTGAATGGCAGTTCAAGTTGAGAGTTGGAGCAGGGTGAGGTGCTGAGGCCTCTGGGGAGTGTCTGGAGGCAGGGAAGGGGGCGGGCCTCCCCATTAAAGCACACCGCATGCTCTGCTTAAAAGAGACCCAGCTCTGTTTTCAGGAAGTTCCAGTCTGAGGGGGGAGATCCAGCTCTGTTCTCAGGGAGCCCCAGTCCGAGGAAAGCCATGGCAGAAACTTCCCTTCTCTTTCCCTCTCTTGGCCTCAATCTCTGGCCTCCAGCTGGCTCGGCCCTACGTCTCTTGGAGCCCAGATCGCATTCCAGCACGTAGGGAGTGGGTGCTGTGGACATTTTGTCCACAGAGTGGGGCTTTTGAGTTAATCCTGGCGGGGCTGGTGGTCTGGCCCCTCTGTGGCCCTCCCTGTGTCCGGCTCCTGCTGGTCCCCTTGAAGGATCCCTTTGGCCCCAGCAGCTCCTCTTAGACCAGACTCCTCAGTGAGACTTCCCCTACTTCCTGGGACATGAGGGCCCTGGTGAGCCAGTTACTAGGGGGCTCTTCATTTCCACCCCAGGGAGGCAACAGGGGAAACAGGAGCTCCTGGCCAGCAGTCAAGGATTTGTGGTCACACTCCTAGGGAATCTGTTTGCTGGGAGGTTGAGGGCTGCTCCAAAGCCCAGGGAGGGAGGGGGCTCGTGGGCCGTATTGTGATACCTGCCCAGGTGGCCCTGTGGTCATTCCCCAACCCCCGGAAACCACCTCTGCAGGGTGCACTCAGCTGGCAACAGGGTGGGACACCTCTGAGGGGCAGCAGGCTCCTGGGCATGCATAGGGCAGTTGTCCTGCGATTCCCACTCCTGGGCTAGAAAACTAGCCTGCTGGTTCCTCCATGGCAGTCTGGAGGGCTCCCCGAGGACCTGGCCTCCTGGCAGGCGCAGAGAGCTGGTTACCATTTGAGTTAATGCTCCTTAGAAGGAGCCAGTGGGTCCCTCTGGGGCCTTTCGGGAGAAAGATTACAGATCGCACTCAAACCAATCCACCCTGGAGAGAGAGAGGGGAGGTGAGTGCACGCATCAGCCCTCTGAGCCCTAGAAGCCAAAAAATGTGGGTGAGGGCTGGAGTTGGCACTAGAATTGAGGCAAATTTTACACAGAATGAAGGATGTGCCACCTGACTATTGCTCTGTCAGTTGTCTCAGCCTCGCTCAGACCCATCAGGTAGGTACTATAATCGTGCCTATTTGACAGATGGGGAAAGTGACCGGCAGAGAGGTGAGCTAATTTGCCTCAGCTCCCACGGCAACTTTTTTTTTTAAATGTTTATTTATTTTTGAGAGATGGAGCATGAGTGGGGGAGGGGCAGAGAGAGAGAGAGAGAGAGACAGAGAGAGACAGAATCCGAAGCAGGCTCCAGGCTCTGAGCTGTCAGCACAGAGCCCAATGTGGGGCTTGAACTCACGAATCGTGAGATCATGACCTGAGCCAAAGTCGGCGCTCAACCGACTGAGCCACCCAGGCGCCCCATCCCACAGCTCCTAAGTGGTAGATCAGGGATTTGCACCAATGCAGCCTGCCTTTCGAGCTTGGTTCTAAGCAGGAACCACACGGTTCCAGAGCAGGTGCTGGAGCTACAACAGCAGGTGGATCCTGGAGCTGGCATTGGCATTGGCATTGGCATTGGGCGCTGAGCTGAAGCGAGGGACGGGAGCTGGCTGGAGCTCATGCCCATACGGAACACTCCCTGTTCTCCTTTGTGAACAACGGGCAGATGGGGGACTTGCTAAGCTCACCTTTCTCTCTTTAGAGTCTCCAGGGATATAGGGTCTGGGAGATGCCCACCTTCACCCCTCCTGGTTCACCCCCGCCTGGATGGCTGCATCTCTGCCTTCCCTGAGAGACTGCGTCTCAGGTGTTTGGGGCTGTGGTTCTCCTGGTCTGGGCTGGGGAGGTCCTGGGGGTTGGGAACAGCTCACGCAGCTGCATCAGGAACAGGTCCCGGGCACCGTATCTCCTGTTCCTGGGTCCAGATCCCATCCACGGTTGGAAGTTACAAAACTCCTAAGCTGGAACCCGAGCGGGGGTGGGTGAGTGAGGCCCAGAAGCAGTCAGAAGCCATTCCCCTGAGACACCGAAGCCCCCTCTTTAGCTCTCTTGACTCCTGGGTCTCAGATACCAGAAGTCCCAGGCTACTTCCTTGCTTACACATTTTCAGTGATTCACCATTGCCTGCGGCATATGGTTTAGGCCTTATATACACTCCCAAGTTCTTTTATCTCAGCCTCCTGGCTAGTGAGGGGCACAAGAGTTCTCAAGGGAAGAACCAGGCCCAATGGCTGGGCAACTTCTTTGGGCCCCCTGACAGGTTGCTGTTGGCATGATTGGAAGGTTACGTTCATTCATTGTTACTTCTGACACAAACCAGCTCAGGGCCTGGCCTGGAGAGCCTGGCTAATGTGCATGGTTCCGTTAGAAGATGACTCCTGTCCTCACTTTTGCTCTGGGCTGGAATTTAGAATCTCCCTCTATACTTTTGGCTGCCTCATCCCATGGAATCCTGGGCTGGCCAGGTATAATGGATCCTTTGAAAAATTGCAACCTGAAATTCATGAGAGGTAAACAAAATGCAGCTTTATTTGTGTCTCTCACTGTCCTTGTAAATTGTATCCCCACCGGGGCGCCTGGGTGGCTCAGTGGGTTAAGCTTCCGAATTCGGCTCAGGTCATGATCTCACGGTCCGTGAGTTCGAGCTCTGTGTTGGGCTCTGTGCTGACAGCTCAGAGCCTGGAGCCTGCTTCGGATTCTGTGTCTTCCTCTCTCTCTCCACCTCCCCCGCTCATGCTCTGTCTCTCAAAAGTGAATAAATGTTAAAAAAACAACAAAAAATAAATTGTATCCCCATGGCTTATTGGATCACTTTTAGATTACAAGTCCATTAAAAAAAAAAGTCACTTTCAGGCATAAAACAGGTTTCAATCCCAGAATTAGAAAGGATAGTCCCAGGGGCGCCTGGGTGGCTCAGTCGGTTAAGCATCCAACTCTTGATTTCGGCTCAGGTCATGATCTCCCAGTCGGGGGCTTCGAGCTTCACATCCGGCTCTGAGCCAGGAGCCTGCTTCAGATTCGGTGTCTCCTTCTCTCCCTCTGCCCCTCCCCTGCTTGTGCGCTCTCTCTTTCAAAAATAAATAAATAAACATTAAAAAAAAAAGTATAGTCACAGATAATAATAACAATCCCCATTTCAAATTTGATTCGCTGTCAACCCTTTCCCCTCCCTAAGCCAGAGCAACTGCCAGGCTATAGGGAACAGGGGATAAGGCTGCTGTAAATGACCCCTCCAGGGTGGGGAAAGGGTTTGGGCAAGGGGAGGGGCAGGGGCAGTGAGATTCCTTCCTGGCTCTGGTCGGAGTAAGGCTGGCTGGTGAGCATCAACTCTGCTTCCCCTCACTCCCAGGTGTCTACGGGTCCCTTCTGACTTCTGCTGCCGAGTCCCTGCTCTTCCTGGGAGGATTCAGCGGGTCCCAAGCTCTTCTTTCTTTCTTGGGTGTGCAGTAAGCGTTTGAGCAGACTGTGACCCCGCAAGCTCTGGACGTGCACGCCACCCCCCCAGGGCAGCCACTTTTCTACGCCATGATCTTTTGCCAGTTAGATTTCCGGCAGGAGTTGGACACCGGAATTGAGTCTTGGGCAGACCTGTCACGTGGGCAGATCATGTCTGTTGCATGTTGGTTGCCTCTGTGAGAACTTGTTTCTTTCTTTTCAAAAAAAAAGTTTTTTAATGTTTATTTATTTTTGAGAGAGACAGAGACAGAATGCGAGTGGGTTAGGGGCAGAGAGAGAGGGAGACACGGAATCCGAAGCAGGCTCCAAGCTGTCAGCACAGGGCCTGACACGGGGCTCGAACTCATAGACCGAAAGATCATGACCTGAGCTGAAGTCGGACGCTCAGCCGACTGAGCCACCCAGGCACCCCTGTGAGAACTTGTTTCTTAAGCCCCTGTGGGAGAGGACAGTTATGCCTCCAGCCTGTCACTAGGGCGTCAGCCACAGGGGGTGCAGCACCTGCCCACAGGTCCCAGCTCCGCCTTCCCCGCCCGACGGCCAGCAGACTGACAGGAAAGAGTCAATCTGGGTGAACTATGGTATAGGGAATCCCAGCTCCGTTCCTACTAGGCGTGTGGCGTTGTGTAGCTGACTTAACTTCTTCGTCCTCCCGTTTTGTCACCTGTGACCTGGGGACAGTAGTCCTTGTGTCATAGATTGCCGAATGAATGCTGTAACCAGAAACACTTAGGGCGGTGGGCCTGGCACACAGGAAGTCGTCAGCAAGCGACATTTATTATTGTCATCCTCTTGCTCACCACCATCTTTGGACCCTGGACCTTGGGAGGCAACAGGGAAATGGTGAGGAGCATAGGCGGTGATGTGTTATCAACACAGCCAACTTATGGAAAGAGCCCAAATGTCCATCAACTGATGAATGGAAAAAGAAGATGTGGTATTTATATAAAGGCATACTACTCAGTGATCAAAAAGAATGAAGTCTTGTCGTTTGCAACAACACGGATAGAACTAGAGGGTATTATGCTAAGCAAAATAAGTCAGAGAAAGACAAAGATCATATGATTTCACTCGTATCTGGCATTTAAGAAACACAACAGAGGAACCTAGGGGCAGGGAAGGAAAAATAAGATAAAAAAGGGAGAGGGAGGCAAACCATAAGAGACTCTTAAATATAGAGAACAAACTGAGGGTTACTGGAGGGGAGGTGGGTGGCGGGATGGGCCAAATGGGTGATGGGCATTAAGGAGGGCACCTGTTGGGATGAGCACTGGGTGTCATACGTAAGGGATGAATCGCTGGGCTCTACTCCTGAAATCAATGTTACACCGTATGTTAACTAACTTGAATTTAAATAAATAAATTAAAAAAGAGCATAGGCTGTGGTACTTGGAGTGAGATCTGGGTACAATCTGGCTCATCTTTTGCAGCTTCGAGCAAATTACTAACCTCTGAGCCTCAGTTTCCACAGCTGTGAAATGGAGCTTTTGCCGTCCCTGTTTTGGGTTAGGGCTGTTGGAGGGATTTACTGAGATAAAGTCTCCAAGGTCCTGCCCGAGCTCAGGGTTTGGCTTGTAGCAGGCAAATGATAAAGGGAAGCCACTGTATTTGTTACAGTTGGAGATAGATTTTTCTGGAGGTCTAGGAAGTGCCAGTCCTCATCAGTGCCCTTTAAATCAGTTGCCCTGCCCTGACTTACTTGTGCCGCTTTAATCACCAAGGAAACAGTGAAGGGTCCCAGATATTCCTGAGAAGCTCTTGATCCATAATCACTTATCTCACAGGCAATAATCACTCCCTGGCCCCGCCCCCCCTGCCCCCCCCACCCCGCCCCCGCCCTTCACCATCCCCAGTCCTGGTCCTGCGTGTTGGAATTTGGCTCTCCATTGTCAAGAGCTGCTAACTCCACCCTCACATTAAATACAAACAGATGAATATCTCTCATCTGTATTTTTGTCTGAGTTTCCATGAGGTTCTGGAGAACAGGGGAGCTGGGGGGGGACATCTCCAGTGGCTTGCTAATGAGCAGGCTCGTTTTTCTTGCCCTCCTCCCTCTGTAAGGACAGAAGAATTGGTTTTCTGTTTGGCAAGCCAGTATCAATATTGCCAGAGTGATATGAGGAGGAAAACAACCCGAGGCTTTATTAGTCTTCTGGTGACTTCAGGACGCCACACAGTGAGGATTGCTGGGGACGCGGCCCCCCTCCCGCCCCTCGGCTTCATCCCCGCCGTGTAGAGCAGCCCAGGGAGTCAAGCCGGACCAGTGACCCACAGACGGAAAAGCCCCTTGGAGACAAAGCCTGTTGCCCAATCCTTTGTGGACGTAGAGAATCTTTTAGAATCTTTCAGTGGAATCTCATATGGAACCCCCAAACATAAAACGGACGACGTGGAGATGTTCTGACTGAAGTGTGGTCAGCAGGGAAAGGAGAGCAGGAGCCCAGTTTCACGGCATCCTACATCCTGGTTGAGCCTTAAAACTCCTTCAAGGAACCCCAAGGTTCTACGACACCCAGTTGGAAAACCTCTGCAGAAAATTCCGTCGTCTGTGTTTGGGGCAGACTATTTGAATCCAAGCAGAGGTTTGGGAGGCTGCTTGTTGCCTCTCCCCTCAGTGTGCGGGCACCGGCCCTCCCGTTTCACAAGAAATGGCCAAGAAGATACCACGCTTCTGAATGGGTTGGAATCCACTTCCTGTTCCTTCTAGTACTATGCCCATTTTGCAGCTGAAGCAACTGAGACAGGAGGTTAAATAACGTGTCCCACGTCACAGAGCTCACACGAAGTTCCGATAGGCAAAGGAGCTGAATGGGCCTTGAAGAAGAAGTTGGGGCTCTGGCTCCTCCTGTTACCCCTCCACGGGGCATACTCTGAACACATACTTTGAACACGGTGGGTGCAGGTCAACCGTCTCATTTGATGTGAAGGGAAACTGAGGCCCAGAGAGGCATGGACTTGCTGAAGGTCACTCAGCAAGCCAGTGGCAGAGCTGGTACCTAAACCCAGGTGTCTGGACTCCCAGCTCAGGGCCTCATCCTTGGCTGCACTGGGCAACATGGGGCATCATTCTGGCTATGTGAGGTGATCTGCCTGGGCCTTTTCATCGAGAACATTCCTGAGTGCTTGCTCTCCCCTTGGTGGGGCCAGGCTCGGCTGGGCTGATCTGGGCTGGGCTCTCCTGTCAGGGATATTGAGCAGAACCCTCCTTAAGGCGAGAAATGGCCCTCTAGGCACACCCCAGCTCAGACTTTTCTCTTCTCTTTGAACTTTCCCAAGTTACAAACCACACAATTAAGGGCTGCCTAATAAGCCATCCATCTTGTCCCACAAAGAGAGAACTGTAGGCTTCCCGCCGGCTTCCTCCTCCTCTGGGAGGGGATCAATGCCTTATCTCAGCCGGGCCTGCCTGCGTGGAGAGGAGGGAGGGAAATGAAAGCACTTAATTAAGGCGCAGAAGAGCGGAAAGGGAACACCGCGTCCTCCCTGGCTCCCTGCTCCTTCACCTCCCCGTCTCCCCTCCGAGGGCAGCGGGCACAGTCCACAGAGACTGGTCTGCTCTGGAAACGGAGGAGGAGGTGGTAAAGGTGAGAACGACTCTAGAAAGGCCCCGCTGTCTGGGCCTGAGCGGAACTGACCCCTAGTGGAAATTTCCCACCCTTTACTGTCCCCCCACCCCTGTCCCAAGCAGACCTGGCCATGGCCATGAGCAGTCTGGAGGGTGGTAAGCAGCAAGGCCATCTCCTGAAAGACACCTTCTTTGGGCCTGAATTTCTTTTTTTAAAAAAATTCTTAAAAAATGTTTATTTATTTTTGAGAGAGAGGGAGACACAGAATCTGAAGTGGGCTCTAGGCTCTGAGCTTTCAGCACAGAGCCCGATGCAGGGCTCGAACTCACAAAAGGTGAGATCAGACCTGAGCCGAAGTCGGATGCTTAACCGACTGAGCCACCCAGGCACCCCTGGGCCTGCATTTCTAGCATTAAAACATACTCCTTTAGGTAAAGAGCCTTCTTGGCTCTCTCTATATGACCAGAATGTTTATAGAAGGAAGTTTTAAGAAGAGAGTCTGGACACTACAGTTTAATTTTCCCTTCTCCATTTCCCCTGGGCAGTGCCTGAAAAACAGTCCTTAGTGCAGCTAGGAAGGTGAGAGCCCACATGCAAAAGCATCCACATACTTGGAAGACCCGCCACCGTAATTTTCTGGAAGGTTCAGAATTTTCCCCTTGAAGTTCTTCTGAGCTATTCTGTGTGCCTCTATCTTCTATGAACTTGGCAGTCGACGCCTGGACATCTCCTACTCCCTTGTCTCCTGGCTCCATCTGTCCTGACTGATGTCAAATTGTGTGCCTTTGCCCCCCTGGCCTGGATATGGTCCTTGTCTCTGGCTTTTCTGAAGGGACTCTTGTCACACCTTCACTGTTTGCACCCAACTCCAAGATAGTGGGGCGGGGGGCACCTTTGACATCCTGTGACCCTGGTGGTAGCCCTGCCTACCAACAGTGGGAGGACACATGGGGTGAGAGCCATTCTCAGAGGACCCGGGCCCTGGGTAGATGAGCATTGCTCTCTACCCTGGGGGATCCCCAACAAAGCAGTTGCTTTAGACTGAAGAGTTGTGTCTCCCCCAAATTCGTATATTGGAACCTAATTCCCAATGCGAAGGCCATTGGAAGTGGAAGGTGGGAGGTGATTAGGTAATGAGGATGCTTTTATGAAACAGACCCCAGAGAGCTCCCTTGCCCCTTGTACCAGGTGAGGACCCGGGGGAAGATGGCTGTCTGCGAACCGGGAAGTGGGCCCTCACCAGACACGGAAGCTGCCGGCGGCTTTGCCTTGGACTTCCTAGCTTCCAGAATTTGTGGGAAATAAGTACCTACTGTTTATACACCACCCGGCCCACGTTCTTCTATTACAGCAGTCTGCACGGACTCGGTCACCTATTCTGCCCTGGCCGGGAGGCCTGAGGAAGTCTGGACTTTGCTCAGCATCTCTCCCTGCCTGCTCCGGGGATTCGGGGTGGGCAACTTGAGGGACCGGTGAGCAACAGCCTGGGGAAAGCTGGCCACGCCTGTGGGGTGCGCTGTTTCCTGACCTCCCTGGGATGGGCCGGCTCAGTTCTATATCCAGTGGGACCAGTGCTGGCCCCTCCTCAAGAGCCAAGTGTTCTGAGATAACCTAATAATTCAATAAATATTAATTGATATAATAAAAGGGAGTGGGGAACTGAACCCACCCTAGGGTAAAGCCACGTCCAATTTTTAAAAAAATTTTCTTTAATGTTGATTCACTTTTGAGGGACAGAGAGACAGAGCACGAGCGGGGGAGGGGCAGAGAGAAGAGGGAGACATAGAATCTGAAGCAGGCTCCGGGCTCTGAGCCGTCAGCCGAGCCCGACACGGGGCTCGAACCCACCAACCGTGAGATCATGACCTGAGCTGAAGTCGGACGCTCAACTGACTGAGCCACCCAGGCGCCCCTTAGCTGCGTCTAATTTTTTTTTTTTTTTTAAAGTAAATCTTTCAACGTTTATTTATTTTTGGGACAGAGAGAGACAGAGCATGAACGGGGGAGGGGCAGAGAGAGAGGGAGACACAGAATCAGAAACAGGCTCCAGGCTCTGAGCCATCAGCCCATAGCCTGACGCGGGGCTCGAACTCACGGACCGCGAGATCGTGACCTGGCTGAAGTCGGACGCTTAACCGACTGCGCCACCCAGGCGCCCCAAATTTTTAAGTTAACTTGAGTATGTACAGAACTGTTGTCCCCTGCTGGTCACCCCCAGATGTCAGTCTGGTGTGGTTGTGGCTGTAGTCACCGGTGCTTCCTGACCAGGGACTATCTTCCCCTCCCCTCCTCTGGTCTCCTGGGTCTAGGTTTCTTCCTCACATGGTTCGTTCCTGACTCCCCTCTGGCCTGGCCTGGCTGCTTCCTGACAAGCTCGCCAGGGCCCTTTCTGCCCCTGTGCTGGGGCTTGAGGTTCCCGGGAGACATACCAGCACCCATATGTGTCCAAACCTGGCTGTGTGCCTCTGTGATGTGCTACAGCCGGCTCGAACTGGCTTGCAAGAACTGGCAATTTTGAGAAAATTTGCCAGCCAAGTGTTAAACCATCGGTGGCTTGAAATCAACCTCGGTGGGAGTGTTTACACCATGGGAATTGGCAGATGTTACAAATCAGAGCCCCTCCACCCCCACCCCACCCAGAGCCCGTTTACCAGGATGCTGTCAGAGGCAGTTAACAGCCACCCCTTGGGGCAACCCCTGAGCAGTGAGGTTTAGGAGCTGGTGGATAAATACTGTCCTCTTCCATCTTCAGGTATGTTCTCCACAGCTCTCTCTCCTCGAAGGGTCTGAGCAGGATAGAGCCCCAGTTGCCCACAGCAGTGGCTAATCTAATAGTGTACCCTCGTATTGGATTTCCAGCCTTCTCTCCAGCCCCCCACTCCTCCTGCCTGGGACACTTCCCCAAATAAGCTACTTGTGGGCAAATCCTTATCTCAGACTTTATTTTTGTGGGGCAGGGAGAGGCGATCAGGGGCGGGAGGCACAGAAGCTAAGCCTACGCCTTTAAGTACAGACTATATTTACTTCCTCTGCACAGAGTGTATCGTTTCCGTACTTTTATTCCTGCGGTTTTTATTCCCATGTCTAGCCGTGATTGTACAGAGTCTCCCAAAGCAGCGATTCCTGATTTGCCTTAGAACATCTTCTATAGCAGTGGAAAGGATTTTTAAAATATTCAGTTGATTCAGGCAGCAACCAGAACATCCTCTGGCCTGAGTGCTGTCTGCGAGTCTCTTGCTTGTTACAGTAACTTTCCTCTACGACTGATTTCAGTTTCCATTTGCAAATACGACTGATTTCAGTTTCCATTTGCAAATGTAACCGCCACCTGTGTCTTCTCCTCGTGATTGGATTTCTGCATCATATTCCTGCATCACAGCCGCCCAGGAACCTCAAAGCTGGGGTGTCTATCCTCAAATCATTTAGCCAGTTCTCCCCCACACAAGGTTTACGTATCTTAATTTTGTTCCCAGTTTCTGACCCAAATCATCCTGCCCTGATCTGTCCTCAAACTCTGCCCATTGATAATGTTGCTGATTGTTGAATGCTCTTACCCGTGACTCCGTTTCCTGGTTTTTTGTTTTTGTTTTTGTTTTTGTTTTGTTTTGTTTTGTTTTGTTTTTTCTAAGCAGATTCTTAGGGGTTGCACTCAGCTAAGCAGTTTGGGTGACGGTTGGAGAGCTTTCTAGTTAACTGGGTCATGCACAGTAGCTATAGCGATCTTCATGCTTGTCTCCTTGGGATAGTCATGTCCCAAGAAAACCAGATCAGGTCAGAATGGAAGAGGATTGGGGATGCTTTTCCCTCCTGGCTCTCTACTAAAGAATGTCAACTCTGGGACCGCAGAGAAACATCTCCCCAAGTGAGTTCCATTTGGTCCACACAGCTCCGTGACATGTGAGCCCCTTGTCATCAGTCCTTGGTCGAGGATGGTAGAAAGGATAAAGAGAGAGGCAGTCATGGTCATTGACACCACAGAGAAGGCACAAGGAAGAGAAGTGGTCACGGTTAATGGAATGACATCCATAGCAGAGCCAGGCTGGCTCCCTCGGAAGATCCTAGTGGGCCCCCCAGGGTGTGGGTGCTGTCCGGAACCCCCAGATATTCCACCTTGGGTACTCACAAGGAGGTCCCCTGTTCGGGTTGTGGCTTTGAGTTCGCAAGTCTGTCATATTCTGTCTCCTGGACTCAGGGGAGGATGGCAACGCATGGGGTGGCTCCCTTCCCTTCGTCTTGGGGACCTTCAGCCCATGGACAGACCAATACAGTTTTGCAGAGCCTGCTGGGAGGCCCTGGGAAGAAGAACCTCAGACTGAGGTTCTGAGATACAGTTCCCAGCTGCTGCTTCTCATAAAGGACCAACACCACGGGCTGCTTCTTCCACCCAATCTCTTGCCTGTTGAGTTCTTCAATCTCAGGCCCTATGATAGAGACCAATTGTGGGCTCTCATGTGCACAAACATCCTTATGCTCCTGTGTGTTTCCCAGCCTCCCTTACAGTTAAGTTGGGGCCATGTTGACTGGTTCTAGTTAATGAGCTGTGGGCAGAACGGATGTCGGTGATTTCCAGGATGGCACCTGAGAACATCCCATGACATTATCGAGCCCCCTTTTTTCCTCCCATGGCAACAGTGGGAGCTGCAACTTGAGGATGGCAGTGTTGCATGACAGAGGAGCCTGGGTCCCCGAGTCACCCCCGGAGGAGTGCCACTTGACCCACTGGGGTAGGCAGAATTTTAGCTGCCATGACCTTTGCCTCTGGTGTTATGTCCATGAATATATTACATGCATTACACGGCAAAAGGGTTTGCAGGTATAATTCAGATTACTAATTAGATAGGGAGATTATCCTGGCTGATCTGGATACACCCAGTGAAGTCACACTAGCCCTAAAAGCAGAAAGGGAAGGCAGAGAGATGTGGGGAAGGGAAGTCAGAAAGATTTGTAGAGTAAAAAGGACTTGATGTGCCATTGCTGGCTTTGAAGATGGAAGAGGCCATGAACTAGGGAATGTGGGCAGCTTCTAAAGGCTGAAAATGACTCAGGCCAACAACCAGAGAGGAAATGGGGACCCCAGTCCTATGATCTGCCAATAACCCCAATGAACTTGGAAGCAATTCTTCTCAGAGCTTTCTGATAAAGAGCCCTCCTAGGGGTGCCTGGGTGGCTCAGTCGGTTAAGTGTCCGACTTCGGGCTCAAGTCATGATTTCACGGTTTGTGAGTTAGAGCCTCAGATCAGGCTCTGTGCTGACAGCTCAGAGCCTGGAGCCTGTTTCAGAGTCTGCGTCTCCCTCTCTCTCTGCCCCTCCCCTGCTTGTGCTCTTTCTCTTTCTCAAAAATAAACATTAAAAAAAAAAAAAAAAAAAAAAAGAACCCATGGGATGCCTGGGTGGCTCGGTCGGTTTGGCGTCTGACTTCAGCTCAGGTCATGATCTCATGGTTTGTGGGTTTGAGCCCCACGTCGGGCTCTGTGCTGACAGCTTGGAGCCTGGAGCCTGCTTCGGATCTGTGTCTCCTTCTCTCTCTGCCCCTCCCCAACTTGTGCTCTGTCTCTCTATGTCTCTCAAAACATAAATAAATGTAAAAAAAAATTATAAAAAAAAAGAACCCTCCTGGCCAACACTTTGATTTTGGCCTTGTGATACCCTAAGTAGAGGACGCAGTCAAATCCCCACTTGGACATCTCACCTATTATAAGACAATAAATGGTTTTATCTATCTATCTATCTATCTATCTATTTATATTTTACAGAGAGAGAGCACAAGTCGGGGAGAGGGGGAGAGGGAGAGAGAGAGACAGAGACAGAGACAGAGAATCTTAAGCAGGCTCCACGCTGAATGTGGAGCCCTACACGGGTCTCGATCCCATGACCTTGGGATCATGACCTGAGCCAAAATCAAGAGTCAGACACCCAACCGACTGAGCCCCCCAGGTGCCCCAATAAATGGTATTTTTAACAAGCTGCTAATTTTGTGGTCATTAGCAATGGCAGTACTAGAAAATGAACACACCTAGATGCGATTTTGTGTGTGTAAGGAAAAATCCTTCCCACCAGTGAGATGCTAGAGCCTCCCTGTTGTAGCAGCTAACGATGCTTATTCTGATGAATGCAGCGCCCCCCACCCCGTGTGCAGGGAGCAGAGCTCCACGCAGGCCATGAGGCACAGGAGAGGACGAGGACACTGCTCCTGAGGCATCTGAGTGTCTGCTTAGGTCTCCTGGGGAGCCCACAGTGTCAACAGATGTGGGTGCCTCCACCAGGAGTGAGCTCAGGCCTCTTGAACCCTCGGGAGCAGGAATGTGGCCCAAGAAGAGAAGCCTAGCAGGGAGAAAAGGCAGGTCTCCCAAGATCACATAGCAAAATAGCAGCAGAGCCGAAGCCGGAAGCCAGGCCTCCCGACTCGAAGGCCTGGGCTGTGTGCCCAAGCTGGGTGCTAGTGAGATTCGCATGGGAGCGTGCACGCGTGTGTGATCTCCAGGTGCACGTGCACGGGCTCCACGTGTGCTCGCCAGGCCGGATTCCTCCTTCCCCAGCTCCCGGATCTCCAGGGTTAATGCTTTGCTCGGGAGGCTGAGAACAGCCTCTCCCCTTTGGTAATTGAAATCAATTTCTCAGCCTTATCTTTAGGAAACCTATATAGTCTAGACTGTAATCTGAAAGCCTGGGCTCGGGCAACTTTTAAATGAAAACTCCTCTGCGAGGAGGCGGAGGGGGGGAGGGAACAAGTGGCTTGCCTCTTCCCACAATTTCTCAAGGAGCGCATGAGTGTGGAGGTGATGTCTCTCTTCTTTTTCCGGGTATTTGGCTTCTGAGTACGTGAGAAGGTGTTTGAAAATGTGTGAGCATATATGTGTGTGAGGATGTGAGTGTGTGGTGGTGCGGGGTGTGGTAGAGTATGTTAGGATGGGGGAAGATTGTGTGTGTGTGTGTGTGTGTGTGTGGCTAGACACAGGTGGGGAGGCCCCCTCTTTGTGTTTATTTTTGCCTCTGAGCCTGTGAGTACACGGTGTAGGAAATGGCAGAGAATGTGTTCTCAAGTGCAGATGTGTGTGTGCAGGTGCCTATGGGAAAATTCGTGGGCTTGTAAATACGTGTGGGATCAGAGAATGCATATTTATGTGTCTCATCTGAGAAAGCATTCCTCCTGGGCCTCACCTCTGAAGTCCCCCGGGCCGGGAGCAGTTTCTTTTTTCTTTTCTTTCTTTTTCTTTCTTTCTTTCTTTCTTTTTTTTTTTTAATTTTTATTTATTTATTCTGAGAGAGAACGAGTGAGCAAGCAGGGGAGGTGTAGACAGAGGAAGAGAGAGAGAGAATCCCAAGCAGGCATCAGCGCAGAGCCCGAGGTGGGGCTCGAACTCATGAACCGTGAGATCACGACCTGAGCCGAAACCAAGAGTTGGATGCTTCACCAACTGAGCCATCCAGGCGCCCCAGGAACAGTTCCTTTTAATGCCTCCAGTGGCCTGACTACACTGCTGCTCATCCCTGAAAACCATCTAGCCCTCCGGCTTTCCCCTGTGCCCCCGGGGAGGAGGAAAGGCCCTTGATTTGTCTACTCTGGAGAACCCTGTCCTTCCCCAAGCCCTGGCAAGGTTCCATCCAGACGGTTCCTCTCTAAAGGATGGTGTGCCTGTGGGCAGGGGCCCTGGCTAGATCTCAGCCTCCGGGGGAGGCCTCTGGGTGTCACTCAGCAAGTGGATGTTCCGCTTGCCAAACCTGTGGCATTAGACACAGAGGCCCACGCAGGTGAGGACAGCTTCCTCCCCGCCCCTCCCCCAGCAAAGGGTCCCCCACCCTCCCCGAATCCCCATGGATTTCTCATTTGAAGTCAATCAGCCTTGAAATCCCTGCCAGTGCCTGCAGGGTAATTATGGGGCTGGTAATCAATGCCAGACTCTCAGCTGCCCTGGGTGGGAACCGCACAGTTTCCCTGGACTCCAGAAAACACTGGAAGTGGTAGTAACAGCCGGGATTGGGAGGGTCTGGCATGGAAATAGCCTCCGGCTCGGATGGGGAGGAGTTGGGAAGGAGGGAGGTTGGCGTTGGAGCTGCTTGCCAGCGAGGCCTGGGGGCAGAGGGTGGCTGCGGCACCAGAGAGGACAGGCATTTCCCTACCCTGTGACTGGGGGAAGCGTGGGGCACTGTGGGAAGGGCTGCGGGTGGAGGCAAGGACGGCACAGGTACCAAATTAGCATCAGCCCCTGAAATGTCTGAGATCGGGACCTCTGCCCTTCTATCTGAGTTCTGTCCCCCATGAAGCTACCTGGGCCCTGATTACTTTGGTAAGTGACAGTGATGGGGGTGGGTAGAGCGGCTGCAGCTGTGCTGAGGGGTGACTGTGGCGTCAGGAATAGGAGGCTGTAACAGGTGACTTGAGGAAAGTGGGGAAGGGGGGTGGGGATGGTTATAGCGGAGCCGGAAGGACTGGTGGTGTTGGCGGGGCGGGGGGGGGGGGGGGACGCTGTGCTGAAACTGATGATGCTGGCTGTTGGTGGCGATGGCGACCGTGGCAGGGTATGGGAAGTGTGACAATGGCAGTGAGATCGTGGTGAGGGAGAGGGTACCCAAGGGTGGTGACAACTTTTGAAGAAGGAACCAGAGGCGGGGGTGTGTGCACACGACTGGACACGACCCACAGGAATGGGGTGAGGAGACGGGGGCCCTGAAGAAGGGGGCGGTGCCTGCCGGTGATGGCCAGGTGGAGAGGGTTTGAACCGAGAGAGCTGTCCCTAGCGTCGGCAGTGTGCTAAGGTGCCAGGGGCTCTAGTCAGGCAGAGGGCCGCCGATTCAGCAGCCAAGGGATTTTTTTGGCCCCCTTGTGTCATGAAAGTCAGGAAGGTGGAGCTTGGATCCTAGAGAAATAGCTCAACTGGAATCAGGAGCCCAAGCAGAGAGCCGGGTAGGTGACCGGAAGATAAGCCGCGATTCTAAAGGCCAGTGGTGTAGATGCCAGTCTGAGAAAGGGTGAAAATGTCCCCTGGCCTTTGGGACTTGCCAGGATTTAGGTCCTGGCATCCCGTATAGCTCCTGCCCTGGTGCTTTGGGTTTTGCCAGCCTTCATACCCTTTGTTCCTCCAGAGAACTTTATTGTCAAGGTCAGATCAGTGACCAAGCACCTGGGTGTCTCTTTGCTGCCCAAACAGACTCAGAACCCAGTGTCCTAGAGGAGGCTGAGGGTGCTACATAATCAGTGTATGAAAGCCCCAGACTCTGGCTTGGGCTCACATCTGCTTTCCCTTTTGCGGCATTGTCCTGTGATGAAGAGTTTAGGGTTGAGGATGCAAACAGACCGCGTTCAAGTCCTAGACCTGTCCCTTCCTACTTGTGTGACCTTGGATAACATCCTTGACGGAGTTAAGGCAAGGTACGGGGTCAGTGCCAGCCTAGCCAGCCTGCCAGGTGGCCGCTCCTACAGCACCATTGGACCTTTGTCCCCATGCACAGCCTGACCACATCCCTCCCGTAGACGCCGGGAGGCCTTCTCTTAGGCACTGCCTCCTGAGCCTCTCTAGAGGCCACTGTACCCAGAAACAAGGCCCCCGGGTGGCCCCAGGACAAGCCTCAGTGCCCACGCTCAGAAACAGCACCTTGGGGGGCCAGTGTCAGGCTTAGGGTGACTCTGTAAATCAGAGCATTTTGATGCATAAAATCTGGAAACGCAAGTCTATGAATCGTAATCGAGCATGACGAAATCTCATCAGCAGAAGTAAATATGAAATTCGAGATGACAGGGAGAGGCACAGATGTGTTCCCGAGTTCCCGCCCCACCCCCTCCCCTCAGCTCCGGCTCCTAGTGCTACCCCCAGATTTATTCTCTGCACACACCAAATTAACCTCAGGTGCCTCTGATGGCTCAGCTCAGCCACCACATCCCTCTCTCCACCCTTCTGTCCCTTTAGGAGCCGGGATGCTTTCTCCCGCCTGATGCCTCTGTGACAGGAGCCAGCTCAACTTTGCTGTTCATTTGGGCCTAGACCGTTGGCTGGGAAAGAGCTGGTAACAGTGGGCATTTATTTACAAAAAGGCCTGTGCTGAATGCCTTTCCTGCCCTCCCTGGAGGGTTGTCTCCACCAGCTTTCTGCTCTTCCTCCCAGAAGGCACATCCCAACCAGGACGGGCTCCTGCACAGCGATGACCCTCTAACCCTTACTGTCACCCCCCGAGGGCCTGCATGAGCACCCCAGAGAGCCAGAGGATGGCTTAAAACCATGTTGCCCAGAGTGTGTTCTGTTGAGCGTGTTTGGGGAAAAGTGGGTGTGGACAAATGAGCTTGGGCAGCGCTGGTTAAACCAAGGCAGGCAGGTTTCCTTCTCGCAGGCCTTCTCTGAGCCTTTACTGTCCTAATCTGAAATGTAAAGTTCCAGGACGGGGCTGGGGCAGACAGGCTTTCACAAACTTACTTGGCCATCGGCAACATTCTAGCCACAGCCCATCCTGGCCCCAGCATCTCCTCGGGCGAATATTCCCTTTAGATAATGTTCATAGAAGACCGTGAGGCCCATTCCCTGATTGTAGGGCCATCTGGGTCCCAAGCAGGAGCCCAGGTTGGGGGTAGGCAGGGGTGTCTCAGCCTTCTGACCTCTGAAAGAGCAGTGACTGTAAGTCTATGGAAGGTTGGGAAGGGGATGGGCCAGGGGGTGGCTTCCCTCAAGGGGGATCTGTCTGTAGAGAGGCTGACCACTTATCAGAGTGAGTCACCAGTGTGTGAGTGCATGTGCACGTGTGTATGTGTGCATGCACGGACATACATGTGTGTGAGCCAGTTATGATGGTAATTCAGCACCTCCAACGTGCAGGCCTGGCATGGCACCGGGCCTGGGGCAGAGAGTATAGACCTCGTCTTGGGAAACTCCTCTTCAGGTGGGTGAGCTGAAATCCCAAGGCTGACAAAGTCCTCGGACTAATGGAGGAAGCACTTCTGGCCTTGCCGGGGCCCCAGTCTTCCTTATAGGAATCTGCAATTCCACGGGGAAGAAAACAGCCCACAGAAGGAACACATTCGTGGAACACATGAAGATGCAACCCTGCACACAATCAGTGTGCACACAAGGCTTAACATGTATCTATGCACACATGCTACGGTGGGCAGAATTCTAAGATGGCCTCCAAACCTTGTATGATCTCTTCTTCTTAGGTATGGGTGGGACCTGCGAATATGGTGGGTACTACACCCTGTGACCAGGTTATGTTTTATGGCAAAAGTGAAGGGATTTTCCAGATGTAATTAAGGTCCCTAATCAGTTGACTGTGTTAATAGGAAAGGTGGGCCTGACCTAATCAGTTGAGGACATAAATGAAGGTCTAGAAGTCAGAGAGAGAGAGAGAGAGAGAGAGATTCTTCTGCAGACTTTGCAAAAGCATGCTGCCACGAGCTCGACAGCTACAAGGAAAGGCATTCTGCCAACAACCACATGAACTTGGAAGATGACCCTGCACCTCGGATGAATTCGCAGCCCAGGCCAACCCCTTGGATGCAGCCTTGTGAGACCATCTGCAGAGGATCGGCTGGGCTGTGCCTGAATTCCTGACCCATGGGAAGTATGAGATAATACTTGGGTGCTGTTTTCAGCTGCCAAATTTGTGGCAATTTGTGGTATTGCTATGCAGCTTTCAAAACTAATGCACAAACTCTCCGTTCAGTGAAGGTACATATACCCAGAGACATCCATCCATACAGAGACGCACCTATACGCAGACATATAAATATTCACGCCTCTCCATTTTCAGGTACACCGTGCTCACAGATGTAAAAACATATTTATATGCATAAACATATATACATACACAAGCACATACACATTCTTAGTTATACACACACACACACACACACACACACATTTGCATCCATAAACACAGAGGTAGGCTTGTACACAATCTATACAGCCACATTTACGTGAACATTCAGACGCAGTAGATGCATATGCACACACATAACAGTGAAGAACGTTATAAAATACTTTCTATGTGCCAGGCACTGGTCTAAGTTCCTCGTACATATAAACCCACCTCAATACTTCCACAGATATAGAGGAGCATATAGATGCTCATCTTCCTACCACGGAACTTCTGTAAAATACCACACCACTGTATACTACAGGGGCCCAAAGTGAAGACGTTTCTCAGCTGGAGCAATTTCTCAGGGCGGATTCTGGTGGAGCGTTTTCCCTCTCCCTAAGTGCCTGGCAGGTAAGTTAAGACCTTCCACTCCTTTCCCCTGCCCAGGGAGGGGCCCAGAAGTCACCCCCACTCTCTCCACTAGGTGGTGCTAGACCAGCATCTTTGGGTTTGATGGGCAGACTCCTGGCAGGCGCTGGGGAGCCGAGCTTAAGTCCTGGTTGAGGAAAGACAGACAGGAGAAAGAAAAAAACTCCTGGCCACAACATCCCAATCTCCATTTGTTCCCTTTCTGTCCAACATAGCCAATATGTTCCGGGACCAGTGGTGCCCTCCTTGGCTGGGGGCTTGGGTGACCGTGCTGGTAGGTCCTGGCCTTGCCTCACACCCTGCTGAGGACAACCAGACATCTAAGCCCCTGGTCGTTTCTCATCTCAAGACTTCCTTCCTTCCTTCCTCCCTCCCTCCCTCCCTCCCTCCCTACTTCTTTCCCTCCCTCTTTCTTTCTTTCTTTCTTTCTTTCTTTCTTTCTTTCTTCTTTTAATGTTTATTTATTTTTGAGAGAGAGAGAGAGAGAGAGAGAGACAGAGCATGAGTAGAGGAGGAGCAGAGAGAGAGGGAGACACAGAATCCGAAGCAGGCTCCAGGCGCTGGGTGTCAGCACAGAGCCCTACGCGGGGTTCGAACTCATGAGCCTTGAGATGTGACCTGAGCAGAAGTCAGACACACAACCGACTGAGTCACCCAGGCGCCCCAAGACTCTACTCATTTATTTAACAAACATTATGCACCATTTATTTTGATCTAGGCCCTGTCCCATGTTCTTACAAATATTAACACATGGAATCCTCATAACAACCCTATGATGTAGGTACTCTTACCATGTCATTTACCGATGAGGAAACTGAGGCACAGAGAGGTTATGTGACTTGCCCAAACTCACAGAGCTAGCAAATGGCGGGAAGAAAGGAGAGAGGGCAAGGAATCTTCACCCCATTTTAGAAATGGAGAAACTGGGTAGCCCAGCACAAAGGCTAAAGAGGCAGTGGAGGTATCTGACCTTGAACTCAGAACTCAAGTCCAGTGCTGGGCTTTTTTTTTCCTGAACCCTGAATTGCATGAAGATTAAAGCTGAGGCTGTAGCTGAGTGGGGGGACTGTGACAGTAGCAGAAGAGAGCTTTCTTTACATGCTCCAGTGACCCCTCACTAGGGATCTGGAGTCCAGGAAGCAACTTCCTGGCCAAGAAGTGCTCTTTTCAGGAATTTCATGTGGATTCTGCATAAAGGCATAAAAGGTAGGGCCAGCTCCCAGCTGAGGCCCAGCCGCGGGTGAGTCTATAGACTCAGACGCTGGAACGGGCCTTTTACAAGATACACAACCCATTCTACACTCAATTGCGTCCCATAAATCAGGTTAACCTTTTCAATGCAGCTCGGAGAAAATTAATTACTCATATCGGAGCACATGACCTTTTTCCCGGGCAGGATGAGCTGAGCTGCTCCTAAGCACTGGGCTCCCTGTTCTCTACACTGCGGCATCCCAGCCGTTAGGAACCTACCCAGCAGCCCAAGCATTCAACCAAGGACAGCCAGTTACTTACATGTTTCCCAGGGGTGACCATGCTGGGTGACTCAGCGCCCCTCCTAGTGACCAGGTCCTTCACAATGGGCTATTTGGGGCTGATGATAGGGAAGGAGAACCGCCCCTGTCCTTCTTGCAAGCCCTGGCTTGGCTGAGCAGGGGGAGGGAAGGAAAGAAGGAAGGAAGGAAGGAAGGAAGGAAGGAAGGAAGGAAGAAAGAAAGAAAGAAAAGCATTTGAGGGTTCTACATTCCCTTCTGGGGAGAGTTTTTCTAGTCTGAGAGGA